>NC_084644.1:34050147-34714212 GCF_019802595.1 Syngnathoides biaculeatus
TAGTTAAATAATAAATAAAGTTCAGAGTTCATATTTGCTTTAAACTGTACTTCGTAAGCATGTCTTTTTGTTGG
Organism: Syngnathoides biaculeatus; assembly: GCF_019802595.1. Taxonomy (NCBI): domain Eukaryota; kingdom Metazoa; phylum Chordata; class Actinopteri; order Syngnathiformes; family Syngnathidae; genus Syngnathoides; species Syngnathoides biaculeatus. The sequence goes on from NC_084644.1 coordinate 34,050,222, forward strand.
TGTCATTTTCAGGGGTCCTTAGCCAAAACGATGTTGTTTTGCACAAAACACATACCAGCATTATAGAGCCCATGCACGTGACATCAATATTTTCACAGCACCATATTACCGGGTTGGGGACATTGAACCGGAACAGAATATACACAATGCCCGAGACTTGTTGTGCTGTTGGTTGTTACAACATCATCTCTTGATCCATCCATTCAATGTCCTGACCCGGTGTCCCAAATGTCCTTTTTAAGTGGCCGTGAGTTGCGGGGTCTATCTGGGGTGCCGCCAAATTAGTTTAGCGCCACCATGGTAGCCACAGCTTTCCAGTCTTTTCTCTGATGTCCTTGTTGCCACTCCGCTTCACATCAGGATGTCACAACAAATGTGCCGTCTCACTATCCTAGTTAGTTAGTTAGTTAGTTAGTTAGTTAGTCATGGTACGTGACCCGTTTTTGGCGTTTCATGTGGCATGATTACATAGAAAGTTAATGCAGTTTGTGTTGATAGTTGCAAATCCGTGAATGACTTGGATTGCGGCTCCTTTGCCATAACGCTTGAAGCTGGGACAAGCTGAACTTCTAGAAGTAATGTTGTTGGTGCCTTGCGCGAAGCCCTCCCCCTTGCCGAGTTTATACTGCTGATGAAGCGCATGCAGTCTCAGTGTTTTCAAATGTGTCACACTCAACCAAAGGACACAAGGTGAAGCGATCTTTCGCATCCAAAAGGACTACCCACCACAATTAGTAAAGACCATGACCATGAGACATCAAATGATTCATCAGCCATATTACATGTATATCAAGGACAAATGTTTTAAAGTTCTTCCAATATTTTTTGAGCCATCTCCTTTTATCTTTTATTTCAAAGTAATTTTTTTAAGATGTTTTTTTTTACCTCCTAATTAAAAAACGTATCAATGGAAAGAAAAAAGAAAATATATATGAAAACATTCCAATTCAATGTCAGAAATGCAAATATGTTTTAATTTCCATATTTGTCCAATTTCTAATTACCCAATTTCAAATTAACCAAACTCTGTCAGTAATAATTACACTGATGTATGTTAAATCTTACGGTCTGATTCTGTGTGCTAGACTCGAGATCATTTATCTAAAGCGCAGCGAGGCCTCGTGGGGGATGGCATCTCTGAAGTGATGCTGAAACTGAGGGTGACTTCCAGTGACGGCACCAGCTACAGCGGTGATTTGCAAGCTATTTTGGACGTGCTGAACAACATGACTGAAATCTTCAGGAGGGCATACTACAGTCCCACCAGTACAGATATGAGGGTACATTTTTATGAATTAGTTAAGGAAAAGTTGGAAATTAAATGCTTTGCTCCCCCCTTTCAACAGTGGTTCCCAAACTTTTGTTGCAGGAACCCCTTTTGCGGATTAAATTATTTTCAGCCCCCTGATATACACATATGCACATAGTTTCCCTATGAATATGCATGGGCCTATGTTGCCATAATTAATAATCAATTTACAATTGAAAAATTACATTGAAAACAAGAAAATATTTTTTTTCTGCTAAAATTTCGCGTCTTTCATCAATTCATTTAATGTCATTTCGATGGCTGGTGTGGTCTTGTAAAATTAGCTCCATCTGGGAGGTGTAGCTTAGTATGGAAACGTCGTCATGGAGTTGTCAGTTCTCTTGATCGGTTTGCAGCTGTGTGAAGCGGCTAGGATGATAATCACCACCTCCAAATCTCAGATCATGGTCCTCAGTCGGAAAAGGGTGGCATGCCCTCTCCAGGTCGGGGATGAGATCCTGACCCCCAGAATTTCCACTCTATAATACAGCGGAACCTCATTTAATGGACCCTGATTTAACTGATATCAGAAGTAATGCAGTACTGCGAACCCACACGGGTAAAGTATATGCATGAGGCTGCATGCAAATTGGATGGAAATTAGCCATCTGCTTGCTCACTTGCTCGCTGCACTCTTGCAAACGGCAGACCAGCGTGTGAATCCCAGCTGGAAGAGACGTTTTGGATAAACTGAAAAACTTTTGAAAGTTTTTCAAACTTTGCTTTTATTAATTTTTAGTGACAGCACGGTGGATGACTAGTTACCGCATCTGTTTCAGAGTTCTGAGGACCTGGGTTCAAATTAGGCCTCACCTGTGTAGAGTTTGCATTTCTTACTTACTCCGGTTTCCTCACACATCCCGAAAACATGCATGGTAGATTAAGCGAAGCCCCAAGATTGCTCATAGGAGATGCTTTTCTACAGTGTTTTGTTTTTCAGGCCATAAAAAGAATGCAACAATAATTATGAACTGTATGCTTATATTTAGACCATGAAAAAAGTTGGCTGGCTAACAGAAAATTTCAGTCATGTTAAAAAGGGAACAAACAGATGTTAACAACTACCTTTACCTCATTTTTCTACAAACCATTTTTGATGACAATAATGTTATTTCAAAATATACATACAGTAAAACATTTTTCTTGGGATATCAAATTATCAAAACCCTAATCAAATGTACCCATGTTGAATAATATTTAACTCTAAAATACAATATTTTCAAATGTTTGTTCTACTGTTTAGTATACACACTTTGTTTGATTTGTATTTGTCTGTATATATATAAATATACGAAATTTCCCCCCTTTTCTAGAACTTTGTCCAGTCAGTTAGCAATCTGCTCATGGAAGAAAACAGACCACGCTGGGAAGAAGCTCAACTGGTAAAAAGTCATCTTTTTGTAATCACATTTGCCGCGCTTGAAAAATGTCACATTATATTGTGTGCATGTGTGTGCTGGTATAGGCTCAAGCACGCCCGTGACCCTTGTGAGGATAAGGTACAGAAAATGGATGGATGGATGGATGGATGGATGTATAAATTCAAAATCATAATGTCTGCACCATTAGGCGCACCGGATTATAAAGCACAGTCTCAAATACTTTTGCTGTACTGAGCACATACATGAGGTGCAGCGTGCTATAAGACGTTAAAACACATGGTCTACAAAAAAAGGTAACGGGCGCAAAACTGGGTTGAATTGAACTTTATTCTACTATTTAACAGTACACATTAATTTTTAATTCATCCTTTATTTGTATTCTGCTGGCAGTTCCTGTGCCATGATAGTCCTTGCATGGATGGAGAGACGACACCTTTTCATAAAACCAAAGCGCCAAGATGGGCGTCCTTGAAAATGATCGATTTTCATGTCTTGTGTTACTGTCATTAGCTACAGTGACTGGAGGGATGCTTCTCTCTTTTTTTGTTCAACAATCCAATCTTCAAGTTGGTCTGCTAACTGTGATCATCTTGCTTCATTCCCCCTGAAGTTCAGTTCTGTTTCTTAACTGGGCACAGTTAATTTTCTTGATGCCTCCACTTCTGAACCAGAGATTCATGGATGTTGGATTGTTTGTGGTTGCTCTTATATCATTTACATCCGGGTAACTGATAGTCACAGATGTTGTTTTGCAGCATAAAGGAGGAATGGTGGAGGTAACAATACGTACTGTACATGTTACATATATTCTCTCATTGGTTTATTGCTGCCAGCGTAAGTAGACTACATATTACACAATGTTGTATGTTGTTAATGGTGTATCACTGACATTGTTCAACAATCCAATCTTCAAGTTGGTCTGCTAACTGTGATCATCTTGCTTCATTCCCCCTGAAGTTCAGTTCTGTTTCTTAACTGGGCACAGTTAATTTTCTTGATGCCTCCACTTCTGAACCAGAGATTCATGGATGTTGGATTTTTTGTGGTTGCTCTTATATCATTTACATCCAGGTAACTGATAGTCACAGATGTTGTTTTGCAGCATAAAGGAGGAATGGTGGAGGTAACAATACGTACTGTACATGTTACATATATTCTCTCATTGGTTTATTGCTGCCAGCGTAAGTAGACTACATATTACACAATGTTGTATGTTGTTAATGGTGTATCACTGACATTGTAAGTGTAGTTTACATATTATGTGCATGTGTCAGCGGAAAATGGTCAATCAAGCAGAGCACTTACCAAAATCGGACAAAAACATTTTTACAGATTTTGGAACTCATTGCACACATAATGTGTATAGAATTATTCGATGCACTGTCAATTTTTGATAAAATTGAGTCTGCCTTACTGTGTGGATCATATGCTTTTATCATTAAAATATACAAAACTACATCCCTTCAATCTAGTGTCTTGGTATTCATAAAGTCTAGCCTTTTTTCCTGGTTGCACAAAAAGCACATTGTGTGAAGTTATTCTAAATTGCACTCCTATGGGGGACACAAGCCAATGCAATCTGTAGGCCGGTCCCAAGCCCAGAAAAATGCAGAGGGTTGCGTCAGGAAAGGCCTCCGGCGTAAAACTGGGCCAAACAAATATGAGTTCATCTAAAGAATACCATACCAGATTAACAACACCTGCCCACGGCACCGTTGACTTGCAGGGCTTCGGTGAAAATTCAGCTTCAGCAACTGTGGGTCGAAGACAAAGAAGAGGAGGAAACCGAATTCATCGGCAGAAGAAGAGAAATGCATAGAGCTTACAACTGAGTGTAGGGACTTTGAATGTTGTGACTATGGCAGGAAAAGTTCAGGAGTTGGTTGACATGTTGATCAGGAGAAACTTTGATATACTCTGCATCCAAGAGCACAGAAAAGTGGAAAAGGGGTCAGGCTACAAGTTTAGGGGCAGGGTTTAAATAGACCTTTCCGACTGGCGAGCTTCAGCTCCACCCCCCTTAGCTACAGTTGCCATGCCCTGCAAGCTTCCAAAATGGCAACTGAACATAATAGGTTTGAACTGGGTCCTCTTTCTCGTATTCTATATAATATTAATAATGTTTTTTGCCAATTGCGTCAGACTTGTCCAAGAGAGTTCTACAGATAGGTCTCAACTATTCCACGCAAGGATATGTACACGGATTTAAGATTTTGGACGGAGTAGGATGCAATGTCAGAGATACAGCAAAACGTTGGCGATCGATGCAAAAACCTTTGACGCCTCACAAACTTTATATTGAAATCCAACAGAATGAAATAGTGGAATCGTACTGCGCATGTAAAGCAGGATGAGTACTTTTTACTTGGAAAGATCACAAGTAATATCATTGTAGTCTTTATAAGTGAGTGGGTGTATTCATTTGACTTGGCTCGTAATGGAACCCAGTGCTATGTCTTAAAAGTCCAATGTGATACAAATAGGCAAAGAGCTATTTCTCCTGCATGACATCGCACATTTACATATCCCTAACCCGACTCGTCGGCATAAAACATTACACACGTCATTCAGCAAGTCAGTGATACACTAACAAAGTGAAAGTTGGTCTCCTGCAATGTATAAAGGACTGATAATAATGAAATCAAACTCAGAAGATACTTCTCCCTCTCTTACTTTCGAACACACAGCCTTGTGTTTCTTGATATTTTTCACACTGAGTTGTATGTGAGGTCTTCCGCAAGATTTAATCCATCACAGACACTTCGCCAACTGTGTTTTAGGCTGGCCACTACTTTGGGCGGTGCCACCTCTGACACCTGTCACAGCTGTTTCGCATTCGACACTCTGACTAGGCATTTAGGTTTGGAATTTGTCATAGAAATTTGCCAGTTCGATGCGGATGCTTCACTGCATTCTGGAACACTCTGCTACTGTGCGTAAATTAAAGCCATCCTTTGTCACAGTGATTCTCTGCCCTTTAGTTTGACCGCGTCTTGTCACGTTACTTAATTGGCATCACAGTCATCGGAACTCGTTTCATGCTTTTTGGATCTTGCCTAGCCTAGCATTATTGTTTTGGACTGCCTGCTGCTTTTAACCTTTCCTGTAATAAAGTCACTTTGAATATTATTTTGTTGCCTGGAACTTCTGCATTCGGGTCCGCCCCCGTGCCGCGGGATCATGACAGAATGGACTGGCCAGAACAGGACCCAGCAGGGAAGACCCGGCGCCGCCGGGCACGACACTTGTTTGCCGCCCGGCGTTCCCAGGCTGAGGACCAAGCACCCACTATCCGTGTGAACTCCGTCTTATTGTCCTGTCCTACCTTGTCACCTGCACTGCCTGTGTGTCGTGTATCATTACTTCCCGACCACGAGCAGCTCACCACCAAATATCTTGTTGGACTCAGATTTTTCAGATTACGAGAAAGACTTAACTTTATATGACCGGTTGCCTGATTCTGACGCGGACAATGACTATGCTTTTCCTTTCCCGATGATCAGTCCCAGTCAGTTTCTTGTGTCTCCCCGTGCTTCCAGCCCCCGAGTGCCTTTGCCCTGTGCGTCCCAAGACCTCTTCCTCTAATCCTTTCCGGGGGACCGGTTTTGGCCATCAATCCTGGCCTTCCGCATGGCAGCCAGAGGAGGGCCCAGAGACGCCCAAGTGTGCCGCCTTGTGCCTGCTCCCATCTGGTTCCTGCTATGCCCCTGGTGCTTGGCATCCTGGCCGACCTCTTAACCTGCTCGGCCAGATGCCTCACTTTTGGTGGCCTGGACCGACTCCCGGCCATCTGACAAACACGCCACAGCTTGACCGATACCAGGCCGCCCGATGACCACACCTCGATGGCTACTGATCATAGGGTTAGGCCGCCCGATGACCAAGTCTTGATGGTAACCGATTCCCGGCCACCTTCCACCACTGTTTTGGTGGCGACCAACTCCCGGCCGCCTGATGATGACACCTTGATGGCGACCTGTTTCGACAGAGACCAATTCCTGGCCGCCTCATTACCACGCCTCAGCGGTGACTAATCCACAGCCGCCTCACGACCATGCCTTGGCAGTGACCGATCCCCGGCTGCCCGATGACGACACCTCGATGGCGACTGATGCTCGGCCACCTGATGACCACGTCTCAAATGGCGATTCACTGCCGTCTCACGTCCACATCTCAACCACCCGCGGTGGCCACTGGCTCACGACCACGTCCTGGAGGTCTTCATCTGGAGCCATCACCTGCTCCCGTCTGGTTCCAGCTATGCCTTTGGGCTCCTCCTCGAGGATGTGCACGAGAGTCGCCCCATGGGGACCCTGATGGTTGGCATCCTGGCCAACCTCTTAACCTGCTCGGCCAGATCCCGACAAACTGTTTTTTTTTTTTTTTTTTTTTTTTTAAGAACAAAAGCAATTTTAAGAGCTGTGGGAGCGAGAGGAATACAGTTGATAATCCATACAATGAAGTTATGGGAAAGATCTGAGAGCAGCCGTATGATTTCATGCCCAGAAAGAGTACCACAAATGCATTATTTGCCTTGACAGAGAATGTCAGAAGGATCTGCATTGTGTCTTTTCGGACCTAGAGATAGCCTATGACAGAGTCGTTCAAGACACAAGAGAACAACTGTGGTACTGCGTCCGTCAGTCGTGTTTGATGGAGAAAATATGTTAAAAGAGTACAGGACATGTATGAGGGCAGCAGAACAGTGGTGAAGTGTGCCGTAGGTGGGACAGAATAATTTATAGTGGAGGCGTGACTGCATTGGGGATCAGCTCTGAACTCCTTCCAGTTTGCTGTGGTAATGGATGGGCTGACAGAGATAAGGTTAGACTGGAATCCCCTTGGACCATGATGTTTGCAGATATAATCGTGATCTCCAGTGAAAGCAGGGAAGAGGTGGAGGGACAATTAGAAAGATGGAGGTATGCACTGGAAAAGAGAGGAATGAAGTAATGAATTAAAACAATATATGTGCGTGAATGAGAGGGGTGAGGGAGAAGAGTGAGGATCCAGGGAGGAGAGATAGCGAGGGTGGATGACTTAAAATACTTGGGGTCAACAATCCAGAGCAATGGTGAGTGTGGTAAGGAAGTGAAGAAATGGATCCAAGCAGGTTGGAACAGCTGGTGGAAGGTGTCTGGTGTGTTATGTGACAGAAATGTCTCTGCTAGGATGAAGGGCAAAGTTTATGAAATGGTGGTGAGGCCAGCCATTATGTATGAATTAGAGACGGTGGTGCTGAAGAGACAACAAGAAGCAGAACTGCAGGTGGCAGAATTGAAGATGTTGAGGTTCTCGGAGTGAGCAGGGTGGATAGGATAAGAAATAAGATCATTAGAGGGACAGCCAAAGTTGGATGTTTTGGAGACAAGCTTCAAGAGAGCAGACTTTGATGGTTTGGACTTGTCCAGAGGCAAGCGAGTGAGTATATTGGTGGAAGGGTGCTGAGGAATGGGCTGCCAGGCAAAAGAATAAGAGGAAGACCAAAGAGAAGGTTGATGGATGTTGTGAGGGAGGACATGAGGTAGTTGGTGTTAGAGAGGAAGATACAGGAGATAGGCTTAGATGGAAAAAGATGACACGCTGTGGTGACCCCTAATGGGACAAGCCGAAATGAAGGGAAGAAAAAGTGTTAAGCTATTCTACAATTAGATCAAGGAAATGACGAGAGTGTCCACGACTAACACATCACTACGCTGATATTATCATTTTATGCAAAATCAGAGCTATATAACCAATAAAAACTGAAATAATGGGTGAGTATGTGGTGATTTTGAAGAACAGTGGCTCTCTTTTGAGCCCTTCCTGGAGGACCGACCTTCTCATATTATTTCCAAGGAAGAGCCCTACACTTTTCTTAGAATAAACTCGTTTTGGCCGCTTGCATCAGCAATCTTTTTATTTTTGTCATGACCCACAGCTCGTAACCATTCTTTAGTGTAAGGATGTGGATCAACCGGTAAATCAAGAGGTTTGCCTTTCTGCAAGACTCCTTCCCCTCCATGACAGACCAGGATAGAGTCTGCATCACCGCAATACTGCACCAATATTCCTTTTGATCTCCCACTCCATTCTTCACCCACTCAAGAAAGAGAACTGAAGAAATTTCATTTCTTTCACTTGTAGCAGGATTGCATTCCTTCCCTGAAGAGGGCACTCTATCCTTTTCCAATTGAGGGCCACGGCCTGAAGGTGGTGATTTTTAGCCTGGTTCACAATCGGCTGTGAACCATCACAACTACAGTTAAAAATTGTGGCTTGATCGAGAAAACAGAACCACATGATCTGTGAAAACTGGGGATGCAATACAAAGACAATCAAACTGTACACTTTCAACACCTTCTCCACCACCTTATTAACTGAATAGGTGATAAAAGCTATCCTTAGCAGAGTCCAACTCTCACTGGAAATAACTCTAACTTCCTGCAGGCAAAGCAGACCAAACTCCGACATCAGTCATACATAGACCGAACAGGTTCAAACACGAGGGCTGGTGCCCCATACACCCACAGCACATGTAGATTGGTCAGGCAAACTCCCATGCACCCTTCATAACCTTGTTGTTCCAATGCTAGGACAAAAACCACATTCCACCTCTTGAATCTGGAGTGGACTTTTCGATGGACCCTCCTCTTTTGCAACCCTAACTATACCTTACTAAGGATACTGAGTGTGATCCCCTTTAGCTGCTACACAACTTTTGATCCCCCTTTTAAAAGGCATCCTAAACAGAGGCCCAGGCCACCTCATCTGGCTTTACACAATGCAGAGGACCAGTGGCTCTAGTCTGAGCCCTTCCTGGATGGATGAGCTTTCACAATATCTCTAAGGGAGAGCCTGAACACCCAGCAGATGAAACTCATTTTGGCCGCTTGTATCCACGATCTTTTTCTTTTGATCACAACCCATAGCTTATGACCATAGATGAGTGTCGGGTCGTAGATCAACTAGTAAATAGAAAACTTTGCCTTTTGGCTTTGATCCTTCTTCATCACAACACACTGATACAAAGTCAGCGTCCAGGCTGTGCCTAGAAATTCTGTCCATATAAGTTGTGAACACAATCAGTGATGGAGGCCAGCCTTAGTGGAGTCCAACCCTCTCCATAAATGAATCTGATTTACTCCCTGCATGCAGACTGGTTGAGCGAATTCCAATGCACCCCTGAGAACCCAGCTGAGGGTGAAGCCGCAGCCAGAACTAAAACCACATTGCTCCCCCTGAATCTGAGATTTGACTCCCCAACAGACCCTTCTATCCAGCAACCCTTAAAAGTGTGATGCCTGGGTAGTTGGATTACACCCTTTGGTCCCCTTCTTAAAAATCTCAATACCAGAGATCCAAGATCCCACCTCAGAGACCCCAGACTCTGCTTCCTCATGGGAAAGAACGTCTTTGGACTTGAGGAAGTTTGTGAAGTATTCTCTCCACCACCTCACAGTGTCTTAAGTCGAGGTAAGCAATTTCCAATCCTCACTATATACAGTGTTGATGGTGTACTGCTCCCCCCTCCTGAGATTGAGGATGGTGGACGTGAATTTCCTTGAAGTCATAGGAAAGTCTTTGTCTTCTGGCTCAACGAACTGCTCCAACGCCTGAGTTTTTGCCTCAGCGACCGCCAAATCTGCATTCCGCTTGGCCAGCTGGTACCCATCAGCTGCCTCAGGAGTTCCACAGGTCAAAAAGACCAGATAGGACTCCTCCTTCAGTGTAACAGCCTCCCTCACCACTAGTGTCCACCAACAGGGATTGCCACCAAGAGGGCCAAAGTGTCGTTCAACCGCCTCGACAGAGGGGTGCAACATGGTCCCTTCGGCCTCAATGTCATCCATTTCACGCAAAAGGTTGGTGAAGTTCTGCAGCACGTAGGAGATGAAACTTCTTCTGACACGGGATCTGCCAGCCATTCCCAGCAGACCCTGACAATACGTTTGGGCCTGCCATGTCAGACTGGCATCTTCCCACACCATCGGAACTAGGTCACCACTAGGTGGTAATCAGTTGACAGTTCCACCCCTCTCTTCACCTGAGCAGCCAAAAGATGGAGTCCCCATAAGGAGCACTCTCCAGCACCTCTTCCAAGGACTCCAAAATGGGTGGGTACTCTGAAGTGCTGTTTGGTGCTTGGGCACAGACAACCATCAGGACCCATCCACTAGCAGATGCCCACTTGTCCGGGAGGGTGAAACCCAACATGTAAGTGCCCAGCTGGGGGGCAATAAGAATACCTACACCTGCTCGATACCTCTCACCATGTGCAACTGCAGAGTGGAAAAGACTCCAACCCCTCTCAAGGGGACTGGTACTAGAGACCAAGCCATGAGTGAAGACGAACACAACTATATCTATTCGGAACATCTCAACTTCACACACCAGCTCAGGCTCCTTCTCTGACAGAGAGGTGACACTTGACGTCCTTAAGAGCCAGGTTTTGTAGTCAAGATTTGGATTGCCAAGGTCCCCGCCTTTGGGCACTGCTCAGCTCACACTGCACCCAACTGCTGTAACCCCTCCCACAGGTGGTCACGCCATCGAAAGTGGCACCCATGTTACACTTACAGGCTGTGCCCAGCCACCAGGTGCATGCCTTCGAGCCCCGGCTCCAGGCTTGGCTTCAGAGAGGAGCCCAGGTGATGATTTTCTGTGCAATAGAAACCCATGTATTGTTCTTAAGTGTTTTTGGAGCAGCAGATTTTCAAGCCCCAGACAACTTAGCTCCTAGGATCATTGGGACACTCGAACCCCTCCACCATGATTAAGTGACAACTCAAGGAAAGGAATTAATAAATATGAATACACATTTTAGTTTTTGTTAATTTATTTAAAAGAGGGGAAACTTGAAAAATAGGAGGGGATCAAATATTTAGTTTGTCACATTGTGACACATGTTGCACACACAACATTGTCTACTCATAATTGATGATAAGTGCTTTGAAACTATAGGTCCATGGTTAAAAACTTGCTGAGGACAAAAAATTAATTTTATGACCCTTCATGTTTGTGATATGGCTCTCTGAATGTGTGTGTGGTTAAAAAATACACAACAATGTATAAGTTGACTGTGCAGTCAGAGTTTATAATGCGTATTAAAAATGGATGGATGAATTAATTAATAAACAACTTGTTTTGATTAAAACAACCATTACGTTACATTACATTGTCTCCCACAGCTGGGCTGTAACATCAAAGAGCTGTTCCGCCTGATTGAGGACTTTGTGGATGTCATTGGTCTGAAAATGAAAGACTTTCAAGACATGTATGAAGTGACTGATAATCTAGGTAAGTCATGACAATATTCATGTACATTGTCAGTCTGTTTCTTGGGTGATGGTTTATCAAGCAATATAAAAAGATGAGCAAAAGTTTACCCAGTGGTAGCACATCCGCTTGAGCTTCTTAAATTCCACAATAGAGCGATCAAGTATTTTAAACTAATACAGTTGTAAAACAGTAAATCCAATTAACAATGTAGTTTATGTGTTTGGGGTGTGTGCGTGCATGTCTGTGTGTGCATAAGTGCACTGCATAAGTACCTGGGTTCAAAACTACCCCCCTCCTGTGTGGAGTTTGCATATTCTCCCCGTGCTTGCAAGTGTTTTTTTCCAGGTATTCCAGTTTCCTCACACATTCCAAAAACATGTATGGTAGGTTAATTGATGAATCTAATCCCTCCGATGTTGTGAATGTAAGTGCAAATGGTTGTTTACATGTGCTTTGCGATTGATTGGTGACCAGTTCTGGGTGTCCCTTGCCTCTTGCCCAAAGTCAACTGATATACTATTGGCGGCGTTCCCGTGATGTAAAAACTGATATTTTTGCATTGCATTTACAGTTGATCAGAAATGTCACCTGAGCCCATGACTATATACAGTGCCATGAAGAAGTATTCGCCTCCTTCCTCATTGTGTTTTTTTTTGTTCATAATCTCTCACGATTTCAAAGCATCAAACCAATTTTAATATCACTCGTAGCCAACCGAAACAAATACAAAATGCAGTTTCGAAATGACTATTCAATTTATTAAAGCAAAATCAAAATCCAAACCTTTCTGTCCCTATGTGAAAAGGTAATAGCCCCCCTTAACCCCATAGAGGGTTGTTCCACCCTTGGCAGCATTAACTGAAATCAAGCGATATTTGGTCATGTCTATCACATCACCCTGGGGAATTTTGTCCCAGTCTTCAGAATAAGAATCTTCTTTGCAGAATTGGAAGGTATTCTAGCATGAACTGCCGATTTAAGGTCACACCACAGAATCTCAATTGGATTTAAATCCGGACTTTGACTTGGGCACTCCAAAACCTTAGTTTTGTTTTTTGAGCCAATCAGAGGTGGACTTTGTCATGTGTTTTGGATCATTATCCTGGTGCATGGTCCAAGAACAGTTGAGTTTGATGGCACATCCTGGCCACAAGCTCTTTCAGCTCCTTCCGTCGGGAAAACGCTACAGATCAGTGTAAGTCACAAATAACAGGCATTCGAACAGTTTTTTTCCCTCTGGCAATTAAGTCATTAAATTCTTGATCGACGAACCAACTATTTTTCTACCTTGTGCCATGTTAGAACACTCTCTCACATCCTGCTGGTCCAATCAGTATTGGTATTTATTTATTTTCAATATTTTGTAGACTGCACGATTCATCATTTTAAACTACTCCCTTTGCACAATTAACATTGTTAACAACTTATCTATACAGATTTTACATCGTCCACGTCTTATCAGGAATAGTTCCTATAAACAGAAATGTCTCCTGTTGTCATACGACATACAACATTATATACGAGCTAGGGAGCCCACTAGACTCGCCGTGGATTGTTTTGAGGCCAACGAAGCGGCTCAGATAGAGGAGGGTAAGGAAGCAGAAGCGGTGTCGTTGGTCCAGCTGCCTGCTTAGGCTAAACAACAACCCACACAGACCTTTCCTAGCCTGTAATCCAGCAACGCTAGATCCATCACCATCAAAATGGACGAGTGGTAGTAACAACTGGCAGATAATCACTGTGTTCATGATTGCTGGGTTCTCATGAATAAGGAGACCTGGTTTCAAACCGGACATTGCCGATGCTAGTGTGCAACCACTGGGATAGGACTGAAAATTACCATAAAAGCAGAGGTGGGGGGCTCTGTGTATACATGCAAGACGACTGGTCCAAAAACCGTTTTAGGTCCCGAGGGTGCTAACTGTTACCATCGTCACGGTTGCTTACGTTCCACCGTATGTTAATATGAAAGCTGCTCTCTCTCTAATGCTGAACATCATCAGTGAACAGCAGTGGGTCCACCTGAAGGCATTAACATTACAGCTGGGGACTTTAACAAGAGCAATCTAAAGACTGTACACCCGAAAGTTCCACCAGCATGTTAAATGTCCAACAAGGAGTGGAAACACTTTAGACCATGTGTACTCCAACATTAAGCATGACTAAGAAACCACAACCCTCCCCCATCTTGGTGAGTCAGACCACATCTCCCTGCTCCTCATTCCTTCATACAGCCCCCTCAGATGGAAATCCAGGCCCACGACTTTTAGCAGTGTTAATACCTGGCCAGAGAGTGCACTCAGTGAATTTTAGGACTGCTTGCAACAAACAGACGGGAACCTTTTTGTACACCAGGACCTGGACAGATATACAGGAGCTGTACTGGACTACATCAAATTCTATATGAAAACTATGTGTGTGAGGAAAAGTATCAGGGTTTTTCCAAATCAGAAACCCGGGATAACCAGCCAGGTCCGTTTACTCCTCAGGGCCTGTGACACTGCCTTCAGTTTAAGTGACAGAGCTCTTAAGTGTACTTCTCAAGCTGACCTAAAAAAAAATACACATAAAAAGGAGTACAAGCGGAGGATAGAGTCCCATTTTACCAGCAACAGACCTCAGGAGCTGAGACAGGGTCTAGAGAGCTTCATAAACATAGAAGCTGTGATGTGACACTAGGAGAAGCAACAGAGTCGATGACAGAGGAGCTCAACATCTTTGTTGCTTACTTTGAATCATCTTGGTGACACTCAGCTGCTTCAGTACTACCAGGCACCAGTAACTCTCCACTTATTGGACAGGAGCACGATCTGAGGCATGTCCTCCTGGCCGTGAACCCTAGGAAGACTGCTGGCCCAGACAGGACCGGGACAGGTGCTCAGAGCATGTATCCACCAGCTGTCCACCATCTCACTCTCACCTCTCACTGGCCCAAGCAGTCACCCTCACTTGTTTGAAATCTACCCTGTCACCCTTACAATTCACTTATGCCTCAATTACATCAAAGACTGACTCTTTTGCTGGTGGACTCATGTCTGAGATAGGTTCTAAATGTTAAAAGCTGGACCATTGCCTAACGTACAGCCAGTTCTGACGCCTGAACAGATTGGTGTTGCTAAAGGGACCAAACTCAACTTGGATCAGTCACTGAACCTGGACAGAGTCAATCTCTTGGCGGTCCTCAGGTACTCAAAGTTCTTATGATCAGTAAGGACCAGGAATGGCACTTGCAATCCCTCCAGCCAGTGCCTCCACTCTTCTAGCACCGTTTTGACTGTATAATTCACGATCGCACACGTCATAGTTCTGTTCTGCCCAAGTCAGTCTCTTAGATAAGAAGGCGCACGGGTGAAGTCTCCCATCCCTCGCACACCTCTGGGAGAATAATGCTCCCATTCCTGAGTCCGATGCATCCACTTCCACCAGAAACTGCCTCTCAGGATCTGGCATGATGAGGACTGGAGCTGTGGTGAAATTTGACCCAAGTCTGTCGAAGGCCTCCTGGCAGATCACATCCCTCTCGAATGAGTTGCGGGTTGAAGTTAGGGCGTGCAAGGGGGCAGCTATGGAACTGAAGTTCCTGATGAACTTGTGGTAGAAATTAGCGAATCCAATGAACATCTGCACCTCCCTGCGATTGGTGGGAGTGGGCCATTGGAGAACAGAGTCGACCTTACTGGGAACCATGCAAATATTTCCCTCAGCCAAGATGAATCCCAGGAATGTGAAACTCGTACTTCTCCATCTTGACATATAGGATATGTTGTAGTAGCTGCTGCAGCACCTTCCTGATGTGCTCGATGTGGGAAGCTTCGTCTGAAGAAAAGATCAAAATGTCGTTGAGGTAGACGAACACATTCTTGTTAAGTCTTTCCCGTAGCACATCATTTATAGAATTCTGAAAAATTGCTGGCGCATTAGTCAGGCCAAACAGCATCACCAGGTACTCGTAGTGGCTTGTTGGTGTATTAAAGGCAATCTTCCACTCGTCCCCCTCTCTGATACGTACCAGATGGTATTCATTTCATAGATCCAACTTGGTGAAGATCCGGGATCCTTGTAGCAACTCGAGTGCGGTGGCGATTAGGGGAAGAGGGTTCCTGTTCTTGATGGTGATGTCGTTAAGTCCCAGATAATCAATACAGGGCCGTAACTGGGTGTCCTTCTTCCTGACGAAAAAAAATCCCGCTCCAGCAGGCGAGAATGATGGTCGGATGAGACCCGCCGCCATCAACTCCTCAACATACTTCTTAATAGCTTGGTGCTCCGGTCCTGTCAACGAGAAGAGCCTTCTTCGAGGGCGTGAGGTACCAGGCAACAACTCAATAGTGCAATCGTACGGGTGATGCGGCGGAAGGGACTTGGCCTTTGCCTCCGAAAATACTTCCTTAAGATCCCAATAACAAGATGGAACTGCTGATAGTTCTGGCACGAACTTTGACTCCTGTAAGTCTACCTGGGCGATCTGCAAGTTCTTCTCTTTAAAAGCCCCGAGACACGTCTTACTATATTCGGCGCCCCATGCTCTCATTTGACCGGTGGTCCAGTCTATGTGTGGGTTGTGTTTCTTAAGCCAGGGGCTGCCCAGGATGACATCACTGCTCCGGGAGTTAAATCCGTGTAAGCTTACCTTCTCGTTGTGTGTGTCCGGAAATATCATCCTCAGAGATTGCATACGGTGTGTTACTCGGCATAAGAATTTGACATTGGCCGCGTACACGTTATGGAACCGTTGCGTCTGAAAGGTCACTGCGCTTAAAACCTCGACTACCGAGGGATCAATCAGATTGGTGTCCAATCCGAGTCAATAAAGGCTGTAGCTGAACAGGTATGACCCCTGTGTTCAAGGTGACCTGAAGCAGTGCTCAATTGGATACCGCCGCAGTGTAATTCACACTCACCGGAGTCGTAATCTTGAGGGCGGCATGCTTGGGCCTGACCGGACAGTGAGCTATTAGGTGGCCCAGTCATCAACAGTAAAAGCATCGGCCCTCTCGCCTGCGTTGCAGTCGTTCCTCTGACTGGCCATCGAGCCCCTCAACCTGCATAGGCTCCATCACGGTTATGGTCTTCGCCAGAAGAGGAACCGGTTGACCGGACGGGCCCTGCTCTCCCTCTAGTAGCGAGTCCACCTGTCCTTGGATTGCTAGCCTCTGGTCGGTCCTGAGAGATAGGGCAATGAGGGAATTCGACTCCACTCTGTTGCAGCCCACGCCTCTGCTTTCCCTGTCAGGCGGGATATGACGAAGACAATCTGTGTGCGGTCCTTCGGAAAGGCAGAAACCTGCAGCTTGAAGTGGAGGTCACCTGAGCAAGGAAGGGCTTGACGTTCCCAGTGTCTCAGGAAAAGCATTCGGGCTAGGAGAGAGGCATGCACCCGAACCGCTGAAACTCCGCGACTGGTGTGGTGGCAGGAGGGACCTGGATGGGGTAGAAACTGTGGCGGGCGCCATCAAAGTGATGTTAGCGGCACTAGCCTGAGATGCTCGCCATGTCTCTAATCGGGCACAGATCTTGAGAAGTATTTGGTTGGTAACCTGAAGAGCAGTCTCCTGCTCGACCAGGCGCCTGCTCTGGATCTGTAGAGAGCGGCGGATGGCTGCTGAGTCGGCTGAGTCAATGTCATGGCCTGATCATTCTGTCAAAACCAGAACTCTATTGTGGACCCAAATGCACGACTCGGTAAGCAGGAAGGCAGTTAAAGGAAGGTGTTTATTCATTCCAAGGTTGTAAGGTGGGAGGTTAGTCAGAGAGAGCAGCAGTATCAAGGACGTTAAGCTTACTGGATTGGTCGGAGGACAGGCAGAGGTCAATTGTCGGGACCGGGATTCAGGATCAGGAACAAGGAAGTGGTGGAATGGCATGGATGGCAACGATCTGGCAAAGCCAGACCGTCCGGTGGGTCCTATAAGTACTGGGGTTCATTATCGCAGATGAGGCACAGGTGTGCGCCTCCTAATCACCGCAGGTGTGTAGGGGACCTGCACCACCAGGGCCAGGACCAGCAGGACCACGACAGGAGCTGTTTTTAAAAGACAAGTTGCAAAGGTATGTTTATTATCTTTTATTTCCTGAAAACTTCAAACACTATTGACATGGTTGAATAAAAGCAGCATATGTCGTTGGCGAAAAATGTTTTATTACAGCAAATCGTTTGACCATTCTCATCTAGAAAAACAGGATATTGCAGACAAACCTTTTATTGTTTAACAATTTAATCACAGCTATGCAAAATTTAAACAAAAAAATGCCAGTGACTCCACCCCAAACAAACAGTATCACAAGGAAGTATAGCTGGCTCTTGACAAGTGCAGGTAAGCTTATGTTCTGATGTGTGCAGGGTTTTTAATTTCAATAAAATAGCACATAGTATTAAGACAAGCAGTATTACATACTAGTCACTCACAGAATAGTTTATAACTGCTAACTAAAGTAAATTGTCTTACTCGCAAATTTGATTGTATACTTCCTTGCGAAACTTGGATGATGAGTAAGCAAAAACTGTAACAGTTACCAGCATCATGTTGATTTATGGAGGAGAAAACAGTATTTGTCAGACTTTGAATGAGATCAGTGAATTAAACTCTTTCCTTTGTTACCACATTGTTATATGAAGATTTTATCAACACATGCTGCTTTAAAATCTTATCCAAAGTATGTAAGTATCCAAAGGGCTGATTGAAATGAATTTGTGGTCTCCAAGAGACGTGTTTTCACCTTATCTAAAATAATTTCTGCACCATTAAATTGATTGAAATAGACCTGTGCTTTATCAATATACTTTTTTTTGTCATCTTATAAACTTTGAACCTTACTTTTCTACATTAATTACAGATGCCGCAGGAAGCATCTTCTGCACAAGAGGTTGACATCAAACCAGCAGATGCTGAATCTCCATCTTTGGTACATTCCAAAAATTGCCAGACTGATGAAGTGCCTGTTCATGAGAAAGGAACACGTCTTTCCAACAGCAGAGAGGATACTGCAACATGTATTTCAAACTCAAGTGGCGTCAAGATGCTCATACTGAAAGACCAAATAAGTATTCAGTGCAAATGTTATGAAACATATTTATACACAATGTAAGCATACAGTTAAAATTGCTACAATATTAGTTCTGTCTGTATATTTAATATACAAACATCAAAATCAACATTTACACAAAAACAAAAACAAAAAATTCCGGTTGTAGAACATTTACTGTAAATCCTATATACTGTTGGCTATCTGTCGCAAATCTTAGACACACAGAAGTGGCACATGGTTATTTCTGCCTACAATTCCCCAGCAAGCTGTATATCAGCAGTATGTCACATTAACCTGAAAATAAAAAATTGTACTTGTGTGGCAATTTTTGAGAAAGGGACTTTGTTTGAACTAGCATTGATTGGACAAATTCTGCTTTTAGCAGGAATAATAATAATAATAATTCTTTACTTAAAAAATCTGAATGTAAATGTCAAAAAGATGGGCTTATTTGATAAATATTAATATCAATAATTTTTAAAATAGCTATTACACGTTTTGTAGAAAATCCAGTCACTGCCGATACTGTTGCCTGAATTACAGATAGGAAACCTCAAGTAACTATGGGATGAGGCAGTTGGCAATACATCCTGGGTGCACTGCAGCGGATGGTCTGAATAATCTGCCATTTTCTGGTGAATATGTTGACTCTCATGACAGCAAAACCTATCTTCTGTTGTTTTCATGGGTATGCAGGATTTACATGCACACCTATGGATACAATAAAAAAAAAATCATTTCACATTAACAAACTTCTACAGCTCAAAGACCCATATCAGTCAGACACACAGAACCATCCACCCCATTTACAAATCTATTTTAAAGCGCCACTGGCACCAAAATATAAATTTTAAAATAGGTATAGTATTCTTATCAAAACGACATATAATCTGATTAATTTTGATGATAATACAAGTTGGAAAAAGTGAGCTGGGAGTGTTTTAGTAAAGTGCAAAGTTGCTAAAGTATGACTTGACATCCCATTGGCGGCCATGTTGTCTGTGACGTCATGTGATGTCTCATGCATGCATCAAACTAGAGCCCCCAGCATTGAAAACACACTGTACCGAATGCAATGAGAGATGAACGAGGGCGATTTTTGGATTTTTGTGATGCCCCTTCTGAGACTGAGGAAGAAAACGTCTCAGAAACCGAGTGAAATGACCGGAGGCCATTTTATTATATCACTTCCAGCCATATTTAGACAATGTGCGGATTACTTCTCCCCAACAGACAGTCGAGGAGGACGAACGACCCAATAAAATATTCAAAATGACTAGCCCATAATTGTTTGATTTCCTAACCCTTTTACAAGTCTTGTGTATGTAGTGTACTCAGGAGAACCCATGCGAGGCAAAGTACAGTGAAGAAAATAGGTATTTGAACAGCCTGCTATATTGCAAGTTCTCCCATTTAGAAATCATGGCGGGGCCGGAAATTTTCATCGTAGGTCCATGTCCACTGTGAGAGAGATAATCTAAAAAGAAAAATCCAGAAATCACAATGCATGATTTTTGAATGATTTATGTGTGTGATAGAGCTGCAAATAAATATTTGAACACTTGTCTATCAACTACAATTCTGAACCCTTATAGGCCTGTTAGTCTGCCTTTAAAAGTCCACCTCCACTCCATGTATTATCCTGAATCAGATGCACCTGTATGAGGTCATTAGCTGCATAAAGACACCTGTCCAGCCTAGACAATCAGTAAGACTCAAACTTGTAATATGGCCCAGATCAAAGAGCTGTCCAAAGACACAAGAGACAAAATTGTGCAACTCCACACGGCTGGAAAGGGCTCCGGAGAAATTGTCAAACAGCTTGGTGAAAAAAGGTCCACTGTTGGACCAATCATTAAAAGAAAGAAAGAAAGAAAAGCGCTGGGACTTCCGTTTCCAAAGTGACTGTTAGTAATACACTAAGACGTCATGGTTTGAAGTCATGCATGGCACGGAAGGTTAAGGCGATGGCTTCTAGGAGGGGATTGAAATGTATGTCCTATCTATCTGTCTGTCTGTCTGTCTGTACGTACGTGAGCAACTGGATTTTTTTTCCACTTCTCCGAAAGGTTTATAAGAGTGCGTTTGTACGGCCAAACTATTATATGTAGTGTTTTGTCCTCCTCATTCATCCGTTCCTTACTGTTTCCTTTAATCCAGAAAAACTGAAAATTGGGTGTTATTAGATATGATAAAATTTCTCCTACATCTCTGCTACAGTTTTGAGCATCCACAAGCGTCCAATGGTGAGTAACGCAGATATCAGCTTCCCAATGAAGGGCTGGAGAGGCATGATGGACTGGGCCCGCAACTTAGAGGACAGAGTCACTATCCCAAAACACATCCTGTTTACAAGAAAGCCAGGTGAGTACTCTATACACTATATCAGCTTTTAATTTATTGATTGAAAGACTTATTGCTTGTTTGATGTGGTGTACTATTAAATAATGACTGAAATTTGGAATAGAATAGTTCACATGTGTCAAATCTGGCCCACGTCATCATTTTATTTAGCCAGTGAAAGCAAATCATGCTGTTGACTTCATGTTTTCTGGCTAAAATACCCAAACTGGAAGTTGTCTTTTAATAAAGTTACAATATTACAAGTACTTTTTGTTACCAGTCCCTCTTTTAAAATAAATTGATTGATAGTAATTAAAAAACATTTTACTGGCTTCTGTTTTCAAAGCAAGCTTTCCATCAATTTGTAGTTTACATGTAATAATATGAGGTCATCATGTATTTATTTGGGTTCACAGTCGTACTGTCCTCCAAAGGAAACCCTAAGTACAATGTGGCCCTTTTCAAAAATTAGTTTGACACCGCTGGTACAGTTGTTGGCCTCACCCCTGGATGCAAGAATAGCTCCAAAGTGAAATTAAACGAAAAGAATACCCAATAGAAAGAAACAAAAAAAGGTAGCTAGCATTACACAAATGTTGGGATGAAACGCAATTGCAATATGATAACAATCTAGTACATGCACAACCTTTTTTCCCCATTCGGGGAAACAGGTCTGAGCAGGTCCTCTTGGTTAGGATGAATGATGAAGGGGCTGTGACAATGAAACTGTGAGAACCTAAAATGTCTACTCTTTATCTGAGTAAGATTCAGAATCATCTTTATTTGTCAATTATGTAAAATAAAAAACTCAAGGAATTTGTCAGCAGTAGTTGTAGCTTTTCTCGTATGACAACAGACAATTGACAGAGAATAGTTTGAGAAATGACAGAAAATTGCAATCACTGACAAATAGAAGGTTACGAATAAATGAGTTAATGCCAGTACAACTGTGCAAAATTATGCTAAGTCCTCTTGCAATTAGACCGATTTGAAATGACTAATTGTGACCATTGCAAATATGGGACGGACTTCAAAAAGTGAACGCTCTCTAAAAGTGAAGAGTAGTGTGAGAATCTGGAAAAATGTCAACTGTTCATGCCGATACTTCTCAAGCACACGAGGGGCCCGTATTGGTAAGACTACTACAGTGAGTGAATCCATCCATCCATTATCCAAGCCGCTTATCCTTACAAAGGTCACGGGGAGCCTGAGGCTATCCAGCTAGCTTCGGGCAAAAGGCAGACTACATCCTGAACTGGTAGCCAGTAAATTGCAGGGCAGTTATCAACACCATCACTAAGTGGGAATTGATCCCATGCTGCCTACATCAAAGTCAGGCGACTGTATCACCATACCATCAGTGACAGCTGAGTGAATGAGTAATGTATTATTAGAACGACAGAGGTTAATACAATCTCAAGGCAAAATTCGTAACATGTGTAAGTGGAATTGTAAATTAACTGTTTAAGAAGTTAATCCCAAGAGGGAAGAAGCTGCTGGCATGTTTTCTTCTTTTAGTTTGCATTGATCGATAGTGCCTACCTGAGGGAAGGAGCCTGAAGAGATAAGCAGAGTTTACTTAGAAAAAGTCAGGTAACCCCTGAAGTTAAGTAATCATTATCATTTCCCACACATTGCTTTAATTAACCTTAGGTACACTGGAATGCAGGCCTACAGGGGCACAAGCCAGTGCAGTCTTTTGACTGGTCCCAAGCCTGGATAAATGCAGAGGGTTGCATCAGGAAGGGCGTCTGGCTTAAAACTTTGGCAAACAAATATGAGCGTTCATCTTAAAAATCGCATATCGGATCAATCATGGCCCGGGTTGACAATGCGCGCCCCTGGCACTGTTGACCGGCAGGATGTCGGTGGAAATTCAGCGACTGTGGGTTGAACACAAAGAAGAGGAGGAAAGCGGATTCATCATCAGAAGAAGTGGAATGCACAGAGGTTAAAACTGAGTGTATGGTCTTTGAATGTTGGGATTATGACAAGAAAAGCTCAGGAGTTGGTTGACAGTGAAAATATGTTTTTGAACTTCCTGCTATATTGCAAGTTTTCCAACAAGGAAATCATGGAGGGGTCTAAAATTTTCATTGTAGGTGCATGTCCACTGTGAGAGAGATAATCTAAAAAGAAAAATCCAAAAATCACAATGTATGTTTTTTTAAACGATCTATTTGTGTGATGTAGCTGCAAATAAGTATTTGAACACCTGTCTTATCAGCTAGAATTCTGATCCTCAAAGACCTGCTAGTCCGCCTTTAAAAGTCCACCTCCACTGCATGTATTATCATGAATCAGATGCACCTGTGTGAGGTCGTTAGCTGCTTAAAGATACCTCTCCACCCCAGACAATCAACTAGACTTAAACTTGTAACATGGCCAAGACCAAAGAGCTCTCCAAAGACACAAGAGACAAAATTGTACAACTCCACACTTCTGGAAAGGGCTATGGAGAAATTGCCAAGCAACTTGGTGAAAAAAGGTCCGCTATTGGGGCAATCATAAGAAAATGGAAGAAGCTAAACATGACAGTCAATCTCAATTGGAGTGGAGCTCCATGCAAGATATCAACTCGTCGGGTCTCAATGATCCTTGGAAAGGTGAGGAATCAGCACAGGACTACACGACAGGACTTGGTCAATGAGCTGGGACCACCGTTTCCAAGGTGACTGTTGGTAAAACACTAAGACATCATGGTTTGAAATCAATCATGGCAAGGAGGGTTCCCCTGATTAAACCAGTACATATCAAGGCCCGACTTAAGTTTGCCAATGACCATTTGGATGATCCAGAGAAGTAATCGGAGAAGGTTTTGTGGTCAGATGAGACCAAAATCGAACTATTTGGTCATAACTCCACTAACCATGTTTGGGGGTTTACAGACAGATGATGAGTTCCATCCCAAGAACACCATCCTTACTGTGAAGCATGGGGTGGTGGCATCATGCTTTGGGGGTGTTTTTCTGCACATGGGACAGGACAACTGCTCTGTATTAAGGAGAGGATGACAGCGGCCATGGATTGTGAGATTTCGGGGAACAACCTCTTTCCCTCAGTCAGAGTATTGAAGATGGGTCACGGCTGGGTCTTTCAACATGACAATGTCCTGAAGCAAACAGCCAGGAAACCCAAGGAGTGGCTCCATAAGAAGCATATCAAGGTTCTGGCATGGCCTAGCCAGTCTCCAGACGTAAACTCAATAGAAAATCTTTGGAGGAAGCTGAAACTCAGTGTTTCTCAGCGACAGCCCAGAAACCTGTCTGATCTAGGGAAGATCTGTTTGGAGGAGTCGGCCAAACTCCCTCCTGCAGTGTGTGCAAACCTGGTGATCAACTACAGGAAACATATGACCTCTGTAATTGAAATTGAATTTACCATGGAGAAGATGGGAAGAGAAATGGAGTAGAGCAGGGGTGCCCAGACTTTTTTAGGGTTCGTGTTAGCTAACCCTAACCCTAACCCTAACCCAAGATCTACTTTTCAAACAGCCAACCTCTTGCGAGCTACCGACGACGTGGGGGGGAGATGATGATGACAATGCTCCCAAACTGTTTTAAGGTTAAAGGCTTTTTGTGTACTGTATTTTCTGTGCTTTCTCCCTGGATCAGGCTGTGCCAAGGTGGAATTTTAAAATTATACACCATCTTATCCTGCACTTTCTACTTTGGCTTCAGACCAGACCTTTTCTACTCGGAAAAGAGAAAATCTCGTACAGTTTAATGACTTTTTCTTTGATTATTCACATACTCTGACAGTCATTGCATCTCAAAACAAAATGATTTCTTTTTTAACTTTTTCCATTAAAAATGGATTACATTTTGTGCAGACAACATCATCTGAAGTATGTTACAGTTAGTGTTAGTGGTAGTGGAGAGTGTAGCTCAACAGGTGTGTAGGATGACTCTGGTGTTGGGGAGGAAGATGAAGACGGCAATGGTAGAGAAGAGAACGATGTGATGGAAGCTGAGCAAGGAAGAATATTGTGCCATGTTTCGGAAAGAGGTGAGATAGGCTCTCAATGGACAGGAGGCGCTCCCGGAAGACTGGACTATTCCAGCTAAGGTGATGAGAGAGACAGGCAGGAGAGTACTTGGTGTGTCTTCTGGTACGTAGGAGAGAAGGAGACTTGGTGGTGGAACCCCAAAATACAAGAAGTCATACAATAGTTTAGTGAAGAAGTGGGACACTAAGAGGACTGCAGAGATTTGAAAGGAATACATTGAGATGCATCGTAGGGAAAAGGTAGAAGTGGTGATGGCTAGACAACAGGCTTATGATGACATGTACACCATGTTGGACACGAAAGAAGGACAAAAGGATCTATACAAGTTGGTCAGACAAATGGATAGAGATGAGAATGATGTGCACCAGATGAGGATGATAAAGGATAGAGATGGAAATGTGTTGACTGGTGCCAGTAGTGTGCAAAATAGATGGAAAAAATACTTTGAGAAGTGGATGAATGAAGAAAATGAGAGAAAGAGGAGTAGAAGAGGCAAGCGTGATGTACCAGGAAGTGGCAATTATTAGTAAGGGGGAAGTTAGAAAAGCACTAAAGATGATAAATGGAAATGCAGTTGGTCCTGATGACATACCTGTGGAGGTATTGAAGCAAGGTATGGAGAGGTGGCTGTGGAGTTTTTGACAACTTTTTCAAGAGAATACTATGGGGTGAGAAGATACCTGAAGAACGAAGGAAAAGTGTGCTGATTCCCATTTTTAAGAACAAAGGCAATGTGTAGAGCTGTGGGAACTATAGAAGAATAAAGTTGATGAGCTACACAATGTAGTTAAGAGAAAGAGTAGTGGACACTAGACTCAGGACAGAAGTAAATATCTGGGAGCAACAATATGGTTTCATGCCTAGAAAGAGTACCACAGATGCATTATTTGCCTGAAGGATGCCTGTGGAAAAGTACAGTGATGGTCAGAAGGAGCTACGAGGTACAGTGTGTTTTGCGGATCGAGAGAAAGGCTATGACAGAGTACTAAGAGAGGAACTGTGGTACTGCATGCGTAAGACTGGTGTGGTCGAGAAATATGTTTGAATAGTACAGGACATGTATGAGTGCAGCAGAACAGTTGTGAGGTGTGCCATAGGTGTCCCAGAAGAATTTAAGGCAGAGGTGGGAATGCATCATGGATCAGCCCTGATCTCCTTCCTGTTTGCTGTGGGAATGGATAGGCTGACAGATTCTGAGTTGAGATAGACTGGAATCCCCTTGGACCATGATGTTCGCAGATGACATTGTGATATGCAGTGAAAGCAGGGAGCGGGTGGAGGAACAATTAGAAATATGGAGGTTTACACTGGAAAATAGAGGAATGAAGATTAGCTGAAGTAAAACTATATGTGCATGAATGAGAGGGGTTGAGGGGGAAAAGTGAGTCTCCAGGGAAAAGAAATAGTAAGGGTGCACGACTTCAAATACTTGGTGTCAACAATCCAGAGCAATGGGGACTGTGGTAAGGAAGGCAAGAAACAGGTCCAAGCAGGATGGAACAGCTGGCGGATAGGTGTCTGGTGTGTTATGTGACAGAAGAGTCTCTGCTCGGCTGAAGGGCAAAGTTTATAAAACAGTGGTGAGACTAGCCATGATGTATGGATTAGAGATGGTGGCACTGAAGAGACAACAGGAAGCAGAGCTGGAGGTGGCTGAAATGAAGATGAGTTTCTCTCCAGGAGTGAGAAGGTTTGATAGGATTAGAAATGAGCTCATTAGAGGAACAGCCAAAGTTAAATGTTTTGGAGACATGGTTTGAGAGAGCAGACTTCGATTTGATGTGTCCAGAGGCGAGAGTAAGTATATTGGAAGAAGGGTGCTGACGATGGACCTGCCAGGAAAAAGAGCGACAGGAAGAGTAAAGAGAAGGTTAATTGATGTTATGAGGGAAGACAAGAGGGTAGTTGGTGTTCGAGAGGAAGATGGAGGAGATAGTCTTTCATGGAAAATGATTAGGCGTTGTGGCGACCCCCAATGGGATAAGCCGAAAGGAAAAGAAGAAGAAGGTACACTGTACATATAGGTGAGTAGTGTATACTTATTCTTTGACTATTTAACTCATCTTATTTGGTACTGTATCAGTCACACTGAATTGACCCCTCCGTACAGGGCACTTAACCACGCCTCCTGAAGTGACGTCACATCACGTGCGCTGACGTAAGACAAACAGTAAAAATGGCAAATACAATACAATACATTCTGAACTGAGACAGACTCCATGCTTCTGATTTCATTCAAATCAACGAAATATTATAGATTCTAAATACAATACATTCTTAACTGAGAGAGACGCCATGCTTCTGATTTTATTCAATCATTCACACGTAGCAATGTTATGTCTCATTCATTTATACGAGACGTGTATTAAAAATCAAATTTAGGGCATATCTTCGTGCAAACACAGTCTGGTTAAGCTTCGGCCGCGAGCCAGCAAGAAATCGATACGTTTGTGCAGTCCGATCATCGCTAAATATCGCTCAACAAAGAATAAGTGTGTCAATCGTTCACACGTAGCGGTGTTATGCTAGCGGAGAACGTCTCATTCATTTATACGAGACGTGTATTAAAAATCAAATTTAGGGCATATCTTTGTGCAAACACAGTCTGGTTAAGCTTCGGTTGCGAGCCAGCAAGAAATCAATATGTTTGTGCAGTCCGATCATCGCTAAATATCGCTCAACAAAGAATAAGTGTGTCAATCGTTCACACGTAGCTGTGTTATGCTAGCGGAGAACGTCTCATTCATTTATACGAGATGTGTATTAAAAATCAAATTTAGGGCATATCTTCGTGCAAACACAGTCTGGTTAAGCTTTGGTCGCGAGCCAGCAAGAAATCAATATGTTTGTGCAGTCCAATCATCGCTAAATATCGCTCAACAAAGAATAAGTGTGTCAATCGTGCACACGTAGCAATGTTATGCTAGCGCAGAACGTCTCATTCATTTATACGAGACGTGTATTAAAAATCAAATTTAGGGCATATCTTCGTGCAAACACAGTCTGCTTAAGCTTCGGTTGCGAGCCAGCAAGAAATCAATATGTTTGTGCAGTCTGATCATCGCTAAATATCGCTCAACAAAGAATAAGTGTGTCAATCGTTCACACGTAGCTGTGTTATGCTAGCGGAGAACGTCTCATTCATTTATATGAGATGTGTATTAAAAATCAAATTTAGGGCATATCTTCGTGCAAACACAGTCTGGTTAAGCTTTGGTCGCGAGCCAGCAAGAAATCAATATGTTTGTGCAGTCCAATCATCGCTAAATATCGCTCAACAAAGAATAAGTGTGTCAATCGTTCACACGTAGCAATGTTATGCTAGCGCAGAACGTCTCATTCATTTATACGAGATGTGTATTAAAAAATCAATTTAGGGCATATCTTCGTGCAAACACAGTCTGGTTAAGCTTCGGTTGCGAGCCAGCAAGAAATCAATATGTTTGTGCAGTCCGATCATCGCTAAATATCGCTCAACAAAGAATAAGTGTGTCAATCGTTCACACGTAGCAATGTTATGCTAGCGCAGAACGTCTCATTCATTTATACGAGACGTGTATTAAAAATCAAATTTAGGGCATATCTTCGTGCAAACACAGTCTGGTTAAGCTTCGGTTGCGAGCCAGCAAGAAATCAATATGTTTGTGCAGTCCGATCATCGCTAATATTGCTCAACAAAGAATAAGTGTGTCAATCGTTCACACGTAGCTGTGTTATGCTAGCGGAGAACGTCTCATTCATTTATATGAGATGTGTATTAAAAATCAAATTTAGGGCATATCTTCGTGCAAACACAGTCTGGTAAGCTTTGGTCACGAGCCAGCAAGAAATCAATATGTTTGTGCAGTCCGATCATCGCTAATATCGCTCAACAAAGAATAAGTGTGTCAATCGTTCACACGTAGCAATGTTATGCTAGCGCAGAACGTCTCATTCATTTATACGAGATGTGTATTAAAAATCAAATTTAGGGCATATCTTCGTGCAAACACAGTCTGGTTAAGCTTCGGTTGCGAGCCAGCAAGAAATCAATATGTTTGTGCAGTCCGATCATCGCTAAATATCGCTCAACAAAGAATAAGTGTGTCAATCGTTCACACGTAGCAATGTTATGCTAGCGCAGAACGTCTCATTCATTTATACGAGACGTGTATTAAAAATCAAATTTAGGGCATATCTTCGTGCAAACACAGTCTGGTTAAGCTTCGGTTGCGAGCCAGCAAGAAATCAATATGTTTGTGCAGTCCGATCATCGCTAAATATTGCTCAACAAAGAATAAGTGTGTCAATCGTTCACACGTAGCTGTGTTATGCTAGCGGAGAACGTCTCATTCATTTATATGAGATGTGTATTAAAAATCAAATTTAGGGCATATCTTCGTGCAAACACAGTCTGGTTAAGCTTTGGTCACGAGCCAGCAAGAAATCAATATGTTTGTGCAGTCCGATCATCGCTAAATATCGCTCAACAAAGAATAAGTGTGTCAATCGTTCACACGCAGCAGTGTTATGCTAGCGAAGAACTTCAAATTCATTTATACGAGACATGTATTGAAAATCAAATATAGGGCATACCTTCGTGCAAACATATGTGTTCCGGTTGATATTAGATGGATTTATTTGATGATGCGGTCTTCCACAAAGTTTGATCCATCGAAGGCATTTTTCGTACTGGGTCTTCGGTTTTGGAAAGGGTACGAATTGAACTCCACCAACTAGCCTTTCAGAGTCTATTACAAAGTCCGTGACTCCACCTCTTAACCATATTTTTTGTTAAATAACCCAAATACGCGATAAAACACTAACTAAACCTATACTGGACCATTCAATGTTGTCTGAGTAAATGGCGGGAGCAAAAACGGGCTTTGGTTTATGCAGATCTCTGGCCTCTGATTGGTCAGTGACGCGGATTGCGCAATATCCACGGAGGGGTCAAATGACAAGCGCGGAGGCGCGCCATCGCACTCGCAAATCTGCACAGTCAAGCATGAAAAATTACATGCGTAAAATTTGTTATGAGTAGAAATACGTAGATATTGAAAGATGTCGCTTATTTTGTGTATTCTTGACCAATGCAATTGTGAACTTGTTGCACATTCTCACCTCACATGAAAACCGATGCACCATAGTGAACCACAGCCTGACTTCTTTTTTTTTTTTCAACACGGAAGCACATGGTCTCCTGCTAGTTTACCTGACTCTGCTTCTTAAAGGGGTACACTCATAATTACAAACACCACCACTTAGGAAGACAGTCTGGGCAACGTAGAGCAAAGAGAGTTAGACATGCTGCTTGTGTTTAGTCTCGATAATAATGGTAAAAGTAAAATAAAATAAGTTCTATTGCTTTAATGAATGTCGGGGTATGTGAATAATAGAAGAAAAAGTGGTGAAACTGGATGAGATTTTCTCTTTTTTTGAGTAAAAAAGGTCTGGTCTGAAGCCAAAGTAGAAAGTACAGGATGAGATCGTGTCTAATATTAAAATTCCACCTTGGCACAGCCTTATCGAGGATGAAAGCACAGACAATACAGTGCATAAATAGCTATTTCAGTATTTTAAATATAGGAGGCAACATAACCTTAACCTCAAAACTGTTTGGGAGCATCATTCAGCTTTCAACATGCATTGCTAAAGATATTCTGCAAGCATCCATCCATTCATTTATTTTCTTTGGCGCTTATCCTCACGAGGTTCGCAAGGAGTGCTGGAGCCTATCCTAGTGGTCAACGGGCAGGAGGCGGGGTACACACTGAACTGGTTTCCAGCCAATCACAGGGCACATGGAGACAAACAGCCGCACTCACAATCACACTTAGGGGCAATTTAGAGTGTCCAATTAATGGTGCATTTTTCAACCGGAGTACCCGGAGAAAACCCAAGCAGGCACGGGAAGAACATGCAAACTCCACACAGGCGGGGCTGGGATCAAACCCGGGTCCTCAGAACTGTGAGGCCAATGATTTACCAGTTTATCCATCGTGCCGCCATTCTGCAAGCAATAATTCAGTTTTACACCAAGAAAAACAAACAGGGATATCATTGTTGGTTAAAAAAAAATGAAACAAAGTTGCAAGCGACCTTTCATATTTATAGTTCATAGTTGGACTTGGTTTAGTTAGCGATGTATTTTTTTGTTTGTTGACATTTTCACTCTAAGTTTGCGAAAAACAAAATTGTTCTTAAAAATATTCTGATGTGAATGAAAATGCCATAATCTGAATCTTTGAATGAGCCAAGTGTCTTCAATGGATGACACTGATCTGACCAAAGTGCATACGTCTGATGTTGCTCACACTGGTCAAAGGGGGCGCTCACGGGCTTAGAGTGTTTGCTCAGACACGTAAAAAAAAATAGAGGGAACGTTGGTCTTGACATTAATTTACGGATTTATTTTATAAACATTGGTAACAAAAGAAGCCTGATCCTAAGTATCCACCCATAAACAGGAAATGCAAGTTAACTGTCCTGAGCATGTTCGGAAGTTATGCCAAACCACATGTTCCGAGCTGCTTCACGTACTGCAAACACATTTACGTTTGAAAGTCATCAACGTCATGAGCTATGTCAAAGGAAATTCGGTTACAATGAAAACATTTCTTGGATATAACACAGGTAATGTTTCAGTGTCTACAGTGAAAAAAGTATTTGAACACCCTGCGATACTGCAAAATTCTACCCACACCTGCTCAGCGCCTCTCACCATGAACAATGCTACAGTGGGAAATAGTTGAACTCCACTCAAGAAGACTAGGTACTCAAGCCCAACTGTGGATTGAGGCGAGCAGGACTTTATGTAGTCAGAACATCTCAATCTCACACACCAGCACAGGCTCCTACCCTCCCAGAAAGGTGACATTCCACATTCCTAGAGATAGTTTCTGTAGCCAGGGATCGGATCATCAAGGTCCCCATCTTTGGCCACCTCACACTGCACCCGATCCTGATGGCCCCCTTACACTAATTGTGAGGCTACAGGAAGGGGACCCATGTTACCCTTATGGGATGTGCCCAGCGGGGTTCCATGGGTACAGGCCGGGCCACAAGGCGCTGGCCTTCAAGGGTGACCTCCAGGCCTGGCTCCAGAGGGGGGCCCCGGTGACCTATATCATACAGCACATATGCGCGCATTATTCAAACAGACAGTACTTCTCTGCCCATCCAGACTTCAGATGTATTACTTCCGTTCCTCACAGGGTAACATATCAAAGAGATTCTCAATCTCTATCAAGATAGAATACATTTCATTTAGAAATTCTGTGTATTTATCCATGAATATCCTCAGGACAAATAATGCATATGTAGTGCTCTTCTTCAGCAAAAAAACATCCTGTAGCTCACAAATTGGAAATGTCTACTAACAGGGATAGTTACTCAGCCATCTTTAAACAAAAATTAAACAATATTTCTGAAGCCATAGGAAACAATCGAGCAGCGCTGCAGTTCAGTGTTGTCACGGTCGGGGCTAGTGAGGGGCAAGGAATTCAAGGCAAAGCATGGAGTACCAAAGAGCAGCGAAGCAGGGACCCAAGGAAGGAATCCAATAATCTCAATAAAGTTTTTAATTTTAAAGAAAAGACAACAAAAAGTAACAACAAAATACTCAAAGGTAACAAAGTATGCCTTAAATAAACCTAAACTTGTAACCTGACAAGATGAGCGATCTTGGACAGATCATAGCATGGGTACGGATGGACATGACTCAAACAATAAAACAACACAATGACTCAGCAAAGCAAAATGCAATGAGGCAAGGGATCTTCAAGAAGTGAAATAAATCAGGGAGTTAAATACAGAGAGTGACGAGACAACAACAAACACCTGGACAAGACACAAGTGGCTGGAGGGAGCTGAGAGGTCAACACAAGAGAGGAGGGTAAATGTGAACAGGTGGCCACAACTAACAAAATGAGCACACGAGACATGGAACACAGGAATCAGCCAAAACGAAGACCATGACAAATGTGAAGTAATGAGACATCATAGAGAAAAAGAAGATTCAAGAACTGCGAGAGATGGGAAAATGGCACATGGCAAAGGGAGGACAAGTGGCCTCTCTATTAGGATTGTCAAACTTTGCCTTAATGCTTTGAAGATAATGAAGAAAAAAGTAACAATTACTTTACTGGATGCATACAGAGCAGAATAATTCTTCCATCTTCCATCCATTTTCTGTACCACCTATCCTCACTAGGGTCACAGGACAGCTGAAGCCTATCCCAGCAAGAGGTGGGTGAGAGGCAGTGTACATTTTGGACTGATGGCCAGCCAATCGCAGGGCTCAAATACTTTTGGGATTTTTGGAAAACCTTAAAAAAATACATCCATCCATCAATTTTCTGCACCCCTTAATCATCATGAGGGGCGTGGGGGTGCTGAAGCCTATCCCAGCTATCTTCAGGCAAGAGGCTGGGTACACCCTGGACTGGTCACCAGCCAGTCACTGGGCAAATACAAACAAGTAACCATTCACACTCAAATTAGAGTCTCCAAACAACCTATCACCCATATTATTTGGATGTGGAAGGAAATTGGAGTACCTGGACAAACACATGCATATAAGGGGAGTACACGCACACTCCACACAGAACTGTGAAGCAGAAGTGCTAACATCTAACGTCTTACATCATGCCACCCAAATGAAATACAGTACTTAATGTTTTGGGCATATGGATATCACATATTTCACATTAATACTGTACATGAGAATAAACATTTTCCAGATTTATTAAGTCAACTTTCGAGGTCCGCATTATGCTCAAAAGTATAATAAACACAAGAAGTTGTGATACTTCTTTCCTCCATTATCGTTTCCCAAACCTTTGTGTGGATCATCATCATCATCATTTTGTCTATAATTCAAACAACTGTGACAATAAATTTACTGTACGTCATTTGGGAATCACTGCTACCTCCTGCTCCACCATACTTATATCTTTTACTCTTCTTTATATATATATATATATATATATATATATAAAGAGAGAGAGAGAGAGAGGTCACTTTGGTGCGGACAGCATGGGAACAATTCCCGCCCAGTAATGGTGTCTATCTGCCCTGCGACTGACTGACGACCAGTTCATGGTGTATTACGCCTTTCGTCCGAAGCTAGCTGGGATAGGCTTCAGCTTTCCCGCAACCCTTGTGAGGATAAGCGGCTTGGATCAAGACATATATATGAAGATTTCAAACACAAAAGCAGATATATCCATTTTTGTTGTTTATTTTATTTTATTCATTTAAATATCTCAAATTTCAAATTTTATTTTTACAGTTTGCTTGTTTCAGAATCAGTGTTGATGCAAAACTGAAGTTTTTTTTTTTTTTTATGCAAACGTTTACATAACTGTATCTCATACAATTGTACGCAATTTTCACTCATATTGCATTTTGCCCACAACTTTTTTCCAGTTTTGAATTTTGCCCCCAGAGTTTGTTTGCATCTGTTCTAGCCTGTGTTATAAATGGGGAGGTCTCACTATGGTTCACCTTGAGAAGTTGAAAGTCTTGGGTGTCTTTGCTCCAATACACTCTACTAAACTGGTAATTTGAATCTAAATGAATTGTCTCCACCCTTTACATTTCCACATAAGACAAACATTTTCACATTTCATCACTAGCCCCTAACTTAATCCTGCCTTGACTTTCACTTCCACTTTGACAATATCAATAATCCCTACACAACATAATTCATATCTATGTTGGACATCTGTCATTTACAAGAATATGTTGATTTCCCTACCTACTTCAAAGGATATATTCCGGGCCTCATTTCGGTCTGGTGTTGCCCCTTTCAGATGTTCTGCAGCTGGCCCAAATGGTTGTGATCACAAACTAGTCAGATTTAATGTCAATAGTTTCTGTACTTTATCAATATTTTTACATTCAAAAACCAATCTAAATTTGTCACTCCATACCACGAAGGACGTTGATATGACTTCTCTCACTTCTGGTATTGAAAGTCTCTCCATGAACTACTCCCCTCATCCTACAAAATCCCACGACTATATTTTCACATAATAAAAACAATCAACACAGGTGAAAGTAACAACTTTTCTCCCGAGTAAACAATGCACCACTCCCACTTTTATTCCACAGAACAATTTACCTCTTTAAGGACAGTTTTAAAGAGAAAAATTGCCAATATTCACCTGCAATTACCTCACATTACACCGCCCCTTGCTTCAAACTTCCTTCTGCTT
This sequence comes from Syngnathoides biaculeatus, assembly GCF_019802595.1. Classification (NCBI taxonomy): domain Eukaryota; kingdom Metazoa; phylum Chordata; class Actinopteri; order Syngnathiformes; family Syngnathidae; genus Syngnathoides; species Syngnathoides biaculeatus. The sequence goes on from NC_084644.1 coordinate 34,085,754, forward strand.
CTGAAATATAGCACTTTATCAACAAATCTTAACCATCCCCTTGCCAAATCAACTTGTCATGCTACAACCTCTTTTTATTCTCTGGCCCCTTTAACAACTGGCTTTCACAATGAACAGTGAAATCATATTTGATAGCATCCCCTCAGTTCAGATTACACACATTAATTCTATCACCTTGCTGCCTACTTCCATCTTCGCAAAATCTTCCAGATCTATCCATCCCTCAAACAATTCGTAACATATTTGACCTACAACAACTTTACTAGGTGGCTATTACATACCGCATCTCATTACAAGATCCATCAAAGAGTTCACAACACAGCTGCTCGACAACAACTTTATAGCTGGCCGTAACACACCAAAGATAATACATCCCTGTTCTTATATTCAAAGCCATCAATAACCTGCCCCCTTAGTATTTCAACAAACTCATCCAGATTAACAGACCCACCTGTTATCATTAGTAATCCTCCTCTGTTCACTCTGTTCCAACTCCCACCCTTGCATTTATCCCAGCAAAGTTGAGACAGCTCTTCTTGGCCAGGTCCTAATGTTTGTAATTTCAGACCTATGATATTTTGTCACTGATTTTTGTGGTGGTATTAACACAACAGCGAGTTGATCTCAATGGCTGAGTTGGGGGAAGCGTGATGTTGTGTGACACGGGGTAATTTGGGTAAAGCAAATCCCTTAGGCTAGCCCCTTGATTTGCAGTCCACATATTGTTTGAAGTTGGTTGGTATCGTTTTTTTCCACCAACTAGTTTTGATAACCCAGAATATGACATGCCAACAAAAATAAATAAAAATAAGAGTGGGTGGAAAAGCCAAGCTCAGAGTGAGTCATAGCCTCTCATGAAGTCCAGTGTGGATCGTTCTGAAATGAAGATCATCTTCAGTGACTTTTCCAACATTGTGATTATTTTTCACGTTCCAATAGCCAATCCCGATTCATGCAAATATTGTGCAAAGCAACAAAGTCAAAGTAGAAATCAAGCTTGCAGTGCTATATTAAAACTAACTAACCTCATTTGGAAATTATTATTTGATTGAGTAGCAATTATTGAATCACTGATTTATGTTACCTCCAGGCTACTTATGCTTTTGTTGGACAAAGACAATATGCCTTATATGAATTTCAGATACACAAAACCAAATTCAGATGAAAAAGAAATGTAATACTTAATCTCCTCTACACAAATACATACACGACTCACTTGGTTCAGCCCGGATACCCACGAAAGCTCAGCTGTTGCCTGGGAGCAATATTCTCTGCTTCCATTCTGGCATACTATGAAGCAGCCATATCGTGTCCTAGAAGAGAGGAGCTGGATGTTTTCAGATGGCTCAGCAGATGGGAGTTGTTTTTCACCCTTGACACATTAGCGGGAAATAATAGTATCGCTTGCCAAAGGCCTCTCTGTACCTGTACCAGATTTGACCCTTTCCTTCTGTCAATCGGTCCAGTCAGTTGGTCGATCTTAGCGGTATAATGTTTCAATTATTTGATGTATCACTTTATAGTTCTTTGATCCAACAGGACTGATCTGCGCTGCGCAAGTTAGCCTTCCTGTACCATAAATACATCAATTAAATTAAATTTTAAAGGTAAAAAATAATGGACTTTTAAACACGGCATGCTTCATGTTGTGTGTATGTATATTGTATATATACTGAATAGATCCATCCATTTTCTGAACCGCTTATCCTCACTAGGGTCACGGGAGTGCCAGAGCCTATCCAAGCTGTCATCAGGCATGAGGCAGGGTACACCTTGAAGTGGTTGCCACCAAATCGCAGAGCACATGGACACAGACAATTGTCACACTCACATTGTCGCACGAAATTTAGAGTGTCCAATTAATCTTGTATGTTTTTGGGATGTGGGAGGAAACCGGAATGCCCCGCGAAAACCCACGCAAGTACGGGGAGAGCATGCAAACTCTACATGCACACACGCATATAATATATATATATATATATATATATATATATATATATATATATATATATATATATATATATATAATGTATATGTATATATACATATATATGCCTATAATTAACTTTTGTTTAATTTCTCAGTTAGCAAACCACATTTAGCACTTTCAGTTATCACTCCTTTCTGTTGTGCACTCGCTGGTTCGGTTAGAGTAGGAGGTCGTTTTATTAAGTTTAGATATCCCTGTTCCTGGTGGATGGCAGATGAGGAGGCTAGTGAGAAGTTTTTATTCAGCATGCCTGTGTGAGAAAATTGCTGTGGACAACGAAGCCTTTTAAGCTTCCGAGCTGATAGCTTAGCTCAAACCAGCTAGCTACTAACAATGATAATACCCTTGAAGAGAAACTCGGCCAAACAAGAAGACCCAGCAACAATGTCAGCTATGAGACACTGTTTCAGGCTTATATTTGTGCTGCAAAGACAGGTTTGTTCATGTTTTATAAACAGTTTTCCTAAAAGATTTCATTCATGAAAACTTCATAGTGCCTTATCTAGACCCTTTACTATTTAATTGTTGAGAATAGGGGTTATCAAACTTTAGGCCCAGCAAGTCACACGTTACAGTGGCGACATTTTACCAAGTATCCAAACTATAATTCTAACACCAATTCAAACCTAATCCTAACCCTGTCTTTTACAGGGAAAAATGACCAAATAAGAAAATCATTGCTGAAATCATATAAATCACAACATGACTCTTTTATTGTCATGCAAGACAAATTATCAATCAATTAGTCAGTCATCAATCCATCCATCCATTTTCCGAGCCGCATATCCTCACAAGGGTTGCGGGAGTGGTGGAGTCTATCTCGGCCGTCATTGGGCAGGTGCAGGGTGCACGCGAACTGGTTGCCAGACAACAAAGGTAGGATGTGACCTACAGCTGAAGGAGAAATTCTGGAGGGAACTAGATGAAGTACTTATGAGCATCCCAGACAGAACGACAGTTGTGATTGGTGCAGATTGTCATGGACATGTTCGTGAAGGAAACAGGGGAGATGAAGAAGTGATGGATAACTACGGCATCCAGGAAAGGAACTTTGAGGGACAAATGATAGTGGAGTTTGCAAGAAGGATGGAAATGGCAGTAGTAAACACTTTTTTCGAGAGGAGGCAGGAACATAGAGTGACCTACAAGAGGGGAGGGAAAAGCACGCAGGTGGTTACATTTTGTGCAGACGATGTAATCTGAAAGAGGTGACTGACTATAAGGTAATGGTAGGTAGAGTGTAGCTCGACAGCATAGGATGGTGGTATGACTGGTGGTGGGTCGGAAGATTAAGAAGAAAAAGGTAGAGCTGAGAACCAGGTCGTGGAAGCTGAGAAAGGAAAGAATGTTTTTTGGCCTTTTGGAAAGAGGTGAGACAGGGTCTTGATGGACAGGAGGAGCTCCCGGAAGACTGGACAACAACAGCCAAGGTAATCAGAGAGACAGGCAGGAGAGTACTTGGTGTGTCTTTTGGTAGGAAAGGGGAGAAGGAGACTTGAGAGGACTGAGGAGAGGCGAAAGGAGTACATCGAGATGCGACGTAGGGCAAAGGTAGAGGTAGCAAAGGCTAAACAAGAGGCATATGAAGACATGTACACCAGTTGGACAGGAAAGAAGAGAGAAAAGGATCTCTACAGGTTGGGCAGACAGAGGATAGAGATGGGAAGGATTTCCAGCAGATAAGGATGATGAAGGATAGAGATGGAAATGCATTGACTGGTGCCAGTAGTGTGCTAAATAGATGGAAAGAATACTTTGAGAAGTTGATGAATGAATAAAATGAGAGAGAAGGAAGAGTTGAAGAGGCAAGTGTGAAGGACCAGGAAGTGGCAATGATTAGTAAGGGGGAAGTCAGAAAGGCACTACAAAGGATGAAAAATAGAAAGACAGTTGGTCCTGATGACATACCGGTGGAGGTACAGAAGCATTTTGGAGAGATGGCTGTGGAGTTTTTGACCAACTTATTCAACAGAATACAAGCAGGCAAAAAGATGTCTGAAGAATGGAGGAAAAGTGTTCGAGTTCCCATTTTTAAGAACAAAGGTGATGTTCAGAGCTATGGGAATTATAGAGGAATAAAGTTGATGAGCCACACAATGAAGTTATGGGAAAGAGTAGTGGAGGCTAGACTCAGGACAGACGTAAGTATCTGTGAGCAACAGTATGGGTCATGCCTAGAAAGAGTACCACAGATGCATTATTTGCTTTGAGGATGCTAGTGGAAAAGTACAGAGAAGGTCAGAAGGAGCGACATTGTGTCTTTGTGGATCTAGAGAAAGCCTATGACAGAGTACCAAGAGAGGAACTGTGGTACTGCATGCGTAAGTCTGGTGTGGCAGAGAAGTATATTAAAATAGTACAGGACATGTATGATGGCAGCAGAACAATGGTGAGGTGTGCCTTAGGTGTGACAGAAGAATTTAAGGTGGAGGTGGGAGTCCATCAGGGATCAGCTCTGAGCTCCTTCCTGTTTGAAGTGGTAAAGGATAGGCTGACAGATCATAAAAAGGCACTGAACAGAATGAAAAATGGAAAGACAGTTGGACCCGATGACAAACCAGAGGAGGTATGGAAGCAATTTTTTGACGTGGCTGTGGAGTTTTTGACTAACTTATTCAATAGAATACTAGCGGGAGAGATGATGCCAGAAGAATGGAGGAAAACTTTGGTAGTCCCCATTTTTGAGAAAGGCGATGTTCAGAACTGTGGAAACTACAGAGGAATAAAGATGATGATCTACACTATGAAGTTATGGGAAAGAGTAGTGGAGCCAAGACTCATGACGGAAGTAAGTATCTGTAATCAACAGTATGGTTTCATGCCTAGAAAGAATACCACTAAACCACAGTTTTGTTGTCCACTAAACCACAACAAAACTGTGGTTTAGTGGAAGACAATTATGCAGTTATTTATCTACTATAGGCAATGGCACAACACCTCCATGGAACTGTAGGAATCTAAATAAATATAACTGCATGCCATCTGCATCGCTGCGATTGTCAAAATCAAACTTTGAAGAATTTGACCCAAGGGTAGCTTATACAGGCTGAATAGGAGAGGTCCAATGACTGACCCTTAAGAGACCCCATAGGTCATTGCCATTTGTTGAGATTGAGCATTTCCAATGGTTACAAAGTTGCTCATTTCCTCCAGGTCAGACCAAAACCATTTCAGGACCATTCCATTTAGTCCTATCCACATTTCCAACCAGTTTAGCAGTATATTATGATCTACTGTATCAAAAGCCACCCTGAGATCCAACAAGACCAAAACTGACACCTTCCCTGAGTCAATATTCAATCTTATATTATTTCACACTTTGATCAGAGCAGATTCTTTACTGTGATATGTTCAGAAACTTGATTGAAATTTGTCAAAAAGTCCATTGAAATTTAAGAAATTGTTGAGTTGATTAAAAATATCTTTCTCAAGAATCTTGGCTATGAAATAGAGATTTGAGATGGGTCTATAGCTTGCTAACATGGATTCGTACAGTACTGTTTATTTTTTAGAAGTTTAACAGCAGCTACTTCCAGAGCTTTCGGAAACTTGCCAGACTGAAGTGAGCAATTGATTATTTGCTGCAAATCAGCAAATGGCCCGTGAGTGTTGTTGAGGTTCTTACTGACGATTTCAGAAAAGTGTTTCTGTCTCGCCCTTACTAATTCTTGGTTAAAATTACAAAGACACTGTCTGTAGAGGTCATAGTTAATTTGGAGTTTGTTTTTTCTCCACTTGTGTTCTGCTTTCCTACACTTTGATTTGGAGCTCTTGACTTTCATTGTGCTCCTCCACGGTGTTCTAGGTTGCCTCAGGATGGTTTTAGTTTTAACAGGAGTGAGGGGAATTTCTGAAAGATGACTTGGTCGAGAGACTCGTGCATCTTGAGGGCAAGAACAAATTTGAAAAATTTAGTTAACTATGCAGGACAGTGACTCAGCCTGCTGAGGTAATTTTAGTAGTTTGCTATGGTTGACAAACTCACAACCCCCCTACCCCCATGAGATAGATCCAGAACTCGTAAAAGCTGACAAATGGAATGAGTTTGCCTGTTATTTTCATGAAAAAATACAATCCATCAGATGAAGACTATCGAGCTTGTGCACATACGTCATAAAATCACATGATGTTTATTTACCTCGCCATATTGCCCGTCAAGCTAAGCATTGCTCAATGCAAAGTTAGTTGGAGACGACACGGAAATATGTCTTGTAGTACGACGGCCAAAGTCTTGTCGGATACCGTCCGGCATTTAGAAGGTGAAAATAAACGAGGTTACGTGAAAAAATTAGATAAACTTGGCATAGAGGACCCGTATTTTATGCCGAAATAGATGTCGCCAATAAGAAATTGGACTGTTAATTTGCTTCTGCTTGTCTTAGACAACTGGATAAACACATGGATCTTTATTTACACAGAAAAGTTTGAAAGAGTATAAAAGTCTGGATGCATACGAATACTTTGTTGCTGGATCTGTTTTTATCAGGAATAAATCCCAGATAGTGATGGTTTTGATGGCTTGCAAAGGTGGACACGTTAACCTTTGCCGGAATCCATCGATCTTTTCAGGTAGTATTCAATACAAATACAAATATTTAAATAAATGACCCCTGGTTTTACACAAACTCGTATTCATTAACTATGATGATATCGTGAACGCGGAAGTGTGTTGGGCGACACGTTAACCATTGCCGGAATCCATCGATCTTTTCATCTAGTATTCAATATAAATACCAATATTTAAATAAATGATCCCTGGTTTTACACAAACTCCAAGTTAAAAAAAAAAAATAGGATAAGCGAGTCAGCTCCTCCGTACACCAAGCATGTTCCAGCTAAATTAACCTACGTAAACCTCTGAATGACCAACGGTTTATTTTCTTTTTTTAAATATGAATTGGACTCATTTGAGAACAATATTAACGATGCATATTAAAAAAAAAAAAGTCCGTCTTAGAGAGGTTGGCTGCAACACACTTTTGTGTATGTTGGAGTTGACTCCCTGTTGTTTTTTTTTTTTTTTTTTTTTTTTTTAAAGACGCATTGTTCTCAAATGAGCCAACTTGACATTCTAAACACTTCTTGGGAATTTGAGATTGAGAAGTGAAGTGATCGCTTCGGTTTGGCACCATCCATTACTTTTAAATGTTGAAATTCATTGATATTTTCTGGTCTTTTCAGATGGTATTCCATAGAATGATCTCTTTGAATATCTGTCTCGTCTGTTGTAATAACCAACAGCTAAACAAGTCTCAGGCATTGTGTATATTCTGCTCCGGTTCATTGTGCCCCACACTGCTGAGCAGCTCCTTTTGACCGGCAATATGGCGCCGTGAAAATGGTGATGTCATGTACATGAGCTCTATAAGACTAACAAGAAAAGAACTTTGCAGAGCCATTTACATTATATTCCTTTTCAGTGGGTGGAAGTAATGACCTAAAGTTTTCAACACAACTTTACATTTTTATTGGCGGGATTTATGTAAATTTCAAGATCACGGAGGAGTTTTTGGCCATGGGATCCCTGAAGGGGAAAAATGCTTGGAGAGGATTTATTTTGATGACACAAGACAATGTGTCAGGGATCATCAAGAGACACAAGCTACCTTTGAGTACGATCACTGCCATAAGCACAGATGGATTCCTAAATCAGAAAAAACATCGGGCTACTAAAATGAATGTAGGATAGGTGAAAGAGGACAACCGTGATCAGGAGGTAATTTTTCTCCAGTGCATAATCCACCAGGAAGTCCATCCATTCATCTATTTTCCGAGCATCTTATCCTCACAAGGGTCACGGGAGTGCAGGAGCCCGGAAAAAACCCACGCAGGCACGGGAAGAACATGCAAACGCTACACAGGTGAGGCTGAGATTTGAACCCCAGTCCTCATAACCATGGGGCCAACTCTCAAAACTATTTCCTCCACCATGGCGCCTCCACTAGGTAGTGCTGAGTAAATTGACTGTAGCTTGACCATGTAGTAAAGCCAGTTGTAAAACTCAACTTTATTTGTGCAAGAGGACTTCAGCATTATCATCTTATAAAGTTTCTTGAGAAACTGATGATAATTACCAGGACTTGGTTGACCACTTAAATGTCCACTGGCTAGTTTGCCATTGAGTGTGGGAGCTCAAAAACAGGATTGTCTCATTTTTGCTGCTATTTAAGAAAACTGGCGATTTTCCTCGGCTGAATGACACAGTTTGGCTTTGGGATTTAGCTTTTACTGTGGACATACTGACACATATGAATGATTTGAACATGAAGGGAAGGGAAAAAAAACAGTTTGTGCATAAAAAGTATACAATATTCAGAGCCAGCTAAACCAAAATAGCTTTATTCTCGAAGCAAATGTCAAGTTATTTGTTCATTTCCCCACACTGGCTATGCTGAAAGATAGCCCTTCACGTGTGAAAAAATCCAGGAAATCACTGGACGACCTGCAAGGACAATTCTCGTTTTGATTCTCTGATTTTAGAAAAAATGATGCCACTTTAGATGATGTTATGTCCCTTTACACAAAACCCCGAAACATCGCCACAGCAGCTACATTTGGAGCTGATGGATTTCCAATGTGATACTGACTTAGAAGTTCATCTCTGCAAAAGTGGATGAGTTTTACGCTTCATGAAGTGCAGACAAACTTTAAAAAATTCAAAAGATAGCACAGAGGATGCTGGCGTTGTAAGGCTCTACAAATGTGTGTGAACAGACATGTAGTATGATGAACACTAACAAAGCATCCTCAGATCCCACCTCAGTGATGAATTTCTCGGATCTGAGCGGTGCCACAATAAAACTAACACCAGAGTTTGATGTACTGGATATAAAGGGGGGATGGGGAGATCAATCACTCAGTTCCAGTTAAAAGTAATTGTCAGTGTCTACACTACAATGCCATATTTTTTTTCATGTTTAAGATGGAACCAATTTATCTTGGATTGGCCTGCCTATCAAATTTTACAAACCAATGTGGCTCCTGACCCAGAAATTTTACCCACACCAGTAATACACTGTTAATACTCATGGTGGCCACATCCATTCTCAAAAATCTGGAAACAGACCAAATTGCCTGCATTTTCTTCAAACAAAAGCCACTGTTCAAACAACGACAGCACCATTGAGATTCTTAAGTCTGACTCTGACCAAGTTTGTTTTTGTTTCCTAATCTCTCTCTCTCAGATTCGGATGTCTCTTCAACATTTGTAACAGGAATCATTCTGTACAGAAACTTGGGAAATCTTCTGAATTTGCAAAGGTAAGATCATTGTTGAATAAACAGAAAGTATCTTTTAGTGTTTTCACGAATGCAGCCCTATATGGGCACTAGCCGCTGCAATCTGTAGGCCGGTCCCAAGCCCGGATAAATGCAGGAGGCACTGTCAGGAAGGGCATTCAGCAAAAAACTGTGCCAAACAAATATGAGTGTTCAACTAAAGCATACCATACTGGATCAGTTGTGGCCCGGGTTATCAAAGCACAATCCCAGCACCTGCAGGGCGTTGGTGGAAATTCAGCTATTATGGGTCAAAGAAGAGGAGAAAAGCGGATTCGTCAGCAAAAGAAGAAGAGGAATGCCCAGAGCCTACAACTGAGTGTAGGGACTTTGTATGTTTGGACTATGACAGGAAAAGATCAGGAATTGGTTGACATGGTGATTAGGAGAAAGGTTGACATATTGTGCATCCAAGAGAGCAGGAGGAAACATAGTAAGGCTAGAAGTTTAGGAGCAAGGTTCAAATTATTTTACCATGGAGTAGATGGGAAGAGAAATGGAGTAGGGGTTATTTTAAAGGAAGAGCTGGCTCAGAATGTTTCTTTGAGGTGAAAAGAGTATCACATCGAGTGATGAAGCTTAAACTTAAAATCGAGGGTGTTATTTATAATGTGATTAGCTCCTACACCCCACAATTAGGATGTGACCTACAGATGAAGGAGAAATTCTGGAGGGAACTAGATGAAGTACTTATGAGCATCCCAGACAGAACGACAGTTGTGATTGGTGCAGATTGTCATGGACATGTTCGTGAACGAAACAGGGGCAATGAAGAAGTGATGGATAACTACGGCATCCAGGAAAGGAACTTTGAGGGACAGATGATAGTGGAGTTTGCAAGAAGGATGGAAATGGCAGTAGTAAACACTTTTTATTTGCAGAGGAGTCAGGAACATAGAGTGACCTACAAGAGTGGAGGTAGAAGCATCCAGGTGGTTACAGTTTGTGCAGACGATGTAATCTGAAGGAGGTGACTGACTATAAGGTAATGGTAGGTAGAGTGTAGCTCGACAGCATAGGATGGTGGTATGACTGGTGGTGGGTCGGAAGATTAAGAAGAAAAAGGTAGAGCGTAGAACCAGGTCGTGGAAGCTGAGAAAGGAAAGAATGTTTTGTGGCCTTTTGGAAAGAGGTGAGACAGGGTCTTGATGGACAGGAGGAGCTCCCGGAAGACTGGACAACAACAGCCAAGGTGATCAGAGAGACAGGCAGGAGAATACTTGGTGAGTCTTCTGGTAGGAAAGGGGAAATGGAGACTTGGAGGTAGAACCCCAAATTACAGGAAGTCATACAAGGAAAGCGGTTAGAAAAGAAGTGGGACATTGAGAGGACTGAGGAGAGGCGTAAGGAATACACTGAGGTGCATCGTAGGGCAAAGGCAGAGGTAGCGGAAGAGGCATACACCCTGCTATATTGCAAGTTGGTGGTGGTGAGGAATCAGCCCAGGACTACACGACAGGACTTGGTGAAATCTTGAAAAGAGCTGTGACCACCATTTCCGAGGTGACTGTTGGTAATACACTAAGACATCATGGTTTGAAATCATCAATGGTATAGAAGGTTCCCCTGCTAAAACCAGCACGTCAAGACCCGTCTTAAGTTTGCCAAAGGCCATTTGGATAATGCAGAGGAGTCATGGGAGCAAGTTTTGTGGTCAGATGAGACCAAAATGGAACTTTTTGGTCATAATTCCACTATAACGTGTTTGGAGGAATATGAATGATGAGTTCCATCCCAAGAACACCATCCCTACTGTGACGCAAGGGGGTGTTTTTCTGCACATGGGACAGGGTGACTGCACTGTATTAAGGAGAGGATGACCGTGGTCATGTATTGTGAGATTTTGGGGAACAATCTTTTTCCCTCTGTCAGAACATTGAAGATGGGTCGTGGCTGGGTCTTTCAACATAACAATGACCTGAAGCACACAGCCAGGAAAACCAAGGAGTGGCTCCATAAAAAGCTTATTAGGTTCTGGCGTGGCCTAGCCAGTCTCCAGACCTAAACCCAATAGAAAATCTTTGGAGGGAGCTGAAACTCAGTGTTTTTTAGCGACAGCCCAGAAACCTTTATGATCTAGAGAAGATCTGTGTGGAGGAGTAGGCCAAAATCCCTCCAGTAGTGTGTGCAAACCTGGTGAACAACTACAGGAAATGTTTGACCTCTGTAATTGCAAAAGAAGGCTACTGTACCAAATATTAATATTGTTTTTCTCAGGTGTTCAAATGCTTATTTGCAGCCGTATCACACAAATAAATCGTTAAAAAAAATCATACATTGTGATTTCTGGATTTTCTTTTTAGATTATCTCTCTCACAGTGGACATGGACCTACGCTGAAAATTTCTAACCCCTTTATGACTTCTAAGTGTGAAAACGTGCAATATGTAGTGTTCAAGTACTTATTTTCTTTACTGTATGCTGACATGTACACCAGGTTGGACATGAATGAAGGAGAAAAGGATCTCTTCAGGTTGACCAGACAGAGGGATAGAGATGGGAAGGATGTGCATCAGGTTAGGGTGATTCAGGCTAGAGATGGAAATGTGTCAGATTTGAGATGGTGACAAACAGGAAGCAGAGCTTGGAGGTTGAAGAAATGAAGGTGTTGAGTTTCCCCTTAGGAGTGAACAGGTTGGATATGATTAGAAATGAGCTCTTAAGAGGGACAGTCAGTTAGATTTTTAGGAGACAAGGTTCGAGAGAGTAGAGTTTGATGGTCCAGAGGCGAGTGTGTGAGTATATTGGTAGAAGGGTGCTAAGGATGGAGCTACCAGGCAAAAGACCAAAGAGAAGATTGATGGATGTTCTGAGGGAAGATATGAGGGCAGCTGGTTTTAGAAAAGCTGGTGTTAGAGAGGAAGATGCAGGAGATAGGCTTACATGGAAAAAAGATGACCCGCTCCAGTGACCCCTAACGGGTCAAGTGGAAAGGAAAAGAAGAAGCAGCAGCTTTGGGGAACTGTCATTAAACAGTTCCAAAAGGCATCAAAATGTGGATGGGCATACGATTATCTTCTTCTTCTTTTCCTTTCGGCTTGTCCCATTAGGGGTCGCCACAGCGTGTCATCTTTTGCCATCTTATGTCTTCCCTCACCAAATCCATAAACCTTCTCTTTGGTCTTCCTCTCGCTCTTTTGCCTGGGAGCTCAACCCTCAGCATCCTTCTACCAATATACTCACTCTGTCGCCTCTGAACATGTCCAAACCATCGAAGTCTGCTCTCTCGAATCTTGTCTCCAAAACATCCAACTTTGGCTGTCCCTCTAATGAGCTCATTTCTATTCCTATCCAACCTGCTCACTACGAGCGAGAACCTCAACAACTTCATTTCTGCCACCTCCAGTTCTGCTTCCTGTTGTTTCTTCAGTGCCACCGTCTCTAATCCGTACATCATGGCCGGCCTCACCACTGTTTTGTAAACTTTGCCCTTCATCCTTGCTGAGACTCTTGTGTCACATAACACACCAGACACCTTTTGCCTGCTGTTCCAACCTGCTTGGACCCGTTTCTTCACTTCCTTACCACACTCACCATTGCTCTGGATTGTTGACCCTAAATATTTGAAGTCGTCCACCCTCGCTATCTCTTCTCCCTGTAGCCTCACTCTTCCCCCTCCACTTTTCTCATTCACGCACATATATTCTGTTTTACTTCGGCTAATCTTCATTCCTCTCATTTCCAGTGCATGTCTCCATCTTTCTAATTGTTCTTCTGCATGCTCGCTGCTTTCACTGCATATCACAATATCATCTGCGAACATCATGGTCCAAGGGGATTCCAATCTAACCTCATCTGTCAGCCTATCCATTACCACTGCAAACAGGAAGGGGCTCAGAGCTGATCCCTAATGCAGTCCCACCTCCACCTTAAATTCCTCTGTCACACCTAAGGCACACCTCACCATTGTTCTGCTGCCATTATACATGTCCTGTACTATTTTAACATACTTCTCTGCCACACCAGACTTATGCATGCAGTACCAAAGTTTGTCTCTTGGTACTCTGTCATAGGCTTTCTGTAGATCCACAAAGACACAATGCAGCTCCTTCTGACCTTCTCTGTACTTTTCCACTAGCATCCTCAAAGCAAATAATGCATCTGTGGTACTCTTTCTAGGCATGAAACCATACTGTTGCTCGCAGATACTTACTTCTGTCCTGAGTCTAGCCTCCACTACTCTTTCCCATAACTTCATTGTGTGGCTCATCAACTTTATTCCTCTATAGTTCCCACAGCTCTGAACATCCCCTTTGTTCTTAAAAATGGGAACTAGAACACTTTTCATCCATTCTTCAGGCATCTTTTCGCCCGCTAGTATTCATACAATATGAAGTCATAACCATGAAGTCACCAATGGTAAGTCTGCAATCTCTGATCAGTGCCTCTGCCCGCTTACTGTTCCCAGGATTAACCACTGAAGCTGATCAGATGGTCTTTTTTTTTTTCTAAAAGAGGTCACTCAAAGCAGGATCTTCCCTACACTTTTCCACCTCGTCAAGGACTTTTTGACTGTTTTGTTGCTCTTTGCAGCTTCCTCATACACGTTGCAACGTTTTGATATTATTTAATAGTGATGCTCCCTCAAAAGCCAAAGATTCTATCATAGCTCTTTGCTTCTGATGGCACACAATGCCATTTTTTATAAAATTGCTGACAGAAAGAGAGCAGATCCAAACAAAACTTTTGTTTCATATAATAAACCCTCAAACATGTCTTTAAAACACAAACCAGGAACATTTCAGAAAAAAATAGATATATATTAGTCGGGTAAATTGGTCTCATCAATCTTTGACTGTCCCTCTTAGAAGAGAGAGCACCATTTCAGGTGCAGACCTGGGGCAAAACTGAACTGTTCACTGGGGATATACTGTAGTTGTATGCACATGTCCATGACCATTTTCCATGCCACTAGGTTCGTGGGAGGCCTGAAGCTTACACCGGAAGAAAGGCGGACCACACCCAGAACTGGTCGCCAATCAATCACAGGACATGTTTTTAATCGTTATTTACTGCCCATGTCTTTGTTCAAGCAATAAAATGTTAGGAATAGATACGCAGGATTTAGGTGCTCCATTCATGACAGACTCAAATTGCATGTCACTAAATGTCGCTTTTTTCTGGATCTGCACCAAACATAATGGACTCTTTCTTGGCCCATTTACCACCTTCAACGTTTTGTCAAAATGAATGCAATCACCTATCGATTTATTAACTGAGCCACCTATCCACAAGGGTCACGGGGTGCTGGAGCCTATCCCAGCTATCGTCGGGCAGGAGGTGGGATCGACCCAGAACTGATAACCAGCCAATTGCAGCGCACATATAAACAAGCAACTATTTACACTCGCATTCACACCTACAGACAAGTTAGATTCTTCAATCAACCTACCATGCAAGTTTTTAGAATTTGGGAGGAAACGGGAATAAAGGCATGCAGCCATGGAGAGAACATGGAAATGCCACACAGTCGGGACCGGGATTTTGAACCCCTGTCCTCAGAACTGTGTGGCAGACCAGTTGTCCAGCATGCCGCCCTTAGATTAATTTTTTTAATTTAAAATATTGCAATAAATAAGTTTAACCTCCACATTACTTTAATGGCTGTTGTCGGCAATTGTTTCCCTTATTGAATGATTTCCATACCTTTAATGTATCATATTTATATTGCTTCATTGTCTTTCTTGGGCTGACCCGGTGTACACATCATCATTCGACAAACAGTATTCTCTTGCCGTGCCACTTTTGCTGATTCATTGCATCATAGATTATTCTTACAAAGTTGTGTACTGCATTTACTTACATGCACATCTCTGAAATAGTTAGTGTTTTTCACTATTTGATATTAATGCAGTAGCAATAATTCACTTAGTTCCAATGGGCTCTGAGCAGAAAATGAACCTTGAGTTATCTAAACTCATACATTTGGTGAGTCATCAAATTGCATGAGGTCATATAGAACATTTCCAGAAATCCACCATTTAAAACACAAGTCACAAGCAAAGTTTTAATGACATAAATTCACAAATACTGACCTTAGCCCAATGAATAGCTCATGCACATGTTAATGCACATACTCATAAGAGGAACAATTGTGAGTAGAGAGCAACATTTTGCTTTATTTTTCTACTACAGTCCTGTAGTTCAAACCTTTAGAGGCCCCGTAGCTCAGTGGTTAGAGCACTGGTTTGGAAAACCAGGGGTTGTGGGTTCATATCCCACTGGGGCCTCTACTCCCTGAGAAGGGTTGCGTCAGGAAGGGCATCCGGCGTAAAAATTGTGCCAAACATATGTGCGTTCATCTGAGATCACACGCTGTGGCGACCCCGAAAGGGACAAGCCGAAAGAAACACTCACCCTGTAGTTCAAACCTTTACGCAAGGGATTCTAGGTTCCTATAATGCTTTTCGCTCAACGCATTCCCAGTACTGTCAGTGTGAGGAATGGGGCCACTACTTAAAGCATAAAATCACCTGTTCATACATTGTATGGGCTGTTGTTCAGTTTATTCAAGCGCAGCACACCTTCCTTTAGTCGTCATGAATTTTTGTATGGATGGTGACCTCATGGACCTGTACCCCTCTAAAAGTATCAGACAGTGGCAGTGACTTATGTACGTGCACACACACATGCACACACACACGTACATGTACGTGCACGCACATACACATACGCAAACACAGACGCATGCGAACATGCACACATAAATATGGTTGCCACTTTGTGGATTTCATTTATTGCGTGATTTTCATCTGAAATCACTCGCCTCGATTGTTATCCATTTAACAAGTACTGAATTTCTAAAACAAGAGTACACATGATGATGGTGACAGCTCCTCGATGATGGTGACAGCTCCTCCTCCTGCCTATAATTTAAGTCAAATGTATTTGCATACCATATGTTCAATTAATTCCGGTCAGAAATCTCTTGTGGCTGCAAACCCTACTATGATCTGCTGGACAACATACAGAATCTGGGAAATTAAATCTTGAATCTCATCAGTCCTCCCACATTTGTTCACTTTTTAAACAGCTTTCATCTTCCTCAACTCCTCTTCACACTGCCATTTCATTTCATTCTTATCTGCTTTCTTTTTTTTAGCATTAATTTGCCCCCTCCAGCTAAATGAGATGAGTTTGAAAAGAGAGACTAGACGACATGAAAGATTAAAGTGACTGATTATGTTTTGGACTGGTGAGAGGGTGATTGTGCTTCAAGCACACAATGGTAATGTGAAGTATCAAAAAGGTGAGCAAAAGTTTAATGTGTTCAGCTGTCCAGAAGGAGTTGACATCCCCAACAATTAGCAGTTCCTTTCCTTATGATTGTCTCTTTCCTCATGATTAATAGTTGCTATGAAAAGTAGGAATCACAATTAGGGAGGAAAATTTTAATGGCATAAAATGTTGTGGAACATTGCAAAATCTAATAATGATTAAAAAATGATTGTCTTACCTGGTCATTTACATTAAACAATATGCTTATTAATTGTGTTTGTTGTTTGCGGTGTTAAATTGCTGGGAATTATATTGAGTGCTGAGCTAAATCGAGAGCTCTATTTTGGTTACCTAATTTTGCTGCACAACAGGGCCAAAATGAACTACTACCATAACAAATGTGCAGGTGGGTGTGCTGAGCCTATCCCATCTTATTTTGGACGAGAGGGGAGGTTCACCGGTCACTAGCTACTTGCAGGACACACAATGACAACCATTCACACTCACATTCAAAGCTATGGAGACTTCTGGAGGCCTCTTGATACTCCCACGCTTGTGCCGTCGACAACGCCCACATTGTATCACATGACCTACGCATTGTCTCGTGCAGCACCTCTGTTTCACTTGCTGTACACATCCAAAAATGTTGCTGCAGAAAGAAAGCCGCAGAGATCATCTCTCATGATTGGTCATTTTAGTTACATGCTATGATGATGTACTCACCATTCCTCCCTGTTCCACATACCAGCCACGCTTGCTACCTTGTTGATCGATTTTGTTGCATAATTAAACATATTATCTGGCCATTTGCCCACGCAAACAGTGTTCCACTGTCGCCATAGTTCTTGCTTTGTTTCTTGTTATGGAAAGGAAAGTATACACTGCTATCGGAAATTACCCAAAAGTGCCGAGGAAATGCCGTCCTATGACATCCTAGCCAATACCAGCCATAGTGACCCCTCTGATTTGGGTAACAACTGCAGCCCTTTTTGTGCAAGTGTGTGCATGGGTTGCGCTCGAGTATAAAGGCAAATGGGATGCAGGACACCCACCATGTCAGCGCAGTTGCCACACACGGAAGTGTAAAGAGGCCTTGAGTCTGCAATTAACTTTACATACATGTTTTTTCATTGTATGAAGAAAGCGGTGTACCCAGAAAAAAAATAGATGCTTTCAGTAATCGGTCACTGCGCTGCCCTGTTAGGGTAAATGAAGACTCTAAACTGTGAATAAATGTACTGGTAAATATAAACAGTTCATTGTCAAAGTAACATTGTTTTCTCTTTTTGTCCCTGTAGAAACAGCACAGTACTGAACTCCAAGGTTGTATCAGTCACTATAAAACCCACTCCTGCTTCACTTTCTGCTGCACTTCCAGTTGCAGTTGAATTGTCTCACTTGTACAACGTGAGTAACAAATCAGAGTTTTAGAGAGGGAGGTTAACACAGCAGTTAATGCCATTTAATATTAATTTTACAACTGTTTCATCCAAAAGGGCACCACAAACCAGACGTGTGTATCCTGGGATGACAATGAGAGGTAAGATATTAGTTTTCATATTTACTTGAATTTTCCAGCTAGTTTTTGGGATACACATTACTGTACTAAAACGGTTAAGTAGATTGTATTCAGCCTGTATAAACTGCATTTATAGCATGAATTGGTATTCAAAGAAACTGTGACTCGTTATAAGTTTTATTTCAGATGCGGTTATACAGTATGTGTTGCTGTACTGCCTTGGAGTTTTGATTAGAAGTGTGGCAACAGGTGCCTTTGAGTTCCATTGCCGGTTCATTGTTCATATTGAGAATTTTGGGATCTAATGTCATTGTGTTTGTCTTTATTTCTTGAGCTAAACCTTTACCAGTCGCACAGTTGTGATCTAGACCGTGTGCAGGGACTTGTTGCCAAACCCAAATGACCATATTTTCTCAACGACAAGCTGGTATTTTTTCAGGTGCTCAAACCCTGCAGTACATTTAATAATGAGGCTAAAATATTGTTTTTTTTTTTCTGTCGTTAGCGGCTGTGACTTTAAAAGTCCAGAAAAAAAATCTCACAGCTGCGAGCAATCTGTCCGATTGTCTGTTACAAAAAGTCTCCCCCACTTTTACCTTTTCTGTTGTCTTAAATCATTCCTCCTGACCCCCTGGGCGTGGACAGGCTCCCCCTCCCCTGTCCGGCTGGGCTGCTTTCCTCTTTCACATCACCTATGCCGCATCCTTCCACCTTCCTGCCTCCAGGATGTCTGTGGCCCTTGCATACTTGGTTGTGATAAGTTTGAAAACAAGGGATGTAAATGAACATTTACAAACTGTGTGGAGGTTTCATTTCACTATAGAGTATATTGGCGACCTATGGTCCTGCACATAGGGAAAAAAGCAAAAAAAAAAAAAAAAAGCTACACGGAGTGGGCGCAGCCTATTAACTGGTGCGCACTGTCGTCTACAAAATATGTTAAGTTTAGTATTCTGGTTTTTCTGGAAAATTGTTTTTGAAATTTTTATCTTCTACAGTGTTTGGTTCTTTTAAAAACCTGAAGCATGCCTTGCACAAGAGGATGCAGTATGCCTGAGGTGTTTCGAGTCTCCCTTATCCCCCTGCCCTATCAGAGCATTTCTTCGGAGCGTTCAAATTTTCAGGGTTTTGATTTTTTTTTTTCAGTGAGATGCTGGATGTCTTTGGAAGCTTGATCCACCGGGGGGATCCTTGATGACTGACTTTAAGAAGTTGGTCTTTAGATGGTCAGTCAGCTAAATATTGTTGTCTTGGATTTATTTTTCATAGCCAGCAAGGCCCCATGTTAATTAACCATTTTAAAAGATTAACGCTATAACTCGTGTCTGATGTCAACTGAG
Source organism: Syngnathoides biaculeatus (assembly GCF_019802595.1). Classification (NCBI taxonomy): domain Eukaryota; kingdom Metazoa; phylum Chordata; class Actinopteri; order Syngnathiformes; family Syngnathidae; genus Syngnathoides; species Syngnathoides biaculeatus. The sequence goes on from NC_084644.1 coordinate 34,105,098, forward strand.
CAGTGCCATCTGCAGCCGTGAGGACAGCTATGGATGCCTCCCCATTGTCACACTGTGGGTCAACGTAAATGAGATGGGCCTCTGTAAGGCTCAAACGAGTGTTTTGTCATATGTTCTGTTGAAGTGACTTGTTTGACTTGCAGTTCAGCCTCCAGTCTGTGCTTAATTCCATCATCCTCCCGCTCATTCCGTATCAATTGTCATAGCAAATTCAAAACCAAGTAAGTGAGGTTCTTTCACTCTTGTTTTGTTGTTGGTGTTGCTCATCAGCTGCACTATGTTTGGTTTGAGGACCTCAAGGGTAGCAGTTTTGACGGATTCGGCATAGACTGGTTTGAGTTCCTTCGTCAGGTTGCTTAACAGGTGTTCTAATATTCAAGGTTATCATATTGACTTGGGCTTTCTGAAAGTTCATCCATGATTGTGATAGGTGTGCAGTACCTGTGAGCTCTTAACCCATTTAGACGTGTGAGTTAAATTGATGTTTGGTACACGTTTCTGTAAGAATAATGTTACATAAATAATATGGGTTGGAACTAAAGTATGAAATAAGCGGGAACATTCATTGTTAGTCATTAGTTTCCAAGTTTTGCTTCAATGGTTTACCATTTTATCTGAAATATGATTGGGAATGTGCGTTTAAGCAGTAGTGAATTTACTATGTTGAGTTAATGCTTTTTAAGTTTTATTGACTGAATTAAAATTGAGTGTTGGAAATTATTTTGTTTCTGTATTAAAAGAATTTCAAAAAACCCTAAGTGGTGTTTAGTAAATCAGTTGAACTTAGTTTGAAATCTTTTCTCATGTAATGAATTATTTATTTAGTTTTGGTAAAGAAACACGGTGAATGATTGGTGAGAGCATCTGACTCACAGTTCTGAGGCCTGAGGTTCAAATCCCGGCTCTGCCTGTGTTGAAGTTTGCATTTTCTCATTGTGGCTCTGTGTATTTTCTTTGGGCACTCTGGTTTCCTCCAACATCCCAAATACATACATGGTTCGTTAATTGAAGACTCTAAATTGTGAATGTCAGTGCAAAAGGTTGTTTGTTTATATGTGTCCTGTGATTGGTTGGCAACCAGTTGAAAGTGTACCCTGCTTCCTGCACAGATAGTTAGGATTGACTTCAGCACTCCCACAACCCATGTGAGAGGAAACAGCTCAGAAAATGGATTGATGGTTTTGGTAAATAAAATCATTTTATTTATGATTTGGTCAGTAATGATTGGTAATGAATTACAATGGTGTTGACTTTGGTTTAAAATTTTAAAAATGAGCCAGATCATTAGATAGACAAATGTTTGCCTTTTGTTAAAGTTGTAAATGTAGAAAAATTCCCAATTTGAAAGAGTAATTAATTAATAAACTTCACTTGTGAGTGAATGAATTAATTAATTGTGTTTAATTCTGACGCAAATAGTTTGAAGTTAGGTAAGTGTAGGAAACTGCCAATCAAAGAATGGCACCATTGTCGCAGGAGTTGCAGCTTACTTGATCATATTAAAACTGACAGAAACTCAGAGGCAAAAAACTTACATTATATAACCGTAGTAATAATGTTCGAGCAAATATAATATAATATGGAAACCTTTAAAATAAATGAACATTCCACTGGTCACGGTAACATGTTAGCAGTGCAGGAGATCTAATCAAGATTATTAGTTCTGGAGTAACCAAAATTCACGTTAAACACAAGACCTTAGCATGTGTTCTTTAGCGGCTGACAAGAGGCTAAATAGTGGCTAGTTAGTAGTACGTCATGGCAGAAATGTTCATGTGATAGTACCGTGGAAAAGAAAAAGGATGCCTAATGCCCAAAAAGAAAATTGTCTGCATTCACACACATAAAGCTAACTTAATTGGGTCAGTGAAGGTCTGATTTGTGATACTATTAATGCCCAAGGACTCAGGCCCACCCAACTCCTTGCTATGCAGTGTTTTTGTCTGCAAACAAGAATGATGACCTACAGGGTGCTGGTGTTGAAAAGAGTTAAGGTCAGGACTAAGGTTAGGACTCAATGCGATCAGCGAGGGTCTTCAGTTTGTAACACAATAAGTGCACAGAAACTTCCCATTTCCTACCTAGCTCGTCACTGATTCAGGTTGCTAATCTAAACAGGGTTTGATGATTATTTTAATTGCTCAGAATTAGTGACGGACAAAATGAGGACAGTGGGTGTTAGAGAGGAGTATGCACGAGATGAGTTTAGATGGAAAAAGATGACACTGTGGCGACCCCGAACGGGACAAGCCGAAAGAAAAAGAAGCAGAAGAACGTGAACTCAGATAGTTACAAAAAATGTTTATAGTTAATTATGTTGTGTTGTGCAATATTGGCACATGCGGTTATGCAAGGCACACAAACATACATTTACACATAAAGAATCCTCAATATACTTTTATATACATTTTTGTAGTGGGGAGATCTTTGTGACTCGGTCATTCTATTTCATCATTAGTCATTCTATAAAAAAAAGTAAGCCTACCCTGGTCGATCGTGAGACTGGGTGCTTGAGAAGTAGATCTTGGGGTAGAAAAGTGGACGGATGTGGTTATTTAGGCATGTCTAAATGATGAAAAATCAAATCAGTCTTTGTTAAAGGGTTGCCACAGTTAAATAAAATTAGTTCTTGACTCAAACACACACAGTACACAACATAATGCTGATGTGGAACAAATTATTTTCTAAACAACAGAGAGTGAATGGCTTAATTTGTCAACTGAACTTGAATGAACTGATGAGTGTTGAGAGAGAACATAATTGCAACCCTTAAGATAGTTAAACCTACCTATTAGGGACCAATTTATAGAATTTCTGGTTTGTCTTGGAGTTGCTCCAATATAATGCTTATGCACAATTATTGGTCATCTCACAAATTGACAAAAATTGGGGGGGGGGTCCACGTGGATCCGGTGAGTTGCACTTCTAACTTTTTGTTGTCTGGCTTGCTGCCGGCTCATCTGTTTTTACCTGAATGAGTGCATATCCTGTGGGGATACTCTAATTTATTGTTTACAATCCACACTTTTCCCCCAAAATTGTCAAATGTTGTATGAAAAAGACATTTTGTAGATGTATACTGCCATCAAAAGTTTATGAAAAAGATCTACACTTTAATTCGAATATGCCACCACCCCCCAGAGGTTATGAAAAAGTTGGATACTTCCATTCTGTTATGCCACCAAGGGGTAATGAAAAAGGTATAGCCTACACTTCCATTTCAACATGACGGTGACACATATGACTGCATACAGTCATCCCACTTTTTTCGGGGTTAATGGGGACCAGAACCTCAGCTCCACACGCTTGCACAGTCCCGTCTCACTCTCTCTGTCTCTCTCTCTCTCTCTCTCTCTCTCTCTCTCTCTCTCTCTCTCTCTCTCTGTCTCACACACACACACACACACACACACACACACACACACACACACACACACACACACGGACGTAAACACGCATACACACAGACACATTTGCCATTGTTGCGTTCTGAGAAAGGCAAAGAGGCTTGCTTGGGTTGATATCAGAGGAGAGGCTTGTACAGGGTTTAAAGGGGCACTGTCATGAAATGGATGATATTTTGTATATTATTAATGAAAAAACGGCAGCCGACATGGACCCGTGAGTTTTTTCACCACAAAACATGATTTTGATGTATACAGCTTTTTGTAACTCCCGCCGCCATGAAAATCTTCTCGAGGGATTTGTTTTCGAGAAGAAGCAGGAAGTGACATACATGGCAGGACTGCCCTCAAGTGAACTCGTTTGTTTCCATTAGTTTTACCTCCCAGAAGGTAGCTCGTTGTTCCTTCGTGTTAGTCAAAATATGCTGGCTCGTTGCATTGCTGGATATTGCTTCTACAATCGGGAGGATCGATTTACCCTTCATAAGTTTGCAAGAGACCTGGTTGGTTGTGAAAAATGGATTGCACGGGTGCAATGGACAAGAGCTTCATGTGTTCCAAATGACAGGTATGTGTCTATACAGCTACTAAAAAAAATAATAGCTTGGGGCGCACCACGTAATTGATCTCTCTTAATGTAACAAAAGATCTGCGTACGTATGACAGGCATGCTAAATGTGTTGATGTGGGCGTCGGACGGCATCCGGCTCGCCGGCGAAGGCTGCTGCGTCGCCTTGCCAGCGAAGGCTGCCCATCGGCTTGCAGAAGGCAGCGGCTATGAACAACGCTCCCAACAATAGCGCACTCAGCCGCGTGTAACAAAAACGCCGGAAAGCAGCCGGGCTTGGCTACATGATGAACCACCTCGGCACCAAAAGGGAGCCACCCTGGCCAAGGCGCCGCGTCCGCCGGTCACGGCTTCGGCGAAAGCTGGGCGTCGGGCTTGCGGATGGCGGCGGCTCTGGACAACGCTGCCGACAATGGCGCACTCAGCCACATGCGACGACAATGCCGTAAAGCAGCCAATTTGGCTCCGTGATAAGCCACCTTGGCACTTAAAAGGAGCCACCCCGGCTGTGGCGCTGCGTCCACCGGTCACGGCTTTGGCGAAGGCTGGGCGTCAGGCTTGCAGATGGCGGTGGCTCTGAACAACGCTGCCGACAATGCCGCACTCAGCCGCGTGTGACGACAACACAGTAAAGCGCCCCGGCTCGGCGGTGTTGTTCATCGTGGACGGCAGCGGCTACGAACAACAGCGTAATGCGGCCAGGTGGCTTATTGTGGCGCCGGGCCACGATGGCTCATCTGCGCCCTGGAAGGTGATCGGACGGGGAGGCGGTTTGGCTGTGATTGCATATCATCTGAATATGGCTCGAAACAATAGTGTAATATTGACGGTAACTTCACTTGGTTGTGTGATGTTTTCTTCTTCAAAAAGAGCGTCCGTGTCAGAAGGGGCATGTTCGTCTCCCATAGTAGTGTCCACCGCATGTTTTCAATGGCGAATGTCCGGGGTGACGTCACGGACAGGGGATGCAGCCAAAATGGCGACCACTTGGATGCCATCAAATGACACTTCCACAACTTTGCGCATGGATGATGCACTCTCCGCTCATATTTATTTTTATTTTTTCGTATAGACACTGAAGTGAATAATGTTATTTGTAGTTTTCATTACAGTATCTATTTTAGAATGTTTATAGGGATGACACTTGACCTTTAAGTTCACTCACATGCAGCATTGCCACATGATGATCATAAAAACGGTCCTTGAAGAAGTATGAATTGGCGTCCTCTTCCAAAAAAGGCCTGTTTCCATGTGTCCATGTTAAAAAACCATCCCTCACTGATGAGGTTAGGAAACTTTTCCTCCACAAAAAGATGAGCGGCACCATTCATAGATGTGTTTCTGAGGCTGTATCTTTTGAAGCGGCGAATCACAAAGCAGGATCCAACAAGGAGAAAAGTGCTCTGTCCGGAGCCCAGTAGGTGCCACAGTCTCCATGCCATTTGATGCACAAAGTGGTTTATTCCTACTGCTGGATCCCAAAAAGGATAAAAGTGCAACCAAATAGGAACCCACTGCTCTCGCTGGATACCTAAAAGGAAAAAAGTGCCCTCAGAGTTACCACTTTTTGGGCATCTTGGAGGAAGCTTTCACGAACTACATAATCAAAAAATGTTCCCGCTGAAAACAGATTAACACAACACTAAGATACAGTACATATGTGAGACAGTCAACAAGCGTGGACGAGACAACAGGCAAAACAAGGAAATGGGTGGGACAAGGGAAGTTGCTGGGTGAGGCTTCGATGATGCGCAACCAATCAGCTCATGGGATAAAGCCACCATGCTCTCATTGGTCGGGAACCAATCTCGCGCCTTGTATCAAAATGTCTTTTCTCCATATGCTGATCTGGCTGTATTTTAAAAACCTGTGAAGCACTGAAGCTGCAAAAGGTGAATTAGCAAGGGAACCCTATATAGCTACAGTTCGGCCTCCCATTAAATAAAATTTCGTATTTCACACGGTCGTTCATGTGTTCTTTAAATAATTGTATAAGTTGTGCCTGGGTAATCAAACATATGAGCATAACTGTGTGTTATCTCATTAACTAAATAAAAGTAGGACAGTGAATTTCTAAATAAAAGCAAGTAAATGTTAATTGTGTTAAAATAAAGTGCCTAACATCATAGTCATTATTTGAAAAAAAAAAAAAAAAAACGATTGTTTTGCTCAACTAGGTAGAACCAAACCATGCACTATAAAAATGCATTAAGCATTGGTTAAAGGGTCGAAATCGATAATTGATGATAATCTTTGTTTCAATGTGACACTGTGAGTGTGAACCACATCTTGAGTAATGAACTGGTTAGGCTGTAAGCTTCTTCTGCCTACATATATAAAATACAACTTTTCCTCACTACCTTGTGAGTCCCATGAAAAATGCTAAAACGTGCTAGTATGCAACCTGACAACATTACCATTGTTTTCAAGTGTACCTCACTGGGTTTTGTATTGGAAAATTTAAGACTTTTAAGTGCATCTTATGCTTGCAAAAACATGGTCAATATCTTACATTTGTATTTTAATACTGTATCCCTTATTCGTGGAATTTTGTTATTCTCGGGGGGGGGGGGGGGGTCAGGAAGGTAACTCCTCTAAATAATGAAATTCTACTGTTTTGACTACAAACAATGAATAGATTTCAAAACACTATTCCTCCTATATAATTAAAGGCATAAGTACTAAACAATGTCAAAAAACAATACATTTTATGTATAATGGTGTACTACTCGTACTTGTTTTGTATGTGGATGATTCCATGATAGATGCTTGGAGGAATATTGTTATTCGTGTCCTTTATTCTTTATTAAAAGAAACAGCACAACGTTCTGTTTTGTTTTGTTTATGGGGGGCAAATGTGTCCACGCACAAACCTGCAGCAGCGCCTCATTACATTTTTGTGTGTTGCTGCGATTTACAGTAGATTGAAAATGTATGTGTGCAGAAATCTATGGGTTTCTGACATGCTTTCTTAGCCTTTGGGCATCTCCACATTTACTCCTTCATAGCTCGTCTCTGCTGGGATCCTGGTCTGTTCGGAGCTGCAAAGCCGTGCTTGTCGATTCACTCCACACCAAATGCCTGTGTGACAGGCTGTCCACCTTCGCCATATTAGCACGACTTCATCCTGAAATGGTAAGTGTGAAATCTTCCTCGATTTCCTCAAAAGAACGAGTAGCAGAAAGTGTCTCTTTTTGTGTGGTGTAATGTCCGTGCACCGGCTTTTTTTTTTTGACCGCCTTTCTTCCCCCTTAGGGGGTCATTGTCAATACATTATCAACAGACCCTCCCCCTCTCTTCATTTTGTCACTTTCTCTCTGCCTCGCCAAACCAAAGCAAAGCTGCGGAAAAATAAATATTTAATGACCTTACCAAACATCAGTAGGTAATATTTACATCACAAATTAAAACCTATGGCTGTTTGTCTGGCCCAAGGACCCGGGCTGCAAATGCAAGATATGCAATATGCGAACCACAGGTTATATATATATTCAGAATATTTCAGTCTCAAGCTTCAAGTAGTAGTTTACTTGTTTGGCGTCACATCCCATGATAACATGACTTTTAAAATATTTTGCATTCTCTCTAGTTAAAGGCTCGCCAAAGAATCACTGCTAAATAATTTAAGAGCAAGGAGAGTTAACAACTTTAAACATAAGATACTCTTGGATGCAACAAACAATTTCTTCACAATGTGACTGGCATTGGCCACAGACTAGCAGAAATGTGCGATCCTGGAAAAACTAATTTTAGAGATCAGAATCTGACTCAAACAAACCACCATCCTTCTCTGCAGTGAGTGTTTATTCATTGTTATTAGTTATTAGACTGTAAATGGCTTCAAAAGCTTTTTTTTTTTTTACACTGGTTACCCTGGGAACAGCGTGGGTTCCCATGAAGAATTTAAAGGCGACTGCAGCCTGTAAAACTCATAGAAGGCGAGGTTAGGCCAAATGAGCAAAGCAGAACCATTTGTCTTGATTACCCCATATGTACAGGATGGTTACATCACCATTTTAAACCATGACTATGGTCTAAAAATGAGATATCTGTGGTCTCTACATATATATGTATATATATCGTGTTGCCATGGTTATCTTAAAAAATTAACTTAGTTAAGTGACTGATTACTTGAGCTTAAAAGTAACTTGGTTTCTTGAGTGATTATTTGATTTCAAAGTAACTGAGTTATAAAAAAAAGTAACTTTTAATTACTTTCAGCAGCTGTAAAGTGGCAGGATAATCACTTATCCACAGTCAAAAAAACACAAGCATTATCATACCCATTACTTCATAATATATGCCACACAAAATGTCATCAACATGAAAAAAAATCACTTGTATATAAGTGTTTTTAAAGCTACAATAAATGAGCAACTTAGACCGGACTTGAAATACCAAATAGCTACCTAAATATAAAGAAGCACACCATTCTAAGTAAACTTTCTTAACAAATAGAATAGACAGGCAGACACTGAATGGAGCAACCCTGCTGATTTTGTGGGGTCCATGAAGTTAACTGTGTTCACGCACACACACAAACCCAATACCATGACAGAAATACTGGACTGCATCTTGAGATTTTGTGAAACTGCTTTTGAAAGCCGCCTTCAATCAGCAAGGGTTATGAAGGTAAAAAATGACTGGGTCTTTCAGCATGACAATAATCCCAAGCACACTTCATGGGTAATGATTGACTGGCTTCTAAGAAGCATTTCGAGGTCCTGGAATGGCCAAGACAGTCTCATGAAGTCAACTCCACAGAAAATCTTTGGAGGGAGTTGAAAGTCTGTGTTGCTCAGCAATAGGCCTAAAACATCACTGCTCGAGAGGAAACCTGCATGGATGAAAGGGTAAAAATACCAGCAATAGTGCTTGAAAACCTTGTGAAGACTGACAGAAAACATTTTATGTAATTACACAACAAAGGGTATATGACAAAGTATTGAGATTAACTTTTGTTACTTCCTATATATTTTTCCACAATAATTTGCTGAGGCATTCTTTAAAAGTCAGACAATGTGATTTTTTTTTAGGCAATTTTTTTTTCATTTTGATTTTCCTTTTTTCACAAGGAAAAGGCTCGAAAAGAGATTGAATGTAAAAAAAACTTGAAAGTTTCTCTGCTTCCCAAGTCAGTTCTTCACACTTTGATATTACAAGGCATGCCAGATTGGTTCCTCCTTTTAATGAGAAAGAAGTTGATAAGTCTTTCTCCACTTCGAGAAAGTTGCTGAAAATCTAAAGTGGCCTCAAGAGTCATGGACTATGCTATTAAAAATTGTTTCTGTTGAGCAGAGTTCTGATTATGATTTTGTAAAAAAAAAATACCTTTATGAAAGCTTGTGATTTAGTGCCTGAAGATTACTGTCAGAAATTTAGAAATGCTCATAAAATGGACAATGAGAGTTTTGTTGAGTGTGCTAGGGAAAAGGAAACTTTGTTTGATTGGTGGTGTAGTTCTCAAGAGGTTTCAGATTTTGAGGGCCAAGATTTGATGCCTTAATTAATGCAGTGGTGTTGGCAGATCTTTTTTTTTTTTTTTTACTCACACGAGTTCTTTTCAGTCTCCTGCCAATTCCATTTTTCCAGTTTTCCTGCCAAAAGGACTTTTCGTTGGATAAGACGAAGACTTACATACTTACAGTGAAGAAAATAAGTATTTGAAATCCCTGCTATATTGCAAGTTCTCCAACTTAGAAATCACTGAGGGGTCTGAAATGTTCATTGTAGGTGCATGTCCACTGTGAGAGAGTTAATCTAAAAGAAAAAATCCAGAAATCACAATGTATGATTTTTTTTTTAATGATTTATTTGTGTGATACATCAGCAAATAAGTGTTTGAACACCTGACAAAACCAAAGTTAATATTTGGTACAGTAGCCTTTGTTTGCAATTACAGAAGTCAAACATTTCCTGTAGTTCCTGTAGTCATATAAAAGAAAAATCCAGAAATCACAAAGTATGATTTTTTTTTTAACGATTTGTGTGATACAGCTGCAGATAAGTATTTGAACACCCGTCTATCAGCTAGAATTCTGACCCTCAAAGACCCGTTACTCCGCCTTTATAGGTCCACCTCCACGCCATGTATTATCCTGAATCAGATCCACCTGTGTGAGGTCGTTAGGTGCATAAAGACACCTTTCCACCCCATACAATCAGTAAGAGTCAAACTTGTAACATGGCCAAGACCAAAAAGCTGTCCAAAGAAACCAGAGACAAAATTGTACAACTCCACACGGCTGGAAAGGGCTACGGAGAAATTGCCAAGCAGCTTGGAGAAAAAAGGTCCACCGTTGGAGCAATCATTAGAAAATAGAAGAAGCTAAACATGACGGTCAATCTCAATCAGAGTGGAGCCCAATGCAAGATATCAACTCGTGGGGTCTCAGTGATCCTTAGAAAGGAGACGAATTAGCCTAGGACCACAAGACAGGACTTGGTCAATGACCAAAAAAGAGCTGGGACCACCATTTCCAAGGTGACTGTTGGTAATACACGAAGACATCATGGTTTGAAATCATGCATGGCACGGAAGGTTCCCCTGCTTAAACCACCACATGTCAAGGCCCATCTTCAGTTTGCCAATAACCATTTGGATGATACAGAGGAGTCATAGGAGAAAGTTTTGTGGTTAGATGAGATCAAAATTGAACTTTTTGGTTATAATTCCACTTACCGTGTTTGGAGGAAAATGAATGATGAGTTCCATCCCAAGAACACCATCCATTCTGTGAAGCATGGGGGTGGTAGCATCATGCTTTGAGGGTCTTTTCCTGCACATGAGACGGAAAGACTGCCCTGTATTAAGCAGTGGTTAACCGCGGCCATGAATTGTGAGATTTTGGGGAGCACCCTCATTCCCTCAGTCAGAGCATTGAGGATGGGTCATGGCTGAGTGTTTCAACATGACAATAACCCGAAGCACACAGCCAGGAAAACCAAGGAGTGGCTCCGTAAGAAGCATATCAACGTTCTGGCGTGGGCGAGCCAGTCTCCAGACCTAAACCCAATCTAAAATCTTTGGAGGGAGCTGAAACTCCGTGTTTCTCAGTGACAGCCCAGAAACCTGTCTGAGCTAGAGAAAATCTTGTGTGGATGAGTAGGGCAAAATCCCTCCTGTGGTGTGTGCAAACCTGGTGAACAACTACAGGAAATGTTTGACCTCTGTAATTGCAAATAAAAAGGTCACTGTACCAAATATTAACATTGGTTTTCTCGGGTATTCAAATACTTATTTTCAGCTCTATCACACAAATAAATCATTAAAAAAGTCATACATCGTGATTTCTGGATTCTTCTTTTTGTGATTTCTGCATTCTTTTTAGATGAGCTCTTTCACAGTGGACATGCACCTACGATGAAAATTTCTGACCCCCCCATGATTTCTAAGTGGGAGAACTTGCAATATAGCAGGGTGTTCAAATACTTATTTTCTTCACTGTACAGACTTATCATACAGGGTCAAGTGGTAATAAGGTGGGTTCAAATTCTTATGACAAGCTGTTACATTCTTATTCTCAACTCAAGTCTTTTAGTAACTCTTGTGACTCCAGTCCTGTCTGATGTTTATTGTAAGAAACCTGGTCACTTGATTTCTGCTTGCCAAAAGCTCAGGTACAAAAATCAGTCCGCCTGACTCCAAACGCTTTTGGATCTATTGCACCTAAACCTGTATTTCCAGATTGTTCTGAGTGGATTTTTGTTTATGATAATAAGCTTTCAGATTCTGAAGTTCTGAAAGACTATTCACCTTTTATTCACACTGGTTTGGAGGTAATTTTTACCCCATGGCCCATTACTGTTTTGAGAGACACTGGAGCTCTTCACTCTGATTTTGAAGGATATTTGGCCTTTTTCTGCAGAGTCTTCAGTTAACGCAAATCTTATTCTTCAGGGTATCAGTGGCAGTTCTCTTGTTCCTTTAAATTTTGTCAATTTGACTTCAGATATGATTTCTGACACCATCAAAGTTGATGTTCTTGACTCTGTTCCAGTTCTGGGTTTTGATTTGTGGATCAATGATCTTATGGGAGCTCGAGTTGGCACTAATCCTATTGTCACTGTTTCCCCTGAGTGTTCACTTAGTACAGAGAAGTTGGAGTGCGACTTTCTGAGTATTATTGCGTCTTGTGCAATGAGTAGTTCGATGTCGGAAGAATTTTCTTCCCAGACTTCTTTGGGTGGTGATCACCTTTTCTCTAGAAAGCAACTTAGTGAACAGAGTGATGATGTGGAGTTGCAGAATTGGCAATTAATGCTGTTTCTTTTGAGGAGGGTAGTAAGGAATCAATTTTTTAATACTTCCAGGATTGTGTTTTGATGAGGACGTATAGGTTGCCAGACATTCCTGCGGAGGATGAATGGAAATTGCATCATCAAATTGTTGTTCCAAGGATTTTTGGAGATCATGTACTTTCATTGCCACATGAAAGTCCCATGGCAGGTCATTTGTTTTTGGTCACAATGTACACTGACCACTAAAGCATCTGAATGGGTAATGGCTCAGTTGCAATCTCAAGATCAATCTTTTGGACTATATTTCTACTTTTCCGAACAGGCTTTCGAAAGCTTCAGAAATGGCCAGACTAAACTTAAAATCTTCTCAAGCCAAGATAAAACAAAATTAGGACAAAAAGTCAAAAAATCTAAGTTTTATTCTTGGAGAAAAAGTGTTAGTCTTATTTTCCATTCCTGTTCAACCACTCAGAGCTAGATATCAGGGTCCATTTCTGATAAACAAAAATGTTAGCTACACAGACTGCATCGTCCTCACGCCTGGCCATTGTAAACACAAAAGGTTATGTCATGTGAACATGATTAAGAAATATCATGACAGAGTAGAAACCAAACAAGTCAGTTGTATTGCTACACTCTCCCCAGTTACTGATAATGTTGTTAACAATGTGAAGTTTGATGGTTTGAGTAATAATGTTCCACCAAAGTTGTGCATATGTAACGTGTTAGCTCACCTTGATTTGAAATTGACACATTTGTCTGCTGAACAGAAAGCTGAAATGTCACATTTGTTTTCTCACCTATTTTCTGATGTGCCTGGCCGCACAGATATGTTATTATGTAGATGTAGGTGATGCTGTGCCTGTGAAACAACATTATTGAATCAATTCTGAAAAAGTGAAATTCTGTACAAAGAAATGAAGTACATGCTGGGCAATGACAGTAACATTATTGGACCCAGTGACAGTCTGTGGAATTCACTTGGTGTTGTTGTGTCAAAGAGTGTTGGTGGTTGGCGCTGCTGCGCTGACATGATAACTGTCAATACACTCTCACGAACTTAAGCCTAACCTATACCGAGATTGGATGATTGCATTGATCACGTCGGTCAAGCTAAGTGTATCAGTAAGTTTGACCTTTTGAAGGGCCACTGACAGGTGCCGCTCATAGACCATGCTAAGAAAATTGTGGCATTCGCTACACCCGACGGACTATCACTACAAAGTTATGCCGTTAGGCTTGAACAATGTCGCGACAACGTTCCAAAGGCTTGTCAACAACGTGACATCAGGTCTCGATGTGGCAAAGCTTACATGGATGACATCAGTGTTTACGCCATGGAATGAGATTATCACCTGAAGAGAATTCGTGAATTCTTCGAGAGACTTTTGGCGGGGAAAATGACTGTCAATCTTGCGAAGTGCGAGTTTGGAAAGGCACAAGTTGTATTTTTAGGGCATGGTGTAGGGCATGGCCTGATACAACCAGTTAGGGCTAAAATTGAGGCTATTTCCCAGTTCCACAGTGTCAGAGAGAACTCCTGAGATTTCTGGGTATGGGAGGCTATCATGGGGAATTTTGCCAAAATTTTTCGAATGTTCTATCTCCACTTACAAACCTTTTTGGGAAAAGGGTTACAGTTCAGTAGAATAGCATTTGTCAAGATGCATTTAAAAAAGTCAAAGCCATACTCCTTAATCCTCCAGTGTTGCAGTCACCAAACTTTGATGAGGCACTGATATTGCAAATTGATTTAAGTGATGTCAGTGCAGGTGGTGTCCTGATGCAAGATGACGCAGGTCTTTAGCATCCAGTGTGTTACTTTTCCAAGTAGGTTTATAAGAACTAAAGAAATTATTCAACCATTGAAAAGGAAACTGTGTCTTTTGTTAGCTTTGCAGCATTGTGGGGTGTACATAGGTACCACCACATTTCCCATTGAAGTCTTTACTGATCACAATCCCTTGACTTTTCTTTCTACTTGTTACACATAATTAAACTGTCTTTGTACCTCTATTTTATGTTAGTTTTTATTGTATTGTATTGTATTGCATGTGATTAAATTGTCTTAAACGTAATACAACTGGTTTGTTATATTTTGCTGGTTTGACCAAGGCCATTTATTCTAAATTCACACGAAACAATTAGTAAAAATACTTGGAAAAAGTACAATTAAAATACCTTTTGGTGTAGGAACTACCACTAAAAGATGGAAGTACTCTAAAATGCATGAGAAAAAGCCATATAATGTTGATATGGCTACATGGTGACTCGTCAAACTGTGATTTGATAGATAATTGCTGGATACATTATTAATGAGGTGTCATCAAGAAATGGGACTTCTGTCTGAATTTGTTCAGGCCTTGGCACCAAGATCTGCTTTATTGAGCAAATGCATTGGTTCTCGAGGCATGACCATCTGGACCGTTTTTCACACAGATGTTACAGTGAAAAAGCAAGTATTTGAACACCCTGCTATATTGCAAGTTCTCCCACTTAGAAATCATGGAGGGGTCTGAAATTTTCATCGTAGGTGCATGTCCACTGTGAGTGAGATAATCTCAAAAGAAAAATCTAGAAATCACAATGTATGTTTTTTTTAAATGATTTGTGTGATACAGCTGCAAATAAGTATTTGAAAACCTGAAAAAAACAATGTTAATATTTCGTACAGTAGCCTTTGTTTGCAATTACAGAGGTCAAACGTTTCCTGTAGTTGTTCACCAGGTTTGCACACACTGCAGGAGGGATGTTGGTCCACTCCTGCACACAGATCTTCTCTAGATCTAGGTTTCTGGGCTGTCACTGAGAAACACGGAGTTTCAGATGCCTCCAAAGATTTTCTATTGGCTTTAGGTCTGGAGACTGGCTAGGCCACGGCAGAATCTTGATATGCTTCTTACAGAGCCACTCCTTGGTTTTCCTGGCTGTGTGCTTCGGGTTATTGTCATGTTGAAACACTCAGCCATGACCCATCCTCAATGCTCTGACTGAGGGAATGAGGGTGCTCCCCAAAATCTCACAATTCATTGCTCCCATGATTCCTCCGTATCATCAAAATGGTCATTGTCAAACTTAAGATGGGCCTTGATATGTGTTGGTTCAAGCAGGGGAACCTTCTGTGCCATGCATGATTTCAAACCATGACATCTTAGTGTATTACCAACAGTCACCTTGGAAATGGTGGTCCATGCTCTTTTGAGGTCATTGACCAATTCCTGTCGTGTTATATTTTGTGCAGAATCTTGATGTGCTTCTTACGGAGCCACTTCTTGGTTTTCCTGGTTGTGTGCTTCGGGTCATTGTCATGTTGAAAGACCCAGCCACGACCCATCTTCAATGCTCTGACTGAGGGAAAGTTCCCCAAAATCTCAGAATATCAATCTTTCCTATGATGACCTTAAGCTCCGCTCCCTTGGCCATGTCCCACAAGCTTCAAAAATGGTGATTTAATATATCATTTTGAAGTCGATTCGCAATCGCGTATTCCAGATATTATTGGGGTATGTTTTTTTTCTAAATTTTAACATAGAGTAGGGAGTATGTAAATTGTATATCTTTTGTGCTGACTTTGTTGATTTGAGTTCTTCGTTTTGATTATCTGCAGCTTGTTGGGCAGCACGTTATTTTGCTACGTGTCGGCCAGTCCCAAACCCGGATAAATCCGGGGGGCTGCATCAGGAAGGGCATCCGGCGTAAAACTGTGCCAAACATATATGAGCATTCATCATACGAATTGTACAACATTTAGGTCGTGGCCCGGGCTTCCTACACCCGCACCCGGAAATGTTAACCTACAAGGCGTAGGTAGAAATTCAGATAATGTAGATGGAAGATAAAAAAGAGGAGGAAAGCGGCTTAGTTGAAAGAGGAAGAAAAGGAATGCACAAACCCTACAGCTGTAGGGACTTTGAATGTTGGGACTATGAGAGGAAAAGCTTGGGAGCTAGTTGACATGATGATGAGGAGAAAGGTTGATATATTGTGTGGAAAGGGAGTAAGGCTAGAAGTTCAGGTGCAGGGTTTAAATTATTTTATCATGGAGTCGATGGGAAGAGAAATGGAGTAGGGGTTATTTTAAAGGATGAGCTGGAAAAGAATGTCTTGGAGGTGAATAGAGTATCAGATCGAGTGTTGAGTGATTGGTGCAGATTTCAACGGACATGTTGGCGAAGGAAACTGGGCGATGAGGAAGTGATGGGTCAGTACGGCATTCAGCAAAATAAATTTTAGGGACAGATCGTGGTGGACTTCGCAAAATGGATGAAATTGGCAGTGGTGAACACTTATTTCCAGAAGACAGTAGAACATAGAGTGACCTCCAAGAGGGGAGGAAGAAGCATGCAGGTGGATTATATTTTGTGCAGACAGTGTAATCTGAAGGAGGTTACCGATTGTAAAGTTGGGGTGGGGGAGAGTGTAGCTCCACAGCATAGGATGGTGGTGTGTAAAATGACTGTGGTAGTGGGTAGGAAGGGTAAGAAGACCAAGGTTGAGCAGAGAATCAGATGGTGGAAGTTGAGAAAGGAAGAATATTGTGTGGCCTTCCGGAAAGAGGTGAGACAGGCTCTCGATGGACAGGAAGAGCTCCCACAAGACTGGAATACTATTCCCAAGGTATTCCGAGAGGCAGCCAAGAGAGTACTTGGGGTGCCTTCTGGTATGAAAGGGGAGAAGGAGACTTGGTGGTAGAACCCCAAAATACAAGAAGTCATCCAAGGTAAGAGGTTAGCGAAGAAGTGGGACATGGAAAGGACTGAGGAGAGGTGTAAGGAATACATGGAAATGTGTCGTAGGGCAAAGGTAGAGGTGGCGAAGGCTAAACAAGAGGCATATAACAACATGAACTCCAGGTTAGATACGAAAGAAAGAGAAAAGGAGCTCAACAGGTTGGCCGGACAGAGGGATAGAGATGGGAAGGATGTGCAGCAAGTAAAGGTGATTAAGCATAGCAATGGAAATATGTTGACGAGTGCCAGTCGTGTACTAAGTAGACTGAAAGAGAGAAGGTAGAGCAGAAGTGGCAGGCGTGAATGAGTGGGAAGTGGCTTTGATTAGTAAGGAAGAAGTTAGAAAGGCATTGAACATAATGAAAATGGAAAGACAGCTGGTCCTGATGACATACCAGTGGAGGTATGGAAGCAATTTGGTGAGGTGGCTGTGGTGTTTTTGAGCAACTTATTCAATAGAATACTAGCGGGAGAGAAGATCCCAGAAGAATGGAGGAAAAGTCTGCTAGTCCCTTTTTTAAGAACAAAGACGATGTTCAGAACTGTGGAAACTACAGCGGAGTAAACGAGCAGGCAAAAAGATGTCTGAAGAATGGAGGAAAAGTGTTTGAGTTCACATTTTTAAGAACAAAGGTGATGTTCAGAGCTGTGGGAATTATAGAGGAATAAAGTTGATGAGCCACACAATGAAGTTATGGGAAAGAGTAGTTGAGGCTACACTCAGGACAGAAGTAAGTATCTGCAAGCAACAGTATGGTTTCATGCCTAGAAAGAGTCCCACGAAACCAAAGTCTTGTTGTGGTTTAATTGAAGACAATTATGCAGTTATCTACTATAGACAATGGCACAACACCTCCATGGAACTATAGGAATCTGGAGACACTGCTAAATATAATTGCATGCCATCTGCATAGCGGCGATTGTCAAAATCAAAGTTTTGATTTTTGAAAAAATGGTTTCATGCAGAGAAAGACTCCCACAGATACACTATTTGCCTCAAGGATGCTCATGGAAAAGTACAGAGAAGGTCAGATGGCAAGTCTGATGTAGCGGAGAAATATGTTAGAATAGTCCAGGACATGTATGAGGGCAGCAGAACAGCAATGAGTTGTGCCGTTGGTGTGTCAGAAGAATTTAAGGTGGAGGTGGGACTGCATCAGGGTTCCGCGCTGAGCCCCTTCCTGTTTGCAGTATGAATTGATTAATTGGTTAGACTGGATTCCACTTGGACCATGATGTTCGCAGATGATATTATGATATGCAGTGAAAGCAGGGAACAGGTGGAGGAACAGTTAGAAAGATGGAGGTATGCACTGGAAAGGAGAGGAATGAAGATCAGCGGAGTAAAACAGAATAGATGTGCGTGAATGAGAAGGGCGGAGGAGGAAGAGTAATGCTCCAGGGAGAAGAGAAAGTGAAGGTGGACGACTTCAAACTCAGTCAACAATACAGATTAATGGAGAGTGTGGTAAGGAAGTGAAGAAATGGGTCCAACCGGGGTGGAACAGTTGGCGGAAGGTGTTTGGTGTTCTATGTGACAGAAGAGTATCTGCCAGGATGAAGGGCAACGTTTATTAACCAGTGGTGAGGCCGGCCATGTTGTACAGATTAGAGACAGTGGCCCTGAATAAACAACAGGAAGCAGAACTTGAGGTAACAGAAATGAAGATGCTGAGGTTCTTACTTGGTGTGAACAGGTTGGATCGGATTAGAAATGAGCTCATTCGAGAGACACCCAAAGTTGGATGTTTTGGAGAGAAGGTTAGAGAGAGCAGACTTCGATGGTTTGGACATGTTCAAAGGCGAGAGAGTGACTATGTTCGGAGAAGGGTGCTGAGGATGGAGCTGCCAGGCAAAAGAGCAAGAGGAAGACCGAAGAAAAGGTTGACGTATGTTGTGAGGGAGGACATGAGGACAGTGGGTGTTAGAGAGGAGGATGCATGAGATAGGCTTAGATGAAAAAAGATGACATGCTGTGCCGACCCCGAACAGGACAAGCCGAAAGGAAAAACAAGAAGGAAGAAGCTTTTTTCCAAATTCGTCAGACTTGTCCAAGAGAGTTCTCCAGAGAGGTCTCAACTATTTCACGCAAGGATATGTCCAGAGAATTAAGTTTTTGGACAGAGCAGGACGCAATCTCAGAGTTTCAGCAAAATGTTGGCGATCGATGCAAAAAAAGTTTGACGCCTCACAAACTTCATATTGAAATCCAACAGGATAAAATAGTAGACTCATACTGCGCATGTAAAGTACGGTGAGTACTTTTTACATTGAAATATCAAGAGTGATATTTTAGTCTTTACAAGTGAGTGAGTGTATTCTTTAGAGGTGTCTCGTAATTGAACCCACTGCTCTATTTTAAAAATAAGAAGTGATGCACAATAGGCAAATAGACATTTCTCTTGCATGACATGCATGACTAACCCGACTCTTTGCCATAAAAGACTACTTCATTCAGCAGGCCAGTGATACACTAACAAAGTGAAAGTTGTTCTCCTGCAATGTATAAAACACTGATAATAATTCAGTCAAACTCAGAGAAGATATTTCTCCCTCACTTACCTTCAAACATACAGCCTTGTGTTTGTTGATATTGTTCACATTTAGTGTAACGTCTGGTCTTCCGCAAGCCTTAATCCACCGTAGACACTTCATCAACTGTGTTTTAGACTTTGGAAAATGAATCAACCCCTTGTAACGTAGCAGGATATCTTTCATAAGAATTACACGTTCCCCAAGCGCATCTGAGGACCATTTGCTTCATAACATCAACTTTTCCAAGCGCACGCTTCTGACAACCAGCATTGCTTGTGGGACATTATGGCGTGTCAAGCCAGGGGTGAAGACAATGCAGCTATCTGATTGGTTATTATTGTATGAGTGATTGGCAACTAGAAAGGTGCAGTTGTCCTATCCCATATGCAGAAAAACAACCCCAAAGCATGATGCTACCACCCCCATGCTTCACAGTAGGGATTGTGGATAATTGAGACCCCACGAAGTGATATCTTGCATGGGTCTACACTCCCATTGAGATTGACCGTCAATGTTTAGCTTCTTCCATTTTCTAATGATTGCTCCAACAGTGGACCCTTTTTTCACCAAGCTGCTTGGCAATTTCTCCGTCACCCTTTCCAGCCCTGTGGAGTTGTACAATTTTGTCTCATGTGTCTTGGCCATGTTACAAGTTTGAGTCTCAAAGATTTTATGGGGTGGACAAGTATCTTTATGCAACTAACGACCTCACACAGGTGCATCTGATTCAGGATAATACATGGAGTGGAGGTGGAGTTTTAAAGGCGGACTAACAGGTCTTTGAGGGTCAGAACTCTAGCTGAAAGACAGGTGTTCAAATACTTATTTGTAGCTGTTTAACACAAATGAATCGTTAAAAAAATCATATATTGTGATTTCTGGATTTTTCTTTTGGATTCTCTCTCACAGTGGACTTGGACCTACGATGAAAATTTCAGACCCCTCCATGATTTCTAAGTGGGAGAACTTGCAATATAGCAGGGTGTTCAAATAGTTATTTTCTTCACTGTAGAGACAAACAGCCTCACTCACAATCAATGCTGCGTGCCCGGTGCCACAGTCTGGGCAGATGTCGGCAATTGTGTCATCCAGGCGGCGTTTGTCGCTATTCAGCAGGCGAAAGAAGCCCGAGTGTAGTTGGGCAAGGATGGAGCATCCTTCCCGAGGCAGAGACCGTTCATCGTCGTGAATTGGAGGCAGGTAACTCCCAAGGACGATGTTAGGCTTGTAGGCCAGCCTGGTGTGGAGTTCAGTAGTCCGCGCTTGTATTGTTGGTCGTCTAGCCGCCTGTTGGTACGGACGAACTGGTCTAAGTCTGTTTGCCAACGAGAGACGTTGTAGATTTTGAGACGCTGTGGTCAGACGCGACGAACCAGGTCGCTGTTTGGATGACCCGGCCGATGGCATTGAAGCAAATACTGCCTAGAAAGCAGTTCGTTGTGTTGACGAACGGACAGGGTCTTGGTTTCAACGTGCAGGTGGTTGGTTGAGGAGATCGGGTGGCAGCCTGTGACGCAGCGGAAGGCTGCATTTTGGCTGGCCTGAAGTTCCTTCCAATGGCTGTCAGCTTGGTTAGATGACCAGATCAGGGCGGCATAGTTGAGCAGGGACTGTCCGACTGCTTTGTAACTGGTGGCTTGCACCTCTTTGTTGGCACCCCAGGAGGCACCACCGAGTGCTTTCAGGGCATCGAATCGGCTGTGCAGCAGTGACTTGATGTCCTTTGCATGTGCGGCAAACGTAAAACGGGTGTCGAAAGTCACACCAAGCAGCTTCGGCTGGTTCACTGTTGGAATCGCGTTGCCGGAGATTTGAATTCTAAGGTCGAGGTTGAATTCGGGGTTCCAGTTGGTGAAGAGGGTGGCAATAGATTTTGGCGCCGAAAGTTGGAGGTTACGATCCGTGAAGAACTGTACAAGGTGAGGCAAATAGGTGTTCATGGTGATGACGAGTTCGGCTACGATCGGGCCGAATGCAAGCACCATCGTGTCGTCGACGTACGAGACGTTGCGTATGCCGGGTGGCGGCGCTGGCGTGCTGCTGATGTACGAGTTAAACAGAATGGGTGACAGCATGCCGCCCTGTGGGACGCATTGTTTGACATGACGATGACGGCTGGGGGTGCCGCGAAAGTGTCAAGTGTTGGATGTCATTTACGAGTGTTGCGTGGCGGACGGTGTCGAAAGCCAAGGACAGGTCATGGGGCATGGCCGTGGTGCGGTGATGAGGTTTCGGCATGTTCAATCCGTCGGAGATTTGAGCGGAGACGGTATGGAGTGCAGTGGTTGTGCTGTCGCATGTTTTTGTTGCGAAGGCGCTGATGGGAGATGTACAACCTTCGGGAGCAAAAGGCTTTTGAGCAGTTTGGCCACTGGGGAGAGCAAGGTGTATTGAAGTTTTCCCAGTGTGTGCGACGAAAGTTGATGTCGGTACGACGCTCGGAATCGACGTGGACGACTTCCTTTTCGAAGCTGATGACAATGGGAAGGTGGTCCGATGACAGATGTGTTTTGGTGGTCAACGTGGCGCTGGTTAAAAATGACAGTGATGTAAGCGACACGTCTGGTGAGCTGCTACAGTTTGCCACGACACGTGTTGGTGTGGGTTCGTTTAGGACGCTGTAGGATGATTGTTTGAATTCGTCATTGACTGTGCGGCCCTGGGCGTCTTCCTGCAGGTCGCTGTGCCACAGGGGCGAGTGTGCGTTGATGTCACTGACGACAACTGTGTCATTGGTGGTCAGCAGGTGGCTGAGCGACGCAGTGGAGCCTGCAGTGCAGCTCGACTAAGAAGGCGTGCAGATGTTGTGGATCGTGATCGATGATGTTCCCGAGGTAACGGCGATCGATTGCGCTTCGAGGTGGTCGTCGGGGTGCGTCGGTTGAGGCGTCGAGACATGGTGGTAGCTGATGTCGTTTCGAACCAGGAACGCCAGGCCTCCGCCCTTGCACCGGTCGCAGTGGATGATGGTGTAGTCGCCGATTGCCGTTAGCTTGGCTTTGTTGGTGAGCTTGGTCTCTTGAACGGCACAGACATGAATGTCCATGACCACCAGGAAGGCTGAGAGTTCGGCTTTCTTGACCTTGTGGCCGTTAATGTTTATCTGGCAGACGTTAAGCGACTCAAGTTGTGAGCTGGGCAGAAGGGTGGCGGCGGTAGCGGCGTGGGTGGCGCAGCATTGCAGCAGGGACCGACGTAGTCATCCCAGTTGGATCAAAGGTTTGGCAGGCCGGAACAGCGCAGGTGGATCCAGTTTTGGCACGATGAACACAAGACGTAGTTGTGGTTTACATAGCGGCGCAGACTGAACAGTTGTCCGAAGGTCCTGGGTTGGGATGGCCGGAGCAGGCCAGCAGGGCCAAAAAACAATGACCGCACGATTGTCGACATCGACGCAGGGTAACTACCCCGGAAAGGCTTTACGAGTCTTTAACCGCCCCAGGGGCGGTGTGGATTTGCTGCTTACAAGCACATTCGTCGTGAAATCCAATATATTTGTGTGAATGAGATGGGTGGAGGAAGACTGAAGCTCAAGGGAGAAGAAATAGCGAGGGTGGATAACTTTAAAATACTTGGGTGCAACGACACAGAGCAATGGTGAGTGTGGTAAGGAAGTAAAGAAACGGGTAAAAGCGAGATGGAACCGTTGGCGGAACGTGTCTGGGGTTCTATGTGACAGAAGAGTCTTCACTAGGATGAAGGGCAAAGTTTATGAAACAGTGGTGAGGTCGGCCGTGATGTACGGATTAGAGACAGTGGCTCCAAACAAACAACAGGAAGCAGAACAGGAAGTTGCAGAAATGAGGGTACTGAGGTTCTCGCTTGGTGTGAACAGGTTAGATAGGATTAGAAATGAGCTCATTAGAGTGACAGCCAAAGTTGAATGTTTTGGAGACAACATTGGAGAGTGCAGACCTGGTTGGACATGTCCAGAGGTGAGAGGAGAGTGAGTATCTTGCTAGAAGGGTGCTGAGGATGGAGCTGCCAGGCAAAAGAGTGACAGGAAAACCAAGGAAAAGTTTAATGGATGTTGTGAGGGAGGACGTGAGGACAGTGGGTGTTAGAGACGAGGATGCACGAGATAGGCTTAGATGGAAAAAGATGAAATACTGTGGCGACCCCGAACGGGACAAGCCGAAACAAAAAGAAGAAGTTGTGCAAAGTGATGGCATGGTGGGGCAGCTGTAGAGCATTGGCCTCAAGATTCTGGGGACCAGGGTTCAAATCCTGACCCCGCTTGTGTGGCGTTTGCATGTTCTCCTCGTGGCTGCGTGGGTTTTCTCTACATCAAAAAAATACATGCATTAATTGGAGGGTTTAAATTGCCCCGAGTTTTGATTGTGAGTGTGACTGTTTTCTGTGCCCCGCGATTGGCTGGCAACCAGTTAAGGGTATACCCTGCCTCCTCCCCAATGAGAGCTGGGATAGGCTACAGCAATGCCGTGACCCTCGTGAGGATAAGCGGCTCAGAAAATGGAAGAAATGGAATGGTAAATTATACAAGTTGTGCAAGAGATACAAAACTTCTTCCTTTCGGACATCAGATTCATTCATGCTAAATTGGACGGTATAAGACATTTAAACCTCACACTTATACTCGATCCTTATTGCGCATTATTTTCCTTTTTCTTGGCCTGTAGCCAAGATGCTATGACAAAAGAAATAGCAGCCAGCAATCCTGAATCTCTGCCTCTTCTACATTCTTCAGCGCTGGGCACAATGTAATTTAGCCTTTGGTGCTGCACCTTACACGTCACATCCGTGCACGTAAGTCATGTGAGTCGCGAAAATGGCAGTGCCCCTGAAAATTTGTAATAGTCGAATGAAAAATCTTCTCAAAACACTATTAAATGAGAGAGGATTTAACATCGCATTGTCAAAATTGAGGACATATCACATGACCTGTTGGGTACATTGTTCATGCAAAGCACTGGATTTCCCCTTTTAATTAAGTTTAGTTAGTTTAGTTCAGTTCCCCCAGAAACCTGGGCTTCCAGACACCAGAAACACCCTGCGTGCGCAGGATTCAAGGTACTGAACCAAAAAGTTTGAAAATCTGCTGGTCCTGAATGCAATTCAAATTGAAAGAACCATTTGCCCCTTTGAAATGCGCGAAGACCTCTATAATCAAGAATTCATATTTCCCGAGTGTAAAAACTTTCAGATTAGGAGGCTAATCAGAGGTTTTTGATCATTTTTCCCCACATTAAAAAAAGACGAAGCGCCCTTCACGAAACATATAGTTCCAGTGATATGTTAAAAATGTAAATGATGAGGCTTAACTTTGAAATTGAGGGCGTTATGGATAATATGATTAGCGGCTATGGCCCACAGGTATGATGTGACCTAGAGTTGAAAGAGAAATTCTGGAAAGAACTAGATGATTGCAGCTTGGTGGAAAAAAAAGTCCACTGTTGGAACATTCATTAAAAAATGGAAGAAGTTAAACATAACTGTCAATTTCAATTGGAGTAGAGCCCCATGCAATATATCACCTCGTGGGGTGTCAATGATCCTGAGAAAGGTGAGGAATCAGCCCAGGACGACACAACAGGACTTGGCCAATGATCTGAAAAGAGCGAGGGCCACCGTTTCCAAGGTGACTGTTGGTAGCACACTAAGACATCATGAGTTGAAATCATGCATGGCATGGAAGGTTCTCCTGCTTAAACCAGCACATGTCAAGGCCTGTCTTAAGTTTGCCAATGAACATTTGGATCATACAGAGGAGACATGGGAGAAAGTTTTGGGGTCAGATGAGAGCAAAATTGAAATTTTTGGTCATAATTCCACTCACTGTGTTTGGAGGGAGCATAAATTCCATCCCAAGAACACTATCTCTACTACGAAGCATGGGGGCTGTAGCCTTATGCTTTGGGGGTGTTTTTCTGAACATGGGACAGGATGTCTGCACTGTATTAAGGTGAGAATGACCGTGGCTATGTATTGTGATATTTGGGGGAACAACCTCTTTCCCTCAATCGGAGCACTGAAGATGGGTAGTGCAATGAGTCTTTCAACAATGACAATGACCTGAAGCACACAGCCAGGAAAAGCAAGGAGTGGCTCCGTAAGAAGCATATCAAGGTTCTGGCACGGCCTAGCCGGTCTCCAGACCTAAACTCAAGAGGAACTCTTTGGAGGGAGCTTAAACTCCACGTTTCTCAGCGACAGCCCAGAAACCTGTTTGATCTAGAGAAGATTTGCGTGGAGGAGTGGGTATAAATCCCTCCTGCAGTGTGTGCAAACCTGGTGAACAACAACAGGAAACGTTTGACCTCTGTAATTGCAAACAAAGTCAACTGTACCAAATATTAACTTAACTTGCAATATAGCACGGTGTTCAAATACTTACTTTCTTCACTGTATGTGCCTTGTGTTCGACTGGCAACCAGTTCAGGATGTACCTTGCCTCCTGCCTGTTGACAGCTCGGATAGGCTCCAGCAGCCCCTGTGACCCTTGTGAGGATTAGCGGCTAAGAAAATGAATGGATAGATAGTTTGATCTTTGATTTCCATAAAAATGATTCTGAATTCTTATGACGACTTCTAATTTTGTCACAACAGAGAAAATTACACATACTGGAACACATTTTCTATGGTCTTTCTTTTGTCTAGAACATGGAAAAGACACACCTCCCATCTGTGACACTCATTGTGGGTTGTGGAGTATCTTCGCTTACATTGTTGCTGCTCATCATCACCTATGTGTCGGGCTGGAGGTGAGAAAATTTTTCTTTTGAATTTTCTTGAGGAGAAGCTAAGCCCAAAATGCCCCAAATTTTTAATATTTTAATTGTCAACATATTGTTCAGATGCTGTTTGATTAAATCTACAAATAATTTATTCTAACCAAAAAAAAAAATTTAAAAATATATCTACTCGCAGGTGGCACGGTGCCGCAGCGATAAAGTGCTGGCCTCACAGTTCTGAGGACCTGGGTTCAATCCTGCCACCACCTGTGTGGAGTTTGCATGTTCGCCCCGTGCCTCCGTAGGTTTTCTCCAGGCAAGCCGGTTTCCTCCCATATCCCAAAAACATACAACATTAATTGGACACTCCAAATAGCCCCAAGGTGTGATTGTGAGTGCGACTATTGACACTTTAAACATCTTAGGTATTCTACTACTGCTCTTGTACAGTGCACAGTTTTTTTTGTTTGTTTTTTTTTTTGCTGCTGATAAGGTTATTTTGATTATTCCAACGAAATTAGAAGCAGCTGGATATTTAGAAACTTGTCTTGAAAGAAGACTTTACATTATGTAGATATAGTCAGTCATTGCCGTATTCCAATATTTCTTGATACCGCCTCACCATGATGTGAGGGTGAACTGTAAAGTAGCACAAACCTGCCACTGGCAACAAGAGCAGTAACAAGATACCCCTCTTTTATACCAAAGAATATCTCAAACACTACTATAGAAGATGGAGGTCCTGGAAACAAAACTTTACTGCCTTGAAGTGTATGTGGACGAAAATGGACAGTCAATGAATGAAAGTATTCAAAATAGTTATCAGAAGTATGCTAACAGACATCTAGTTATCTCTCCAAAGAGGACAGATCAGAATTGTGGAAACAGGAATGGATCATCCAGCAGTTTTCCCTGGAATTTACTGAGACCTAACCTGCAGGGCGTCGGTGGAAATTCAGCTACTGTGGGTCGAAGGCAAAGAAGAGGAGGAAACCGGATCCATCATCAGAAGAAAAAGAGGAATGCACAGAGCCTACAACTGAGTGTAAGGACTTTGAATGTTGGGACTATGATAGGAAAAGCTCAGGAGTTGGTTGACATGATGATTAGGAGAAAGGTTGATATTCTGTGCATCCAAGAGAGCAGGTGGAAAGGTAGTAAGGCTAGAAGTTTAGGAGCAGGGTTTAAATGATTCAACCAGTAGATGGGAAGAGAAATGGAGTAGGGGTTATTTTAAAGGAAGAGCTGGCTAAGAATGTCTTGGAGGTGAAAAGAGTATCAGATCGAGTGATGAGACTAAAATTTGAAATTGAGGGTGTTGTGTATAATGTGGTTAGCGGCTATGCCCCACAGGTAGGATGTGACCTAGAGTTGAAAGAGAAATTCTGGAAAGAACTAGATGAAGTAGTTCTGAGCATCCCAGACAGCGAGAGAGTTGTGATTGGTGTAGATTGTAATGGACATATTGGTAAAGGAAACAGGGGCGATGAAGAAGTGATGGGTAAGTATGGCATCCAGGAAAGGAACTTTGAGGGACAGATGGTGGTGGACTTTGCAAAAAGGATGGAGATGCCAGTAGTGAACACTTATTTCCAGAAGAGGGAGGTACATATAGTGACCTACAAGAGCGGAGGTAGAAGCACGCAGGTGGATTATATTTTGTGCAGATGATGTAATCTGAAGGAGGTTACTGACTGTAAAGTAGTGGTAGGGGAGAGTGTAGCTCGACAGCATAGGATGGTAGTGTGTAGGATGACTCTGGTGGTGGGTAGGAAGATTAAGAAGACAAAGGTAGAACAGAGAACCATGTGGTGGAAGCTGAGAAAGGAAGAATCTAATTCAAAATACTACAAATACTGTTTTCTCCCACATAAATCCACACTATTCATGGAACAGTCACAGTTTTTGCTGAATCGACAACCAAGTTTCCCAAGAAAGTATAGAATCAAATTTGCAAGTAAGTGAATTTACATTAGTTAGCAGTTATAAACTATTCTGTGTCTGACTGGTATCTAATACTTCTTGTTTTAATACTATGTAGTATTTTATCAAAATTCAAAACCCTGCACACATAAGAACATAAGCTTGCCTGCAGCTGTCAACCAGATATAGTCTTTCCTTGTGATACTGGTTGTTTGGGGTGTAGTCATGGGCATTGTTTGTTTACATTTTGCATCGCTATCATTAAATTGTTAAACAATAAAAGGCTTGTATATAATATTATCCTGTTTTTCTAGTTGAGAATGGTGAAATAATTTGCTGTAATAAAGCACATTTTTCGGCAAGAACATATGCTCTTTCATTCAATCATGTCACCAGTCTTTGAAGTTTTCAGGAAATAAAAGATCAACATACCTCCACATCTTGTCTTTTAACAAAACATTTTCCAGATGTGATACTCTTCTGAGCTTGTTGGACCGTGTCCAGGTTCAGCGGCTGATCCAAGTTTGCGTTTGGTCCCTTTAGCAACATCGATCTGTTCAGGTGTCGGAACTGACAGTATGGTAGGCACTTTTCCAGGTTTTAACATTGCAACCCCATCTAGGACATGAGTCCACCAGTAAAAGGATCTGGGGTGAAATGTTCACTGCATATGACAGACTGCTGACTGGGTTTGGAAAAATTAGCTCTCGTTTGCACAAACCTGACACACTGTCTTCTGAGTCTGGGGTCTTTGGCAAAATAATGTAATCTGTGACAAGAATAATTTGAATTGTGACAAAACTGAACCACACACTTCTTCACCATTATTCCAGATTGATTTTACTGACAATGGCTAAGAAATTCTCGAAACAAATGGGTTTTTCTTCGGCTTCAACAATCATTGCTCCAACCAATAAAACCATTACACAAACACGAGTCCTCGTTGTGACGTCAGAGGTAAGCCACACGAAAGGGGGCATTTGTCAGATACGGGAAACTAGGTCAAAGGTCGCAGACTTTAATTCTAAAATAGTTCTATTTTTCGGAAAAGCATTGAACAAGATATGCATTTTATGGTTCAGTTGAACATATATTTTCTTCTAGTTAAGATAACTCAAAAAATGAGGTTGCATACACTTTAAGATAGATAAAGTGAAGAAAATAAGTATTTGAACACCCTGTTACATTGCAACTTCTCCCACTTAGAAATCATGGAGGAGTCTGAAATTTTCATTGTAGGTGCATGTCCACTGTGAGAAAGGTAACATGAAAAAAAGAAAAATTCAGAAATTACAATGTATGATTTTTTTTTTTTTTTAACAATGTATTTGTGTGAAACAGCTGCAAATAAGTATTTGAACACCTGAGAAAACCAATGTAAATATTTGGCACAGTAGCCTTTGTTTGCAAATACATAGGTCAAACATTCATGTAGTTGTTCACCAGGTTTGCACACACTGCATGAGGGATTTTGGCCCACTCCTCCACACAGATCTTCTCTAGATAGACAGGTTTCTGGGCTGTCACTGAGAAACATGGAGTTTCAGCTTCCTCCAAAGATTTTCTATTGGGTTTAGGTCTGGAGACTAGTCAGGCCACCCCAGAACCTTAATATGCTTCTTACGGAGCCACTCCTTGGTTTTCCTGGCTGTGTGCTTCGGGTCATTGTCATGTTGAAAGACCAAGCCACGACCCATCTTCAATGCTCTGACTGAGGTAAAAACCTCACCTCCATACAGTGGAGACGTTCTGTCCCATGTTCAGAAAAACGCCCCCAAAGCATAATGTTACCACCCCATGCTTCACAGTAGAGAGGTGTTCTTGGGATGGAACTCATTATTCGTCTTCCTCCAAACACGGTTAGTGGAATTATGATCAAAAAGTTCAATTTTGGTCTCATCTGACCACAGAACATTCTCCCATGACTCCTCTGTATCATCCAAATGATCATTGGCAAACTGAAGACGGGCCTTGACATGTGCTGGTTTAAGCAGGGGAACCTTCCGTGCCATGCATGATTTCAAATCATAGCGTTTTAGTGTATTATAAACAGTCATCTTGGAAACGATGGTCCCAGCTCTTTTCAGGTCATTGACCAAGTGCTGTTGTGTAGTCCTGGGCTGATTCCTCACCTTTCTCAGGATCATTGAGACCCCACAAGGTGATATCTTGCATGGGGCTCCACTCCGATTGGGAATGACAGTCATGTTTAGCTTGCTTCTTCTTCTAATGATTGCTCCAAATGTGGACCTTTTTTTCACCAAGGTGCTTGGCAATTTCACAGCCCTTTCCAGCCATGTGGAGTTGCACAATTTTGTCTCTGGTGTCTTTGGACAGCTCTTTGGTCTTGGCCATGTTACAAGTTTGAGTTACTGATTGGATAGAGTGGACAGGTGTCTTTATGCAGCTAACGACCTCACACAGGTGCATCTGATGCAGGATAACACATGGAGTGGAGGTGGACTTTTAAAGGCGCACTAACAGGTCCTTGAGGGTCAGAATCTAGCTGATAGACAGGTGTTCAAATACTTATTTGCAGCTGTATCACACAAATCAATCGTTAAAAAAATCATACATTGTGACTTCTAGATTTTCTTTTTAGATTATCTCGCTCACAGTGGACATGCACCTACGATAAAAATGTCAGACCTCTCCATGATTTCCATGTGGGAGAATTTGCAATATAGCCCAGTGTTCAAATATTTTTCTTCACTGTAACTGTATGAAACAAAACTTCCTT
The DNA here is from genome assembly GCF_019802595.1 of Syngnathoides biaculeatus. Taxonomy (NCBI): domain Eukaryota; kingdom Metazoa; phylum Chordata; class Actinopteri; order Syngnathiformes; family Syngnathidae; genus Syngnathoides; species Syngnathoides biaculeatus. The sequence goes on from NC_084644.1 coordinate 34,135,931, forward strand.
CAACTAAACCACAACAAAAGTAAGTATAAATCTTTTTGGCAGTAAAGAAAAAAGGATTGCCATTTTTTTGATGTGCGTGCGGCAGCCTATGCACAAGCTACGCAGGGCATTGTCGGTCTGTGGCAAATGGAAGCATTGGTGATGAAGGATTGGCACTAAAGTTAAGCTCTGCAAGAGAGGTTACGGAATGCTATTGCTGTCAATCCACCTCATTAATCTATGCTCCCTACCCAATAAAATGGACGAATGTCATCTTCTGACAAAGACAGAGACTTGGGAACTTGACCCCAGTGGTGTCGTAATGCTTCCCGGCTTCCATCTTCACTGGGCAGACCGTATCATGGAGTTATCGGGGAAAACAGAAGGTGGCAGGATGTCCTCCTACAGTGGGTATGGAAAGTATTTAGATGCCCTTAAATTTTTCAGTCTTTTTTATACTGCAGCCATTTATGAAAATCATTTGGATTTTTTTTCATCACAAATTATACAAAGCACCCCATATCCATCCATCCATTTTCTTAGCTGATTATCCTCACAAGGGTTGCAGGGAGTGCTGTAGCCTATACCAGCTGTCAACGAGCAGGAGGAAGGGTTGACCCTGATCTGGTTGCCAAACAATCGCAGGGCACATCGAGACAAACAGCCACACTCACAATCACTGAAATGTTTTATTTACTAAACGGAATTCACTCCCATGTTGCTTGTGAGAGTCTGTCTCCTCCAAACCTGAGAAACAGCTGGAGTGAGGCACTAAATTAGCTGTACCATTATATCAGTGATCACGTTATGGTCTACCCAGATGCGTTCCTCATCCTACCTGGGAACTTCAACAATGCTTTGCTGTGTTTCTTAAATTCTACTCGAACACCGACTTTCCAACATTCATAAACAACACTCTGGACTTAGAGACACACTTGGAGAGGCCAACAAGGCCCTTCCCCCCTCGACCTTGGCCCCTAAAACCATCTCACTGTTAATCTATTCCCCTTTTACATACCACATATTAAATTCTCTGAACCAGTTTGCAAAAACGTACGCGTGAGACGAGCAGGGTCGTTGAGGCACTTAAAGACAGGTTTCCCACCAAAGACTGGACCATCTTCAAAGAGGTGTCCACCTACAACTCCATTACAACTCTTCAGGAGTACAGAGACACTATTAACTGCGCATATCAGCAAATGCATGGATGATGTCACCAACACTAAATGTCAGTGCCAATCAGAAGCCATGGCTGTCGGGGGAGGTTTACAAACCACTGAAGGTCTGCAACATGAATTTCAGCTTTTGGAATGCGAAGGGCCTGAGGAAATCCAGGACCTATCTGTGCTGTGTCATCCGGGATACCAAGAGGGAGGATTCCAGGAAGAACGCCTACTGCTTTAATGACAGCACTGACACCAGGGGTCTGTGGTGAGGTATTCAGATCATTACAGACTATAAACCCTCACCACAAAACTGCGACAGCTCCACCTCCCTATTAACTGTGGTGAATGAAAAATTTGATGACTTTGAGGCGCACAAGTGCACCCATGCACACAAGACTCCATTCTCTCCTGTACCAAGTGCCGACACTGACCTGGGACAGCATGAAGCTATAGCTCTATACTATAGGGGTGGCCAACCAGTCAGAGATGAAGAGCCACATTTTTTTACCATGTTAGGCAAAGAACCACATCTTACAAATCAAAGACCCAGATCATACACAAGGTCATCATTCCCTCCTCTCACACACATCCCTTTGCTCACCCAGATTTATTGGAAATGTCACACAACAACATGATACTACTACAGACTACCAAGAACACAGGCCAGTAATTTGAAAACAATACAATTATTTGCTCTGATGGCAACTGGCTGATGGAATTTCGGACAGGGAGATGGCAGTCAGGACGTGTCAGCAGCAACACATGCAGCACCCTCACTCTGAACAGGGGTGCCCTCAATGTTTTGTGTTGAGCCTTCTCCTCTTCACCCTGCTGTATTATGTCTCCACATCGACATACAACTATAACACATTCATTAAGTCTGCAGATGGCACAACAGTGGGAGATCTCATCAGCAACAAGGAAGAGACATAAAGTCATATATTGATCTACCATTCACTGACCCTGGTGAAGTATTCAAGGACTGATACTGTGTCGATACTGATGATGTAGATAAAAGTAAATTTGCAAAAGAAATGTGGGTTTTCACATACAAAATAATGACTGAGAAACAATTTGGATGAATATGTAAAGTCAGTCAGTTATGATAGAAACAATTGAAAACCTCATGTTTTATTTTTATTTCCTCTCATGTTCCTGCAGGTATATTCGGTCTGAACGATCTGTCATTCTAATCAACTTCTGCCTTTCAATAATTTCATCCAATGCCCTTATCCTCATTGGGCAGACCCAAACAAGAAATAAGGTAAGAACTATGTTCATTTTAAATTACAAGCAAGACATACGGCATTGTATAATGACAGCAAAGACTTTATGAAACATAAATCCCTTGCTGCTTAATTTCCTGCTATTCCAGGTATTATGCACCATAATAGCGGCGTTTCTTCACTTTTTTTTCCTGTCATCATTCTGTTGGGTCCTGACGGAAGCATGGCAGTCATACTTGGCAGTGACGGGTCGTCTCAGGAATCGTATTATACGCAAGCGTTTTCTCTGTCTTGGCTGGGGTTAGTCTTCCCTCTTATCTACCTATGTTTAAATTTTTGATATTATTTCTCATTCTTTAAATTTTAATACCACCTTTTTATTTCCCAGGTCTCCCTGCTCTTGTTGTTGCAATCTCAGTGGGTTTTACCAAGGCAAAAGGCTATGGAACACTAAGCTAGTAAGAATAGTTGTCAGTATATAATTGGTTGTGTACTGCATATTGATCTAAAATATTTAGGTGAACTATTGAGTAGTTTCATGTTTCTAGCACTTTTTCATATTTACTTGACATTACTTTTACATTGTTGTTTTGTAACCCATTTCCTTCACTCATTCCCTCTTTTTTTGTGTACCTTGTCATGTTTCCCACTTTGTACTTTGCTCTTCCATCACACCATTGTTGCCTCAAGTCATTGTGACTTCAAGTCTCACATTCTACAGTTCAGCAATTCAATTAATAGTACATTTCACTGCAGCATAAGCCATTCCGTATTCACATGCCATTTTTACATGGATTGCATTCTCTAGTTGTATGATACTATCCATATCTATCTCTTTTCTCTTGTAGCTGCTGGTTATCTCTGGAAGGAGGGCTTCTCTATGCTTTTGTTGGACCAGCTGCTGCTGTAGTTTTGGTATTCTTTGTTCTCTTTCTCTGCTGTTTGCCTTTTAGCAACTTTACATAAAATTACCTCAAAACTCAAACCTTTTTCACTATATTGTAACTAGGCATGTAACTCGGCATTATAGATGTCCAATTATTTTATCTGGATGTCCTTGGGGTTGAACCAACGAGTTGACTACTCGACATCTAGGCTTTAGCCCTCCGCAATGATGGTTAGCACTTGAAGTCAAATAAATGCAATAGAATGGACAGCTCGCTGAAACTCACAGGGGGTGGGTCCATGCCACAAACTAACAGTGGTGCCTCAAGCCCGTGGAACTATTTTAATTGAGACCACTACCGCAGTCACTACTAAAATACTGCATGCAAGTCTTGCCTCAAATATAGTGATGATTTCATGTTTATTTTTTTGCATATCTGCCACACACAAATGTTTCAAATGATCAACCCAAATTTAATGTCACTCAGACACAACCCAAGCTAATGCAAAATGCAGTTTTCAAATGACAATTAAATTTTATTTACCACACCCACACACATACACACATACAAAATCCAAACTTTTCTGTCCCTCTGTGAAAAAGTAATTGCTGTCTGCACCATATAGGTTGTGCCATCCTTGGCAGCAATAACTAAATTAAGCATTCGCGATAATTGGTGATGAGCCTTTCACATCGCTCTCAAGGAATTTTGTCTGACTCTTGCAGAGTCGATATATTGAAGGGGTTTCTAGCATGAACTGCCCATTAAAGGTCATACCACATCATCACAATTGGATTCAAGTCCGGACTTTGACTTGGCCATTCAAAAATTTTTATTTTGTTTTTTTTTTTCGAGACATTCAGCCGTGCACTTGCTGGTGTGATTCAGATTGTTGTCCTGCTGCATGATCCAAGAGCACTTGACTTTGAGGGGATGAACTGATGAACGGACGTTCTCCTTTGGGATTTTCTGGTGCACAGCAGATTGTTCAATAAATCACAGTAAGTTGTCCTAGTCCTGAGGCAGCAAAGCAGACCCAGACCATCACACTGCCACCACCATGTTTTACTGTTGGCATAACGTTCTTTTTATCAAATGCTGTTTTTACGCCTGACTTATCAGTCCACAGAATGTTTCTCCAAAAGTGTTGAGGATCATCATGATGGTTTTTTTTGGCAAATGTGAGACAAGTGTTTGTATTCTTTGCTGACTGCAGGGGTTTTCACATGGGAACACCCTTGGATGCCACTTTTGGCCAGTGTCTTTCTTATGGTAGAGTCATGAATCTTAACCTTAATTGAGGCCAGTGAGATCTGCAGGTCTTTAGATGTTGTGCGAGGTTCTTTTGTGACATCCTGGATGAGTCGCTGTCGCACTCTTGGAGTAATTTTAGTTGGTTGTCCACTCCTGGCATGGTTTGCCTCTGTTTTCAATTATCTCCATTTTGTGGATAATTGCTCTGACAGTGGTTCACTGTAGCCCCAAAGACTTGGAAATAGCTTTGTAACCTTTTTGAGACTGATGGATTTGAATGATTTTTTTCTAATTTTTTTTTCTTTAATTTCTTGGGATCCTGGCAATATGCATTGGTCCCTGAGCTCTTGTAGCCTACTTCATGTTCTCTGACAAATTCTATTTAGTGATTTCTTGATTCAACAAGTATGGCGGCAATCAGATTTGGATTCAGATTGTGGAATTAAACTCACCTTTCCACAAATTTGTGGTTTCCCACAGTTTCTTTGTGATTTAAAATTGGTCTGGGGGGGCAATTATTTTTTAACAGAGAGTCAGAAAGCTTTGGATTTTGTTGTGCCTTAATAAATTTAATTGCCATTTGTATACTGTATTTTACATTTCCTTGGGTTGTCTTTGACTGATACTCAAATCGATTTGATGATTTGAAACCTTTGTGTGAAAACAAAAAAAAAAAAAAAAATCAGGACAGGGGGCAATTACCTTTCTACATTAATGTATAATGGATGTACAAGTGTTCAGCATGCCCATTTGAAAAGGCAACCACTAACGCTAGCTGACGAGCTGCATTATTCATGCTACCTTTCAGTTAGAAAATCCATCACGTGCCCTACTGTAACAAAGAAAACACAATATAATGTAGCATCTGCCCAGTTCAAGAATGTGAAGCTCAGTCTCACAGGGCACCAAAACTCAAAGCACAATAAGGTTGCAGCTCAAAAATGATGAGCATTTATTGAATAGAACAAAATGAAAAGTTTTCTTTTTAACATAAATATGTATCAATACAATAGTATACAAAAATAAATTAAAATAGTTTTGTTGTCCTGAAAAATATGTTAAATATTATACAAATTCAAAAATAGATGTTGCAAAAAACTGAAAATATTAAAAAAATGGTAAAAATAAAGGTATAGTAAAAGTAGTACTTCAAATAACAAATCAAAAATTCTTTGCTTTTATGCCATTTTACCAGCGCTTGATATTTGGAATCAAGATTCCAGTATAGATTCTCAGAATGAACTGCAAATCTCTAGGTTACCTATCATTTAGTAAGGTACACACATAAAGACAATTGGCCTGTTTTTGTGTTGATTTTGCCCCTTCTCGACCAAGCATGTCAAATGCCAGACAATTCTGAGTCTTTATGATTATCCTATAAGATTGTCCTTGGGTCTTATTTAATGTTAAGAATTGACTCGTCCCAACAAAAATATGAAGTCGTTCAATCCCTAATTTCTCCTTGCAGTGATAGGGCTTTGTGTTTTTCATCTTATGCTGCGTTCACACTGGACACCTATTGAACTTTGACCCTGGATGTTCATTTATACCACATGTAGCAGAGAAAAGAAGGGGCAGAAGCTAGTGGTCCCCAGTGGGCCGTGGACCATTTGGTGACAGGTTACCCCCCAAGAAAAAAATCAAATAAAAATACCCTCCACCCCATTGATGATTAGCATCTGTCTGGACACTAAGTCGATGCCCACTCTTCCACCCCATAGACCAGGGGTGGCCATCTCACAGCATGCAGCTCTTTGCCTCCTTTCGTGTGGCTCTCGTAAGCCCATGAAAGCATATCATATACTGTAAAGTTCATTACGGTATTTCCATGTGCACTTTTCTTGAGTTTATTACGGTTGTTACAGGTATTGTGACAACAAGATCAGTATCTGTGTACTGTGCGTGGCCATGTGAGTGAGACGGGATTGGTCAGTGGGAGAGTGAGAAGGACAAAAAAGGCGTGATGGCGACCGGGGAATAGTGGCTTTACTGTTCCCACCACCCAGCTCAGCTGTGCAACGAGAGAGGGAAGAGTTAACCATAAGCGGGACGACCTCGGCACGGAGAGTACGTCTCCCCTGCATCTCCTGACCACAGTCACGTGACTGCAGTTGGAAAGATTAGCACCGTATTTCTGCAAAACTGGCTTTCATATTCCATGAAAAAAGCTCAAAGGTTCCCAGTCGGGTGGTGATCTTTGGAGAAAATAATTTGCCAATTTTGCTCTCAGAATGTCAGAAAAAATGCACAGCTAAATGAAAATATGTAGAAGAACAAGGGACATTTTTACCAGAGCAGGAGAGGTCATATTTTGTGTTGTTTTTTGTTTGAGAACAACAGCAAGCCACTCCCAGCCTTGTGTCAGATGTCTGTTGTATTTCATGACTTCAAATCTTCACTTCCCAGTCATAAGTTAGTCACTTTGAAAAATCACACAGAAAAGCAGATGCAGTTTAAATAATACTATGAATAATAATGAAGCATCCAGAGACAAATGCTTGCATCATATCAAGTGGGTTGGAACCGTGGAAGGGCCAAAAATCCAAACATTGAAGGGTAATTTGTTTAAAAAAAATGCCTCAGTGATGTCGTTGAAATTTTGTGTCCTGAAAAAAAGAATCTTAAACAAATGTTATCAGACTTTAACCTGTCCCGCCACACCATTGAACAGAGAATATCAGACATTAGCCTGCTGATTCACACTTGCACTCAGACCTCCAATCATGTGAGTATTTTAGTGTTGCATTACATGTGATGTGTATGATATGGCCTATAGAGCTTGTGCACCTACGTCACCAAAATCACGTGACTGGCTATATTGCCGGTCAAACAAAGCATTGTTCAGTGCTAAGTCCATTGAGACGAAACGTAAATATGTCTTATAGCATGATGCCCAGAGGTTTGTCCGATACCGTTTGTCAGATTCCGCTTATCCGTAGGACTAATCGGGAGAAATGTCCTGACCGACTCTCCAGTTAAAGGGTTAAGCTACCCCTTTGCCCCAGCCGACTCTAACGCCGTGCGTGCAGGAGGACGGGAGCTTCTTAAAACGGTGTCGAGATGTATTCGCCAAGGTGTACTAACTGCCTTTAGTTTTGCAGAGCCAATCCGGTCTGCCCCAATTGTCCACCTTGTCGAGTAACAAGGTGACAAAGTGTTCGCTCTGCTTTTACAGCAGCTCCATCTCTTATGAATCGATTGCACTTGTCATTGACCTAGTAAATTTAACAATCCTTAATAGGATCGTACGGATTTGTTTTATCTTAAGCCGGAGATTATCAATGAGTGACTGATTAAAATAGAATTTTTACGACTAAATGATGTTAATGTCGATGACGTTGGATCTTTAATGAGGTAGAATGGTAATAATGAGATAACTCAATATAAGAATGACATAGATAGATGAAGATGGAAATTCTAAGAATTTAATAAAATGATAAAAATTGTTCAGATAACATTCATTCTACAGTCATTCCCGCCAGACGCGAGGTATGGTTGCGATGTTAAGGCAAAATTCTATGTTAATTGAACATAAATAAAAAAAAAATAAAAATGGTTAAAATGATAAAAATTGTTCAGATAAAATTCATTCTACAGTTATCCCCAACAGACGCGAGGTATGGTTGCGATGTTAAGGCAAAATTCAATGTTAATTGAACAAAAATCAATAAAAGTAAAAATGGTTAAAATTATAAAATTGATGGTAAGAAGGATAAGATAAATGATAAAAATAGCAAAAATCAATATAAATGAAGTGAGATTCAAAGCGTCTAAAAGCATCAGAAATGAGGGATAATAGACATTTTTGAGTGAGCCTGTTAGTGTTGATCAAGTCCTATATAGCTCGAAGCCTAATTTAATAATAAGGGTTTTCGGGATTACGGATAAATTGTCAAGCCAACTTTCCCTTCATAGGTAACCACGTAATATCACTGGTATTATCCTGCCATTACCTTATTATAGTAGTTTTACTTGCGCCCAATCTCAAAAAGAGTTGTCAATTTAAGCACTCCAAGTTGCCAAATTCCTTCTCCCCGCCAGCTTGCCACACGACTATTACACCTATAGAAAGACCTTGTCTCTTTCTCAGCGAAAACTGAACAAAAAGCCCTGAACTTCCGTATCCAAGGTTTTAATACCTTTTTGGTGGAACATTCTGGAAAATGTTGGCTGAATCCTGCCTAGTGGGAAGGGCCTCCCTTGGTTCATCCTGTCGGGCCCCATTTGCCATTCCTGGCTTGACTTGTCATACCCTCTTTAGCTTCACTCAATTTTGTCATTCTCCTTTTAATTAATAAATGCATCTTTGAAAAATATAATCACAACTCGCGTTCGGTTTCTCCCTAATTTTGAACAATAGCATAAATGTATCAAAATTCTTGTCAATACAATTGACCCCCTCCGTACAGGGCACTTAACCACGCCTCCTGAAGTCACGTCACGCCACGTGCGCTCACGTAAGACAAACAGTAAAAATGGCAAATACAATACAATACATTCTGAACTGAGACAGACTCTATGCTTCTGATTTCATTCAAATCAACAATATATTATAGATTCTAAATATAATACATTCTTAACTGAGAGAGACGCCATGCTTCTGATTTCATTCAATCATTCACACGTAGCAATGTTATGCTAGCAAAGAACGTCTCATTCATTTATAGGAGACGTGTATTAAAAATCAAATTTAGGGCATATCTTCGTGCAAACACAGTCTGGTTAAGCTTCGGCCGCGAGCCACCAAGAAACCAATACGTTTGTGCAGTCCGATCATCGCTAAATATCGCTCAACAAAGAATAAGTGTGGCATTCGTTCACACGTAGCAATGTTATGCTAGCAGAACGTCTCATTCATTTATATGAGACGTGTATTAAAAATCAAATTTAGGGCATATCTTCGTGCAAACACAGTCTGGTTAAGCTTCTGGCTGCGAGCCAGCAAGAAATAAATACGTTTGTGCAGTCCGATCATCGCTAAATATCGCTCAACAAAGAATAAGTGTGGCAATCGTTCGCACGTAGCAATGTTATGCTAGCGCAGAACCTCTCATTCATTTATACGAGACATGTATTGAAAATCAAATTTAGGGCATATCTTCGTGCAAACACAGTCTGGTTAAGCTTTGGCCGCGAGCCAGCAAGAAATCAATACGTTTGTGCAGTCCGATCATCGCTAAATATTGCTCAACAAAGAATGAGTGTGGCAATCGTTCGCACGTAGCAATGTTATGCCAGCGCAGAACGTCTCATTCATTTATACGAGACGTGTATTAAAAATCAAATTTAGGGCATATCTTCGTGCAAACACAGTCTGGTTAAGCTTCTGGCCGTGAGCCAGCAAAAAATCAATACGTTTGCGCAGTCCGATCATCGCTAAATATCCTTCAACAAAAAATAAGTGTGGCAATCGTTCGCACGTAGCAATGTTATGCTAGCGCAGAACGTCTCATTCATTTATAGGAGACGTCTATTAAAAATCAAATTTAGGGCATATCTTCGTGCAAACACAGTCTGGTTAAGCTTCTAGCCGCGAGCCAGCAAGAAATCAATACGTTTGTGCAGTCCGATCATCGCTAAATATCGCTCAACAAAGAATAAGTGTGGCAATCGTTCGCGCGTAGCAATGTTATGCCAGCGCAGAACGTCTCATTCATTTATACGAGACGTGGATTAAAAATCAAATTTAGGGCATATCTTCGTGCAAACACAGTCTGGTTAAGCTTCGGCCGCGAGCCAGCAAGAAATCAATACGTTTGTGCAGTCCGATCATCGCTAAATATCGCTCAACAAAGAATAAGTGTGGCAATCGTTCACACGCAGCAGTGTTATTCTAGCGAAGAACTTCGAATTCATTTATACGAGACATGTATTGAAAATCAAATATAGGGCATACCTTCGTGCAAACATATGTGTTCCGGTTGATATTAGATGGATTTAGTTGATGATGCGGTCTTCCACAAAGTTTGATCCATCGAAGGCATTTTTCGTACTGGGTCTTCGGTTTTGGAAAGGGTACGAATCGAACTCCACCAACTAGCCTTTTAGGATACCTGTCGTCACTCTTACAAAGTCCGTGACTACACCTCTTAACCATATTTTTTGTTAATTAACCCAAATACGCGATAAAACGCTAACTAAACCTATACTGGACCATTCAATGTTGTCAGAGAAAATGGCGGGAGCAAAAACGGGCTTTGGTCTATGCAGATCTCTGGCCTCTGATTGGTCAGTGACGCGGATTGCGCAATATCCACGGAGGGGTCAATTCTCTCATGCATTCTCAGGCTTGGTTTAGTTGGTTGCTCATCATGTGTTGCCTTGTCTGAGAGAGACAGCCATACACAGGTTATATTCTTTTCACAAAGCTGTTTGAAAGCATCTTATTTTCTGCTAAAAGTCTAGTGGAAAAATAGTTGAACTCTATTTCTGCTTCCCGACATCCTGCGTGGTCATTCGAGTGTGACGGGCTTCCTGTTCAGTAACTTGATGCTGCAACCATCTTGAAAAACGTTAGGTGTGACCTGACAGCTGCATCCTGTCACTATCTTTACATCAGAAATAAGATGTGAATGCAAAGATATAACAATAATTGGGTTCTTAAGGTTGCTAACCCCGATATATGTATGTAATACAAAGATATGAAAAATAATCAGGCTTATATAAGGTTACTGACTTTGGTATACGTGTGCAATGCAATGAGGAGCTAAGTGGGTAGGCTACGTTTATAAGAGAGATCTTTGCTGTGCTGGTGACCCAATCAAGTATAATTTTGTTTGGCGACATCTGGTGTTCAATTTGAGAGTTGGTGGCTCAGCTCAAAACATGAACCTTAAGCCATACACCCCAAATGTTATCAATGCGCTCCATTGCTATTTGTGGTATGGCAACCTATCTGACACGTTAAACATTTAGAAGGTAATAATAACCAAAGTTACGTGGAAAAATTAGAGACACTTGGCATAGAGGACCCATATTTAATGCGGAAGTCATTGTTTTCACCGATAAGAAAGTGGACTGTTAACCCGCTTCCACTAGTCTTGGACAATTGGATCTACACATATATCTAGTGAGTAAGGCTTCGAGATTTACACAGCAGAGTTTGAAAGCGTATAAAGGTCTGGACGCATACAACTACTTGGTTGCTGGATCTGTTCTCAATCAAGAATAAAACCCACGTATAGAGTCACTCAGATTTTTTTCAATACAAATGCCAATATTGAAATTAATGACCCCTGGTTTTACACAAACTCGCATTCATTAACTATGATTGCGGGGGACAGAGGACTGAGACGGCACCTCCGTACACGGAAGCGGATCGCTGCCACACGTAAACGTTCTTTGCAAGAGATAGTTTATTTTCTTTTTTTAAATACACATTGTTTTCAAATGAGTCAATTTGTCATTATAGATACTAATTGGTAATTTGAGATTATGAATAATTCCTACCTGAAATGAAGTGATCACTACACAAGCGTCTGAATTTGGTTGGGCACCAGCCATCACGTTTAATTGCCGAAATCCATTGATCTTTTATGGTCTTTTCAGCTGGTATGCTATAGAATGATCCCTTTGAATATATGTCTTCTGTTCTGACAACCAACAGCATAACAGGTCTCGGGTATTGTAAATATTCTCCTCCAGTTCAATGCCTCCCACAATGTCGAGCAGCTCTGTTTGACCGGCAATATGGCGCCATGAAAATGGTGATGTCATGTGCAGGAGATCTATTTGCGGTAACAGTAAAAAATATGGCTCTTCATTTCTGACTGGTTGGCTACCCCTGCCATAGATGATCCAATTCCATGATCAGTCACCGCTGTCGCCCCTGTTCAGTGGTCGGTTATCATCCAAACAGGAAGCCAACAGAACTCCAATGCCACCCCATGTCACAGACGGAGCCTTCACCGTGATTGCCGAGATTGATAAGTTGATACAGACAGTATAAAAGTGTTTGGACTTTTGACATACATAGATCACTCAATTTTTTTGTGAATAGAAAATAACATCATTAAACCATAGTATTACGACTACAATAATCATGTAATTTTACCTAATCTACAAATGAACATAGCTATCTGCCATTAAAAAAAAAAAATAATAATCCAATGCATCCTGGAGCACAAAAAATTGTTTCAGGTTTCAAGTTTCATTGGCTCATTTTGACCTCTAAATATGGGACACACATTTACGGATTTGGAGCCACATGAAATATCATTTAGACACATCAAGATTGGGTTGGCCACGAGCCAATGTATAAAATGCAACCACAGCTAACCCAACTGTTTGTTCACTGAAAATGAGTACAAAAATAAACCTGACACTGACCTGAACTTTTGATATGACCAAAATATTGAGGATGACATTTGGGCGCATAGTCAAAATCTTTTCCATTTGTCTAAAAGGAAAGGAATTTTAGTTGATCAATAACAGGACGACTATTTCCTTCCATACAGATTGTAGCCATTTATTCTTTCCGACTAGTCCTGATGCTGTGCAGCGCTGGCTTCAAATTAATTTGAGCACGTGTTTATCAATCTCCTTAAATGACTGATTGCAGGCCACAATTATCAGTAATAATATTACATTTCAAACTAGAAATCACACTTTATATTGCATTTTTAATACTCTATAAATTTGTTTAAAAAAAAAGAATACAGTCAGTGATTTTGTATGAGCTGTGGTTGGTTATGCAGCTGTGCAATGCATTGCTGATTGGCTTTTGGAGCACAGCTTCACGTGTATTTGTCGCACGTCTGTAAATCCTGTTTTTGTGTGTTTGTGTGTGTGTGTGTCCTTTTCGGCTGTTAGATCAAGCATAATGGAAAATCTGCACCCCTTTATGCCGGAACAGTTTTATTGTGTCGCAGTGGCCTTTTGAGATTCCTCTATGATTTCTTAATATTTTAATAGAGGTTTATAGAGGATCACAGTCGATCAGTCAAACAGAATGCTGAAAATTCTTTCAACACTAAAATAAAGAAAGACTAGGCGAAAAGAGCAAGGCCAATAACGTTCACCCCAACATCGTGGGTATTGTGCTTTTGCAATGACTCTCGATGTGACCAGATGGGATGTATTTGTAAATGTATGGTATTTTGCTTGATCACCTGATTCATGTCACTTCTTAACATGTCGCTTCGTGCCACTTCGCACCAACTTGTGCCGTTTGTATTGACTTTGTGTAATTATACCGTGAAATGTCAAATTCACGTCCGGTATGAACGCAGCATCTATTTTACCGATATGTTATTAATACTTTAAGATTTGGAAAATGAATGTCATTTTGCTTAAATTTTGCTTTTCCATTAAATTCTATATTTATGTCATCATTCACTAGGAATGTAATGGTAATTTTTTTAGAACAATTTGCAGCAAACACTATCGCTTTGAAATCACAAAAATTACAACTTATTTCCTGTAATGGCAGTTGTGCACATATTAATTATTATTAGTAACAGTAATAGATGATGTATGACAACACAATCACCATTACATAAAGTAAACAAGTGAACATTATGTTATGACATAATAAGTGACACAGAACAGTATATTGCCAAAATCTCAAGTCATTCAAAAGGTGAGATTTTATTTCTGTCAGTGATTTCTCATAAAAGCACTTTCTTTTGTATTGGTACATTTTTCCTGTCCTTTGGTTTTTTTTTTCATCACAATGCTTTTCATCATGAAAACAATTTCTGTCTTCCCTTATTTATAACAGAGAAAAAGTTAATTTTATGGAATATTGAATTGTAATGAATTTTCATCTCAGAATTTTTATTGGGTGTGTAATATTTTTGTTATTTACATTTCGCATAGTATATTGAGGTCTTGCGATAAGTAGATACAACTTTGCATAGGGTTTGATTTTTATTTTTTTATGTCTGTATTTATTTTTGCATTCTGATGATCATAATTTTTCTGCATGCTGTCAAAAAGCGAAAATGTTTCTATTTATGTATTAATTGTACACTTCTTCTTTTGGCAGGTTAACATGGTAATTGGGATTCTCGTTTTTAACAAACTGGTGTCCAAAGACGGCATTACTGATATGAAACAAAAGGAGAGGGCGGGGTATGCCTTATACCACACTTTTACACTGTCACCTATATCCAGCCTGGTGGTGTAGCTCACTAAATTATTGGGACAAATGTATGCACATTTTAATATGAATTACATTTGAAGAGTTGAGACGCAAAAGCAGATTTATCCATTTTGTGAGAAACAACAAAAATTGATATATCTGCAACAAAAATGGATATATCTGCTTTTGCGTCTCAGCTCTTCATTTGTTCTAAGAAAGGTTGTTAAAATAGCCCAAGTCAGATGAATGAAGAATTCTTTAATTTAAAGCCACTTTATAATTATGATATATACAGTGAGCAAAATATGTATTTGAACACCGTGCGATTTTACAAGTTGTCCCACTTCAAAATCATAGAGGAGTCTGAAATTTTCATTTTGGTGTATGTCCATTGTGAGAGACTAAATCTAAAATATATATATATATATATATATATATATATATATATATATATATATATATAATTTTTTTGAATAATTTGTTTGTATGTTACAGCTGCAAATTCATAATTTGAAAACCTGTGAAAATCAATGTTAATATTTGGTACATTAGTCTTTGTTTCCATTTACTGAGCTCAAAATGTTTCCTGTAGATTTTCACCTGTTTGCACACACTGTAGCAGGTATTTTGGCTGATTCCTCCGCACAGATCTTTTTGAAATTAACCAGGTTTCTGGGCTGTTGCTGAGAAGCATGGAGTTTGAAATCCCTCCAAAGATTTTATATTCGGTTTAGGCCTGGAGGCTGGCTAGACCACTCCAGGACCTTGATATGCTCCTTACAGAGCCATTCCTTAGTTATCCTAGCTGTGTACTTCGAGTCATTGTCATGCTGGAAGACCCAGCCATAACCCATCTTCAATGCTCTGACTGAGGGAAAGAGGTTGTTCCCTAAAATATCACAATTCATGGCCGTGGTCATCCTCTCCTTAATACAGTGCAGTCGTCCTGTCCCATGTGCAGAAAAACACCCCCAAAGCATGATGCTACCACCCCCATGCTTCACAGTCGGGATGGTGTTCTTGGGATGGAACTCATCATTCGTCTTCCTCCAAACATGATTAGTGGAATTATGATCAAGAAGTTCCATTTTGGTCTCATCTGACCACAAAACCTTCACCCATGACTCCTCTGTACCATCCAAATGGTCATTGGCAAACTTAAGACGGGCCTTGACATGTGCTGGTTTAAGCAGGGGAACCTTCCGTGCCATGCATGAGTTCAAACCATGACGTCTTAGTGTATTACCAACAATTACCTTGGAAACAGTGGTCCCAGCTCTTTTCAGGTCGTGTAGTCCTGGGATGATTCCTCACCTTTCTAAGGATTATTCAGACCCCACGAGGTGATACAGTATGTTGCATGGGGTTCCACTACGATTAACAATGACCGTCATGTTTAGCTTCTTCCAGTTTCCAATGATTGCTCCAACAGTGGACCTTTTTTCACCAAGTTGTTTGGCAATTTCTCCGTAGGCTTTTTCCAGCCATGTGGAGTTTTGTCTCTGGTGTCTTTGGACAGCTCTTTGGTCTTGGCCATATTACAAGTTTGACTCTTATTGATTGTATGGGGTGGACAGGTGTCTTTATGCACCTAACGGCCTCACATAGGTGCATCTGATTTAGGATAATACATGGAGTGGAGGTGAACTTTTAAATGCGGACTAGCAGGTCTTTGAGGGTTAGAATTCTCACTGCGGGAAGGAGGTTATTCCCCAAAATCTTGCAATACGTCTCCCAGGTCATCCTCTCTTTAATTCAGTTCAGTCGTTCTGTTCCAAAACACCCCAAATCATGATGCTTCCAGCCCCATGCTTCACAGTGGGGATGGTATTTTTGGGATGATTTTCCTCATCCTTCCTCCTCCAAACACGGTGAATGTACCATCCATCCATCCATCCATCCATCCATCCATCTTCTTAGGCGCTTATCCTCACAAGGGTCACGAGAGTGCTGGAGCCTACCAGTTGTAATCGGGCAGAAGACAGGGTACACCCTGAACTGTTTGCCAGCTAATTGCAGGGCACATGGAGACAGACAATAGTCACACTCACATTCACGCCTCGGGGCAATTTAGAGTGTCCAATTAATGTTGCATGTTTTTAGGATGTGGGAGGAAACCAGAGTGTCCAGAGAAAACCCATGCAGGCACGGGGGGAACATGCAAACTCCACAGAGGAGGGGCCGGGATTGAACCTGAGTCCTCAGAACTGTGAGGCCAATGCTTTACAACTGAGTCACTGTGCTGCCCTAATTAAAACCCAAAAAGTTTTATTTTGGTTTTATTTTGTTGTCATCCAACTTTCTTCGATGTCTTCTCTGAATCAACCCAATGGTAATGGGTAAACTTAAGACAGGCCTGGACACGTGCTGATTTAAGATAGTGAATCTTCCGTGCCATGCATGATTTTAAACCAAACAGTTTGTCTGTTACCCACAGTAAACTTTGAATCAGTGGTGTCACCTCTCTTCGGGTCATTGACCAGCGCCTTCTGTCTAGGTCTGGGCTGATTCCTCACCTTACTTCGGTTGACTTTTTAGATGCGGACTAACAAGTTTTTGAGGGCCAGAATTTTTCCGAATTGGCTGGTTCAAATCCTTTTGCAGTCAATAAATGTAATTATTTTTAAAAATCCTACCTTTTGATTTATGAATATTGTTAAAAATTATTTCTCTCAAAGTGGAAATGCACCAAAGATGAAAAGACACCTCCATTATTTCAAAGTGAGAGAACTTGCAAAATCACAGGGTGTTCAAATACTTGTTTTCCTCACTGTAGGATTTAAAATCCCATACCTATTATATTATGCAACTGTATGATGTGAAAAACAACAAAATGTTCAATCATGAATGAGTTGTGAGTGTTCTTCAGAAAATACCCATTGGTGAATGCCACAATGTTATTGAAAAGTGCAAATGTGTCCTTAAGAATGATTCATGTATGAGGTCCATTGTCTTAGGATGCAAGATTCCAAGTTGATTCCAATATGACTCTGAATTGATGGAAGGGAGGGACATCGAGAAATTTTATTTTTGTACGTAATCATGAAGGACCACCAAAGTATTAAGCATAGGAAAAAATTTGAGGAGTGCCATACGGTTATAGGTTCTGCTATTAAGATGGTGATTTATCCCATTTCTTGAGAAGTATCCAGTTGTTGTTTGTGTGTAGTTCTGTGAAATTAGCCTTCATTAATTCCATGTTTGTCTTATCTTTGTTTCTAGTAAAGGGAAGCAGGGCTACACAAAACGTTCAAGGAAAAATCCAGAGTATCACAATTTTGAATGTGGGTGATTCGATATTTGATTTCATTTTGAACTACAAAAGCAGTATTATGATTTACAAAAATTAATGTCACATGAGGCAAGAGAGAACACCAGACAAACAACACAATCGTAGTTGTCACTTTGAAATTTCAGGAGGGTAGTTTGAGGGCCCCATATTTAGTTGTTATAAGATCATATGAAGACAGATATCATCAATATCTCATAAATTACTCAATTAATTGCATTCATGTATGCATTCATACATTTTACAGGAATATCTGAACATGTCTTTAGATGCTCACAGTGCGCTCCAACTGAAATAATAATTGAAAAACACATTAGTTGTTTGTGAGCTAATGAAATTTCTTCTCCCCTGAATTTTATCCCGTGTGGTGGATTCTAATCAAAAGTCAAACTGTCACAAATATGATCGTTCTTTATGAATCCAAAACACTTTGTTACATTTGAATATATTAACTTCAAAACAAACAGCATTTCAAGAAGTGTGCACTCTGCTCTCCTACACATGGCAGGCTATTCTGTCCCCATTGGCATTGTTGGGATATTTAAATGATTTCCTTAAATGTTTGCCTTCTAATTATCTCTTTGTTCAATCACATTTGTTTTGCTGTCCTACATGTCATTTTTGAGTTTGCACAGAATCTCTTCTCTCTCAATCACGGCTCCTCAATCAGGACCACATTAGCCTCAGAAGCCTCTTCCCTTGCTGTCCGTAACTGGGTAATAAATTGGATACCCATTTCATCCTCTGCCTAGAGACCGGATTATAGCCCGACACATTACTACATCCAGTGAATCCAATTGCAAACACCCATGTAATAGCTTTCTTAACTCATGAAGTGTCGTTGATGTTTAAGGTTAGCAGCTGAAATTCAAAGTTTACTGCCACCATAAAATATGAGTCAGGTATATTTTTCAATATTTAAGAGTGGAATCGGGTCCTGCCCAGTTTGTCTGTAAATGTCAAGCTTCTGGATAACTGTACAGGCAAAATAATACCAATAAATCGCGCTTAGCATCTTTTTAGATTTGAGCTTTTTTGCCAAATAACCCTTGTATCTACGTAGATTGAGCTCACGTTTCTTCAAGCACTCTGGTTTGCTCCTACATCACAAAATCATCCAACATTAATAAGACACTCTAAATTACTCTGTCGCTGTTTGTCTCCATGTACCCTGCGATTGGCTGGAAAACTAGTTCAGGGTCTACCCTGCCTCCTGCCCGTTGACAACTGCGATAGGCTCCAGCACTCCCACGACCCTTGTGAGGATAAGTGGCGAGGAAAATGGATATATATCATTTCAGGCTTCAAAGATACACAATTTAAATGTTTTGTCAACAATCAACAACAAGTGAGACACAATCATAAAGTAAAACAAAATTTTTTGGATATTTTATACATTTTTAACAAACAAAAAAACTGAAAAGTGAGGCATGCAATATTATTCGGCCACTTTACTTTCAGTGCAGCAAACTCACTCCAAAAGTGCAGTGAGGATCTCTGAATGATCCAATGTTGAGTGATGATGATAAATAAAATCCACCTGTGTGTAATCAAGTCTCTGTATAAATGCACCTGCTCTATGATAGTCTCAGGATTCTGTTTAAAGTGCATAGTGTATCATGAAGACCAAGGAACACACCGGGCCTTTCCGGGATACTGTTGTGGAGAATTTTAAAGCCGGATTTGGACGCAAAAAGATTTCGCAACCTTTAAACATCTCAAGGAGCACAGCACAAGCAATCATATTGAAATGGAAGGAGTATCACACCTATGCAAATCTACCAAGTCCCAGACGTACATCTAAAGTTTCACCTCGAACAAGGAGAAGACTGATGCAGCCAAGAGGCCCATGATCACTCTGGATGAACTGCAGAGACCGACAGCTGAGGTGGGAGAGTCTGTCCATAGGACAACAATCACAGTACAGTGGTGTGGGCCTGCCATTCTTCAGCAAGGACAGGGAAGATGGTTAAAATTGATGGGAAGATGAATGGAGCCAAATACAGGACCATTCTGGGAGAAAACCTGTTGGAGTCTGGAAAAGATCTGAGACTGGGACAGAAATTTATCTTCCAACAGCCACATCTACAATCGAATGCTTTGCAAATAAATCTATCCTGGTCTTAGAATGGCCAAGTCAAAGTCCAGACCTGAATCCAATCAAAAATCTGTGGGCAGAGCTGAAGACTGCTGTTCAGAAACACTTTCCATCCAACCTCACTGAGCTTGAACTGTTTTGCAAGGAAGAATGGGCAAGAATTTCAGTCTCTCGATGTGCAAAATTGATAAAGACATACCCCAAGCGACTTTCAGCTGTAATTGCAGCAAAAGGTGGCGCTAAATAGTATGTATGCAAGGGGGCCGAATAATATTGCATGCTCCACTTTTCAGTTTTGCATTTGTTAAAAAAGTATAAAATATCCAATAAATTCTGTTCCACTTCACGATTGTATCCCAGTTGTTGTTGATTCTTAACAAAAAAAATATTTTATATCTTAATGTTTGAAGCCTGAAATGTAGCCAAAGGTTGAAAAGTTCAAGAGGGTGAATACTTTCACAAGGCACTGTATACGTACGATAATCCCCTACTCAAGCCAGGACCTTATCATGGTGGAGGGGTTTGTGTTTCCTAATGATCCTAGGAGCTAAGTTGTCTGGGGATTCATGCCCCTGGTATGGTCACCTATGATAAAAAAAAAGGTTTAGGTGTGGGACCAGACAAAGTACGACTCCAAAGCCCCAATGAGAGTGCAAAAATTGGATCTCAGTGTCCCTTGCCCGGACGTGGATCAGGCCTGGAGGTGGGGCTGCACCCATGGGGTTCGAACAGGAGCAGACTGAAAGGGTAATATGGGTCCCCTTTCCCATGGGCTCACCACCTGTGAGAGGGGCCATTGGGGTCGGGTGCAATGTGGGCTGGGTGGTGGCCAAAGGCGAGGACCTTTGGCGATCTGAAACCCAGCTACAGAAACTAGCTGTAGGGACATGGAATATCACCTCTTTGGCAGGGAGAAGGCGATTTAGTTCGTGAGGTCGAGATGTTCCGGCTACATATAGTCGGACTTGCCTCAATGCACCGCTTGGGCTCTGGTACCACTCCTTTTGAGAGGGGTAGGAGTCTGTTTCTCTTTGGAGTTGCCCACGGGGAGAGATGCTCAGCAGGTGTGTGTATACTAAATTCCCCCTGGCTCGGGGCCTGTATGTTGGGGTTTACCCCAGTGAATGAGAGGGTAGCCTCCCGCTGCCTGGAGGTAGGGGGATGGGTCCTGACTGCTGTTTGGTGCATAAGCACCTGGTTGACAGAGTGCAGAGTACCCACCCTTTTTGGAGTCCTTAGAGGGAGTGCTGGAGAGGGCCCCCTCTGGGGACTCCATCATTCTGCTGGGGGACTTCAATATCCACATGGGTAATGACAGTGAGACCTGGAAGGTCATGATTGGGAAGAACTCATGTCCCACCCGACACCAGGATGCCCTAGTTCAATGATTGACTCTGTAGTCGTGTCATCAGACTTGCGACCACATGTCTTGGACACTCGGGCGAAGAGAGGGGCGGAGCTGTCAACTCACCACCACCTGGTGGTGAGTTGGCTCCGATGGTGGTGGAAGACGCAGGTCTGACATGGCAGGCCCAAACGTATTGTGAGGGTCTGCTGGGAACGACTGGCAGATTCCCCTGTCAGAAGGAATTTCATATCCCACCTCCGAAAGAACTTTGCTCACATCCCGGGCGAGGCGGGGGACATTGAGTCAGAGTAGACAATGTTCCGTGCCTCCATTGCTTTGGCGGTCGACTGGAGCTGTGGCCATAAGGTGGTTGGTGCTTGTCGTGGCACAACCCCCGAACACATTGGTGGACACCAACAGTGAGAGATGTAAAGGTGAAGGAGTCCTCTCGGGTATTTCACCAGGTTGTGTTGACCACACCAAAGCTCCAGTCTCGCCACTTTCTGTCAATTTGCAGACTCGCTGGCATCTTTAATATAGCCGACGACCGTGGTGTCATCTCCGAACTTCAGGAGATTGACAGTCAAATGTCGAAGTGCAGTCATTTGTGTAGAGTGAGAAGAGCAAAGAGGAGAAGACAAAACCTTGGGGTGCCCCGGTGCTGAAAGTATGTGTGGATCAGGAGCCTTAAGTGCTGTGTCCTGCATGTCAGGAAGTTGTAGATCCACCGAGTGATAGCCGGTGAGACACTGTGCTGGAGAGGTTTGAAGGAGAGGAGTTCAGGGAGGTGAGGGACCAGATAAAGTATGACTCCAAAACCCCGATGATGACTACAAAAATTGGATCTTGGTTTCCCTTACCCGGACCCGTGTCACTGAGGCCCCCCTCTGGAGCCAGACCAGGA
The DNA here is from genome assembly GCF_019802595.1 of Syngnathoides biaculeatus. Lineage (NCBI taxonomy): Eukaryota > Metazoa > Chordata > Actinopteri > Syngnathiformes > Syngnathidae > Syngnathoides > Syngnathoides biaculeatus. The sequence goes on from NC_084644.1 coordinate 34,158,166, forward strand.
GATGGGGCTCAAAGGCGAGCGCCTGGTGGACGGGCCTGCACCCATGGGGCTCAGCCGGGCACAGCCCGAAAAGGGTAACATGGGTTCCCCTTCCCATGGCCTCACCACCTGTGAGAGGGGCCGTAGGGGTCGGGTGCAATGTGAGCTGGGCAGTGGGGGTTTGTTGGGGTTTACCCCAGTGGAGGAGAGGGTAGCCTCCCTTTGCCTGTAGGTAAGGGGACCAACCACCAACCAGCAGTGCAGAGTACCCACCCTTTTGGAGTCCTTAGAGGGAGTGCTGGAGAGGCCCTCCTCTGGCGACTCCTTCAGTCTGCTGGGGAACTTCAATGCCTACGTGGGCAATGACAGTGACACCTGGAAGAGTGTGATTGGGAAGAACGGCTACCCCGATCAGAACTCAAGTGGTGTTCTCTTATTGGACTTCTGTGCTCATCACGGATTGTCCATAACAAACACAATGTTCAGGCATAAGGGTGTTCTCATGTCCACTTGGCACCAAGACACCCAAGGTCGCAATTCGATGATCGACTTTGTGGTCGTGTCATTGGACTTGCAACCGCATGTATTGGACACTCGGGTGAAGAGAGGGGCGGAGCTGTCAATTGATCACCAACTGGTGGCGAGTTGGCTCCGATGGTGGGGGAAGATGCCAGTCCGACGTGGCTGGCCCAAATTGAATCTGAGTGGACGCTGTTCCACGCCTTCATGGCTGAGGCGGCCGACCGGAGCTTTGGCTGTAAGGACTAGAGGTAACCCACGAACATGTCGGTGGACACCAACTGTGAGGGAAGCTGTCAAGCTGAAGAAGGAGTCCTGTCAGGCATTTCTGGCCTGTGGGACTCCCGAGGCAGCTGATAGGTATCGGGTGGCCAAGCAGAAGGCAGCTTCGGTGGTCGATGAGGCAAAACCCGGGCAGAGGAGTTCGGTGAGGCCATGGAGAATGACTTCAGGACGGCTTCGAGGAAATTCTGGTCCACCGTGCGGTGTCTCAGGAGGAGGAAGCAGTGCACCGTCAACACTGTGTATAGTGGGGACGGGGCGCTGCTGACCACAACTCGGGATGTTGTGAGTCGGTGGGGAGATAACTTCGAAGACCTCCTCAATTCCACCAACATGCCTTCCCATGAGGAAGCTGAGTTTGGATGTGCTGAGGCGAGCTCTTCTATCTCTGGGGTTGAGGTCACCGAGGTTGTTAAAAACCTCCTTGGTGGCTGGGCCCCGGGGGTGGATGAGATTCTCCTGCAATTCCTAAAGGCTCTGGATGTCGTGGGGCTGTCCTGGTTGACACGCCTTTGCAACATCGCGTGGATATCGGGGAGAGTGCCTCTGGATTGGCAGACTGGGGTTTTGGTCCCCCTTTTCAAGAACGGTGACCGGAGGGTGTGCTCCAACTTTCAAGGGATCACACTCCTCAAACTCCCTGGCAAGGCTAATCAGGGGTACTGAAGAGGAGGGACCGTCGGGAAGTCAAGTCTCAGATTTAGGAGGAGCAATGTGGTTTTCGTCCTGGCCATGGAACAGTGGACTAGCTCTTTACCCTCGGCAGGATCCTCGAGGCTCCATGGGAGTTCGCCCAACCAGTCTACATGTGTTTTGTGGACTTGGAGAAGGCGTTCGATGTAGTCTACATGTGTTTTGTGGACTTGGAGAAGGCGTTCGATGTAGTCCCTCGGGGAGTCCTGTGGGGGGTTCTTCGGGACTATAGGGTACCGAATCCCCTGATACGAGCTGTTTGGTCCCTGTATGACCACTGTCAGAGTTTGGTCCGCATTGCCAGCAATAAGCCGGACTCGTTTCTGGTGAGAGTTTGACTCCGCCAAGGCTGCCCTTTGTCACCAATTTTGTTGATAACTTTTATGGACAGAATTTCTAGGCGCAGCCAAGGTGTAGAAGGTGTCCGGTTTGGTGGCCTCAGCATCGCATCTCTGCTCTTTGCAGATGAGGTGGTTCTGTTGACTTCATCAAGCCGTGATCTCCAGCTCTCACTGGAGCGATTCGCAGCCGAGTGTGAAGCGGCTGGGATGAGAATCAGCACCTCCAAATCCAAGACTATGGTCCTCAGTCAAAAAAGGGTGGCGTGCCCTCTCCAGGTCAGGGATGAGATCCTTCTCCAAGTGGAGGAGTTCAAGTATCTTGGGGTCTTGTTTACAAGTGAGAGAAGAATTGAGCGGGAGATCGACAGATGTATTGGTGCAGCGTCTGCAGTGATGCAGACTTTGTATCGGTCCGTTGTGGTAAAGAGGGAGCTAAGTCAAAAGGCGAAGCTCTCAATTTACCAGTAGATCTTATGTTCCTACCCTCACCTATGGGCAGGAGCTGTGGGTCGTGACCAAAAGAACAAGGATACAAGTGGCTGAAATTAGTTTCCTCCGCAGGGTGTCCGGGCTCTCCCTTAGGGATAGGGTGAGAAGCTTGGCCATACGGGAGGGGCTCAGTGTCGAGCCGCTACTCCTCCGCATTGGCTGGGGCATCTGATTCGGATCCCTCCCGGACACCTCCCTGGCGAAGTGTTCCGGGCATGTCCCAGCGGAAAGAGACCCCAGGGATGACCCAGTACACGCTGGAGAGACTATGTCTCTCAGCTGGCTTGGGAACGCCTCGGGATCCCTCCGGAAGAGCTGGAAGAAGTGGCTGGGGAAAGGGAAGTCTGGGTATCCCTGCTGAAGCTACTTCCCCTGCAACCCGACCCAGAAAAGCATTAGATAATGGATGGGTGGATGGATGAATAAATACACTGTTGTGTGAATCATTTGATTACAATCTTTCACCCAATAAGTAATTTTCACGGACTTTCCAGTTTATTTTTCAGTATCACTGCCTATGTTATAGAGCTGGTGTGTTGCCCTTTCACTTAAAATTGAATTTCTTTAACAATGTGGTTTTTAATTACAACATCCACAGACTATAAATTTGTATTTAAATTTATACATTTTTCCTCAATTTGTTGGTTGAAATTATTGTTCATTACAAGACTTATGTAACTGAACATGATGTACCCAGGTCCTCAGAAATGTGAGGCCAACGTTTTACGCCACCATCCCACCATTATAAAATTTGATTATGGTCATTATTCCTGATCTACCTTTCCATCCTCTTTCCGTTTTCTGGGAATTGTGTTCAGGTGTTAGTGGCTTTAGCATGTAAACTGAGACACCACTCTTTCCAGTTTCTTCCTTCCTGGGGGATCACAAAGAATTCCCATGCCAGCCAAAAGACACAGACTCTCCTTTATGGGTCTTCCTCTGGACCTCCTCCTGTCGGATGTGCCCTGAACACCTCACCAGGAGTTGCCCAGGAGGTAATCTAATTGAATACACAGGCCTCTTGATGAGGAGAAGAAGCGGCTCTACTCTGATCCCAACCATATGACTGAGCTTCTACCCCTATTTAGAAGGGAGTGGAAAAAGGAAAACGGGAAATCCATTTGGCCACTTGCATCTATGATCTCATTCTTTCAGTCACAACCCATAGCTCATGCATGACCTTTGGTGCAAGAAGGAAGATAAACTGATAGAGAACTCTGCTTTTTGGCTCATTTTATTCTAAGACCATTTCAGTTCACATCACTGCAGACACTACACCAAATGGTCTCTCATTCAACCATTCTTTTCTTTTGCCAGTTGTAAAAAACAAATAAAAACAATGTGTTTGATGCAGGATGTCATTCCCGACCAGGAAGAGGATGTCACCCTTCTCTGGCCAAAGACCACGGTCTCAGATTTAGAGGTGCTCATTCTCCTACAAATCTCTTCAAATATGTCTGCCAAATCTGTCTGTGACAGTTGAAGGCTATAGAACCACATCTTGTGCAAAAGCATGTACTGAAAGGAAGACTTTTTCAAGACTATTAGGAATGGGAGCACACATTAAAAGTTACTAGATGACGGTTCAGTGTTTCTTTTACAGATTTCTACAGATTTCACCAAGAAACATCTTTAAATTGGAAAAGGTTTATCGAAATTCCTCTTTCGCTCAGACATTCCAATGACCCCGGCTGGAAAACTGACAGCCAATCAGCGTTTGCCACGCTTGCAGTGCAGATTTCCCTGCAGATGAATGAGCCTCAACTGTGACAGCCACAGGTTTATCCTGTCAGGTTGATTAATTAGGTTAATTAGTTAATTAGTCAGGTTAATTTGGGTGTGTTTTCTCAGTTTTGGTGCGGAACAAGTCAGCATCTTGCCTTAGCTAGAACGAATGGTCTGTAATGCTAAGCGGCGGAGACGTCAGGGGTGGAGTCAAGGATGTTGCTTCCCCGTTTGGCTCTGAAAGGTGGCACCTATCTGGAGTTTCCTTGGATTTCAAACATGTTCTTTATTTTCATTTTTTTATTTTCAATAAATGTCCAAAATATATGTAATGATAATATTACTTCACATTAGGGGGTTTATTGCACATATGAATTTTGGGGAGACTCTTCCTTTAATACTTGGTAGAGTCTGAAACTCAATGGATAGAATTCCCCAATATGAACCAAATAATGACAAATACATTGGCATTTAGGGAGTGAACCAAACAGATTGGTGGTACAAAACCCCAAATTCCCAGAGCACACCCCGCAGGACTCTCACAGAATCACAGTCAAATGTCATTTCCAAGTTTCCATAGCACATTTGGAAGTGATGTCCGATACCTTCAAGGACACTCTTCAGTGTGTAAATTTAGTCCACTCTTCCACAGCCAGAACGAAAAGCACAGAATGCATTGTGAATCTCAAATTCAACTTCCCAAGTGACCCTCTTCTCCACAACCCCCTTCTAGGCTTTCAAGGGAGCCTGATTAATGTGAGCCATTGCTAATTTTTCACGATCGAAGGAAAAAAATGGATGAACACTGTATTGCGTGAATACATGTCTACACGATGTCGCAAAGGCATTTCAACCAATACAGTCTAGATTTGAACCCCAGTCTTCAGAACGTTGAGGCAGACGTGCTCGCCAGTCCATCACCGTGCCGCCACAATGGTATGTAAGACTGCATATACTGTATATGTATACAGTTGTGCTGAAAATATTTCATTCCCACCACCAGACGAAGTACACCTTCAAAAATCCTATGACAAATACAAATATGAGATCTAGGTTTTCCATGCCTGTAAGCAGGTCACCTGGGCCCCACTCTGGAGTCAGGCCTGGAGGTGGAGCTCAAAGGCAAGCACTTCATAGACGGGCCTTCACCCATGCGGCTCGGCCGGGCACAGCCCGGAATGATAAGATGGGTCCCCCTTCCCATGGGGTCACCACCTGTAGGAGGGACTAAAAGAGTTGGGTGCAGTGTGAGCTGGGCAGTGGCCGAAGGCAGGGTCCTTTGCAATCCAATCCCCTGGATCTAGGGACATTGGAATGTCACCTCTCTGGCAGGGAAGGGGCCTGAGCTGGTGTGTGAGGTCAAGAAGTTCCGACTAGATATAATGGGACTCACCTCCACACATGGCTTGGGCTCTGGTACATGTCATCTTCAGAGGGTTTGGACTCTCTTCCACTCTGGAATTGTACATGTTGAGAGGTGCCAAGCACGTGTGGATATACTTGTTGCCCCCCCGGCTCAGCGGCTGTATGTTGGAGTTCACCCCAGTGGACGAGGGGGTAGCCTCTCTTCGCCTTCAGGTGCGGGGATGGGCCTGAATGTTTTTTGTGCCTTTACACCAAACAACAGTTCAGAGTACACACCTTTTTGGAGAAGTTTGAGGGAAAGCTGGAGAGCGCTTCTTCTGGGGACGGCAGAATTCAATGCTCACTTGGGTACTGATAGTGAGATCTGGAAAGGCATAATTTGGAAGAGTGACCCCCTTGATCAGAACCCGATCGGTGTTAGGTTACTTGACTTCTGTGCTCATCATGGGTTGTCCACAACGAACACCATGTTCAAGAATAAGGTTGTCCCCAATGCACCTGGCACGTGAAGACCTTAGGTCGCAGTTTGATGATTGACTTTGTTGTTGTGTCATAGTACTTGCGACCGCATCTGTTGGACACGCTGCCTGCACTGAAGTTAGGAAAATCTAGCACTACACCATCAGTGACCACCTTTACCAATCCATCCATTTTCTGAGCCACTTATCCTCACAATGGTTGCGGGAGTGCTGGAGCCTATCCCTGTTATCTTCGGGCAGGGGGCACGGTACACCCTTAACTGGTCGGCAGCCAATCGAAGGGCACATAGAAACAAACAGCCTTTCACACTCACAATCACACCAAGGGGCAATCAAGGCATGTTTTAGTTATGAGGGAGGAAACTGGAGTACCCAGAGAAAAAACACGCAGGCATGGGGAGAACATCCAAACTTCTCACAGGCAGGCATTTGAACCCTGGTCCTCAGAACTGTGAGGCTGTGGCTCTAACCATTTGTTCCACAGTTCCACCTTACTTGTATCCAAGCAATTAAAATGTTTTTTTTTTTCTAAAGGCCTACTTTAAATACTGTTGATTTTTGTCATCATTCTTCACATGTAATTAAGAATGAAAATGCCTGTACATAATATAAGAATGATGAGATGGTAAAATGTCAAGCACCAAAGTTCGGACTCCCAACCCCTCAGGGTTACATTTTTATTTTTTCAGGAAAATCAAATAAGTGGTGACGATCTTGTCTCTTTCACCATCTTCTTCTTAGACGTACACATAAAGCGAAGAAAAAATACACTCAGAGTTGGCTCACAACCCTGAGAGAGAGATTGTGCAAGAACACTGTGACTCATTCTTTACATGGCTGTGTTGTTTTGTTGGTACATGTACATCTGTATGAATCTGTGTATGGATGCATATGTATCTGTTTATGTTGTTGTTTACAATGTGTTAATTTGACTTTGCAGTCAGATGACAGTGCCACTGTACAATATGACGCTCAAATGTGCCAAGTGTGGAGTTATCTCGTCGGCTGACGTATCCACCACTGCTACCAGTAATGCCATGTTAGTCCTGCTAATTATTTTTCCTTAACTGTTCTTACCTTTATTCAACCTTACACCTCTCCTGTTATCCCTCACTTGATTGGTTCTGTTTTCAGTATCCGAGTCTCTTTTGTCCCTCAGATAGAGCTATATATGTATTCAGTTAAGAATATATACATCATGCACCACCAGTGTTTTTGTACTCGACGGTTTGTAACATCTGGTTTGGCTTCTTTTTTTTTTTTAAGTGAAAAAGACAAGAGCTTACACTGAGCTTTTATTAACAATATGTATTTATTTTAAAACATATTGTATCTGGGCCATATGTACATCTTGAGCATTATTTGTTCAGTACAAAATATACGTGAGCCAAAGTATGGAACAGACATCTTATTTTTTATATTCTTCCAGCATTTTTGAGCTACCGATTTACTTCTTTCAGCATCCGCTTTTAGAGTTAAAAGCATGGATAACCGGGTTTTTGTCTAAGGACTGACCTGACCAGTCTAAAACATGCCTTTTCTTTCCCATGATGAACTCCTTTGTTCTCTTGGTAGTGCTTAACTATAATTGTTGTATTAGTATTCATGATAAGATTTTTTTTTCCTTTAGGCTTCTGAGATAATTTTTGTCTGACATTTTGTGAATCAATGAAGGTTTGTGAGCCCATTACAGAAGAAGCCATGGAAGCCTAAGCCATGTTACTTCCACTAAAAAATTGTTGGATACTTGTATGACTAGATGAGCTTGTATATTGAGACTCAGGAACATTCCCATGCATTCTACAAATATTAGCCTTTCCATCACTTTTCTAGATATTCTAAATAACAATTTTCTAACCCTAAGCTTTATCATAAATCCATAAAACGTTGAGATCAGCTTTCCTATATATAGTGAAGAAAATACGTATTTGAACACCCTGCTATATTGCAAGTTCTCCCACTTAGAAATCATGGAGGGGTCTGAAATTTTCATCATAGGTGCATGTCTACTGTGAGAGAGATAATATAAAAAGAAAAATCCATTAATCACAATGTATGATTTTTTTTTTACGATTTATTTGTCTGAACACCCGAGAAAACCAATGGCAATGTTTGGTACAATAGCCTTTGTTTGCAATTACAGAGGTCAAACGTTTCCTGTAGTTGTTCACCAGGTTTGCACACATTACAGGAGGGATTTTGGCCCACTCCTTCACATAGATCATCTCTAGATCAGACAGGTTTCTGGGCTGTCGCTGAGAAACATGGAGTTTCAGCTCCCTCCAAAGATTCTCTATTGGCTTTAGGAATGGCTACGCCACGCCAGAACCTTTGTTGTATGCTTCTTACGGAGCCACTCCTTGGTTTTCCTGGCTGTGTGCTTCGGGTCATTGTGATGTTGAAAGATCCAGCCACGACCCATCTTCAATGCTCTGACTCAGGGAAAGAAGTTGTTCACCAAAATCTCACAAGACATGCCCGCGGTCATCCTCTCCTTAATACACTGCAGTCATCCTGTTCCATGTGAAGAAAAACACCCTCAAAGCATGATGCTATTACCCCCATGCTTGACAGTAGGGATGGTGTTCGTGGGATGGAACTCATCATTCATTTTCCTCCAAACACAGTTAGTGGAATTATGTCCAAAAAGTTCAATCTTGGTCTTTTCTGACCACAAACCTTTCTCCCATGATTCCTCTGTATCATCCAAATGGTCATTGGCAAACTTAAGACGGGCCTTGATATGTGTTGGTTCAAGCAGGGGAACCTTCTGTGCCATGCATGATTTCAAACCATGACATCCTAGTGTATTACCAACAGTCACCTTGAAAATGGTGGTCCCAGCTCTTTTCAGGTCATTGACCAATTTCTGTTGTGTTTTGTGCAGACAATGTAATCTGAAGGCGGTTACTGACTGTAAGGTAGTGGTAAGGGAGAGTGTAGCTTGACAGCATTGGATGGTGGTGAGTGGGATAACTCTGGTAGTGGGTAGGAAGATTAAGAAGACAAAAGTAGAGCAGAGAACCATGTGACGGAAGCTGAGAAAGGAAGAATATTTTGGGGACTTTCAGAAAGAGGTGAGACATTCTCTCGATGGACAATAGGAGTTCCCGGAAGACTGGACTACTACAGCCAAAGTGATCCGAGAGACAGGCAGGAGAGTACCTTGTGTGTCTTCTGGTAGGAAAAGGGAGAAAGAGACTTGCTGGTGGAAGCCCAAATTACAGGAAGTCATACAAGGAAAGAGGTTAGCGAAGAAGAAGTGGGACACTGAGAGGACTGAGGAGAGGTGAAAGGAATACATTGAAATGCGATGTAGCGCAAAGGTAGGGGTGGCAAAGGCTATACAAGAGACATATGATGACATGTACACACGAAAAAAGGAGTGGATGTTTTATTTGGCCATCACTACAGGATGGTCAGACAGGGAGATAGCGATGGGAAAGATGTGCAGCTGGTAAGGGTGATAAAGGATAAAGATGGAAAAGTGTTGACGAGTGCCAGTAGTATGCTAAATGGATGGAAAGAATACTTTGAGAAGTTGATAAATGAAGAAAATGAGAGGGAAGGAAGAGTAGAAGTGGCAGGCGTGAATGAGCGGGAAGTGACTTTGATTCAGAAGGAAGAAGTGAGAAAAGGCATTGAACATAATGAAAATGGAAAGACAGTAGAAAGACATATGGAAGCAAGCTGGAAGCTGTGGAGTTTTTGACCAAGTTATTCAAAAGAATAATAATGGGCGCGATGATGCCTGAAGAATGGAAGAAAAGTGTGCGAGTTCCCGTTTTTAAGAACAAAGGTGATTTGCAAAGCTGTGGGAACTATAGAGGAATAAAGTTGATGAGACACACAACAAAGTTATGGCAAAGAGTAGTGGCGGATAGACTCAGGACAAAAGCACCTGCGAGCAACAGTATGGTTTCATTCGTAGAAAGAGTACCACAGATACATTATTTGGCTTGATGATGCTGATTACAGAGAAGGTCAAAAGGAGCTACATTGTATGTTTGTGGATCTCGAGAAAGCCTATGTCAGAGTACTGTGGTACTGCATGCGTAAGTCTGGTGTGGCAGAGAAGTATGTTGGAATAGTACAGAACATGTATGAGGGCAGGAGAATAGTGGTGAGATGTGCCGTAGGTATGACAGAAGAGTTTAAGGTGAAGATGGGACTGCATCAGGGATCACCTCTGAGCCCCTTCCTGTTTGCTGTCGTAATGGATAGGCTGACAGGTAAGGTTAGACTGGAATCCCGTTGGACCATGATTTTTGCAGATGATATTGTGATATGCAGTGAATGCAGGGAACAGTTGGAGGAACAATTAGAAAGATGGAGGCATGCACTGGAAAGGAGAGGAATTAAGAAAACAGAATATATATGTGTGATTGAGAGGGGTGGAGGGGGAAGAGTGAGGCTCCAGGGAGAAGAGATAGCGAGGGTGGATGACTTCAAATACTTGAGGTCAATAATCCAGAGCAATGGTGAGTGTGATAAGGATGTGAAGAAATGCGTCCAAGCAGGTTGGAACAGCTGGGGGAAGGTGTCTGTTGTGTTGTGTGACAGAAGAGTCTCTGCTAGGATGAAGGGCAAAGTTTACAAAACAGCGGCGAGGCCGGCTATGATGTACTGGTTAAAGATGGTGGGAGTGAAGAGACAACAGGAAGCAGGTGGCAGAAACGAAGATATTGAGATTCTCGCTAGGAGTGAGCAGGTTGGATAGGATTAGAAATGAACTCATTAGAGGACAGCCAAAGTTTGATGTTTTGGAGACAAGGTTTGAGGGAGCAGACTGTCCAGAGGCAAGAGACTCACTATATGCACTCGATGAATGGTGTACCTATGGCAAAAATATCACCTGAAACGCAAGGCTCTTCATTTGTTTTGTTTTTTTTGCAACATTTTAAAATAGAAAGGGAGCTTTGATTAGGGCATTTATAGTTTATCAGAATTATGTTTTGAAAAACAATTACACTTATAGAAAAACCAGATACAGTAATCCCTCGTTTATTGCAAGGGTTACATTTCAAAAAGTCTTTGCAATAAATTAAATCTGCAAAGTCACAACCCATCATCTATTGTATTTTTATATACTTAAAAATGTAGCACATGCAATTAAATGCCAATAAGTGATACTTTCGAGAGGTGCAGGTATTTTTTTTCTCCACTCGAGATAACCAAACACACACACATGCACGCACACACTCCCAACCTCATACACATTCTACACGAATAGATGCATATAAAAGGTGGGTGTGCTTTGCTCGAGTGACCTGAAGAACAACCCATGCAGACATCGCCACTGTGCCTCACACTGGCATTCTGGGCAATGTAGTCAGTAAAAAACATTATGGAGAAGTTGGTTGGCAAGTCCTGGAGCTGTCTAGAATTCTTTGGGGTTAATTTTTAACGACTGTGGTTTCGTCACTGAAAATTAAATAAATGCTAAATGTTGCTCTTTACTTGCATTTGTTTCTTTCCACATTGTTATGAATGTGTGCATGATGTATTTGAAACTAAGGTTTGTTGTTTTTTTTCTTAATTTATTTCATGAAACTACTGGGCTTGTGTTTTAAACAGTGGCTTCCCTATCATGTTCGTTGTTTCCCCAAGCAATTTGGTGACTCACAAATGATATGCATCTGAGTTAAGATCACTCAATAAGGGATATAACGAGGGATTACTGTATTTAAATTAATGCATAAGATACACCATAATCATTTGCTTTCTCGGTTTTGTTAATGAAAGGTTATCGCTGCTGTCTTTGACTGCTGTCCTACTCCCATTCTGCAGGGCCTCACTGTGGAGCTCCTGTGTGGTTTTGCCTCTTCTGGCTCTCACATGGATGTCAGCTGTACTTGCCATTACTGACCGGCGTTCTGCACTATTCCAGATACTTTTTGCTGTCTTTGATTCTATGGAAGGCTTTGTCATTGTCATGGTGCACTGCATCCTACGACGAGAGGTACCTTGACATTATTATGGCAACAAGACTGTACAACTTTGCTCTTTCACTGTTCAGGTTCAGTGCATTCAACTACTATGTTGTTAGTCTTAAAAGGATGGTTTCTAAAGGTTTTGCTCTCATTGCGTCATCATCCTGTTGCTCCCAAATGTCTCATTAGCACTTACAAGCCAAGGGGATGCCTTTGTCAGGTGATTTTTGTTTTTTTAGATCCACCCCTAGCTTCCAAACAGCTCATTCACATCTATCCATTAGCACGAAACATTATGCCAATTGCATTCATGCTGTCATTCCAGTATAAACCAGGTCTATGCTCGTCAGCATCGTCGTTAAATGAACGACACAATGTTACAAAAACGCTTCTAGTCCCTTGGAGATACGCAGGGCTTATAATAATGAAAGCTAATGCCAGCACAGAGATGTGATTTGATAAAGTTTCTTTGTCTTCTGTATGGCTTATGTGCCACTAAGAGGAAATTCTGTTATGGGTAAATTTTATTATGTTTTCCCATGTATTTTACATTATTATCATTATTATTATTATTATCATCACTTTTTAAATTATTTTACCCTTTTTAATATACATGATGGATAATGGATGAGTTGGAGCCTATCCCATTTGAATTTAGGAGAAAGGGTACACTCTTGACTGCTCATCAGTCAGTTACGGGCACATATTGGCAGGCAGTCTTTGACTCTCACATTCATACATATGGGCAATTAATTCAACCATTGGTTAATGGTAGCAATAGGATGCATGTAGTCATGGGAAAAAGCCAGAGTAACCAGAGAAAATATGCAAGATCAACACAAGCCAAGATACATGCCCACAAGAGGTGCTTGCCACCATTATTATTATATGTGTCGTTTTCATATCATTTGATAATTACTGATAAAAACTGTTGAATTATTTATTTATTTTAGTTTTTCTTTTTTTTGAGATCTTGGTCTTTATATGGCTAATTGTCTTCCATGATGAAACAGCCACACTTTAAGTCCTATTTTCATTTATTTCTATTTTTACTGATGATTTAAAATTTGGGATATTCATAGTAAAAGCAGTCCTTATTAACAAAGCAAATGTTGGTGCCACAGTGAAATACGCTTCTTGCAAGATGGTAAAAACAAAAGTGCACAACGGTAAACATACCTTTTTGAAAATCATGAGTTGCACAATTTACGCGTTGCCTTTCAAACTCTGTGGGTACATGCAAAACTTATCAAGAATGAATCATGAACCAGCACATGCACCTCACAGTTCTGTGTTCAAATACAACCTCACCTTTGTGGAGTTTGCATGTTCTTCCCATGCCTGCATGGGTTTTCTCCATGTAATCCATTTTGTTTATTGTTTGTTTATATGTGTCCTGCGATTGACTGGTAACCAGTTCAGTGTGTAACCAAATACTCGTAGCCATAAAGAAATTTAGTGGCCTTTTTTTTAACAATTTTTGATCAAATTGGCCCATATAAAAGTCACTGATGACGTAGTGATCACACGCTTGACATGGATGCGGGCAGCATGGGATCAATTCCCACTGAGTGAATGTGTTGATATTTCCCATGTGACCGGGTGGTGACCAATTCGGGGTATATTCTGCCTTTTGCCTTAAGTTAGCTGGGCTCGGCTCGAGCAGTCCTGCAACCCTTGTGTGAATAAGCAGTCAATTACATTTGACGTGGGGAAATCTGCACAGTCCAGCACAATAAATCACGTGCGTAAAATTTGTTACAAGTAGAAAAAAATTGATATTGAAAGACGTCACTAATTTTATGTCGTCCTACATTCATTTACATGTTTATTTCATAAATGTTTTTAACTAAACAAGAGGCCCTGTAGCTCAGTGGTTAGAGCACTGGTTTGGTAAACCAGGGGTTGTGGGTTCATATCCCACTGGGGCCTCCACTCCCTGAGAAGGGTTGCGTCAGGAAGGGCATCCGGCGTAAAAATTGTGCCAAACATATGTGCGTTCATCTGAGATGACACGCTGTGGCGACCCCGAAAGGGACAAGCCGAAAGAAACTTACTTACTTACTTTTTTTAACTAAACAAGCCTGCTCCTAAACAATCACTATTCACCCGAAAACAGGAAATGCAAGTTAACCGTAATGAGCATGTACAGAAGTTACAGGGCCCTCGCCATATGCAAACACATACTGAGTCTGGTGAGTAAAGTTTTAAAATGGCGAAACAATTGGCGAACGTGTGAATTGGCTGTTTATCGTAGCATACGATTGCACAAGAATTTGTATTTGAGTCGTGGGTTCAGAGTGACAAAAGTTTCGTGGGAACCTATAAGGGAAGTTGAGCGAATAATTGTTTACGTCGGAGACAACTGCATCCGGGTTCCGCATCAAACCCACACTTTCTCACCATCGGTTCATGCTACCTGTGGATGCTACAGAAAATTTATAAGCCTTTGGGATTATGTCCCAAAAGTCAAAGGATGGCAGTGGTATAAGTGCAGCTTGTCAAGTGCCAACTTTGATGGATGCCCATTAACGCCGGAAAGACACCCAACACAACTTTGCTGTCGGAACATCTTCTCGCCGTGCAGGGCAGAGGCAAAAGATTCGCCAGGAATGGTTTTCTAAATTCAAGTGGCTCAAATTGAGGGACTCAGTTTTTTTCTGCCAACGGTTTATTGACAGTGGAAGAAAAAATCTGACAAAATCATTGGTGGCACTGAAGTTGGATGACTTTGTGAAGCATCAGCAGACAGCTCATCACAAGTTTGCTGCAACTGCAATGACATAGTTGACGTCGGACGTGGCTTCAGCGAGCATAAAATTGTAAAGACGTCCTTTAACAGAAAGTGTAAATGAACTGTTAATCGTTAAAATTGAAGGTCCTGAAGAAGAATTGTTTGATTTTGACAAAAGTCTCTGTAAATAAGTAAAAAGAGGAGAATCTTTATGGCAGGAATCATAGAAAAACTTGTTGAACAATGATGTTTTTTTCTACAGTAAGGAATACAGAAGAGGGTTGAGAAACTTTTTTATTTTCATGACACATCTCTGTCATTCTTAATGTTTATTAGATTCCGTTATCAATGAAAAAAAATACAATTCCTTCCATCACATTTACATCTGAAAGTTATTAACCCATTTTCCTCCGTGGTACGCGTTATCTTAAAGTGAAAACCTTTCCCCTCCACATGCTTTAGGAAGATATAGATTTCATTGATGGATTGACAATAGATACCACTGTAAATTACGCTAGATTACAACACTACATCATGATTGCCGACAAGAATGTTTGTTACAATGTATCGCTAGCCTGTTGCCACTTATGCTGATTATGTTGAACGAAGCTTAAAGCATTTTCAAAACATTGCGGGTATGGACCGCTGGTTGTTATTCATTGACAGGCCAGTGCATTTAACTCATCTTCAGAGAAAGTTTGTCAGATCAAGAATTTTTATTGATGAAAAATTTTAAATACTGTTATAGATTATGTTCTACTAATATCAGTTGAAATCAGAAATTAACATTTCTGAGTTTGAAATTTTTGTTTTCTATTTTATTTATTTATTTGTTCATTTTATTTTAAATTTATAGTTATGTTATTTTAATCCAGTAAGTTATTTTAAGGTCTTTCCATCCCTAATCACACCCGCAACTTTACCTGCGGGCATGACTTGTGGACCACACCTGTAACTATATCTGGGAGCATGACTGACCACACCTGTACATTTTTCAAATGTGATTGACTGGAATAAGTGTTTTGAGAATTGGATTGTAATGGAATGACCAATATAAAGTCTGAAATATGAAAGATCTAATCAATATAAAATATCAAATAAAAAGAAAGATAACCTTAAAATGTCCAGTCATTCAGGAAGTGTTGAACATAGCTTATATACCACACCAAAAGTAAAGCCAAGAGCTGTGCTGTGTTAAACAGGTTCAGGAGGCTGTAAAGTGCAGTGTTATAGATCGCCAGGAAGATGGGAATGGGGATTCTGGTGGATCATTCCAGAATGGACATGCTCAGCTTGTGGTATGCATATGGATTTTCTATCTACCATGTTCGACCTGTTAAGACATCTATCTTTTACTCTATTGCGCCGGTGATCAATCGATCGATAGATCTATTGATTCATCTTTCTGCCTACCGATTGCTTGATCTACACTGGATACAAAAACATTTCTGTATAAGTTCTAGGTTGTTGTTTTTTACTCAGCACACACCTGCCACCAGGTTAAGAAGGTGTGCACACCTTTCCAACTAAATAATCTCATATGTTTATTTTTCCTATATTAATAATAAAAACATTTGAGCTGTACAGGGTCAATGTTATTTTATATAATTATATCACAAATCTCTGGCATCTGAACTGAGATGTGTAAGTGTATCTATGTACGTAATTTTATCTGTATAATTTGTCTTTGAGATTTGGAATAATATGTATTTCGTTTTATATTTTGTCACCAGACTGACTTTGAGAAGGATGTTGACATGGCTTGCAGATCAGGTAAATCTGTTTTAGTTTCTACTTCATTTCATAATTGCCCTCTTGAATCATTTTGAGAAACTTTGTTAACACAGAAGTGTGTTTATGAAATTTCCATTTTGGGGGTAGACTTCGTGGGCTACCTTATAGGTCTCTCCCAAACATCCAGTTGAATTGTTAAACCAGGGTCACAAAATAATGTCCTCTTTATTACCGAGTAGTAGCTAACAGTAAAATTTGTGTTTGAAACATTTTCGGGAAAAGTACGGAAAGTATTGAGACCCCTTAAATCAATCGAAATCAAGTTCATTTTTTCTAATAAAAATATTGTGAAAATAAGTTACCCAACAGTCTTTGGTTTTAAAGTAAACTGATACCTCTCGCAAAATTAGTTTGTTCTGGAAGTCATTTCGTAATGTGACTGTTTTATCAGTAGAAGTTCTTTTTACATCTAAATAGAGAAATCCATTCAAACCCTCCCCACCCCACTAAAAATAAGCAATCAAAGTACATAATGTGAAGAATAATACAAATTCTGTTCATTTACCTTTGGCATTGGTTGATCAAGCCGAAAGGAAAAGAAGATTGGTTGATCATGTGAAGAGAAGGGTGAGTGACAAGCAAAAGGCATCGTGGGCGGGGTGCGGGGGGTAAACGTTTAACAGCAGAGAGGAAACATACGTATGAACGTACGCACGCACACAATTTAATTTCAGTAAAGTTTCTTAGGGCCCTTGGTGAATAAAGATGAATAAACTTGCAAAAAACACAAACAAAAAAGTTGTACTTTACCAGTGTGCGTGTGAAAGGGCTAACGTGTGATTTGGTGACCCTCAAGTGTGTCCAAGGGAAATGAAAAGCATCATGGGTTGACGACCCTCCTAGCCAATGGAACACCCGGAATATGGTGGTGCAGTCGCCAATGGGAGAGCAGCTCTATCGCAACTCTTTCAAACCAAGATACAGGAAGTTTACGTTCAGTGAAATTTTGGGGACTGCGAATCCAGCGCCTCATTTTGCCCTTCGTACCAGAATTTTCTTCGTAACTAGAGACAATATTTTTCCGAGGAGGCGTGTTGCAACCTCAATCTTTCATTACTAAAGACGTTCATAAGTGGAGCTACCACTATATATATATATATCTATTTTTTTTATTATTTATTTAAATTTTTTTTTTAAACAACCTCTCTACAGCCTTCAAAAACATCTTTTTGCAAAAGTTGTCTACCATTGACTACTGTCACAAAATTAATCATATCACATGTCAATGTTTAGCATTTTTGTTAAATATAGCACAACATTCTATTTTATCCAAAATTCCCCAATTATTGTAATCGTTTTCAAATCTTTTTTTCTATTCAACTAGGTACTGAGAAGAAATCCTCCGTTCAGGAAGAGGAAAAGGCCTCTTCTGGGGCTCTAACCGTTCATAGGGGATCCAACTTCAACACCATGCCACCCAGTATGGCTCGAGTCAACCCCCAGAACAGGGCAGAGTATACCAGCCACACACTGAGTCTATGCAAAGAGAAATGTACCACAAAAGGAATTAGCACTGTTTTGCCAGATGCCAAATCCATTTACATCTGTGAGAGTGAACTCTTTAAGCAGCTCGATGGTGAGTATCAACAAAGGAATGGAGAAGGAAACAGTTGTGAGGGTGCTGGCAAATTTCCAGGACTAGTCCTTTTACCAACCAACAAAACGAGCACCCTAAAGCCAGCCAAGGGCAAAGAAGAGCAGCTATCCAAGTATAACAAAAGCGATGAGCAGTTGCCTCAGACAAGGCTTGTCCAGCTGGCTAACCCCCTCAGTGGTGAAAAAGTGTTTGCATCTGAACTGAATACCATACCTGCTGACCAGGTTGTTGTGTCATGCTCAGAGATAGAATCCCCTGCGCACAACCTAAAAAACCTGCTCAGAGACTCTCAGGTGGACAGTACCACCTGCAATAGAGAAGAATTTAGAAAATCTGTTGTGATGTCCAAGAGTGAAACTGTTTCTACTCTTTCCAAGAGCTCCTTGGAGGTGAGTACACTTACTTCCATAAGCTTGTCCAAGAAATACACTGTCACTTTCATATTTTAGACTTGAAAATGTGATTTACTGTTGAAGGAAGATAATTCTATGGAGTTCAACAAAGAAAAGGAAAATTGTACCAATTGTACAATTTTCTTACATGAAATTCTGTGAATGAACAAAAGAGAAAATACAATATTGTGTGTTGAAATGGACAATAATGACTTGATTACTGTGGAAATGGGGGAATAAACTCAAGGTGCTGGCTGGGTTGCGAGGTAAACAAGTACTAGAAAAGCATCGCGAAACATCCCCATCAAAACTGCAGGGAAACCAAATAATACCAATAATTCTGTGTTGTTCAACAGATCATGAAAGGTTCCCTAAAAGAGATGCAAAGTGAACTTGCTTTAAAGGGAAAGCTAAAAAAAAATATTTGGTCACGCTGTTAATGCCTCTTTTGGAAAAATATGTTCACTTCTGCCATTTTCATTCTTTTGGAAAGTCCATCACCATCTGTCCCTCAAGTTCCTTTCATGGATGACATACTTATCCATCAATGCTTTATTGCCTCTGTTTCCTTCACCAACATGTCCATTGTAACCATCACCAATCACAACTCTCTGTCTGGAATTCTCAGAACATTTTCATCTAGTTCCTTACATAATTTCTCTTTCACCTGAAGGTCGTCTGTGGGGCTGCACAAAACACCCTCAATTTTAAGTTATCACTAATCACTCGATCTGATACTTTTTCACCTCCGAGACTAGGATTAAGCAGGACAAAAAGGAAGCAAAGACTCTAGTTCAAGTTTGACAGCTCACAGGGAGAGAGGAGAGGAAGTGTTTCGTACAATTCAACACTGCGCTCTCTGATTATCCTCTCCTCAGCACCTCTATTTATTTGGTTTAAAAATGCCCCTTATATATGTGGATATTATAAAAAGGAGAGGGGGAAGCAAAACATTGTTTGAAACAAAGTGTACTTGTTTGTTCATGTGTGTGTGTGCATATCTGTGGAAGATTTTTGAGTATGTGTGCGGTAATCATTTCTTTTACATACAACAGGTGCTTCTGGTTCTTCACAGTTGTTATGATTAGATGTTCTTGTTCTTGTGCTGTCTCATGTTAAGCACCTGCCACATTATCTAGAGCAGAGCAAAGCATTTCTTTATTAGGAGCAGATGTATTATCGTTATATTCACAATTATTCTTCCATGCCCAGCTGTTTATCCTACATTTGCTGCCACGTTATCTAGAGAAGAGCAAATCATTCTTCATTGTAGGCAGAAACAGTTTCTTAATTGGAGCTGAGCAAAGCATTTTTTTTATTGTAGGCAGGAACAGTTTCTTAATTGGAGAAGAGCAAAGCATTCTTCATTGCAGGCAGGAACAGTTTCTTAATTGGAGCAGAGCAAAACATTCTTCATTGCAGCCAGGAGCATTTTTTTAAAGATATTTACAATTATTCCTAAATTTCCCCTATCCTACATCAAACATTCAAACAAACACTCCGAGGAAAATATAGGAATATGTCAGGTTCACCAATCAGACATTCATTAAACAGGACAAAAAGGAAGCAAAGACACCAGTCCAAGTCTCGCGAGGAGAGAGGAGAGGAACTCGTACAATTCACCACTGCACTCTCTGATTATCCTCTCCTCAGTACTTCTATTTATTTAGTTTTAAGATGCCCCTTATTTACATGGATGTTACAAAAAGGAGACGGCAAGCAAAACAGTTGGAAACAAAGTGTACATGTTTGTTCATGTGCGCGTGCATGTGTGGAAGATTGCTGAATACATGTATGGTCATCATTTCTTTAACAGGTAGCTGTTCTAACAGTTCTGATGATTAGATGTTTTTGTTCTTGCTATCTCCTGCTAGGAGGCTGCCACGTTATCTAGAGCAGGGCAAAGCATTTCTTTATTGGAAGCAGATGTATGATAATTATGATCACAATTATTCCTACAACTTATCACTTGTAATCTTCTGGAACAGAGAACAGGTCTGGAAGAGAAGTCATTACGTCATTATTGTGATCAACAATATCACTGTCATTACCCAGCTGTGCCAATAGTGGATATATTTCTACCAAATTTGAATTTGTCGGGGGAATACCAATGGTTATATGTTGGTTAAGTGATGCCCTGATGCAGGGAATACAACAACATCCACACAATGTAAGAATAGCTGTAAACACAGCTATTGAAACTAGGACAGAGAACACCAAGTTTTTATATTTGCCCAACATTTTTTCCCATAACTCAGACCAGGCTGGTGTGTTCACACCACAGTGCTCCTTCATCTTGTGGTTCAGGGTGTGGAAGCCTTGATGGCCCTTGTGAGTGACCCATCAAGTGCTGTTTTATTTGGAATAAACGTACAACACTGGTCAATGAACACTGAGCAGACACCACCCTTCTCGGCCAGGAGCATGTGGTTCTGGAATGCCATGAGTGAGGCTGCAGCTTATTGTTCTCTTATGGCAATAAAGCCTGCTTCCATGTAGTTACCTAGTTTCTGTACATTGTAATCTATGTAGTTGATTCTGTCAATGTTTTTATTTGGGGTTAGCTAGAACAAGATAGATTTCCATCCCGCAGCAATCTGGTTAGCCACCTGATACTCATCTGGTACACCACGTGGAATGGCAATTGCATCAATGTATGTTGGATCTTCATCTTTCCAAGAGGACCTTCGCCTTTGGGAGAAACCGAAGGGAGATCCAAATATGGATGCGACCAATTGCATATCCTCTGCTGTAGATGGAAACACAGTCACAGATAAGAGCAGTGATACCAGTGCACAGGTTCCTGATGCATTTATCAGTGTGTCATACAACGTTTGACCAACACATAACCATCAGATGTCTCTACGTGACAAAGGCTAAAATTAATTATCAATCACAAAAATGGTTTTACACACGAATGGTGATCAATTTCCTAATTTGTTTGAAGTTCCTATCAATTTGATACATGTTAAACTTCCTGGTGAGACTTCATTAGAAACAATGTTTTTTTGGTTTTCAAAAGAAGTTAATAGACAACCCCCCCTCCCCCTTTTTTTTTCATTTGTTCATTATCAGGTTGCACTGGTATAATCTGTGGACCTGTGCAAACAGCACAATCTTTTGAACAGGTTTTTGCTGCTTGTTTTACTATAAGGACCCAATTAATATTTTGTCCAGAAATTCCTGTTGCGATTTGAAACAAATTTCCTGCATCTAATTTAGTGTTTAATTCAGCAGTCGCTCCCTTTAACCTCAAAACCGTTTCAAAGGCAGGTTAATCTAGTTTGTGACCTACACAAATCTACACAGGGAATTGAGGATTTTTGGAAGACACATCAGCCTTAGTTCAATTCACAGGTACACATATTGTAACACTTGCATCTCTCATGGCCCGATTATTGTCACAAGAGTGTGGTTTTACATTTGCGGATCTACCGTGTCATTTTAATGAACTCAAATTAAAAAATTTTCTATGTAGTTATTCAATTTATCCAACACTCAACAGCAAAATTTAACTATTTAGTCCCCATTATGGCAGCAATCTCACTGTCCTAAATACCTTGGTTGGGTTGTTTCCTTCACCGAGTTGAACCACTACCATACCACTATCCCCTGCGTAACCGAACTACAGCGACCCTGGCAGTGGGAATGAGAACAGTTATCTTCCTTGTGGCCAATAAAGACAAATTAGTTTTTAGTATTAACAATGGTTTCAAAATCAATAACCTTCTTAAAATACACATATGAACTCAAATATTACTTTTTGCTATTTTCAAAGCTGTTGGGGTTGTCAATGACTCTTGAAAGGGACCTTCCCACATGTTTTTTTTTTTCTTCATCTCTATCATTCTGTGGAAAATATTGGTAATTTGTAAGGTCTCCCAAACAGTGTTTTGAATGGAATGAGACCTCTCGTGCTTGTAATGTATGTATAGTGTGACTAAATCTATCTATTGTGTCCATGATCTGTGTTTCTTCCATGCATTTCTTCAGTGTGTTCTGAATTGTACGATTCATTCACTCACTTTGTGGATCGCAAGAACAGTGGTGTTTCAAACTGATGTGGAATATGAGTCCTATTTTGTTGACCACTTTGTTTACAAAGTGTGTTTCATTGGTATGATGTCGTTGCATAATGCTTTAGCTACTGTTAGTGAATCAAATTGTTTAGGTAGGAATATTTCTACCCATTTTGAAAGAGCATCTTTGATGACTAAAACAGTATTGTTTTCCCTCACTTTGGTTTAGTTCAATGAAATCCACGTGTATTCTCTGAAATGAATATGTAGCCTAAGGAAACTGGCCATGTTTTCGGCGCACATTCTCTTGCGGATTATGTCGAGCACAGGTCAAACAAGCCCTACGAAAATTTTTGCATACAAGTTAAAGCCATAGGTTGTGTAATGTCTTTGTACCAAGGCTACCATTTTCCCTGTTGAGACATGAGACTTCCCATGGCTCAATATTGCTGCTCACTAGAAAATATTTTTTTGTTAGGATGCGTGTTGTATCTGTGCTGACATAAATCTCATTTTGTAATGGAGCACCTTTATTTTTCCACATTTTTGGTTCTGCCGTTAAGCTTTGTTTTGCATTTTGATTAACGCATCATCTGTTAATCATCAAGTTTGTCTTCATTTGTGACATGGTCAGCCAATCCAATAAAGGTTTTGGCTGGTATTTCTTTTGCTGTTTTATCAGCAAATATATTTCTTAATGATACTTTGTCTGTATTTCATGTGTGTGCTGCACATTTACATATGGTTATTTATTTTGGTAATTTAAAGTGCCACTGTCATGAAAAGCATGATTTTTTTGTATGTTATTATTGGAAAAATCAGCAGCTGACATGGACCCATGCGTTTTTTTCACCACAAAACAGGATTTTGATGTATACAGCTTTTTGTAACTCTCAGCATGAAAATCCTCTCGAGGGATTTGTTTTCAAGAAGAACCAGGAAGTGACGTACATGGCAGGACTGCCCTCAAGTGGACTCGTTTGTTTCTATTACTTTTACCTCCGGGAAGGTAGCTCGTTGTTCCTTTGTGTTAGCCAAAATGCCTGCTCGTTGCATTGCTGGACATTGCTTGAACACTCGGGACGATAGATTTACCCTTCGTGAGTTTGCAAAAGACCCAGTTCGTCGTGAAAAATTGATTGCATGGGTGCAAAGGACAGAGCTTTGTGGGTTCCAAATGACAGGTTGGTCTGCATACAAATACTAAAAAAAAGCAAAAGTTGGGAGGGGGGGTGTAATCCATAATTCAGGGTTGCTAAATGTGTCGATGTGCGCATCGGAAGGCTTCCATGCAGCAGCCGTTGAAGGACGTCCTCTGCAGGCCTTGTGGATTGCTACCGCCCTTGTCAACAAGGCCGAGCCGGCCGCGGCCTTGTCGGCAGCGGTGGCTCCGGTGGCTCGTGTCCGCCATGGAAGTGGGCGTTTATCACCGCCGCACGGAGGTGGATAGGGCTGGGAGGTGGTTTGGTCCGTGATCTGCAAGTCATCTAAATATGGCTTGAAACAATATTGCCCCCGGGGTAGTTCTGGCAAGCCATCTCTTCCCAACAAATTTACTGGGCAATCTGGGACCATGAGCATTGTCAATTTACACGACTCTCCCAGGGGGTCTTACACCCACACAAGATTCATTTTGGCGACAACAGCAAGCCTTCCCTGTGTTGTTCTGACAAACACTTCCCTTCCTGACATGGTGCATCCTGGAATGCTCTCTCGAGATGCTGTTTTACATGCCCCTGTGTCACCCAAAATTGTCATTGACTTCCCATTAACTATCAGTTCCACCTTGGGTCTAGCCACGTCCAGTGCAAGAATTTCCTGTAAATGTAGTTCTATTTCTGCTTCTTGAGCATCAGTTGTGACATTTCGATGGGAAGGTGCCTGATGCTCTACTCATGCGGTGGTGGATATTTTATTTTTTAGGGCAGCCACGTGAAATGTGACCATTTTCTCCACAACACAAGTAAATAATTTCTTTTTGATCAAATTTTTGTCCCCTCCCCATTCCTCTTCCCCTAGCGCTTCCTCGTCTCCGGCCACAATTAATAAATGTTACGTGTAAAGCTCCAAAAATTTCTCCTTCTGTGAGAAAGGTGTCAACTTTCTTTTTCTTTTTTTGAAGCACTCTTTCTGCATGCAGTGCTTGGTTAACGTATTGTTCCAGGCTGCCACTCAGTTTGTCAACCCAATGTTTATCAATCCATTGTTTTATCCCCTGATGCTATGCCAATCTCCCTTCGTTGCTGTCGTCCATATTTATTGTACTTCCAGACCATTTAAGTGGTAAGAATTTCTCAAGTCTTCCATTTCCTGGACGAATTCTGTTACATCCACTTTATGAGATTTGATACATTCTATTGCTGTTTTCACATTCTCTTGAGTCTAAGTTTTTTTTTCTTTCTTTTTTTGTAATCATTTTTGTTTGTGTTCCTTATTTTACTCTGCAGGATAACTATATTTTTGTTTGTGTTTTGAGTTGGCCAGCAAATTAATATTATGCAATTCACAAATTTAGATGTTTTATTTTATAAGATCATTGGCTTTCTACAAACTTCTAGTCCTTAGACATTAATTTTTGTTTCAGAGATTCTGTATCAACTATTTTGCTGTTCGTTCTTCTCCTGTTGGAGTCAGTAGTTCACCTAGGGCGACTATACTGACTTCCCCCTGAACATGGTGACAATTACTTTCTATTTGAGGTCATTATTGAGCTTCAACCACACGTGGTGGAGAATTCTTACCCTCTCCATCCCCAAACAGTTGCCACTTTTAATTTCCTGTTCAACTGAGGTAGTGACCCTCCACTCACACTTTTACACTTACACACGTTTCACAGAGCTTAAGTACTTATATACAGGACACACGTTGCCCTTTTCTCTGTTTTATGACTAATTTGTCTACTCCATAGGGACTAGTATTTTTTAGGTTTGGTTCTGCTGCACTTGCCCAGACCCACATTCACTCATTCCTATTGAGTGTGTGAGTTTCCCACTCACCAGAGATGTCTTTTCTTCCTTCGGCTTCTTGTCAACCCTCAATCTCCAGACGTAAAGCCGAGGGCCTGGAAAGGGTCTCAAGTGCTGTGGCCATGGTCTTTGCCCGGATGTCTACTAAGCCCCTAGAAACCTCAGGTATCTTGAGATTCGGCCTGAAGGACCTCGTAAATATCAGGTTTAGCAATTAGAAATTCGTTAAACGGGACAAAATAGGAAGCAAAGAACCAGTTCAAATTTGACAGCTCGCGAGGAGAGAGGAAAGGAACTGTCTCGTACAATTCGCCACTGCAAGGTCTGATTATCCTCTCCTCAGCACCACTATTTATTTGGTTTCAAAATACCCTTTATTTACATGGATGTTACGAAAAAAGGAGCAAAACAAAGTGGGAAGCAAAGTGTACTTGTTTGTTCATGTGTGTGTGTGCTGTGTGTGCGTGTGAATGTGTGTTCATGTGTGTGAAAGATTGCTGAGTTCATGTGTGATCATCATTTCTGAAAGAAGACAACAGGTGCTCCAGGTTCTAACAGTTCTTATGATTAGATGTTCTTGTTCTTGTGTTATCTCCTGTTAAGCGGCTGCCACGTTATCTAGAAAAAGCATTTCTTTGTTGGAAGCAGATGTATGATAATTATATTCCCAATTATTCCTACAAAGAGCAATGCAGTTTTTGTCCTGGCAGTGGAACAGTGGACCAGCTCTACACCCTCGGCAGGATTCTTAAGGGTGCATGGGAGTTCACCCAACCAGTCTCCATGTGTTTTGTGGACTTGGGGAAGGCGTTCGACCGTGTCACTCGGGGAGTCCTGTGGGGGCGTTCTTTGGGAGTATGTGGTATCGAACCCCCTGGTAAGGGCTTCTTTGGCCCTGTACAACATAAGAATTTGGTCCGCATTGCTGGCAATAAATTAGACTAATTCCCAGTGATAATTAGGACTCCGCCGATGCTTCCCATTGTCACTGTTTTTGTTTCGGACTTTTATGGACAGAATTTCGAGGTGCAGCCGTGACGTAGAGGGTGTCCAGTTTGGTGGCCTCAGCATTGGATATTTGCCCTTTGTAGATGATTTGGTTCCATTGGCTTCATCAAGCTATGATCTCCAACGCTCAGTGGAGCAGTTTGCAGTCAAGAGTGAAGCGGATGGAATGAGACGCAGCACCTCCAAATCAAAGGTCATGGTCCTCAGTTAGAAAAGGGTGGCATGCCCTCTCCGGGTCGGGGATGAGATCTTGCCCCAAATGAAGGAGTTCAAGTATCTTGGGGTCTGTCTGAAAGGACGAGATCCTTGAGAGAAGAGAACAAAATTAGTTTCCTCGGCAGGGTGTCCGGGCTGTCGCTTAGAGATAGGGTGAGAAGCTTGGTCATTTGGGAGGGGCTCAGTGTGGAAAGGAGCCAGAGGAGATCGCTGGCGAATCTGATCCGGATGACACCCGGGCGCATCCCTGGTGAGGCGTTCCGGTCATGTCTTACTGGAAAGTGACTGCAGGGATGACTAAGGACATGCTGGAGAGACTATCTCTCGGCTGACCTGGGAACGCCTCGGGTTACTCCGGAAGAGCTGGATGAAGTGACTGGGTAAAGACATCCCTGTTAAAGCTGCTGCCCCTGCGACCCGACCCGAAGAAGTGGTAGAAGATGGATGGATGGATGGATGGATGGATGGAACATTTTCCCACTTAGCTCTCCTTTCATTCTATCAAAAACTCATTCATACATACATTTTTCTGAGCCACTGACCCTCACAACTGTCGCAGGAATGCTGGACCCTATCTCTGCAATCATTGGTTAGGAGGGGAACTGTTTGCCAGTCATTTGCCGCACACATAGAGACAACCAACAGTCCCATTCACAACCACACCCAGGTGCAATTGAGAGTCTCCAATTAATGTATGTTTTGGGATGTGGGAGGAAAATTGAGTACCCGGAGAAAACCCACACAGAAATCACATGCACACATGCAACCTCCACACAGACTGAGTCGGGATTTGAACCCCGATCCTCAGAACTGTTTACCAAATTAAATGTTCTAAACATGAGTGGATCAAAACATTAAAAAATGAAACAGTAAAAATGAGATTGTAAGTTACTACATATTGCTAAACACATTGTCAAAATCATTCATTCATTTATTCATTATCCAAGCCGCTTATCATCACAAGGGTCACGGGAGAGGTGTAGCCCATCCCAGCTCGAGGGTGGACTACACGCTGAACTGGTTGCCAGTCAGTCACAGGGCAGATATCAACACCATCACTCAGTGGAAATCGATCCACCGCTGCCTGCACCAAACTCAGGCATGAGTACTACTACACCATCAATGACCTCTGGTCAAAATCAAAACATTCAAATTATACAGTAAAAAATTATCAAAATAATGCAAGGGCAGATCAGTGGACTGCCTCACAGTTCTGAGGACCAGGGTTCAAATCAAGTCCCCACCTGTTAGAAGGTTGTACTGTATGTTCACCCTGTTCCTGCTTGGCTTTTGTCCAGGCATGCAGGTTTACTGCCACTTCCCCAAGACCTGCATTAATTGGACACTCTGAATTGGCCGAAGTTGTGTTTGTGAGTCTGATTGGTTGTTTGTTTCTATGTGCCCTGTGTTTGGCTGGCAACCACTTCAGAGTGTACCCTGCAACTTGCCTGAAGATAGCTGGGATAGGCTCCAGGACTCCTGTGACCCTTGTGAGGATAAGCAGCTCAGAAAATGGATGGAATGATCTTTGTTGTGTATTCAATTAAATATAAATTTAACATGAATTGTAAATCATTGTATTCTGTTTTTATTTGTTTAGCACAACATTCCAACTTCACTGGAATTGGGGTTGAAATGACTGTGTGGTGGTGACTGACCACTAGCCCAGGTAAATAGCATAAGCATAATGACTATGACAGGAAAAGCTGAGGAGTTGGTTGACATGATGATTAGGACAAAGGTTGACTCATTGCTATCGGACCGATTGAAAGTGGCTCGATTCAACCACTTCACCATCGAACGTCATGATCGCCCACGAGATGGTGAGGCAGCCCCGTTTTCTAATTCATAAGTTGATCCAATACCGAGTTCATCATATCATCGTACCAAAGTATTATCCTGAATCAGATGCACCTGTGTGAGTTCGTTAGCTGCATAAAGACACCTGTCCACTCTATCCAATAAGTAAGAGTCAAACTTGTAACATAGCCAAGACAAAAGAGCTGTCCAAAGACACCAGAGACAAAATTGTCCAACTCCACACGACTGGAGAGGGCTACGGAGAAATTGCCAAGCAGCTTGGTAAAAAAGGTCCACTGTTGGAGCAATCATTAGAAAATGGAAGAAGCTAAACATGACGATCAATCTCAATAGGAGTGGATTCCCATGCAAGATATCACCTCATGGGGTCTCAATGATCCTTATAAAGGTGAGGAATCAGCCCAGGACTACACGACAGGACTTGGTCAATGACCTGAAAAGAGCTGGGACCACCATTTCCAAGGTGACTGATTGTAATACACGAAGACATTATTAATCATGCATGGCTCAGAAGGATCCCCTGCTTAAACCAGCACATGTCAAGGCCCGTCTTAAGTTTGCCAATGACCATTTGGATGATACAAAGGAGTCGTGGGAGAAAGTTGTGTGGTCAGATGAGACCAAAATGGAACTTTTTGGTCATAATTCCACTCATCGTGTTTGGAAGAAGACAAATGATGAGTTCCATCCTAAGTACACCATCCTTACTGTGAAGCATGGGGATGGTAGCATCATGCTTTTGGGGTGTTTTTCTGCACATGGGACACGACGACTGCACTGTATTAAGAAGAGGATGACCATGTACTGTGAGATTTTGGAGACCAACCTCTTTCCCTCAGGCAGAGCATTGAAGATGGGTCGTGCCCGGGTCTTTCAACATGACAATAACCCAAAGCACAGCCAGGAAAACCAAGGAGTGGCTCCGTAAGAAGCATATCAAAGTTCTGGCATGGCCTAGCCAGTCTCCAGACCTAAACCCAAGAGAAACTCTTTGGAGGGAGCTTAAACTCCGTGCTTCTCAGCGACAGCCCAGAAACCTAACTGATCTAGAGAAGATCTGTGTGGAGGAGTGGGCCAAAATCCCTCCTGCAGGGTGTGCAAACCGGTGTACATCTATAGGAAATGTTTGACTTCTGTAATTGCAAACAAAGGCTGCTGTACCAAATATTGACATTAGTTTTCTCAGGTGTTCAAATACTTATTTGCAGTAGTATCACACAAAGAAATCGTGAAAAAAAAATTATACATTGTGATTTCTGGATTTTTTTTTTGAGAATATCTCTCTCACAGTGCACATGAACCTAAAATCAAAATTTCAGACCCCTCCATAATTTCCAAGTGGAGAACTTGCAATATATCAGGGTGTTCAAATACTTATTTTCTTCACTGGAGTTTTTCAGTCAGTCTTGTTACTCCCACCACAACTGATATACCATCCGAGTACAGATGATAATCATGATTTTGGCTGGCGTGGGCTGTGATAATGTCTTATACTACAATACTATACTGTACATTGGCACATGCAGTGAGTCACTTTCCATTTCATTTTGTGGTTGTTCAATCATGTCTCAAGCTCTTTACAGCAAGTGATCTCCTGTTCTTGTTGGAGGTTTGTTTGGAATATCTCAGGTTTAATTATAGAGTACGAGGTTTCTATTTTATAAGACATTCAACTGTCCTCCCAGCAATTCCTTTGTTCTTTTTTCTTCGAAATTTTCTGTCAGAGAGGGAACTAAGCACAGTCCTAGTTTCAGCAAGCCATCTCTCCCCAACAATTGTATGTGGCAAACTGGGATGGGAAGGTATTTTCTTGTTAGTGCAGTCACGTGAACTATGACCTTTTTCTCCACAAAGCAAGGAAATAATTTCATTTTGATCAGAGTCGCATTCGCTCCCTTTACTCTTCTCTTTGTCTCTTCCACGTCTGTGGCCACGATTATTAAATGTTTCGCATAAAGCTCCATAAATTTCGTATTCCTGTCAGAAACGCGTCAACTTTCTTTTTCTCACTTTGTAGAAGTCTTTCTGCAAGCAGTGCTTGGTTCACGTACTGACTCTGTTGGTGGGTAGGAAGATTCGTTAGACAAAGGTAGAGCAGAGAACCATGTGGTGGAAGCTGAGAAAGGAAGAATGTTGTGCGGCCTTTCTGAAAGAAGTGACACTGGCTCTCGATGGACAGGAGGAGCACCCGGAAGACTGAACCACTATGGCCAAGGTGATCAGAGAGAGAGGCAGAAGAGACTTGGTGGTGGAACCCCAAATTACAGTAAGTCATACGAGGAAAGAGGTTAGCGAAGAAGAAGTGGGACACTGAGAGGATGAAGAGAGGTGAAAAGAATATATTTGAGATGCAATGTAGGGCAAAGGTACTGGTGGTGAAGGCTAAACAAGAGGCATATGATGACATGCACACCAGGTTGGACACGAAAGAAAGAGAAAAGGATCTCTACAGGCTGGCCAGACAGAGGTATAGAGATGGGAAGGATGTGCAGCAGGAAAGGATGATTAAGTATAGAGATGGAAATGTGTTGACTGGTGCCAGTCTCGTGTTAAATAGATGGAAAAAATACTTTGAGGAGGTGCTGAATCAAGAAAATGAGAGAGAAGGAAGAGTAAAAGAGTCAAGTGTGAAGGTCCAGGAAGTGGTAAAAGGGTGCTGAGGATGGAGCTGCCAGCCAGAACCGCGAGAGGAAGACCAAAGAGAGGGTTGATGGATGTTGTGAGGGAAGACATTGTCAGGTTTTACGGAGCCATTTAGTCTGGGATCGCTTAGTCAGGGACATGGTCAGTGACGTATCTGGTGATAGCATCCAGTGATAGCTAGGCACACGCAACCTAGGACATTTAAAGTAAAATTTAACAAGGAAGGAAAACAAGAGGAACTTCTTGCTCACGAGGAGAACGTGGGATGAGTCCCTTTCACAATTTCCATCTGTTCTGCCCACATCTCCATGAATCCTCCTTTTTATTCCTCACCGCCGTCCACATCACAACTTAGCAAATATGACAAACAAAGCAACTGTGAAAATAGCCAATGTGAATCTTTGCTATGTCTTCATTAGCCTCTCGAGATCGTCAGTCTTTATGTTGTCTGCTGCATCCCTGCCTGGTGTTACCACGGCACTTCACTGTCTGGTGTTTACACGGCACCCAATGTAACTTGATTGCATCTCATTGTTTAAGCACATAATAGCAAACATCTCCATGGCACCCAATGGGCATCTTGATTGCATCACATTAAGTAAAGAAGCATTAAAAATAACCAATAGAGCAAATATGAGATAACTCTATATCCAATTAATCCATCAGACATGAGGACAGTTGGTGTTCGAGAGGAAGATGCAGTAGATAGACTTAGATGGAAAAAGATGAGACACTGTGGCGACCCCTAATGGGACAAGGAAAAGAAAAAGGAATGCCGGAAACACAGATGCCTCTTCCGCAGCACACTGGTGCTTCAGGAACACGAAGTGAGACGTGCGCTCATGACAATAAACATCAGGAAAGCTGCTGGCTCAGATGGAGTGACCGGGAAGGTACTGAAAATCTGTGGTAATCAGCTGAGCAGTGCTTTTACAAAAATTTACAACAGTTCCCTGTCCAATCAACCATAATAAACCATTCCCACCTGCCTGAAATCTGCAACAATAATCCCTGTCCCTAAAAAAGTCAGCCATTGACAGTCTAAATGATTATGGGCCTGTTGCACTCACATGTGTGATCATGAAATGCTTTGAGAAGCTAGTTGCCTGTCACATAAGGGGCTCACTCCCTCCCTCACTGGACCCTACCAGTTTGCCTACAAAGGACACCTGTCCACCGTGGATGCGAGCGCAATAGCTCTCTGCACTGCACTGGGTCACCTAGAACACCAAGGGAACTATGTGAGGATGCTCTTCATTGACCTTTGCCCAGCCTTTAATAACATTATCCTAGGTATTTTGCTTGACAAACTCAGGGTCCTTCTCTGACTATCTCTCGCCATCTGCTGCTGGATTAAAGACTTTCTCACAAACCATCCACAGTGTGTGAGACGTGGCCCACACCTGTCTTCCTCAATCATCCTCAGCATTGTGTCCCCTCCAGATTGTGTACTGAGCCCCCTGCGAAACTCTCTTTACACATATGACTGCAAACCAGCCCATCCCGGCAACTCCGTCATCACGTTTCCTGATGATACCACCATGATCAGGCTCATCTAAAAAAGGAGATGAATCTGCCTACAGAGATGAGATTTGAAAATTTTCAAAGTGGTGTTCGGCAAACACACTAAACACAAAAATGAAGGAAATCATCCTTGATTTTTGCAAGTGGGCCATGGACCCGGTCCCACTGTTCAACAATGGGAAGTGTGTGGAGATGCTTTTGATTTCTGGGAGTGTTTGCCATGAGCGAGGCTGCAGCACTCTGTGGCACTCATCACAGCTGTTGCGCATTCGGCATGTTAATGAACCATCTATTTATGTAGGAGTTTACGTCACGGGCATTTGCCAGTTCATTGAGTTTCCCTGTGTTACCGTGTGCAGACACTGCTTCTGCAATAAAACCCACTGGACAATATGCCTTTGTCTCAGAGTCCTGCATTTGGGTCCTTCCCCGTACCGATGGTACGTGACAGAATGAACTGGCCAGACATGGACCCAGTGGACACAAACGTGAATTGACGTTCCTGTCCTGGCATTAACCCTTCCATGGCCGCCTGATGACCGCGTCTCAGCTGCCACCTGTCCACGGCCGCCTGACGACCGTATCTTGGCGACGATCCGTCCACGACCACCTGATGTCTTGTTGGCAAAACCCCTCCACGGCTGCCTCACGTTCCTGTTTCAGCGGCTACGGCGACCGGTTCCCAGCTGCTTCATGTTCCGATTTAGGCAGCTACGGTGACCGCTTCCCAGCCCCTTCACATTCCTGTTTCAGCGACTACGCCCTGTGTGGAGTTTGCATGTTTTCGCCGTGCCTGTGTGGGTTTTCTGCGGGCACTCCGGTTTCCTCCCACATCCCCAAAACATACAACATTAATTAGACACTCGAAATTGCCCTTATGTGAATGTGAGTGTGGCTGTTTGTCTCGACGTGCCTTGTAATTGGCTGGCAACCAGTTCAGGGTGTACCTGGCCTCCTGCCCGTTGACAGATGGGATTGCCTCCAGCATTGCCGCGACCCGTGTGAAGATAAGCAGCTCAAAAAATGGATGGATGGATGGATGGATGGAAAGAATTGGAACTCCATGTCCATAAAAACCAGAGACCCTTCAAGATTTGAGGACTGCTTGCATAGAGGAATGTAAGTGACTATAGTTTAGTTTCAGGAGCCATCTTTAAGACCACTTTGCAAACAAAGGCTTTTGTACACAGTTTTAAATAAATAGCAATTGGTGTGTTCAAAACATTTTTTCCCGTGTCTTATCACATTATTACACATAACTTAATTTCTGATGTTATTTAGTGTACTTTGCAGCCCTATGCGGGCACAAACAAGTGCACTCTGTAGACGGTCCCAAGCCCAGATAAATGCTGAGGGTTGTGTCAGGTAGGGCATCCGACTTAAAAATGTTCAAATATGACCATTCACGGCAGCACGGTGGGACATAGAGCGTTCGCCTCACTGTTCTGAGAACCAGAGTTCAAATCCTGGACCCGCCTGTGTCGAGTTTGCATGGTCTCCCTGTGCCTGTGTGGGTTTTCTCTGGGCACTCCAGCTTCCTCCCACATCCCGAAAACACGCATTCATTGGAGACTCTAAATTACCCCTAGGTGTGATTGTGAGTGCCGCCACTCAACAACGAGGACAGATGTGGGTCTCCATGTGTACTGGGATTGGCTTTTAACCACTTCAGGGTGCACCCCGCCTCCTGCCCGATGACAGGTGGGATTGACTCCAGCACCCCCGCGACCATCGCGTGGATAAGTGGCTCAGAAAATGGATGGATGGAGATGACGATTCATCTAAAGAATCCCAAACCTGATCTGTCATGGTCCAGGTTATTCACATCCGCCTTGGCACTGTTAACCTGCAGGAAATTGGTGGAAATTCAGCTACAATGTGTTGAAGACAAATAAGAGTAGGAAAGCAGAATCATCAGTAGAAGAAGAGAGGAATGCACATAGCATACAAGTGAGTGTAGGGACTATGAATGCTTGACAGAAAAAGTTCAGGAGTTTGTTGAAATGATGATTAGGAGAAAGGTTGATATCTTGTGTATCCAAGAAAGGAGGTTAAAAGGCAGTAAGGCTAGAAGTTTAGGGGCAGGGATTTAAATTATTTTATCATACAGTAGATGGTCAGAGAAATTGTTTTTCAGGTCTATCAAGCCAGACCCTGATGACAAACCTTAAAGGTCTAATCCAGAGGAAATGTATTTTGTCTATTATGCAAATGTAGCTAAAATTTAATTAAAAAATATTTTAAAAAATTCTCAACACAACAGAAATGAAATAAATTAGCGCCAAAATGCACATTTTCTTTGTAATCCAAATGCCTTCAATGTCTGTTTCTAACCGAGGCTTTGTTGAAGCTGCTTCTGTGTGACGTCTTGCAAAGACAACCCTAGTACAGAAATGGCTTCCTACACAGACCACCCGAGTGGGATCTAGACAGACAGCAGTGATGAAGAAGTTTTTATTGAATGTGTAAATGCTACTGGCTTCTTGTGCGTGGATAAGAGATCACACAGGTTTCCGAAGCAATGAGTGTTTATTGAACTCCGAGGACATGGAACACAGTGAGCGGCTACACATAGACCGCCGCAGGTAAACAA
Source organism: Syngnathoides biaculeatus (assembly GCF_019802595.1). Classification (NCBI taxonomy): domain Eukaryota; kingdom Metazoa; phylum Chordata; class Actinopteri; order Syngnathiformes; family Syngnathidae; genus Syngnathoides; species Syngnathoides biaculeatus. The sequence continues at coordinate 34,193,278 of NC_084644.1, forward strand.
CTACAACATAGATAAGGGACCCAACCCATAACACCTTGGAGAGGTCTACTCGGCAGTGACAATAAACCAATAATCTCCAGAATGCTGCGTGGAAGAGATGGGAATTTAAGAGGACAAATTTTCTTATTCTTCCTATGTTCAAAAAACATCCCATGCAGGTGTAATTTAACCATATATGTTCAAACCGGAGTTGACGAATGTAAGGACAGGATTTGGCGAAACCTGACGAAGTTGACGTGGAACTTTGCACCCAAAACACAGACTAGTAGGTGAAATCTACATACACTTTGTTGACGAAATAATCTAATTCAAACACGTTCAAACGTCTGATGCTGCTTGCACACAACAGTGAGTCATTTGTTTTTGTTGTTGTACTAGCGACTGAGTCAGCGTAAAACAAAAATCCAAACCTTCGGTATCATTTTGCATTTAAAGATTTAGCCTGTATTTTAAATAATGCACCTAACACTTGAGAACACACTGCCGTAATCGAATTTCAGGAAGACCTCAGCGTTAACAGTATACTAACTTTATACATTGTCCAAATTTCGTCATCATCACATGGATACGGATATTAGTTTATATATATATATATATATATATATATATATATATATATATATATATATATCGCTATTGTACTTACATTTAAAACGGGGTAGATACTTGTCAATACTAAACAATTGAACACATATGTACTTACTTACTACCAAAGCCAAGTGAACGCTGTACCGGGTTTTCAAAGCAGTCCTCCGTAAAATGCTTGAAACATATTACTGTCCACTTTGATTTGGAAGTCCAATGCGCCCATTTTATCGTCACAAACCTCGTCCAGAAACCTGCCTGTCTGTTCGTGTTTCGGCCATTTCATTTAAGCGGACTCGTCAGGGTTTAACACAGAACAGTCAAATGCAACACACTTCCTCATTATCGTTGCTAGCTTTTTCACTCTGGCTAAATGTTGCCTTGCCGTGACGTCACTTTCCGGGGCGTGCCAGAACTTGCCAAATCTAAGTGACATTTCGAACAAAATCTTGAGATTGCCTTTGACGCTAATTTATTTCATTTTTGTTGTGTTGAGGATTTTTAAAATATTTTAAAGGAAATTTTAGCTACATTTGTATGTTAGAAAAATAAAATAAATTTTCTCTGGATTAGACCTTTAAAAAACAAGGAGACTTGCAGCTAAGCAAAGTTATCTTTTTACTTGTGGGGAGAATAAACGAGAGTGCAACCAGTTACAGTCTCATAACAGTTCTGGACACACTGTGCTTGCCTCTTCTCCTTTTATTAGGGAGTGTCCTTTTGCACAAGCTTCTGAAAGGGGCAGGATAACACACAATGGATTCCCAACTATTTGGAGTAGTCTTCACCTGTGAGTGCAAGTAGGCTGTGTGCTTTCCTCCACTCTCTGCCAAAAAATCTGCTTTCCTCCTCTTCTTCATCTTCAACCCACAGTAGCTGAATTTCAACTGACGCCCTGCAGGTTAGCTGTGCCGGAACCCTGCGTGTAATGTATTTTTGAATTGCTGATTGAATGGACTGCCATCATTACCATTGTCAACGAATGCACTATTTTGTTTGAACACTTCTGTCATCCTGACAACATCAAACGAATCTCCTTCTTTCTGTTTGGTTCTACCAATTATCCCATAGTCTCCTCTCCTTCTGAATCTCATTTTTGGTTTTCGAAAGCTCTCACGCTAACTTCAAGTTTGTGAGATTTATATTACAGACTGTGGTTTTGATTGTCTAATGCATTCAAATTGCCTTTGCAAGGATGCAAATCTCCTCTCAGTGCATCCATCCACACCTGTTGGACTTTCACCCTCCACTGCCTTTTTAACATCTTCCATAGTCCATGTTCTGTTGTGTAGAATTGTATCATCCGGTCCAGGCTGTACTGCTCTGGGTTTGGCAACAGCCACCACAGGGAAAGCATCTGTTTCTTCTTCAATTTCTTCTTTACTAACGACAACTTCTCTTTGTGTATGTGGTACTTCAATAAACACTCCTATTTTTATTTTCCCTCAGATTTAGTTTTTTAATTGTCGATTATGCTCAATATAGCGGTGGTGATTCTGGAAGTGGTGGATACACACTAATTAATGGGTTCGGAGGTGCAGTCAGTACCAAACTACATTCCCCAACTTCCTCTCCCTGTCTGGGTGGGAGAGGAATATTTTGTCTCGGTTCCTGAGTTACAAGTCCTGTTTCTTTAATCCTCCTGTTTGTGATACAGGAGTATCCTTTGCTCTGTGTTTTTTAATTGTTTTTTCTTTCTTTTGGCCTTGATCTCTGGCTTGGGCCAATGCAAGCTATGTTTTTGCTTGTTCCCAATCATTTTTATTTATCTTCTTTTCATTTCCTCAAGCCTTTTGATCTCTATTCCCTTTTAACATGAATTCGCTGGTGAATCCAAATTCTATTCTCAAATAGTTGAGGGGTTCGATAGCGCACGCTGATTTTGATTCTACATATCTCCAATCTTTACAGATCTGTTTTTTCTTTGCCCCCCCCACCACCACATTTTAACTTCAGTTTGGTCAACCCATTTTACGCATGGGGGGGTTCCTTTGGATTGATGATTTTTGTCACACCAGCAGAGTGACAAAGCCTCCAGTGGTGTTTCTCCTTTCAGGTCTTGTGACATTAGGCAAAGTTAGAGGTGGCGAAGGTGAAACAAGAGCCGTATGATGACGTACACCAGGTTGGACACTAAAGAAGGAGAAAATGATCTCCACAAGTTCTCCAGACAGTGGGAGAGAGATGGGAAGGATGAGCAACAGGTTAGGATGATTAAGGATAGAGATGGAAATATGTTGACTGGTGCAGTAGTCTGCTAAATAGATGGAAGAATACTTTGAGAAGTTGCTGAAAGAAGAAAATGATGGAGAATGAAGAATAGAATAGGCAAGTGTTGAGGACAAGGAAATGGCAATTATTCATAAGGGGGAAGATAGAAAGCCACTGAAGAGGATGAGAAATGGAAGGAAAGTTGGTGACATAGCTGTGGCGGTATGGAAGCAATTTGGAGAGGTGGCTGTGAGGTTTTTCATCATCTTGTTCAACAGAATACAAGAGGGTGAGAAGATGCCTGAAGAATGGAACGGTCCCATTTTTATGAACAAACGCGGTGTGCAGAGCTGTGGGAACTATAGAGGAAAGAAGTTTATTCATTTATTTGATACTGTTTTATCACGTTGAATGTTTATCGGTGCAAGGTTAAACCTGACTTCCAGTTTTAAGCATGGAGCCTTTGATTTTGATGAGTACACAGCAGAACTCAGCATTTTGTCACGAAAAATAACTTCACATAACACCGGTAAAAATAAATTCAAACCAAGACTCAAGAAAGACACTAATGGATGAAACCAAATGCTCTGTAAAATAATGATTGTTGACTGTTGCAGCAGAGAAGATCCATTCAATCTTCACAATAAAAAACATTGTCAGGCAAATCCCATTACAACAGAAATTCTATAAATTTGTCATCTGTTCTCTTTGGCCCGGTAACATGCCTCATTTCCTGGTACTGCTTCGCGGACAGGGGCTTGGAACCACTGTTTTAGACACCTCGGAACGGAGTATCTTTTTTAATTTTTTTTATAAAGTCACTCAAAAGTATTGGAACATGTGACTGATGGGTGTTTCTAGTTGCTTAAGTGCCTTTTACCATATTTTCTGCACTATAAATTAGACTTAAAGTGCCATTGACATGCCGAAATACATTTTTAAATGAATATTGTTATGAAAACTGCATATGTTCTCCAATGTGGAATGGATTCATTGAACCCTGCGTGTAATGCATTTTCACTGTCTACAAAAAAAATGACCTGAGAATTGTCATTCATGTGCAAAGTTGCGGAAGTCTCCCTCGACATCCCAGTGGCAGCCCTATTGCCTACAACATCATTTACAAATGTCACACTGGTGAGTCCATTCAGGCTGCCTTTTTTTTTTTCATTAAAAACATACTAAAAATCATGCTTTACGTGTTGGTGGCACCTTAAAAGTCTTTAACTTTCTCAAAAATCCACAATGTGCGTTTTAATCCATTGCGTTTTTTTGTGCGTATTGAGTTCCAAAATAAGTAAAGATGTCTTTGGTCAGCACTTTGCTTGGTTGACTGTCACTGACACAAAGAGGGCCGTAGTATGTACACTACATACGCTGGCAGCGATAAACCAACCAGAGAACATTACATAATATGTACACTACGTACACTGGCAGCCATAAACCAGAGAACATTGCGTGATGCATATAGTACGCACACTTACCTCCACCACGCCTCTGGTAGGTGTACTACCGGTATGCTGCAAAATATTTGTTGACCTAAGGACCCCCGAAAATGTCATAAGGGAAGATGTCTTTATTAGGCACAATTCAAATTACAGGCTATCATTTACGCGAAACTGCATAAAAAGCTAGAAAACCATTTCGAAATCAGAATATGTTAGGTCCAAAGCACGGACTTCTTGCTCAATGTGGACCCAGAGGCTCCGGCACCAGGATAAAATGATGAGACAGAGGCAGAGTTGTTTTTCACCAAACTGCAGTTTGGGGAGAGCTCGGGGGGAGAAGAACATATTCTCCACGCCCGCACGTAAGACTCTCTCCGAGCTTTCCCAAAACCACACATTTTATTGAGTTTCACACATAGGGCGGGGGAGAGCAGGTTTCACAAGACAAGTAAAGTTGTTATGCAGAGACAGTTAATCTTCTCAAGGCCGGGTGTCCTCTGATTAGACACAGTTCTTCCTGTTACAAAAACCCACAAGAATGCAGCTATCATAAATGTGCAGTCACTTTGAGCTCTTAAGCTTCCCATAGACAAACAGTACACACACGCATCTTTGCACAGTAACAGAGTTATTAAAAGAGATTTATGACACATGAGGTGATACATTTCACAGGCCTCTGTGAAATGTGTAGGCTTATCTTACAGAATACAGTAGTTTGGTGAAGTCAGTGGATCATTGGCTTCATGCAGTTTTTGCAAGTAAGGTTCATGCCACCAAATATTAAATGTTATTCACTTTAATTTGATTTAAGAATATCTGTTACAATATTTCTGCTCACTTGAAAACTGGGTGAATTCAAATGAAAGGTTGTTGAACACTTCTGGATGTTGATCCCATAAAATAAAAAGCTGCAATTCAGAATTTTTGGATCACATTCTTCCTTTGGTATGAAACCTAAATGTCGTCACTATACAATAATAAAGGATTTAACCTTGTTCTTCCAATGCTTTTAGATGGGACTGTGAGTGTTTTTGTCTGTGTAAATGCGTGTGTGAGTGTGCACATATACAGTATATAATATACTCCACACATCAGTTTGATACATTTGGACATCCTCATCTTTTTCTTTTTATTATGCTTTGAAGACCAATCATCTTCTGGCCAAAAAATAAATAAATAAATATCCAGAAAAAGTCAAGATGGCATTGGAAAACCAATTGAAAATATTTGGATTTTATTCTCAATGTATAGTGCTGACTGCAGTCAAAAGATATGGCAACATGGTTAACATTTGCGTCAACATCTGTCTGTTGGTGTGTTTTTACTCCAGGGCAGAAATCACTTCCACATATGGCATGTGAGGCAGCAGCTGCTAGAGCAAGTGAGCTGCCTGAAGGTCAAGTTTTCCCTCACTATTCAGTGACAACTGACTCAAAGGTCATTCGGTCACAATCGGTTTAATGGAAACTTTTGCCAATGGGCCCAGAATGCTCAGCAACAAACGTTGTTTTCTGTGTTCGTGACTCACTGCTCTCCTCTGGTGAAAATCCCTTATTCACTGTCCACCACAATAAAATGTATTTAGGATACTCACACATTTATCTTCTCATGTGGCACATATCTTTACACATCATTAAAATGTCTGTATCATCTCCCCCCAGAGGCAAATATCACGCTATGAACAGCTTGACTTTGAGGTAATTTTAGTCTCTTTTATTTAAATGCAAATCTTGGATATGTATCATTCGAATTATAAACTATAGCTGTTTGAATTATTCACTGTATGCCTTGACGCTTCATTAGTGATTGATAAGAGGATAAAAAAAAAGTGGAATTGATAGGGGGTCTGTGCTATTTCCCTTGTGCATAATGTACAATGTTCCTGTGTAGAAGATAATGCACACCCGGAAACGCCACCAGGACATGTTTCAGGACCTGAACAGGAAGATTCACAGTGCAAACATGGATGTAGAGTCTCGACCTGTTGATGCCAAAGCTTCCAAAAGATGGAGTGTGTCCTCTAACTGCAGCGACAAGACCAACACAAGTGTAAAAAGTTTGACTTTATGTTCTGCACCCCACGCACAGTGCCAGCTAATGATGTTCTCATTTCATTTAATATTAGCCAAATTTAAAAACTTGGTTGTGTCGTATATCCACGCAAACCTCTAACCTCAAAAAAGTAAAAAATTCCTCTCGCATAATGCCTTTCTTGATAAACTAAAAAAAGGTAATTTCTTGTGGAACGTCTTCCCAGAGGAGTGCAATCGATTAAAAAAAAAGAAAAAAAATCTGAAGTGACACGTCACATTATCGTGACAGTCCACAAAAACTAGCCCATCAGAATCCTCTTTATTTGCAAAGCATATATAAGCACACAAGGAATTTATCTCAAGTAGTTGCAATTGCTCTATTACAACAAAAGACAGCCATTTTGACTTTTGAGACATAAAAACATACTACAGAGAGTCACTTAGCCTCTAGCAATTTAATGGCAATAGGGAAGAAGCCGCTAGAATGACTGCCCATATATTTTGCTATGCTAAATAGCGCCTACCTGAGGGAAGGAGCTGGAAGATGTGGTGACCAGGATGTGGAGGGTCCAAGAGGATTTTGCATGCGCTCGTCTTAGTTAGTGGCAGCATGCAAGTCCTCAAGGATGAGTAGGAAGGTATGACAAATTTTTCAGCAGTCCTGATTGTCCATTGTAGTTGGAGTTCGTCCTTGTTTGTGGCAGCACCGAACCAGACATTGATGGATTAACGCAAGACTGATTCAATAGGCTCAGAAGCTGCAAGAAGTAGATCCTCTGCATGTTTTTTTGGAGGATGGAGTTGATCTTGGTCTCCCACTTTGGTCCTGAGACACTGCAATTCCCAAAAAAATAAGATCTTGACAGTTGACACAGGGAAGGTGGACACTCTGAGAGGTAGCTGTGGCAAAGGATGCTCCTGAAATCGAGAATCATCTCAAGAATCCTGAGTGTGTTTAGGTCCAGGTTGTGTCGGCTGCACAAAGCTCAAGCCGCTCCACTTCCTCTAGATATGAGGACTCATCACACTATTTCTTGAGGTTGATGACTGTGGTGTCATCTGCAAACTTTAGGAGTTTTACAGCTGTGTGCATTGATGTGTAGTTGTTAGTGTAGCAAGAGAAGAGCAGCGAAGAGTGGACACATCCTTGGGGTGTCCCCGTGGTGAAGGTGGTGTTCCTCAGCCTCACCTGCTGTGTCCTGCCTGTCACCAGTCTATGAATCCACTGGCATATGGCAGACAAGACACTGAGCTGGAAAAGACCAGAGGAGAGGAGTTTGGGGCTGATAATGTTCAACGGAGAGCTGAAGTCCACTAGCAGGATCCTTTCTGGGCCATTGTCGTGTTCTTGGACTAGAACTCTATTGAAGCTCTGTGTGAACACTGGGGCAAGCGGGTCCACACAGATTTTGAGGCAGCATGGGAACACAAGGTCTGGGCCCACCACTTTGTTGTTCTTATGTAGTTTGAAGCTACTTATCTCATCCTGTTTATGAATGGTCGATGCATAAGTGTGTGTGATGGTGGTCATGGTGTGGCTGGCTGGGTATAGGGTATGTAAGTGTTCTTTTGAAAGCTGCAGTTTTAGATTTCAAGTTGTCTGCTATTCCTTTTTTGTTCTTCGCTTCTAGTAGTATATATAGTGAAGTGTAGAAATTTGGTGAATTTTTGTGTCACCTTTTTGGTGTGGAAGGATCTCAGGGCCATTGAAATACATTTATGCTAAGTGAATTCACATGTTGTTCCTAAAATACATACAATTATTCAAAGAGGCCGCCATCATACTTGATATGCCCATGTCTTTGCCTCTGTTCTAGCTATCATGACAAATTTGGTCTCAAACTGTATGTTTTTTGGGTCCGGGAATCCAATAAAAAGGTTTTTTTTTTTTTTTTTTTTTATGTTCAAGCAAACAACAGTATTCCCCTCCCTATGAATTGAGAATTGTTTATTTTAAGAACTGGATGCCAAAACAGTCCATTCACAAATTTACTCAAATTTAAGTAATAATAAAGTGATGGATTCAGACGATCAGAGTAATGAGATAGTGATAGTGAGAACACTATTAAACTATGTCAATCAGTTTAGCGATACATGGAATGTCATAACTACAATGTTTTAATAAGTGTCTATTTAGATGTCTGCACCACTGTGGGAACATGAGCCACGACATCTACAGAGATGCAAGGAATGCAGCCTCTACTATTTACAAGGTGCCTTACAGTCAGTGTTACAGTTGCAAATGATGAGTTCTGGCAGGTCCTTTGAAATAAATGTAGCTCTAGGTGAAGAGTCTGGGGCAGGGGTGCCAGCCACTTGCAGGGCACATATTGAGAATATCGAGACATAGAGCTGGCTGGTGGGGGGGTCTGACCTTGTTTTCTTTTGAATGACCAATGATGAAAAAGAATGACCAAGTCACGAAGATCTACCCACTACAACAATGGAAAACATATTTATTTCAAAGTATTTTGAGGATTCTTTTCTGTGTTAATGTATGTTTGTGTGCCTTGCAAAACCGCATGAGCCAGTATTGCACAACACAACATACTTAACAATGAACATTTTTTGTAACTATCTGAGTTCACGTTGATGATCACTAAACAACATACAAATGAAAATGCACACATGAGCTGTCACTCACGTCAGTAGATTCATGTGCAGGGAGAAACACTCACAATCTCTGATGTCCTTCCACATTTGCTGGGTTAAGTTCTCAGCCATAGGTTCACAGTGCCATCTAACTGTACTTCTTGACAGCTGTCGAGCTTTTATTGAAGATAATATTCCTGCCGTAATTTTAAAAGATCGGAACAACGAGTCAGCTATGCCTCTTTTACCATCTCTCCGTCTTTGAAGGACTTCTTGTTATTAAAAATGATGTGACGAACCCGGAACGATGCTTCGGTGGCGGCTTTTGCTGTCGAATTATGTTGTGTGAAAAGTGACTGCTGTGCGGCCAATTGGGATTTTAGTTAGTTCACTTTCCTCATTCTCAACTCGCTCGGAATCTCAGTCTCGTATTTTCCATGAACGGTTAAAAAATGCAGCTGCACATTTAACTACACTGGCAGATGAGACAAACGCACTTCGAAAATGACCGTGAAAAAAATGTCTGCCTCCCATTCCGAATGAAAGTGATACATTTTTGTCTTCTTCTTTGCTCCAGCATCCATACTCAAGTTTTTTTTATTTTAAGAAAAAAGCGATGGCTTAAAATAGGGGGGAACTCGCTGACTAGCGTGAATACAGTTGATGTCTTTTTTTGTTGTTGTTTTCGGCACGCTGTCATGATTGAGCAAAACTGCCTCCAATCGCGATCGACTCGTTGAGCACCCCTGGTCTGGGGTATCCTGCTGGCATCCCCATAGAGAAGGCGAAATTTCTGTCGAGTTTTTAACCAGTGTATTACACCGTACATGTACTGCACCGTAGTTCCACTCTAAAGAGAAACATTAGTAATACAAAACCCTCCTTTATTCTTTTTTTCTTTTTTATTTATTCGGGTACATTGTCTGGCCCTTATGCAAGGTTCTCTTACCTGATAAGCTACTTGGAGGATCACATGGATTGTGTCACTGCTTGTTGGTCAAACTTTTTTCTTTATAATAACAGAGGAACTATGGCAGCAAGCATGCTAATATCTATCGTGATTGCTAATCATTTAGCATTTTACTGTCTCATATTCTGTACACCATAAATACATACCTCACATATACTTAGTCCCAGTAAATCCAGTTAAGGGTTGAGGTCCTTACTAAAATACTAAAAATTACTAAAATAATAATCATAATAATAATAACAGTGACGCAGTTTTAAAGCGTTAACTTCACAGTTCTGAGGTCCAGGGTTGTGTTCTATTGTGGAGTTTGCATGTTCTCCCCATGCCTGCATGGGTTTTCTCCAGCCACTCCGATTTCCTCCTACATCCCAAAACCATCCCAAATTAATTGGACACTCTAAATTGCCCTTATGTTATTTCGAGTGCGGCTGTTTGTCTCTATGTGCCCTGCAATTGGCTGGCAACCAGTCCAGGGTGTACCCTGCCTCCTGCCCGTTGACAGCTGAGATAGGCTCCAGCACTCCCCGCGACCCTTGTGAGGATAAGTGGCTAAGAAAATGGATGGATGGATCTCTCAACTCCCATAAGATTATCACCCTCAAAACCCCGTGTTCAGCGAGGACCTCGTCATCGCTCTTCCTCCCCGACTGTCTCTATGACTCCAACCATTTACCTTTTCTGGGAGCACTTTTTCCCTTCAGCCACGTCTTTAATCTTTGCTGTTCCAATATGAGGTTATGGAAAACTATATCCCTGACTCCCTAGCTTGTTGTCTCACCCACCCTTCTTCATTACCAGTGGGGGCTGGCTTCTTCATTGTAGAAAAGAAAGATACCTCTCTCCATCCCAGTATTGACTTCCGATGCCTCAACGATATCCCTGTAAAAAAAAAAAAGTACACTGCCCCTTATTGACCCCTCATTTGTAGCCTTCTGTGACACCCAAATATTCACCAAATCAAATCAATGCAATGCATATCATCTCATCTGCATTAGATGGAGGGATGAATGCAAAACACCCTTTTCTTGGATACTTAAAGTACCTGGTCATGCTGTTTGAATTAACCAACGCCCTTACCATTTTTCAAACTTTCATCAATGATGTCCTCCTTGACATGCTGAACCAGTTTGTTTTCACTTATCTTAAAAAAAAATGCATCTTCTCCCCGTCCCACAAAGAACAATGCCTTTCGAAAACTGCCTTTTTGTGACACTCTAAAAATGCCAACTCCACCTTTCCTCAGGTCACTTTTCAGGCTACATCACCAAAGGGCAGTTACAACCAGACCCAACAAACATCCAAGGAGTCGTTAATAGTTCCATCCCCTCAACCCGCAAGGAGCTTCAACTATTCCTGGGTTTCGCCAACATCTATCGACGTTTCATTCATGACTACAGCAAGGTTGCCATACCTCTCACCTGTCTCACTTCCACCTGTTCACCTTTCCATTGGACCCCTGCTGCATCACAAGCGTTCAAACATTTCATTGACCCCTCCTTCCAGTTCGTGGAGGAGATTGACACCTCTGACACAGGAGCAGGAGCCATCCTGTCCCAGCAGACCCATTTTCTCCCAAACTTCATCTCTCTGCCTTATTCTCCCATTGACTGTCTACATCCAAGAGTAATTATAACATCGGGAACTGTGATCCGCTAGTCATCGTTTGGGCCCTGGAGGAGTGAAGGCACTCATTGGAGGGGATTGTTCACCTTTTATTATATGGGCTGACCAAAAAAAAACAAAAAACAAGGCCTATCTCTGTTCCGCCAAGCGACTTAATCCCCATCAAACTTGCTGGGCTTTATTTCTCAACCGGTTTAATTTCTGCCTCCCCTCCTACCCTTGTTCGCACAATTGCATTGGGCTTTCCCCTCATATTTGTACCCCTTCTAGTCCAAGTCAACCATAATCCATCCTTCCTTTACGATTCCTATCCTATGTAATTATTGGGGTTTGATGAAGAATGTCACTAATTGTCATAATACCACAAATTTCACGCTAATAAGCAAAGAAATATTTTGTAAGTATACATGCTGTCGCTGTCATTGTGAGTTTACCTTTGTAATGTATATGGATTTTGGCATATGAAAATTATTTTAGACATGAATTTGTTGAAGTTGAATGCCTGCATTCACTTCCACGTTAGTATGAAATATGTTTTAACCCTTTATCTGAAAAAGAGCTACTCTGTCTCTTTCGATGTGTGAAACGCTTGAGGAAAAAAGTGACAAAAAAAACTTCATGTCTCATAATTTGAATGTTGCTCCAGGAAATAAATAAGATTGAGAACCTTGAGGTATTTTATTGTATCCAAACATGCAAATGATACAGTTAGTGGGTGATGATACCGGTAATGGGTGTTAATGTCCACTATATTGAAATGTAACAGGGTGACAGAACCTTGCGGACTATGTTCCACACCTCCATTGCTGCGGTGGCAGATCGTAGCTGTAGTCGTTAGGTGGTCGGTGCCTGTTACGGCGGCAATCTCCGAAAAAGTTGGTGGATACCAACTGTGAGTGATGCCGTAAGGGTGAAGAAGGAGTCCTATCAGACATTTTTGGCCTGTGGGACTCCCAAGGCAGCTGATGAGAACCAGATGGCATAGCGGGATGCAGCTTTGGTGGTCACTGAGCCAAAATACCAGGAGTAGGAGGAGTTCAGTGAGGCCATGGAGAACGACTTTCAGATGGCTTTGAGTAAATTCTGGTCCTCCTTCTAGCATCTCAGGAGGGAAAGTAGTGCACCTCAACACTGTGTATAGTGAGAATTGAGCGACTCTAGACGTTGTGAGTTGGTGGGGATTATGCTCAGAATACCTCCCAAAACCCCACTGACACACCTTCCAATGAGGAAGCAGAGTCCAGGTTCTCTGAGACAGGCTTTCCTATCTCTGGGTTGGACATCACCAGGGTGGTTAAAAAGCTCCTTAGTGGCAAGGCCATTTGGATGGACAAGATTTGCTTAGAGTTTCTCAAGGCTCTGGATCAGGGGTGCCCAATGCGTCGATTACGATCGACCAGTCAATCACCGAGGCCGTTTTGGTCTATCGCGTGACCGCGTGCCCAAAAAGAAAAAGAAAATGAAAAGACAGCTTTTCCTCAATCTCGTTGCTTATTTCAAGTGTGGCCAATACGTCCATCGTGCGCATCGATTTACTGACAGTCGGTTTGACCAATCCTGGTGTCATCTGACACGTCACTGCCCATCAGCACATACAGGTGTGTTCGAGCAAGCTGGCTTCCTATTTAACGTATGTCTCCATGGCAGTTGTGGCGATGCGCCCCACACCCCACACACCCTACATACTCACCCTCCCGTCGGTAGATCGCGAGAGGCTGGCCTCTTGACAAGTAGATCTTGGGGCAAAAATGTGTAGGTACCCTTGCTTTGGATGTTCTGGGGCTGTCTTGGCTGACATGCGTCTGTAACATCATGCAGACATCGGGGACAGTCCCTCTGGTTTGACAGACTGGGGTGGTGGTCCCCCTTTTTAAGAAGAGAGTGTGTTCCAATGGCAGGTGGATAACACTTCTCAGCCTCTATGTTAATGTCTATTTAGGGGGTGCTGTAGAGGATGGGTCGTTGGGAAATCGTATCTTAGATAGGAGGAGCAATGTATTCTTTTCCTGGTCGTGGAACAGTGGACCAGCTCTACACCCTCAGCAAGGTCCTCGAGGGTGTATGGGAGTTCGCCCTACGAGTCCACATGTGTTTGGTCCATATTGCAAGCAGAAAGTCAGACTTGTTTCTAGTAAGAATTGGACTCCGCCAAGGCTGCCCTTTATCACCGATTCTGTTCATAACTTTTTGAACAGAATCTCTAGGCGGAGCCAGGGATAGAGGGTGTTTGGTTTGTGGTCTCAGTATTGCATCTCAGCATTTTGAAGATGATTTGGTTCTGTTGCCTTCATCAAGCCATGATCTCCAAATCTCACTGGAGCAGTTAGCAACCAAATGTGAAGTAGCTGGGATGAGAATCAACACCTCCAAATCTGAGATCATGGTCCTCATTTGGAAAAGGGGCACATGCCCTCTCCTGGTTGGGGATGAGATCCTGCCCCAAGTGGAGGAGTTCAAGTTTCTTGGGGTATTATTCCCGAGTGAGAGAAGAATGGAGCAGGAGATTAATACCAGTTTGGTGCAGCATCGGCAGCTATCTGGATCATTTGTATCAATCCATTTTGGTAAGGAGGCCACTAAGTTGAACAGAACTCGTAAAGGGACTCTGTAAAAGCTTTACACAATTTGGAACTTTGACACTCTTATCTCTTACCTGTTCTAAATGAAGAAGATTTTACATCTTGAAAGGAATAGTTCCTGTAAATAGAAATGTCTCTTGTTCTTTGTTCTTGTTGATTAGTTGTTCTTTGTTCTGTATGTTGTACCAGGGCAGCACCGACTGCCGGAGAAAAATCCCTTGTGGTTTTACCCACTTGGACAATAAAGCTGATTCTGATTCTCAAGTTGTCCGATTGACAGGTATGCATGAACTAATGAAGCCTGGAGGAGAGGCAAAATGAGTTTGAAGGCAGTCCAAGTGATTGATTCATCCATCCATCCATCAATTATCTGCCGCTTTTCCAGGTCAGGTCAGATGGGATACCAAGACTGACCTCTCTCCACCCACTTTTTCTATCTCTTCCGGAGGGATCCCAAGGCTTTCCCAAGCTAGCCGAGAAACATAGTTTGTCCAGCATGTCCTGGGTCGTTTCTGGGATTTGTTTCTGGTGGGACATACCCGGTACACATCACCAGGAAGGTGTCAAGGAGCCATACAAATCTGATGCCCCAGCTACCTCATTTTTCTTCTCTTAATGCGGAGGAGCAGCGGCTCGACACTGAGCCCCTCCCGGATGACCGAGCTTCTCACGCTATCTCTAAGGGAGAGCCGGACACCCTGCGGCGGAATCTCATTTTGACCGCTTGTATCCAGGATCTTGTTCTATCGCTCAAGACCCAGAGTTCGTGTGCAATGGTTGAAGGTAGGAACATAGATCGAAAATTGAGAGCTTCACCTTTCAACTGAGCTCCCTCTTTACTAGAATGGATTGATACAAAGTCCGCATCACTGCAGACGCTGCACCAATCTGTCTGTCAATCTCTCGCTCCATTCTTCCCTCACTCGTGAACAAGACCCCAAGATACTTGAATTCCTCCACTTGGGGAAGGATCTCATCCCCGACCTGGACAGGGCAGGCCACCCATTTCCGACTGAGGACCACAGTCTCGAATTTGGAGGTGCTGATTCCCATCCCAGCCACTGCACACTCAGCTGAGAATCCCTCCAATGAGAGCTGGATATCACAGCTTGATGGAGCCAACAGAACCACATCATCCACAAAGACAGAGATGTGATGCTGAGGCCACCAAACTTGACACCCTCCATGCCTCAGCTGTGCCTTGAAAGTTATGAAGAAAATCGGTGACAATGGGTAACCATGGCGGAGTCCAACTCTCACCTGAAATTAGTCCGACTTATTGCCGGCAATGCGGACCAAACTCTTCGGTACCCCATACTCCCAAAGGAACCCCCACAGGACTCCCCAAGGGACATGGTCGAATACCTTCTCCAAGTCCACAAGACACGTGTAGACTGGTTGGGTGAACTCCCATGCACCCTCGAGGATCCTGCCAAGGGTGTACAGCTGGTCAACTGTTCCATGGCCAGAACGAAAAGAACATTGGTCCTCCTGAATCCGAGAGTCCACCTCCCGACGGACCCTCCTCTCCAGTACCTCTGAGTAGACCTTACTAGGGAGGCTGAGGAGTGTGATCACTCTACAGTTAGAACACACCCTCCGGTCACCCTTCTTGAAAAGGGGGGCCACCACGCCAGTCTGCTAATCCAGAGGCACTGTCCCCGATGCCCATGCAATGTTGCAGAGGCGTGTCAACCAGGATAGCCCCACAACATCCAGAGACTTTAGGAACTCCGAGTGAATCTCATCCACCCCCGGGGCCCTGGCACCGAGGAGCTTTTTAACCACCTTGGTGACCTCAACCCCAAAGATAGAACAGCCGTGTTGGTGGAATTGAGGAGGTCTTCGGACTATTCTCCTCACTGACTCACAACATCCTGAGTTGAGGTCTTTTTTTTTTGTTGAAGTTCTGCCTCACGTCCCTTTCATGGATGTTAAATGGTGGAGTGGAAGGTGGTGCGAATTGTGGCGTGGCTTCGTGTTTGCTTGGTGTGAAAGTGTCTATTTTGAATCTGCAGTAAAAGCTTTGGAGGTTGTCGGCTTGCCCACTCTTTTTTTCTACCGGGGCAGAACGTTCTTTGTAATTAGTGAACGATCGTAATCCGTGCCAGACTGATTCGAGTCATTAATGCCATGCTGTATTTCCAGTGTAGCTGCATAGTCCCTCTTTGCAATTCGTCAGCTGGTTTCTACTGCGATTGTAGAGGGCTCGGGCCCTCCCCACTACTTTTCAGATAGTCAAATAATAGACCTGGTTATATAAAAAGTGTGAACATTTAACAATAAAATAAAGGTTGGAAAATCAAACCTTGATGCAGAAGAAGATGCAGGTTTCTCATTTCTGTATCTGCCATCTGCTTGCTGTTTTCCGGATAACCCCTGGCTTGCTGGCTTGTAGGACTGTTCCATCTCTTTGGAGTCCACTGGTTGGTTGACTCAGTTCAAGAGTCACTCGCTGCTCTGCTCAGTCCGTGATTTAAGCGTTTGTCATTAAACGGTTTCTTGGCAAATTTGACCTATTTGGTTTTTAAGTGGGAAACCTCATCATTAGCATCTTGTAACTGGTCCTATCGACCCCCAGAAATGAGTTTGCTCATGATAGGGGCTTGTGTCGATTTCTAATCACCATAATGTAATTCCCTGCCATAAGTAGATGGCTGTGCAGCCTCAGCTGCAGCAATGAGGTCAGCTTATCAGGTCTCTGTGTCATCTCATTGTATTCCTCCATAAGGGAGGTGCTCTTCAGCCCGGTTTAAAGGTGCAGTGGTGTCTGTCTGGACTTTTTATGCTTTTCAGCTTCAAGTCTTAACTTCACCAGAGCGTCCTCTATGTCGCTCCATTTCAGCTGAGACACCAAATTTGGCGCCAAGCACCCAAGCGTTCGAGTGAAACTTTTATCTTTTAAAGGATTTGTGTTCAGCTTCATTCATAAGATTGGCGATGTTATCAGGTTAGGACTTCAACACCTGCATGTTTGACAGACTCTGCATAACCTGGGATAAGGTTCCTAGTTGAATTACTGACAAGCTCTTCTAATGTGTCCAGGTTGTCATATTGGCTGGGATTTTCTGCCAGTTCCGCCATGGCTACTTGTGCGGTAGCTTGCACCAGATACGCAGTTCAGTTGTTTGTAATGTAGGCTCATTGGAGCAGTATACCAAGTCAGGTTACCTACTCCATACGCTATACAGTGGGAACAAGACAGGAAACCTTCTGAAGGCCCAGAATTTGTGACCCGTCCGTGGTTTCTTGATGACATTTCCAACAAGTAGGCTATATTAAGGAACTCCCCACAGGTCAAAACATGCACCGGCAAAACAATGTATATCCACATAACCGTTGCAATGCAACAACACTAGTTTTACTAGGGCCAAACTTAAGTTTCTCTCTTTATAAGTGCTCAAATATGGTCACCCTGACGGGCTCACCACAGATACCTCTCAATCAACAACACAGACATACCTTTTATTTGTAAAATGTGAGAGGGTTTTTTTAATTAAGTAGAATAATGAACTTGAAATGTCTTCACTTGGGGCACCACTAATGTAGCAATTACCAGATTAAGTAAAATATGGTTAATTTGGAATTGTTGAAGTCGCCGGGAGCGACGCCCGTGTCGATTCTGGTTTGAGATTTATTTGTATTGTAAATCTAAAATTTCATTCATGGGACACCACATCACTGAATTTTCTGTGTAACACTTGGGAAAAGTGACGAGAAACCTTTTACTTCTATTAATTGATGATCAGTCTCATAGACCTTGAAGGATTGCTTCAGTAAATCAATTTATGTTCTCCGTTACAGCGTTTTAATGGGAACTAACAGGTGAATCTACAGCAATGGACAAGATAAGACAATGTATAACACAAATTAAGACATTTGATCCTTGGTTTGGGAAGCTGAGTTGTAGGTAAAGAAAAAGGGGGAGAGTTAGTGAGTGTGCAATTGCTAGCGCATAGTAGGATTCACTGTTCTCCTTTTTTTAACCCCAATATTCACCAATCTGAACATATCGTTGGCTTCAAGGCTGCACTTACAAAGCAAACTAAAGAAAAGCAAAGCAAATGTATTTGAATAGCGCATGTCATACACCAGGTAACTCATTGCAGTTTACACAATTAAAAGCATTCAAATACATAAATAAAAACATTTGAAAAAGTACAATTAAAACACAGGTGTTGACCAAGGTCGAAGCAGGCCTATTGAGCATCTGGGTTCTGAGGGAACAACTGCACTTAGGAAGGTAAAAGCAGAAAGTGGTCCCCATTTATGTCTGTTTTGAGCACAGGCGGGTATGCTCGGCCGTTGAGGCTGCTCTTTGAAAGGTCTGTGTCATCTCGGTGAGGTTATGACCATCTCACTCTAATTGGGAGAGATCTGAGTGGATCTAAACAGAGCCGGAAGCGCAGACCACCGGCCAGGAAGAGCATATGTTCCCAGAGAGTGTTGCAAGAGAGCGAGCCAAGTGTGGCTATTCTCTCTTTGGAGGTGGGATCACATTGGCTGTTTCCACACCTGAGCTCGAACTGCGGTCAAGACCATGCTTCCTTTGATCCTTTCAATTAATCTCAAAATGAATTTGGTTTAAACCAGTGGATTTATGAATTATTGCGTTTCAAATAACAGGAACATTTTTCCTCAAGCTTTGTCTCGTCCCACGGTTGAATGTTCATGTGTTATTGATTGTCGCCATTAGCTCACTGCAAAAATCTTTGTTTCTTTACTTTCCTTTAATTAAATAACGCAGATTCAACATAAGACATTCAAGTTTGTAGCAATCCAATCACCAGTGGTGTTCATTATATATGTGTATTTTTCACGTTCTCCCCGTGTGAGTGAGAACGATCCGCATCTGCTGTCGGCGTCCATCCGATCCATTCACTGTTGCGACCAGGCGGCCCAAATGCTGACCCTTTCAAGTAGTCAAGTCACCTCCTGGTTTGTAGCATCTGTCTGGGGTGGTGACTAAATTGTTTAGCACCACCCTGCTAGCCAGGGCTGTCCATTCTTTCCCCTGATCTTTTCATTGCCAATCCACTTCACATTGACATGTCACAATGAATGTGCTTTCTTCTCCTCCTGTTCCCGTGGGAACATGGACTGACCACTGTACTGCAGGGTGTCATCTTCATGTCTCATGTTCATTACACATCAATTCCCTGAGTTTGTGCACTGCTCTAGCTAGCAACCAGTTCAGGGTGAACCCTGCCTCCTGCCCAATGATAGCTGGGATAAGTTCCAGTACTCCCACGACCCTTTTGAGAATAAGCGGCTCAGAAAATTGATGAATGATATATTGTGCAAAGGAGGCTCTTAAGTTGTGTAGCATCTGACATGCTCCAAACCTAAGCTTTCACCGTGCAGATTAAAAGTGAAATCAAGTTTGAGTCAATTGAGTGATTGAAATAGTAAAATACGCCGGTGTGAGAGCTAACAAGGTAACGGTTGTTTGCACTTTTGCACTAATGGATTTTAGCGTTGTTTTTAGTCTTTAATCAAACATAAGCACCAATGACCGAAAAAAAAAAACGTAACATTGGGCTAATACTTAACGTTTCACAACAGTTAATTGGGACAAAATCCACATAAACCTCTCGCAGTACACCAAACACTGAGCTTTTGTCTGAATGGTGAGTAGGGAAATTAATCAGTGTTTTATAGCAATTGATTGTATCTGTGGTTTTGAACTCGATAGCTCACATATTCAACAACAGTTGTAGATCTAAATTAAGTAGTATTAAGCAAAACTGTTCTCTCCTCTCATCAGGATAAGGAGCAGACCCCAAGTAAGAGGGCATGGGAGGACATACAAAAGACCCACTCCCCCACATCCTGGGGAAGAAAGGATCTGGTGACAGCAGTGACCTCCCCTTGTGAAATTCGCACAGTGGAGTGGGAGAAAACAAGTGCAACTATTCCATTGGTTGGCCAAGATATCATGGACTTGCAGACGGAGGTGTGATAAATAAAACAAATTTCCTCAACTCATTTTTCACATAAATCTTGGACAAATGAGCAACATGCCATACACTGGATGAAGTGCACTGCAAATGTGAGGAGAAAAGAGAGCTAAAAAAGAATGAAATCAAGAAATTAGCAGGAAAATAATAAGATGGTATGGTATTGTGTTTTCTATGTTGTTTCATTTAATGTTTGGATTGTGTTTTCATCAGATATGAACTGTCCTCCTTAATATAGACATGAGTACCAAACTGGCTCACATAAGAGAAAGTTGGCAAAGTACAAGATTCACCAACTGCATTGTGTATACAGAAAATTTATGACCTGTTGTTTAGTATGTATGTAATGGTTGTAATGTAATTACCTTTTTTTCCATTCAGTGTTACTGTCACTGTTGCATGTCTTTCTCGAATTCAGCACTGCTGTTCTACGTGGCTCAAGAAGGTTTTTCCTCAATATCAGTCAAAAAAATGTGAAAAAAATTAACTCTTTGAGGACAGACTGGCAAGCACCCACTACTATGCTCCTAAAGTCAATCCCCTCCCCTGCCGAACTCACTCAAAATTATTGTAGCTCAAACACTTTAGCACTATGGCACAGTTGGCACTGATAAACCAAGTAAAGAGGGAATGCAAATGAAAATAAAAAAATCATGCACCCAATAGAACTTCTCTGAGATTTTTGCATGCTTCGCTATCAAAAAATCAGTGCCACCTGTGAGGATTAGGGATAGCTCACAGCTAGTCAGTCAACACATCCAATTGATATTTTGTTTTTGAGGAAGATTGGCAGATAAGAATAGCATAGTTAATATGAAATGTTTAACATTGGTTTTAAAAAGGAGTGTATTTATGTTTAATGATTAAAGTTAGGTATGTGACTCAGTAAAATTATATACTGTATGTTATGATGCCTAAAAGGAACCTGAAAGCACAAGGCTCATTTGGAGTCACGATGTACAGCATTGTAATTATTTAAACAGAGTGGAATTCAGTCTTTAAAAACACTTCATACTCTGAGGAAGAGTCATGACTGAAAATAAGCGCGTTATTATGAGAATCTTCTTCTCCCTTCCCTGTCTTTTCAGGATACTGGACAATATCGGTGTTCTGTATCAGTATGTAACCAGTGTTTGTATTGCAACCATTTTATTCTTGGATTTCCTGACTGTTGGTTGTTCTCTAATCTGCTCCCATCATCAGGCTTTCTCACCGAACCATCCCACACCTCTGAACTTGCCTTTTTGTTTTACCTGGTGTCATCTGTTTATCAATGTACAGTTTTCAGAGCACAAAGTGAATGTGTCTTATTTCTAATTAAAAAAAAATATATGTACTTAAAAGCGGTCATCATGATTTTAGCTCTTGCTTACTGTGCTTCTAGAAATACTGAATGTCCACTCAAAAGTTGCCCATGGTGGCAGGCACCAGGCAGGTGTGGGAATACTTATTGCCCCCCGGCTTGGCGCCTGTACATTGGGGCTCACACCAGTGGACGAGAGGATAGCCTCCCTCTGCCTTTGGGTCCTGGCTGTTGGTTGTGCCTATGCAACAAACAGCATTTCAGAGTACCCACCCTTTCTGGAGTCCTTGGAGGGGGTGCTGTAGAGCACACCTGTTTGGGAATCCATCGTTCTGCTGAGCTACCTCAATGCTCACTTGGACAATGACATTGAGACATGGTAGGAATTGATTGGAAGGGCCCCCTGATCAGATTCCAAGTAGTGTTCTTTTATTGTACTACTTTGCTCACCATGGATTGAACAAACACAATGTTCAAGCATAGGGCATACATGCATACATGCACTTTGCACCGGGACACCCTGGGTCACCGTTCGATGATTGACTTTGTGATCATGTCATCGGACATAGAGCCACACGCTCTATCATGGACACTTGGATGATAAGGGATATTTGAATCCTAAACCTCTTGGTGTCAAGCCATGGTAAAAACAGGACAGTTATCAGCTGTGACTGTACATTTTACTTTATTTTATGTTTTCTCTTTTTGGGTTTGGACTTAATCCCTGGGATAGGATTATTTTATATCAGAGTCTGTCAGACCATCTGTTTCATGATCTCATTTGATTATTCTGCCTATCGAGATTGAGAACTTTTATTGCCTTTTTTTTTGGTCATCTCTCTCTGGTACCACACTTGTACATAGGTAAAAATATATATACCTGGTTTGAGAATCTGCAGTTCAGAATTCAGAGAATTCATCCATAATGAAGGGTGTACATAATTTTGGTCTGGTTCTCAAAACGATCACCAGCGGTTGTTATTTGGTGGTCATTTTTTTCCCAATTACACAACGTGAATGGATGAACTCCAACTTATTAACTTAAGACTTAGAGAAAGTTACTGCACAATCAGCTCATTTGGCACAGAATTCTCAGGTAGCAGTCCCCAACATTTTTTGCACAATGGACCTATTTCATGTAAATATCTATTTTATGATTTTAAGTTTTAAGATTTTAAGATCAGTTTATGAATTAATTTCATTCAATATGTCAGGGGTCCTTAACTACGTTTGGTCCCAGCACAGATTTTTTCTTGAAAATTCAGTCACTGGCTAAAATTACATTTTCATTAGGTAAACCCAGGTTTTCATACTATTAAAAAAAATTAAAAATTAAAATTAAATTCTCAGTTATTCTATACCATGGACAAATCTTAATTTATGAATTTACTCTCTAATAAACTACATGTATATTTGATAGCAGATATAATTGGATACAGATTTGAAACTCAAATAACATGAGCCCTAGTTTGTAATAATTTGTAATTATGCCACTTTTTACGTTGCAAATCCGACTAAGTTGACTTGTCCAGAAATTAGTGCAAATCGCTCGAAAATATGTTTCTGAAATCTTTACTCGTTGGTAGTATACATCCCATATATTTCTTATTAGTTGAGACAAAATGTAATGGCTAAAGAGGCCATTTCCAGATTTTCCAATCGTGGCATCTGCTCAAGCCATTTCATTCCTGAACACAATTTGAGCAAGCTATTGGTCAGATTTCCAAAACATTGAACTTCACACAAAACAAAATAATAATAGTTCATCATGTCATTCATGTTGATCGTTTGAGCATGTGCTTTGTATGCCATACGAAGTACACAAAGTAAAGTACATGCAATACAAGCTGCATTTGTAAATGCAAAACCCAATGTGTCTCATCTGCAACAGGGTATGGGCTCCACGGAGTGGAATTTCACTCCAGCTGACATCACCGATACACAAACAAGTGAGGTGTGTTCGAAAATGTGTGCTGCAATTCCGATTAGTTTTGCACTATATTTTTTCATTTAGTATTTTTGGAGGTGTGGGCAATTAACGTACACCCCTATGAAATCATTTACTGGCGACTCAGCTGTCATTTAGTATTGTCATATCTGTAATTAGGTGTGTACCCCTTGAAGAAAAGAGGGCCCCGGTGTAAGTGAGACTTGCCACGAGAGTGGCGGAGAGAGAGAGCTTGTTGTTAGTGAGAGAGCTCATTGTTTTGAGAGAGAGTTCAATTTACTGCAGGATTGTTAAAAGTAAAAACACAACTAAAAACCCAGGGGTGACTCCGTTTGCCTCATTATCCTTACCAAGAGCATTATATTGGTGTCAGAAGTTCAGGTTTCATGGTACCACACGTCCACTTTTTTGGAAAGGGAGACGATGTTAGGCAACTTCGGTCCTCGTGTAAATGTGAACCTGGAATCCAATGAGTGTTTGATTGATATGCCATTGATGGACTGTGGAGAGCATGGCTGTCACGACTGCATTGGCTTGCACCAAAATCTGGGTGAGCCCGCCAAAATGGGATTACGTTAAATCACAATAGCAGAGTTGAGCACCCGTCTGATGCTGCCACTCGTGAACTTATGTGCTCCACCATTAAATCACTTAAATTCTCCGGCATGGGTAGCTGAGAGGATTATAAGGTGCAATATGACCTTTTGCTGTTGTAGAGGGCTGGACAGAGGACCTGCCTGCTGCTGGGAAGAAAGACTCAACTACAGATCACTGATTGGAACTCTGCAACGGCGTTTTGGAGAATTAAATTTGAGAGACTCTACATGCTATGTATTTAAGCACTGTGTGGGACAAACAGAAGAGTCACTCCATTATCTCACAAGATTGAGAGCCTTGGTCGGCCTGCATATGCTGGAATGGCGAATGCCATACAAGACAAATTGATTCGTGACCAGTTCATCCAAGGTCACTGTCTGGTTGAGCTACGCCTGCATACACAGCTTTCCCACCCTGCAAGCCTGTGAGAGAAACTCAGTTTCAGTATCAAACAGGAAATTGCAACCAGGGGGCGCGCGAGACACATTGCCCTGTCCGGTTTCAACCTCATTGACAGCAAAGCTGGAACAAAGACTGCCACGGTTGGAGATGCTGTGAGCCATTGACGTAGACTAGACGAGACTAGACTGAGCACAGACCCCTTTCACGTGGTAATTCGGCTTCAACTTGTGGTCAGGGCAAAACATTGCCTTGTGTACTTTTTCATGTGAAAATTGTCATCCTTTGACATTCTTACAACAGTACATTGTGAAACATAACATCAGCTTTAATTGGAATACATAAGGTTGAGCTTTTTTTGGTGTCAATATGGTTAATTCTTGTTCCACTATTGGCTGTCAAAACCGTGCATGCGGTCGCAAAGAAGTAACTTTTCAACGGCAAGTGTGTATCAATTTAACCTTCATAATTAATTATTATAATTATTAATGTGGAAAATATATCATTACAGTGCAGCTTCATGTGTTTGGAGTATTAGATTGAAGTGTAATAGAGGCTTCTGTCACTGATAATATATTTCAGTATCACAGGCGTATACCACAGCTTCATCACAATTATTTTGTATCACAATAAATGATTTTTCAGCATCAAAGGCAAATATCACAGCCTGATCACAATTCTTATATATCATAGTTAGTGATATATATTTCAGAATCACAGTTCTTCTCCTTCTTTTCCTTTCGGCTTGTCCTGATTAGGGGTCGCCACAGCGTGTTATCTTTTTTCATCTAAGCCTATCCCATGCATCTTCCTCTCGAACACCCAGTCTTCATTCCTCCCTCACAACATCCATCAACCTTTTCTTTGGTCGAGTCTTTGTTAGCCTTGTAACACAGAAGCCTAATGTGTAACACTTAATTGGGTAGGAGAAATGAGGGGAATTATGAATGGCATGGAGAGATTCATATAGATGGGGAAATTTTTCCCATCCATACGACACCTTATCCCACTATCCCCATAAGTGGTCTGAGACAGCCCCCAGCCTTTGTGTATCCCCTCGTATCTATATACCAGTCATAGTCTCCCCACTCACTAGCCTTGCACCCTCCAATAGAAAACAAATTTAGATTTAGCATAAGAACATGAGTGAATCTGGAAGCATTGTAAGAAAAAATAAAGCTCATCCATTTGTTTGTTGGGATTATCACAGGGATTTTCCAATTGTTCCATTGTGGTTTTGGCTAGTGTCGGCACCGGATAATAAGAAGTGAGACCCCACCCCCCACCCCTATACGCCGTTTAGCTCTGTGAGGAATATTTTCTGGGTGGGTTGTGCTAAATGGGTGTAAGATAAGCTTACACATTTCACAGAGGCCTGTGAAATGTATCACCTTATGTGTCATAAATCTCTTTTAATAACTCTGTTACTGTGTAAAGATGCGTGTGTGTGCTGTTTGTCTATGGGAAGTTTAAGAGCTCAAGGTGACTGCAAATTTATGACAGCTGCATTCGTGTGGGTTTTTGTAACAGGAAGAACTGTGTCTAATCAGAGGACACCCGGCCTTGAGAAGAGTAACTGTCTCTGCAAAACAACCTTACTTGTCTTGTGAAACCTGCTCTCCCCCACCCTATGTGTGAAGCTCAATAAAATGTGTGGTTTTGGAGGGGCTCGGAGAGAGTCTTACGTGCGGGCGTAAGGAATATGTTCTTCTCCCCCGAAGCTCTCCCCAAACTGCAGTTTGGTAAAAAAACAACTCTGCCTCTGTCTCATCATTTTATCCTGGTGCCGGAGCCTCTGGGTCCACATTGAGCGAGAAGTCCGTGCTTTGGACCTAACATTTCTCTGATGCCGAAACCCGGGAACCCAACAGCTTGACGCCTGGAACGACGCGGGATCAGCGAGACCAAGAATCTGGTAGCAGTGTCCTCCATTGAAGGATCGGTCGCATCGCTGATCCAGCGCCGGACCGGACCGTCGGGTGACGGGTCCCAACGGACCAGGGCCACGGCACTGAGGTAGGATAAAACTTATTTGGTCTCATAGGATGGTTATATGGTATAACTTAACATCTAAAAATAAAATAGAGCGGAAATAAACCCAGATTTAACAAGTAGTAAAATTACGTTAAAATAGGAGAGTAAAAGTGGTGTGTGAGGACCGCTCCAATACTTCCTGCCTTTTAAAACTTGTCTCTAGGTGAGACACAGACAGAATAGGTTTCTGTAAAGAGTAAAATACGTGTAAGTCTCTAGGTGAGACCAAGCAGAATAGGTTTCTGCATACGCGAAGTTTCTAGGTGAAACTAAAATAGAGTAAAATACGTGTAAGTCTCTAGGTGAGACCAAGCAGAATAGGTTTCTGCATACGCGAAGTTTCTAGGTGAAACTAAAATAGAGAGTAAACGCTGCAGGACGCTGCACAAGTGAGCAGAGGAGGAGGAGGTTCGTGAGCCCCAACCACACCCGTCAAAATTCAGAATTTTCTAAAATAAATCTCGCCTTAGGAGCAACAAAGGAAAAAAAAATAAATGGGACAAGCAGAGACAAAAGAGGTGGCTGAACCTCTTGATGTGAAATTTATGCAGAGGCATCATCCGGGTAGTTGTGAGTATTTGAGAAAATGGGTCAATAAATATGATTTCCGACCCGATCTTAAAGATCCGGAGAAAATTAAGAGATTAAAAGCATGCATGAAAACTCGATGGGAAGAGAAGGTGAGAAAGGGAAAGAAGACAGGGAAAGTTGAGATGGAATTAAGTAAGTTGAAAATTTGGGAAGACCAGTGTGTTAAAAGGCAGAGAGATATAAAAGAAAAAAAACAGAAAAAAAAGAGAGACGAGAAAGACAAACAGGGGGGTTGATTGCTGCCCTTGGCATCAAGCCAGATGAAGAAACAACCGCGCCACAGAGAAGATCAGCAACAGGAAACGCACACCAGCAAGCTACAAGCGCAAGAGGAAGTGAAACCACCCGAGCAGTGGGCCGAAGCCCAGCAGAAGGCGGGGCTGAAGAGGAAAAAGAAGATTGGAGAGAAGCAACAGATCCTGCAGCCTCTGCATTCTCGCCGATCACCACCAGAGGGGGACGCCGGAGGGCTGATGAGACAAAAGTGAAGATCTACCCCAGCTTATCTGATTGGCAGGAGCAGACCCCAGCAAGGACACAACGCCACCCAGCGGGGCCAAGTGGAACTACAAGTGGAGCTGCAGAGATGTACCCACTGTATGCTGTTGCCAATCCTCATTATGGGATGGATGGAGATAATGAACCCACCATCCTAGTGCCAAGACCATGGACAGCAACTGAATGTTCTGAAGCCTGTACAGGCCTGGGGGATCCAGAGACAGACCCAGTTTCTTGGTGTTCTAATTTCAGAGAACTAAAAAGCTCTTTTCACCTTAATGGGACTGAAGTGGAGACAGCATTCAAGACAGTGCTGAAACATCGTGGAGGAAACATTGGACCAGTCCTACGCCCAGATGACCCCCTCCTGACTACCAGGATGAATGAAGTACTGGAGCGAGTAATGACAGCTTACCAGAAGCCACCAGATTACAGCAAAATTAGACAGTGCCGCCAGAAACCACAAGAATCAGTCCATGATTTCAAGATCAGACTGGAAGGAATATTCAAAACCAACAGTGGGCTGCCTGAAGATGCTAACGACAATGGTCCCTACCACAGCCAGCTAAGACAATGCCTTATGGACGGTTTCCAACCACACATCAGCGGGTTCATCCAAAAACACTGTGTGACTCACAGAATTTTGAACACCAACCAATTGATGGACTGGGCCAGTCATGCAGAGGAGAACCATAGAAGAAAGAAGGGAATGGACAGCACAACAGCCATGGCAGCGCTGACGGCAGCCATAAGAGGAATGGCGACGTCTACTGAGACACACGAGTCCTCTGAGGTGTACGCTATGCAAAGAGGAGGAGAAAGGAGAGGTCAAAGAAGAGGTCAAGGTCAACAAAAAGGGGGACCAAGCCTGAAGTGCTACAACTGTGGGAAACCAGGACACCTGACTAGAGAATGCAGGAGTCCCAAGAAGTGTTTCAACTGCCAGAAAGAGGGACACATGGCACGTGAATGCCCCCTCCCGGACAGCCGGATGGGAGGGAGCAACCGAGAACCACCAAGAGACCCCCCATTCAATCCACAATATGATCAATGACTATTAGAGGGAGAAGAAGATGAGGGTGATGAGCCAGAAGAACCACCAGACCCGGAGGAAGCATCATCAATCCAAGTTTTTGACCTCTCCATCTTAAATCTGGAAGACCGCTTAAGACCCAAACCATTTCGGTGGCTCAAAGTTGGGCCATTTAAAAAACCAACAAAATTTTTATGTGACACTGGAGCAGACCATTCAGTCCTGATAGATCCAGTTAAGGGAGTAAAAGCTTCCAGAAGACAAATCATAGTGATAGGAGCTGGAGGCCTAGCACAACGCGAACTATGGTCTCACCCGGTGTTGGTAGAGGATGAAGATGGCCAACAAATTGAAACCAAGTTTGTTATGAGCAACACCTGCCCTGTGAATCTAATGGGCAGAGACCTATTGACAGCACTGAGAATAAACCTGATTGCCACGGAAGATGGGATCAAACCAATCAAAACTATGGAACAGATGGACGCCTGTGTCAGCCAAGGAAACGGACCACCGGATGAATTTTATTCACTGGACCTTGACAACGTTGGTCCAACCTCAGTTGTCCGTGACCTAGAAAGAACTGCAACACTGTCAACCCTGCAACCCTGTTGCCAACTCCAGAAGATGGAGACCCGCACAGCTGCACAGACAAAACTGAAGTCTGCTGCAAGCCACGCCCAGATCTCAGAGACACTCCATTGGGAGTAGGTCACGTCGTCTATGTTGATGGGTCCTCATCCAAGACACCTGATGGAAAGAACAATACAGGCTATGCAGTGGTAACAGAAGAGGCAATACTCAAAGCGGGAAAGCTCCCTGGCAACTGGTCAGCGCAGGCAGCAGAAATCGTGGCACTCACAGAAGCATGCAAACTCTTCCAAGGTCAAGAGGTCACGATATATACGGACAGCCAATATGCCTATTCAACGCTCCACGTCTTTGCTGCACAATGGGCCAGGAGAGGCATGCAAACATCAAGTGGAAAACCAGTCCAGCATGCTGACCTGCTCAAAGCCTTATTGGAATAAGCAGTTCTACTCCCAAGGAGAATTGCTGTCTGTAAGTGCAAAGCCCACATGAAAGCCACAGATCCAGTCTCCCAAGGGAATGCTAAAGCTGACCAAGCAGCAAAACAAGCAGCGATGGGAACCAGCCACACCCATGTTCAAGAAGAAGCAGACAGCACAGATGAAGATAAGTGTGAACAAACGACACATCCTTCGCAGAAGCAAGACATCATCCCTCTCCAAGTTCTGAAGGACATGCAGGACAATGCCCCGCCGAATGAAAAGCAACAGTGGACTGCAGCAGGAGCAAAAATGGACGGCCTGGGCATTTACAGAGTTTTGGACAAACCCTGCCTCCCTCTGAGTCTTTTTCAAGCAGTGGCTAAATTGAGTCATGGGCCAAGCCATGTCTCAACAGGGGGATGGTGGGGATAGTAAAAAATAACTTCTACTGTACTAAAGGCCTCATTACCTATTTTAAAAATTTTTGCAGATCGTGCCTCACATGCTGCAAACACAATGCTCAGGGAAATGTCAGACCTACAAGAGGGAAGTGCCCACAAGGGTCTTACCCATTTGAAATCATCCACATGGATTTCATAGAACTGAACAGATCCGGTCCACACACATACTGTTTAGTAATAGTGGACTCATTCTCAAAATGGGTAGAAATCTTCCCAGCAAAAAAGCCAGATGCACTGACAGTAGCAAAAGCTATATGTAAAAACATCATCCCAGATCACGGTATTCCAAGAGTTATTTGGAGTGACAATGGGTCACATTTTGTTAACCAAATTATTGGAGAAATGGCCCAACATCTAGGGATCAGCCTAAAACATCACTGTGCTTATCATCCACAGAGTGCAGGACTAGTGGAGAGAACTAATGGCACTATCAAACTTAGACTCAAAAAGACCATGGAAGAAACTGGGAAACCATGGCCAGAGTGTTTGCCCTTAGTCAAAACATACATGAGAATAGTTCCAACAGTAACAGGCATCACACCTTTTGAAGCAGTAAAAGGAAGACCTTTTCATCTTCCATTATGGGAAGCGTCAGGAGTACAGGAGGAAAAAGGGGAACTTGACCCCATGACAGACTGGCTGCTTAGACTTTTCCAAAATGACAATGTGAAAAGAGCAAATGATCTGCCAGGTCCTTCTCTCCCTTCCACACAGGAATCGCTGACTCCAGGAGACCAGGTGCTGATAAAGGTCATCAAGAGGAAGTGCTGGTCCAGCCCGAGGTGGGAAGGCCCATTCACAGTGCTCCTGACCACACCCACAGCTGTCAAAATCGCGGAGAGAGAGACGTGGATTCACCAGTTCCACACCAAAAAGGTCCATCCTGTCACTTAAAGCAGCTACTATGGGTTCCAGTGTGAGAGTTACAGTTGCAGCTGTAGCAACCGTCCTCCTGATCTAGTTTAGTGGGGAAGGCCCCGAAGCAGCGCATGACGAGACTACCATGGCCCTGACGGCCCTGGAGAGGAAGGCTCTCCACGAACCTGACGACCCGGTATAAATACTGACTGATTTCCTACTGTCTATGGGTGCGGTACTGAGAACCAAACCCCACCGGTGAGGACATGTGCTTGTAACCTCTGTCCTCCGCTTTCTTTCCCTCTTTATTTAGGTTTACTGTGTTCTCTGCCATTTTTTATTTGATTCCCTTCTCAGCCAGGCCATGAGGCTGTCGCTCCAAGCGGAGGGCAGGGGAGGAATTTTTCCCTATTAAGAGGGTTTTCGCCTCCCCCTGACTGGGTACCTATGTTGTGCATTATTATGATGTTGTGCTCTAAAACCTGTTATAGGACTGAGCTCAATTGATGTTCCAAAAATCCACAACAGGGGGGAAATGTAAGATAAGCTTACGCATTTCACAGAGGAATGAAATGTATCACCTCATGTGTCATAAATCTCTTTTAATTACTCTGTTACTGTGTAAAGATGCGTGTGTGTACTGTTTGTCTATGGGAAGTTTAAGAGCTCAAGGTGACTGCAAATTTATGATAGCTGCATTCTTGTGGGTTTTTGTAACAGGAAGAACTGTGTCTAATCAGAGGACACCCGGCCTTGAGAAGATTAACTGTCTCTGCAAAACAACCTTAATTGTCTTGTGAAACCTGCTCTCCCCCACCGTATGTGTGAAGCTCAATAAAATGTGTGGTTTTGGAGGGGCTCGGAGAGAGTCTTACGTGCGGGCGTAAGGAATATGTTCTTCTCCCCCGAAGCTCTCCCCAAACTGCAGTTTGGTAAAAAAAACAACTCTGCCTCTGTCTCATCATTTTATCCTGGTGCCGGAGCCTCTGGGTCCACATTGAGCGAGAAGTCCGTGCTTTGGATCTAACAATGGGTGGCACTGATTTGGGTGTGGGTATAGGGTATTTTTGAATGATTTCCCAGATCAAAATACCAAGAACAACAATAACACCAATAAAAAAAATACCATCGATTCCTGCTGTCCCTCTCTTGGTCTGAAAAGCAATCGGACCATCTGTAGGAATCATGGTTAATAAAACAACAACAAACGAGAAAATAAGTGCAATCAAAAGTCTGTAGCAGGGCGAAGCATAGAATAATGAAACCACTTAGTTCCTTTTCTCTCCAAGAGGATCCATCCGTATCTCCCCTTCTGCCAGGATGCCCAGAATGGACACGGATGTTCGGTGGAACTCGCACTTCTCCCATTTCACGAACAGCTGGTACTGCAAGAGACGCTGGATCACCTCTCTGAACTGTCGGATATAGGAGGTCAGGTCTTCTGAAAAAATAAGAATGTCGTCAAAGTATACAAATACGTTTTTGTTGAGGAACTCCCGAAGCACGTCATTAATAAAGTTTTGGAAGATGGCCGGGCATTGGTCAGTCCGGAGGGCATCACAAGATACTCGTAACGCCCCGTGGGTGTGTCGAAAGCCGTCTTCCATTCATCGCCCTCCTGGATCCGCACCAGATGATACACGCTGCGCAGGTCCAGCTTGGTAAAGATCTGGGCTCCTTGGAGGAGTTCAAATGCCGTAGTGATTAAGGGCAAGGGGTACCTGTTCTTGACCGTGATGTCATTCAATCCTCGGTAGTCAATCCAGGGTCATAAAGTGGAATCCTTCTTCTTAACAAAAAAAAAAAAATCCCTGCACCGGCTGGTGAGGACAACGGGCGAATGAGTCCGGTTTCCAGCGACTCCTCGACCTAATCCCTCATTGCCTGTCCTGTCAAAGAGAACAGTCTACCTCTGGGAGGTGAGATGCCTGGGAGGAGTTCGATAGCACAGTCATAAGGCCGATGTGGCGGCAGAGATTTTGCCTTGGACTCAGAAAAAACCTCCCTTAAATCATGGTAGCAAGAGGGCACCGTGGCTCATTCAGAAGCGGTACTCAGTTCAGCAACTTGATTTATTAGGTTAGCGTCTGAACCGGAGTCAATGAACGCGGTCACTAGGCATGAATGAGAGTCCATTCCTACAGTGTGGTGCAAAAGCGACTGCCCTGACTCAGCGACAGTATGCCGCACACTCACCGGCATAGAGATCCTAAGGTCGGAGCGCTTCGGTCGAACCAGCCAGTGGGTGATTAAGTCTCCAAGACGACCACAGTAGAAACAACGCCCTTCTTGTCGCCGACGTAAGCGGTCCTCCGCGGAGCTGCCGAGCCCCTCCATTTGCATGGGTTCCGATGTAGGAAGCAGCATGGCCGGCCGGGAAGCAACCGGGCTGAGCCTCTCCATCTCCTCCTCGGTCATGCCATCCATCTGCCTCTGCACGGCCGATCCACCTTGAGGGCCAGTGCGATGAGGGCGTCCAGCGAAGGAGGAAGATCTACGGCAATGAGGTGACCACGGATCTGTGGGGAAAGTCCCTGGTACAAGGCGTCATGGAGAGTCTCCTCGTTCCACCGGCTCTCGGCAGCCTGGATCCATAATTCGATAGCGTAGTCTGACACGTGGCGACGGCCTTGGCGAATTGTTTTGCGTTCCGGAGCCGCGTACTGGAATACTTGGGTGAGCGCACAGACAAACGTCGTCCATGAACGGCAGATCTCCGAGTTGCGACTCCATTCTGCTGTGGCCCCTGCCTCCGCCCTTCCCGTCATGTGGGAAAGGACGAAGGCGATCCGGGAGCGGTCCGTAGGTATATCGAACGCCTGCAGTTCAAAATGGAGGGCTTGACGTTGCCTGAGTCGCCTAAGAAATCTTTCGGTCGGGAGAGCGGAGTTATGCTGGCACGGGAGGGCTCCATAACAGGCGGAACGGGTGGACTTGGAGCGACAGGCGGAATGACCATCATCGGCGTACCAGCCGCGCTAGCTTGGGATGCTAGCCACGGCTCCAGCCGGGCACAGATCTCATAGAGACGTTGATTCGTTACCCGAAGAGCAGCCTCCTGCTCAGCCAGGTGTTTGCTCTGAAACTGTAACGAGCGGCGGATGGCTTCGGAGTCAGCTGGGTCCATGTTGTGGCCAGATCGTGCTGTCACAAATGAGGCTCGAGGGCGGACCCAAATGCACGACTCCAGAGGCAAGCAGGTAGTGTACAGAAAGCCTTTATTCGGTCCGTGATCAATGATCTGCAAGTCAGTCAGGAAAAGCAGCAGTATCAGAAGAGGCAGGCTTACCAGGATGGTCAGGGAACAGGTGAGGGTCGGTACACGGTAGGTCAAGTATACAGGAGTGCGGGAACGAGGCATGAGAATCAACGATCTGGCGGGGACTAGTTGTCTCCCGTGTCCTATAAGTACCGGGTGTAATCAGACGAAACAGGGTGCAGGTGTATGCCGACTAATTGGCTGGCCACGCCCAGCATGGTCAGGATGCCAGGAGCATGACAAAAAATGGGATAAAAACAATAAAAATGACAAACAAAATATTAAAAAAAAGACAATTAAACCACATACAGTGAAAGTAATATGATGAAAAAGTGGATATATTCTAAAAAGCCTGAGGAAAAAAAAAAGAGTTTTAAACCTTGTAGTGTTTTGTTTGCTTGTTTTATAATAATACAAACTAATTTCCATCCATTTTTATTACCGCTTATCCTCATGAGAGTCGCGGGGAGTGTTTGAGGAAATCTCAGCTGTCAACGGGCTGGAGGCGGGGTACACCCTGAACTGGTTGCCAGCCAACCGCAGGGCATGTAGAGACAGACAACTGTCGCACTCACAATCACACCTAGGGGCAACCTTGAGTATCCAACTAATGTTGCGTGATTTGGGATGTGGGGAGGAAACCACGCAGGCACAGGGAGAACATGCAAACTCCACACAGGCAGGTCCGGATTGAAACCGGGACCTCCGAACTGTGAGGCCAACGCTTTACTAGCTGCGCCACTGTGCTGCCATAATATAATATACAATAATAATAATATAATTGTCTTTGTGTTATTTCCGATGCTTCACATCAAATCAACTGGACAGTTTTCACCCCCCCCCTTCAGTGCCTCTCGTTTCCACTGTGTGTGTGTGTGTGTGTGTGTGTGTGTGTGTGTGTGTGTGTATGTGTGTGGTGTACTTGCGTGTGATTCAGGGCCCGGGCTTGTGTGCACATTCGACGTTCAACTCGCGTCCACATATCAAATACACCTTTTTTCACTTACTTTACCTTCGTTCGACTTACCGTTAAGATTTTTCTTCAACGTTTGCATTGCCCTTATCTAATCTGTCTCTTAGATCTTGCATAGTCTTTTACATGTTTATTTATATTATATTTACATAGTCTGTCAATTTCCTACAACTTTATCGTCTGTTTTTCCCAATCGCGAATTTTACCAAAATTGTGCTTTTGCCATTATTTTATTGCGCGCTGCTTCCTTTCTTTATTTTGTTTCTTTTTGTCAACATTAGGCATCATTTGCCGCTCAATTTCAATGTACATTTCATCTTTAGTTGGATTATATTCAGCACATTCATGATCAAATTCACCATCCATGATTATTTATTTAATTTTGTGGTCACTCTTCTTCGACTAAACACAACCAAATTCCTATCAACAAATAAGCCTATACTATTCGTTTTTTTCGTACGCCACCTTGCGACGTCCCAGGTTCAAATTGACGGCAAACCCTCTGTTTTCCACCTCCTCGTGGTGTACGCCACTCAAGCGAGTTCTAAAAGCAGATGGTAATACTTATCGTATGGCGCATGATTTGAGAGCAGTTATTGATGTAACAACCACCCCATTCTTACCTGTACCAGACCCCCACAGAATGTTGTCTACCATCACACCTGATTTAAAATACACAGCAATTGATTTGGCAAATGCCTTCTTTTGTGTCCACCTCGCACCCGAGTGTAGACACTTGTTTGCATTCAAATATCAGGGACACAATTGGCAATGAAGAAAAATGGCGTATTTAATATGTGGACGCGAGTAGAAGACTGCAAAAATGAGGAAGAAGGCACATCGAACACGCAAGTACACCACACACACCCTAGGGGAATATACATTGGTGGTTAATGGGATAGATGTCAATTGATCGAATGGGAACAAGGAATGAGATGTCACAAGCTTATATTGCTTGCATAAAATGAAGACAGGGACCACAAGTCACATCTCATTTAAAAATCAGTGTCATTAATAGATCACTCTCAACCTTTTGCGGCTCTGTGACTTTTCGCAATGTCATATAAAAAAAAAGTCTCTTAATGTCAATTGTCATACAAAAGTGACAACTACTTCGAGACAAATTTGATGTCTGGTTTTCGACATATTTGCCAAAATAAAGATGATTATGATAAGAGAACATGTCTAAAAATATACATTCATCCATTATCTGAGCTACCGATCCTCACAAGGATTGCAGGAGCGCTGGGGTCAATCCCAGCCATCATCAGGCAGGAGGCTGGACACAACCTGAACTGATTGCCAGCACTTAAAAACAAACAACAATTCACACTCCAACCTGAGGGCTATTTGAAGTCTCCAATGAATGTATGTTTTTGGGATGTGGGAAGAAACCGGGGTGGCCAGAGAAAACATACAAACCTTACACATCTCCCAGATCCAAACCGTAGTCCTCAGAACTGTGTCGTGTCTAAAATGTCTTACCTGTCAATTACAGATGAGTTGCGATCAATAATGTACCATCGGATCTAGTCAGTCATTATTTGTTTTTTCTCACACAACCTGCTGCTGTGTGACATTGTGCTCTGACTCATGATAGAATCTTGCAGCCCATGCAGAGATGTGGCAATCTCGATCTGAAAGAAGACAGAAGTATAAAAACACAATGAACTATTTTATATATACTTCCCTTGGTTCTATTCAGTGAGACTGATGTAAACACATCATACCCATCAGAATTAAATGTAATGCAATTATGTGTCCTCATAAGAAGGGAGCATTCTGTCAAATACATTGGTCAAAATATAAACCTGCCATACCACACTGTTACTTTGTACAATTCTCACCTCTTGCAAAGCTTTCACAATTTCTTAATCAGTTATTAAACTAACTATTGAGTTGAATGAATACTGTTCTGTAAGATAACGTCCAAGCTCTTCAGACAGGAAATGTGGTCCTGGACCTCCGTGTACATGTGACACTGCAATAATCTGTCCTGTGAGCTAGCATTCATCCTCCCTTGACAGCTTGGATAGGCTCCAGCACTCCCATGGCCCTCGTGAGGATAAGCAGCTATTTCTCCGGCAGTCGGCGCTGCCCAGGTACGACATTCAGAACAAAGAACAACAAAGTAACAAAGAACAACAGACATGTCTGTTTATAGAAACTACAGGGAGTCCTTGGTCTACGACAAAGCCGTTCCCACAGTAGCGACTTAACTCAAATTTCGACTTAAGTCGGATTTCATTGTTAAAGTCAAAATTTACAATGACTGCTGGGATTGGCTTCAGCATTCCCGTGACCCTCGTGAGAATAAGTAGCTCAAAAATGGAATGGGTGTTGATACTTCATATAAAAAAAAATACATTAAAATAAAAAATACAAGATGCTTCACTTAACATTTGGGAAGGGAGGCTGGGATGGTGAAGAATGAAGGGAGGCTGTGCAAGGAAGCAAGTGCAAGTAGCCGTTCCTAGCAGTAAATTCCTCCTGAACGTGTTTGCCTTTCTGCTCTTTCAAAGTGCCTTTTCCCTCAATGAATATTGATCAAAGAATGTTGCTTTGCTTTTTTTCGTGTTCACAAAAAAATTGGTTTGTGATCACTTTATCCCTAAAAGGGGCAAAACCCTTCCTGTGCGCTAAAATACGAGCTTTGTCCTTAATAATTGACAAGCTTGGCCGACTGAAGCCCAAGCCTTGATGTCTGTCGGTGTTTATCCTTTCTCCGATGAAGTCCAGAGTCATCTCTACAGTCTTTAGAGTGTTCAACGGCAGGTTGTGTTGACCACACCAAAGATCCAGTCTCACCACTTCCCGTTGATACACAGACTCGTCTTTGATGAGGCCGTTGACTGTGGTTCCATCTGTGAACTTCAGGAGTTTGACAGTCGGATGCCTCGAGATGCAGTCGTTTGTGTACCGCGAGAAGAGCAGAGGTGAGAGGACACAACCTTGGGGTGCTCTGGTGCTGTTTCCTGCCCGTCGGGAAGTTGTAGATCCACCAGGAGATGGCAGGCGAAACATTGAGCTGGAAAGGTTTGCAGGAGAGGAGTTTAGGGATTAAAATGCAGAGCTAAAGTCCATGAACAGGATCCTGAGATGAAGTCCATGAACAGGATCCTCGCTGTCGAGATGTTCAAGGTTGAAAGTGCAGACCCATGATGATGGCATCATCCGCAGACGTGTTGGCTCGATAGGCAAACTGCAGTGGGTCTAGCTGGGGACCTGTGATGATCTTTAGGTGCTCCAGCACAATGTGTTCAAAGGACATCATGACCACAGATGTCAAGGCAACAACCCTGGAGTCATTAAAATCTGAGACTTTTTTGGGGACCGGTGGAGTGTTTGAAGCAAGTTGGTACTTCAAACAGTTCTAGAGACCTGTTGAAGATCTTTGTGAGACAGGAGCAAGTTGGTCTGTGCAGACTTTGAGGCAGGATGGGGACACAAGGTCTGAGCCCCGACGCTTTGTTGATCTTTTGTTGTTTGAAGATCTGTCTAACGTCCCTTTCATGGACGTTAAGCGGTGGAGTGAATGTGGTGCGACTTAGTGGATGCGTGGTGTGGAAGTGTCTATTTCGAATCTGCATTGAAAGATATTTAGGTTGTCAGCTAAAGAAGCTGGAGGAGATGAAACACATGGCAATGCAGGAGCAGTTTAGTGAGGATGACGGAGAGGAGGAGGCAGGCACTATTCCGTTAGCCACAAAAAACAAAATTCTACGACATTTCGGAATTTATTCAAAAGAATCATCCAGAAAATGTGTCACCGAGTTGGGCTCTCACTCACTTCAATGACGTTTGCATTGCAGATTTCTGCAAGATTATTAAAAGCCATCAAAGGCAAACATCCTTGGATTGGTACTTCACGAAATATGAAAGTTAATTTTAGTGTTTGTTTTGAATTCATAGTTGGTGGAATTTAGTTCTGTGCATGCCTCATCCTCTGTCCCCCACGGATAAGGGATGAAGTGGGCATTGGGGGTCTTGGAACGGATTAGGCTATTCACATGTAAAATGCATTTCTACTTACAAAAAATTCAAGGTACATAATGACTTCCAGAACGGATCAATTTTGTAAGTAGAGATACCACTGAATTATGTTTACATAATGCTTTAGCTACTATCAAAGAGACCTGGTTTAGCCATGGGGAATATTTCAATCCATTTTGAGAATGTCAAAAGCGTGCAACAAGGTGTTGGACAAAAATTCAGGACATAGAGGCACTGACCTTATGTTGGGGGTGGTTTTATTCCAGGCAAAGGTCATCCACTGGTAAGCAGTCTAAAAAGGTAGAGGCACAAAAACACGTGGCAACAGGCCAGGTCCAAAAATTATGAAAACAAGGTCAGATTACTTCTAGGTAAAAAAGGAGACTTGTCTTCGCCATTTTGGCACAGGAATGCTGGCCTTGACAATGAGGCGAAGACACAAAAAGAGGCTCGTATACTCACGCAGACTAATGCAGTCTCAAGAATAACGAACTGGCCACTGAGAATGAAAAACGCATGGCTTATACACTTGGCAGGTGCAGGTGTGGAGCTGCTGCAGGCGGCAGCTGTGCTCAGAGCAGTGGCCTGGCCATGCTCCCTTACAGAGAACACATCAATAATCACTAGGCAATATTCATAACCTTTTGATGTTGACAGGTGGTTGAAGTCCATGTGCATTGTATGGAATGGATGTTCTGGCTCAGGAAATTAGTTTCTTTTTGGCCATACATTGCGTTCTGTTTTTTTTTTTTTTTAATCCAAATCAAACATTGTCTGCAAATGTTTTTTGCATAGTGCGTAAAATCAAACAACTTAAAATGCATGTTTACTTGGTCGACCATCCCTCTTAATGACACATGGAAGAGCCCATATGTCACAGCACAGTGTGTGGTAGCCACAGTTTGTTATCTGGTTCCACTGTTAAGATTGTTACAGGCTTGTGTGTGTAAAATAAGCATGCCTGAGTGAGAGCTATAAATGAAGCTGTTTGGGCAGAGATGTTCGATGCAAGTTTAACAGTCTTAAAAATATCAGTAGTTGTGGTGACAGCAAAGCCTTTTTCCATAATCGTCTTTAGAGGTGGAACCATCAACAAATATGTCACCGGTTGTCAGGGGTATATCACCAATATCTGGTCTAGGTTTGTAGATTACATCAATCTAAGATACACAATCATGTGATGTGCTGTCATGTGGTGTGGGGAACACTGTAGCTGGGTTTAGTGCTGTGCACTGTTCAACAGTCTAGTTAGGCTGCAAAAGCAAAGTAGCTGTACATGAAAGGTGTCTAGCT
The DNA here is from genome assembly GCF_019802595.1 of Syngnathoides biaculeatus. NCBI lineage: Eukaryota > Metazoa > Chordata > Actinopteri > Syngnathiformes > Syngnathidae > Syngnathoides > Syngnathoides biaculeatus. The sequence continues at coordinate 34,233,529 of NC_084644.1, forward strand.
GGCGAAAGAAAATACATTTTAGTCTCCAACGACAGGGCAGAGACCCATCCATCCATTCATCCATTTTCTTTGACGCTTATCCTCATGAGGGTCGTGGAGAGTGCTGGACCCTACCCAGCTGTCAATGGGTAGGAGGCAGTGTACACCCTGAACTGGTTGGCAGCCAATCGCAGGGTACATGGAGACAAACAGCTGGACTCATAATCACACCCAGGGGTAATTTAGAGTGTCCAATTAAGGTGGTATGTTTTGGGGATGTGGGAGGAAACCGGAGTGGCTGGAGAAAACCCACGCAGGCACGGGGAGAACATGCAAACTCCACACAGATGGGGCTGGGATCGAACATGGGACCTCAAAACTGTGAGGCCAATGCTTGTCATGTAATATAATTTACAGCTGTGCTCACAGTGCTGCCTAGGGCAGAGACCGGGTGTTGTACATTAAGAGTCAGAGGATGATACAAGACCACTTCAGCTGATGCCTATACAGCTAGCACAGCTTTCATTACTGCCAGACACAGTAGGCAGTAGCACGAGCCACAGGATCAAGATGTTGCGAGTAGCAAGCCACAGGTTTAATCTTAGCGTCATGAGGCTGCAGTTGCACTCAAGTCATGAATCCATCTTTAGCATTTTGCGTTTAGCAAATTTTGGAGTAGTTAGGCAAAGCCAAATTTTGTTCATGAAAGCCATGGGGTCAGGGTGGATCATGTTGTGCAATGGCTTTGCTAGGAGGGCATAATTCACAACTCAAATTCGACAGTACTTATGCAATCCTAGAAAAACCATCATCTGTTTCTTAGTAATAGGCTTGAGAGCTGCCATGATAGCAGTTTTTCTCTCCTGCCAAACTGTTCTTCCTTCACAGTGAGTGTGTCCCAGATATTTAACTTCTTTCCACAATAGGAGTCTATTTTTGGACACCTTATTTCCTGTTTTAGCCATATAATGGAGGCGTGCAATGGTCTTATCCTGACATTGCCAATGGGGCAGGAATACAACCAGAATGTCGCCCATATACACAATGTTCTGTCTGCTTTGGGAGAGGCAGTTTGTTATAGCTTCTGATTCCGATTGCAATTCCCCATATCCTTGCGGAAGTCTAGTGAATGTGATTCTTTTTGTCTCAAATATGCAAAGTACAAATACTGTTTTAATGTTCTGGTACACACATAAATATACATTCCCCCCTAGTTTGCAGTTTTTTACTTTTCGCAGATGGTTCTGGTCCCAACCGCGAAAAATGATGGATTACTGTAATGAATTTAGGTCCAGTGAAAATGTTCTTAATTAACACAATATTAAATAAATACCATTATGGTTGAATTATAACATTTTTCTGCCTTGCTTCTTTCTGTTCACATACCCCAGCCTTAATCCCCCAAAATCCTTCTCTAGCTCTCTTTCACTTACACTGCTGATTAAGAATAAAGCCTGCAATGTTGTAGACTTGAAAGACTAATCAGTTAAAGCATCACTGTAAATCAATAATGACCTAATGTCAGCAAAGAACAATGTCATTTTGCTTCATTTGATTTCTCACATTATAGGAATAACATTGCTGTTTTATTCTTGTTCTTTTTTCCCCCTCTCATTTTTGTTGACATAAATTTGCAATTAATCAAAAGTAAAATGGCTTAGATTCTCAATTAGAGGATTATAGCATCAAGTAGTGTCTAAGTTATTAAGCTTTCTGTAAAATGTTGAAGCTTTTATCAAGTCAATTAAAACATAGGACACATGACAACTATTAAAGTAGGGCCATATTCTCCTATTAGTGCATCAGTCAGTATTTTACGCACCGAGCTCGTGCGTTTTCAAGTTAGGTCGATTCTGCCAGAAAGACTTCTGACACACAACCCGCATAACCATCTAGTTTGCCCGTAACAGAGAGGTGTGACTCATTGATATCTGCACCTGGGTAGAATTCTCAGAATATTTTTTTTATTTTCCTGGGACAATACTAAAGGGGTTGACATTCACCTGAAGACAATTCATACATTCATCCAATTTCTTCAGCTTCTTCGAGACCGGGTCACAGGAGCAATAGCTTTAACAGGGAAGCACAGACTTCCCTCTCCACAGCCACATAATCCAGCTGTTCTGGGGGATCCCAAAGCGCTCTGATGCCAGGTGAGAGAAATAGTCTTTCCAGGGTGTCCTGGGTCATTACCGGGATCTCCACCCTGTAGAACGTGTCCAGAAAATTTCAACAAGGAGGCGCCCGCCCAGCAGGCATCCCAATAAGATCCCCCAGCCACCTCATCTGACTCCTCTCAATGTGAGGGAGCAGGGGGTAGTTTGAGCTCCTCCTGGATGATCAAGCTTTTCACCTTATCTCTAAGAGAGAACGTGGACACTCTGCAGAGGAAACTCATTTCGGCGGCTTATACACGGGGTTCTCTCAGTTATGATTCAGAGCTTGTGACCACAGGTAAGGGTAGGAACGTAGATCGACTGGTCATTCTTATGGCTTTATTTGTTCCTTTTTTTACATAGTCTGCATCACAACAGACCTTCTTGATCTCTGAACTCATCTCCTTGGGGCAGGATTTGATCCCCAACCTCGAGGAGAAATGCCACCCTTTTCCAACTCAGCACCATAGCCTCAGATTTGGAGGGGATGATTTTCATACCTGCCACTTCAAACTCACCTGTGAACTGCTCCAGTGAGAGTTGGAGATCACAGGTTGATGAAATCAACAGAAACACATCATCTGGCAAAAGCGGTGATGCAATACCGAGGCCACTAAACCTGACCCCTTCTACACCTCGGATACGCCTAGAAATTCTGTCCATAAAGGTTTGGAACATAATCAGTGACAAAGGGGAGCCTAGGTGGAGTCCAACCTGCACTGGAAACGAGTCTGACTTACTGCCATCAATGCAGACCAAACTCTGACACTCAGTTTTGTCAAGTAAGTTACCATGTCACAAATGGCAATGGAGCAAATTGATAAATTGGCTTGTATGGCTCGGGTTCATGTGTTAAGCTGAGCCCTAGAACCAACTCTCAAATTGAACACCAAATGTCGCCAAACAAAATTATACTTGATTGGGTCACCAGCACGGCAAAGATCTCTCTGATAAACGTAGCCTTCCCACTTTGCATCTCACTGCATTGCATACACATACCAAAGTCACCTTATAGAAACCTGATTATTTTTCATATATTTGTATTACATACATATATCAGGGTTAACAACCTTAAGAACCCAATTATTGTCATTTCTTTGTATTCACATCTTGTTTTTGACATGAAGACATCAACAGGATGCAACTGCTGCTCACACGCTGCGGTTTCCAACGGTTTTTCAACGTCAAAGCATATGGGCCTGCAAGATGTTTGCATCATCACTGGGTTGTTGAACAGGAAGCACGTCACACTTGAATCACCACACAGGATGTCTGCAAGTGATTGATTTGAACAATTTTTCCATTAAACCTTTAGTAGAAAATATGATGCTTTGAAACAGCTTTGTGAAAAGAATATAACCTGCGTATGACTGTCTCTCTCAGACAAGGCAACACATGATGAGCAACCAACTAAAACAAGCCTGAGAATGCAAGAGAGAATTGTATTCACAAGAATGTTGATACAATTATGCTATTGCTCAAAAACTAGTGTGAAACTGAACACAAGTTGTGGTTACATTATTAAAGATGCACTTATTGATTAAAGGGAAAATGACAATTGAGTTTGCGGGCGCCTGGCCAAAAATTGAGTGAAGCTAAGAGGGGCGTGACAAGTCAAGACAGGGATGGTGAAAGGGGCCCAACAGGATAACCAAGGGAGCCCTTCCCACTGGGCGTGGATTCAGCCAACATTTTCCAGAATGTTCCACTAAAAAGCTATAAAAACATTGGATACGGAAGTCAGGGGCTTTTTTTTGTTTCTAGCTGACAAAGAGACAAGGTCCTTCTGTAGGTGTAATAATTGTGTGGCAAGCTGGCAGGGAGAAGTCTTCGAGCGACTTGTGATGCTTATTTCTGACTACTCCATTTAAGATTGGGCGCAACTAAAACATCTACTATAACAAGGTAATGGCAGGATAATATCAGCAATATTACGTGGTTACCTATGAAGGACAAGTTGTCTTGGCAATTTATCCTTAATCCCGAAAATCCTTATTACTAAATTGGGCTTCGAGCTATGTAGGACTTGATCACCCCTAACAGGCTCATTCAAAAATATACATTTTCCGAATTTCTGATGCTTTTGAATGCTTTGAATCTTACTGTATTTATATTACTTTTTACTATTTTTATCATTTATCTCATCCTACTTACCATCAGTGTTATCACTTTAATCATTTTCCCTTTTATTGATTTATGTTCAATTAACATCGAATTTTGCCTTAACATCGCTACCGTACCCCGTGTCTGGCGGGAATGACTGTCGAGTAATGAATGTTATCTGAAGAATTTTTATCATTTTATTAAATGCTTAAAACTTCCATCTTCATCTATCTTTGTTATTCGTATATTGAGTTGTCTGTCTCATTATTACCATTGTACCTCATTAAAGATCGAGCGTCAATGACATTAATATAATTTAGTCGTAAAATTCTATTTTAATCAGTCACTCATTGATAATCTCTGGTTTAAGATAAAACAAATCCGTACGATCCTAACAAGGATTGTTAAATTTACTAGGTCAATGACAAGTGCAATCGATTCATAAGAGATGAAGCTGCTGTAAAAGCGGAGCGATCACTTTGTCACCCTGTTACTTTGTAAGGTTACTCGACAAGGGCTGATAAGTGAGGGCAGACCGGATTGGCTCTGCAAAACTAAAGGCAGTTAGTTCACCTAGGCGAATTCATCTCGACACCGACTTAAGAAGCTCCCGTCCCCCTGCATGCATGGCGTTAGAGTTGGCTGAGGTAAAGGGGTAACTTAACCCTTTAACTGGAGAGTCGGTCAGGACATTTCTCCCGATTAGTCCTGTTGGATAAGCGGAATCTGACAGTTTACAGGGATGGAACAGCTCATCAGGTATCAGGGGGTTCTATAGCTAATACTCCCGAAGCACCCCCATAGGACTCCCCGTGGGCTACGGTTGGACATCTTTTCCAAGTCCACAAAACAAATGTTGACTGATTGGGCAAACTCCCATTCACCCCTGAGGATTGGCCAGGACGAAAACCACACTGCTCCTCTTGAATGTTAGATTCAACGTCCCGATGGACCCTCCTCTAAAGCATCCCTGAAAAGACCTTGGAGAGGAGGCTGAGGAGTGTGGCCCCCCCTGTAATCAGAATGCACCTACTGGTCCCCTTCTTAAAATTGAAAGACCACCCCCCAATCTGCTAATTCAGAGGAACTGTCTGCGATGTCCCCACGACGTTGTAGAGGCAAGTCAATGTAGACAGGGCCACAAGCTCCAAAGCATTTAGGAACTGTGGGAGAATCTTATCCACCCTTGGGGACTTGCCACCGAGGAGCATTTTAACCACTTCGGTGACCTCAACCCCAGAGAAGGGAGAGTCCGCCTCAGAGAACCAATATTCTGCTTTCTCAGGCGAAGGTGTGTCATTGGTATTGTGGAGGTTTTCAAAGTATTCTCCCAACTGACTCACAATATCCCGAGTTGAGGTCAGTAGCAACCCATCCCCACTATACACAGTTGATGGTGCACTGCTTCCCCCTCCTGACTCATCGGATGGTGGACCTGAATTTCCTTGATGGCATTCTGAAGTCTTCATCTCACCAAACTCCTCCCATGCCCAGAGTTTGCTTCAGCCATCACCAAAGCTGCATTATGCTATGCCCGATAGGACTCTTCCTTTAGTTTGACAGCATCCTTCAACGGCCCAGGAATCGATCCCACGCTGTCCACAACAAAGTAAGGCGTGTGTACCACTACACCATCAGTGACCTTCCAAGACATTTGTTAGGAAAACAGCTTTGTAAAATGTATGAAGTACATCCAAGTTATAAGCCCAGGATGGATCTCTCGTCACAGGAATGTTTTCTGCAGCCTTAAGAGTCCACACCATAGTTTATAAGTTTTAACAGCTCCGCCATATTGTTCAGCGCTAATGGCCCCGTCACACCATGACGTTGTGGTCAACGTTCTCTGAAAATTTCAATCATTCTATTTTTCAGCGTTCTCAAATGTGGAGGACACATCTGGCGTGTGATTACCGTGTGTCTAATGCATGACTTAACATGTGTCTAACACACAAGAAGCGTGTAACAGCGACCAAATAAGGTACCCCTAAAAACCATTAGTGTGTGCTAACGTGTCACTGGTGCACGACAAGCGATTTGACAACGTTAGACGAGTGTGTTGAGTGCGTGACTAACAGGTGAATAACGACAGAATAGCGTTTTGCTGGCATGAAGGAAAAAGAACAGCAGGAGGAAGAGCACGTCCGAGAAGTAATGCACCATGTGACACCCCCTGGAGACCCTAAACACCATGAAAACCCCAGTGATGATGGTCCGACAAAGAGACAAAACAAGCAGAGAAAGGATTACAGGATCCTGGACCGGGCTGTTGAGGATAGTGTGGTGGAGTTTTTCCGCGAAAAGGAACTGCTGTGGAACTCACTGAAGGCAGATTACAGGAACAAGGCGAAGAGGTAACGGATACTTGAGACCAAAGCGACAGAACTACAGCTCAGCCTGGACCACTTGTGGACCTGGTTCAAGTCCCTCAGGGACATTTTCACAAAGTTACTATTTATGTTTAAATTTTGAAAAATTCTTCAAGTAATTGCCCTGAATTTAATAATAATGGAATTTATGAACTTTCATATACGTATGTACTTAGTATATTCTGACCGTATCTACCAGGATGGACAAGAAAAAGAGTTGGGATGGCCAGAAACAATTGACGGAAAGACATGGATAAAAGAGAAACTTGGATTTTTCCACCATGCTATCAACCACCGCTCAAAGCCCGTAAAGAGTGTAAGTACTGATACAGATATTGAACTAATCCTATATCTATAATTATACTTCAAAATTAATCAATAAGTAAAAGATGAATGTCTGTACAATTGTTTATTGTCAATTTCCAAACACGCTGTGTTTACCTGTGTCAATTTGTGTCTTTCTAGTTGAAGGCGATCATAGCTGAAAGTCAGTTCGACCTGGATAAGGTTGAGGGGGCTGCGGCGGAGGAGAGGGTTGAAGTTGACAAGTTTGATGAGAACGTCACAGAACGTCAACCCACCCAAGCCTTGTCTGTTTTCTCCGACATTGGGGCCCTCCAGAGGAAGTCCAAGGAGAGCGGGGACATGCTGACGATGCTGCGTGATCAACTCCCACCTCCCGAGCCAGTCACCGAAAGGACCACCTATGCCGCTTACGTCAAAAGTGGGCTGCAGGGGGTGAGTTCAAAGGACTTTCGCCGGGCCTGAAAAGGCATCAACAAGGTCCTGAAGCCTTTCTGCGAGTCGGAGTCAAGTGACAAAGACAGTCAGAAGGTCCAATAGACCCCGTTCCAGACAGGACTCGATTCAGTCATGGTGAGCTTAATTATTGCTATTACTTTTAATTATAACTAGAATTGGTGCATTAGGCAACCCCTCGTATATCCAGACTTGCATCATTACTAAAATTGGTCAACAGCTGTCACGAACGTTAGTCAAAAGAGTTAGATCGGTTCAAACTTTGATGAAAATCACTCATCTCCACTCTAGGAAGCCATCTGCCCATTTTGATTTTTAATGTATTTTCAGTTTCACTGGTGACACACCCTCGTCGCAACCCCCCTCGAGCAAGAAGCTGAGTCAGTGTCAGGACGAATGCCAGTCACAGCAAGGAGGTTGGCAGCCACCTCCCAATGAATGGGGAACACCAACCTCCCAAGCCATTTCAGTGTTCAACTCCGTGGACTCTGCCTACATGTCCATAATTCAAGAGCTGTGAGTCAAATAATCGCCAATACTGACTATAATACGATATTTTGAATACCAAGTGAAAGGCAATTGTTAATTTCCTATTATTACTTTTTTAAATGCAGTTGAAGGTGATCTAGGTTAAAACTCAGGGGTGCTGGATGAGGCCAAGCATTTGTATTAAAGTGTAATTATGATTATCATTTCCTTTAATTGTTTTATATTATGTTGATTTACTGTTATTATTTCAGTGATTTACGAAATAACAGGTGTTATACGGGTGATTCTTTTTCGGGGGGGTATGTTCTTTAAATAAATGATCTAAAACTGACACTGAATGTTTGTTTCTTTTAATACTTATCATTAGACACGCATGCTTTTGTTTGGTTCCCAAAGAAGACTCACTACATCACACTTATCAAGTGGATACCGGCAAATCCTCAAAGCTTTGCCAGGAAGCAGAAGAGATGAGAGCAGGAGCCAAGAGAACAAGAAAAAGGGATGTCCAGGCTTTTGTACTTCTGAGAGGAGATACACACCACGCTTTGTTGTTGTTACATTTTTTCCAATATGCGTGTCACGCAAAATGTCAAACTGAATAATATTAAATTAAAGGTGGCAACATTCTTCAATACTATATAGCAGGAGTGCTCAATGCATCGATCGATCGCGAGGCAGTTTTGGTCAATCGCGACAGCTTGACGAAAAAAAAAGACAGCCGTATTCACGCTAGTCAGCGAGTTCCCCCCCCAAACCCCCCACCCCACCCCGATATTTAATGCCCTCACTTTTTCCTTGAAGTAAAGAAATATTATCAAACATGCGTATGGATGCTGGAACAAGAAAGAAGACAAAAACGTATCACTTTCATTCGGAATGGGAAGCGGACTTTTTTTTCACAATCTCATTTTAAGTGCGTTTGCCTCATCTACCAGTGTAGTGAAATGTGTAGTGGCATTTTCGAACTGTTCATGGAAAATACGACGCTGATATTCAAAGCGAGCTGAGAATAAGAAAAGTGAATGAACTAATATCCCAATTGGCCACACAGCACCCACTTTCACACAACATAATTTGACAGTGAAAGCTCTCTCCGAAGCATCGTTCCGGGTTTGTCACATAATCATTAATAACAAGAAGTCTTTTCAAGATGGAGAGATAGTAAAAGAGGCATCGCTGACTCATTGTTCCGATCTTTTAAAAATAAGGCGGGAATATTATCTTCAGTAGAAGCTCTACAGCTGTCAAGGGGCACAGTTACATGGCACTGTGAAGCCATAGCTGATAACTTGACCCAGCAAATGTGGAAGGGTATCGGAGATTGTGTTTGTCACTCCTGTTGGACGAAACTACTGACGTTGAGTGACACCCCATGTGTGCATTTTCATTCATATTTTGTTTAGTGATCATCAACGTGAACTCAGATAGTTACAAAAAATGTACATAATTAAGTTGTGTTGTGCAATATTGGCTCATGCGGTTATGCAAAGCACACAAACATACATTTACACAAAAAATCCTCAAAATACTTCAAAATAAATATGTTTTGCACTTTTATAATGGGTAGATCTTTGTGAAATGGTCATTCAATTTCATCATTGGTCATTCTAAAAAAAAAAAATTAATAACATTAATAACAAAATTTCACCTTTCATTAAAATGGTGAAACTGAAGCTTGAAGCTGACCTCATTTCTAACCCTATCCAACCTGTTCACACCCAGCGAGAGAACCTCAGCATCTTCATTTCTTCTACCTCAAGTTCTGCTTCCTGTTGTTTCTTCAGAGCCACGGTCTCTAATCCGTACATCATGGCTGGCCTCACCACAGTTTTATAAACTTTGCCCTTCATCCTGGCGGATACTCTTCTGTCACATAGAACACCAGACACCTTCCGCCAACTGTTCCACTCCACTTGGACCCATTTCTTCACTTCCTTATCACACTCTCCATTGCTCTGTATCGTTGACCCCAAGTATTTGAAGTCGTCCACCTTCACTATCTCTTCTCCTTGGAGCTTCACTCTTCCTCCTCTGCCCCTCTCATTCACGCACATATATTTTGTTTTACTACAGCTAATCTTCATTCCTCTCCTTTCCAGTGCATGTGTCCATCTTTCTAACTGTTCCTCTGCCTGTTCCCTGCTTTCACTGCAGATCATAATATCATCTGCAAACATCATGGTCCATGGCGAATCCAGTCTAACCTCGTCTGTCAGCCTATCCATTTCTACCACAAACAGGAAGTGGCTCAAAATAACCCTAGTTGATAATCAATGGGCTCTACTCTTAACACTATATTCCTTACACTTCACCATGGAAAAAATGACGGTACCATTTTGTTTCCAGTGCTCCCGAATTTAAGGTCATTTGGAACATTGGCACCCCATACAGCTTTATGTGGTCTATTTTCTGGTGTTTTGTCTCAAATGCTTTTTCAGTCTCAAGGGTGTCACGAGCATGCTGTAGGGATTTGCAAGTTGGACCCTACGCGTGTTCACGGATCAAGGAAGAGATGACCAATGATTAGACGAGTTAACAACAAATAGATTTAATACAAAAGAATGTGCAATACAGACATCTGGGTCTTAGCTAGGCATCTGCTGCACACGAGATGTGTCGTCTGGCAGGATACCCCAAAGAAGAAGACAAAAGCTTTCTGGTAATACAAAGTTTTATATGTATGGGTCCATGGTAAAAGTGGCTGCCCGCACAGTCTGGTCTTGAGTAACTTTCCTCTTCTTATCTGGTGTCGTTCATCTCCAACGGCAACGCCTGGGTGAGGAGGATGCCACCAGCTGGTTTCTCCTCATAAAGATCAAGGACAGCCGCCACGCTGCACAACACATTCATGTCTGATTAGCAAATGGACAACGCCTTATCTGTTGATTAAATGTATAAGGTCATATTTAAGCAAAAAATGAAAGTACAATAAAAGTAAAGTAGTCTTCAATGCGACAAGGGGTTGGATCCAAATGCAGGACTCAGAGGCAGTGACATGATGTTGAAGGCTGTTTTATTCCACGGGACCCAGCTTTAGCAGGGAAGTGGAGACGTTCGTCTCTCAAGCCATTTTGTCCGGGTTATTTGGTACGTGGCAAGGCATTCCAAGGCCAGCTCGGGAACATGGTCTTTCCAGCATGTCCTGAATCATCCCCGTTGTCTCCTCCCAGTGAGAAACTCCTGGAACACCTCATCAGAAAGGCGTCCAGGAGGGATCAGATGCTCAAGCCACCTCATCTAGCTAGTCTCAATGTAGAGATGCAACGGCTGGACTGAGCTGTTTCTGGATGAATTCCAAGGAATTTACCTAACATTTTTTAGATGTGTTCATCTATAATACAGATTGGAATATTTAACAACTCTTGTGAAAACTGCTGTCTTTGTAGTTTGAAATCTCGCCATCAATTTTTGAAATAATGTTTAAACAGTGGAGAAACAATAACACTGAGATGTACTAAACCAAGTCTTAACCCCTAAATGTGGTGTGAATCGACACAAATGTATACACCTTACTATCAAGATCGAGGTAATCATAATCTTTTGTTTATTTTCAGAAGTCATATTTTTAATCTTAATTAGTCATTAGGTTTACTTGTAGACCTTTTCTCATTCGGATTGAAACATAGTGATACTTGAAACACAGACCATTGATATTTATTCAAACTGAAAAAAGATCTACTCTTATGGAGTGAATACAAATAATTCTGCTCTCAAAATTAAAATGATGGCAAGTAAATCTTTTCCTCTTGGCTTGTCCCATTACAGGTCACCACAGTGTGTCATCTTTTTACATGTAAGCCTATCTCCTGCCTCTTCCTCTTTAAAACCAACTGTCCTCATGTCTTCCCTCACAACATCCATCAATTTTCTCTTTGGTCTTCCTCTTGCTCTTTTGCCATCCTCAGCACCATTCTACCAACATACTCACTCTTTTGCCTCTGGATGTGTCCAAACCATCGAAGTCTGATCTCCAGAACCTTGTCTCCGAAATATTCAACTTTGGCTGTCTCTAATGAGCACATTTCTAATCCTATCCAACCTCCTCACTCAAAGAGAACCTCAACATCTGTATTTGTGCACCTCAAGCTCTGTTTCATGTTGACCCTTCAGTCCCACGGTTTCCGATCTGTTCATCATAGCTGGCCTCACCACTATTTTTTAAAACTTTGCCCTCCATCCGAGCAGAGACTCTTCTGTCACATAACACACCAGACACCTTCCGCCAGCAGTTCCAACTTGCTTTAACCCGTTTCTTCACTTTGTAGCTACACTCACCATTGCTCTGGACTGTTGACCCCAAAAATTAAGTCTAAGTCATCCACCCTCGCTATCTCTTCTCCCTGGAGCTTCACTCTTCCCCCTCCACCCTTCTCATTCACATATATTCTGATTTACTTCGGCTAATCTTCATTCCTCTCCTTTCCAGTGCATGGCTCCATCTTTCTAATTGTTCCTCCACCTGGTCTCTGCTTCCACTGCAGATCACAATGTCATCTCTGAACATCACCGTCCAAGGGAGTTCTAGTCTAACCTTCATCCGTCAGCCTATCCATTACCAGACAAAACAGGAAGGGGCTCAGAGCTGATCCCTGATTCAGTCCCACCTCCACCTTTAATTTTTCTGTCACACCTATGGCACACCTCATCACTCTCCTGCTGCCCTCAAACATGTCCTGTACTATTCTAACATATTTCTCCTTCACACCAGACTTACGCATGTAGGAACCACAGTTCGTCTCTTGGTACTCTGTTATACTTCTCTCGATACATAGAGACACAATGCAGGTCCTTCTGACCTTCTTTGTAATTTTCCAATTTGTTTTACCTCGCAACGAAGTATTTCCTTAGCTCTGCACATGAATATCATAGGATTTAAGATGGCGCAATGAAGACTTATTTGAGCTTGTAACGAAGACCTGCTACGCGAGCAAATAAAGGGTTAATGTACATATTTGTTGTTTTATTTCTCTTTTGTAGAAAAGGTTTAAAGGGTGTAGGAATAATTGTGATCATAATTATCATACATTTGCTTCCAATAAAGAAATGCTTTGCTCTGCCCTAGATAACGTGGCAGCCTCCTAGCAGGAGATAGCAAGAACAAAAACATCTAATCATCAGAACTGTTAGAACTGCTGCCTGTTAAAGAAATGATGACCACACATATATTCAGGAATCTTCCACACATGCACACGCACATGAACAAACATGTAGACCTTGTTTCAAACTGTTTTGCTTGTCGTCTCCTTTTTGTAACGTCCATGTAAATAAGGGGCGTCTTAAAACTAAATAAATAGAGGTGCTGAGGAGAGGATAATCAGAGAGTACAGCGGTGAATTGTACAAGACAGTTCCCCTCCTCTCTCCTCGCGATACTTGAACTGGTGTTCTTGCTTCCTTTTTTGTCCTGTTTAATGAATGTCTGATTGGTGAACCTGACATTTACTTGGTCCTTCGAGCCGGATCTCAAGATACCAGAGGTTTCCAGGGGCCGAGTCAACATCCAGGCAAAGACCGTGGCCACGGCACTTGACACCCTTTCCGGGACTGGGCTTCGACTTTGCGCCTGGAGGCTGAGGGTTGACGAGAAGCCGAAGGAAGTGAAGACTTCTCTGGTGAGTAGGAAACTCCCACACTCAGGAGGAATGAGTGAATGCGCGTCTGGGTGACTGCGGCAGAACCAAACCTCGATAATACTAGTCCCTATCGAGTAGACTAATTAGTCTATAAAACTGAGAAAAGGGCAAGGTGTGTCCTGTACGTGAGCTCTGTGAAACGTGTGCATGTGTAAAAGTGTGAGTGTAGGTTCGCTACCTCATTTGAACAGGAAATTGAGTGACAACTGATTGAGGATGCAGAGGTAAGAGTTATCCGGCACTTGTGGTAAAAGCTTGAGAATTACCTCAAACAGTAATTTTCACCCTGTTCAGGGGGAAGTCAAGATAGTCACCCAAGGTGAACCACTGACTCCAACAGGGGAAAAACAAATGGAAAAATAGTTGATAAATAGCAAAACAGTTGAAATACAACATCTGAAAATAATAATAATAATAATAATGATGTGTAAGGACTAAAAGTTTGTAGAAAGCAAGTGTCCTACTAAAACAAAACATCTAAATTTGATGATAACACAATATGACTTTGCTGGCCAGCTTAACATACAAAAATATATATAGTTAACCTGCAGGATAAAATAAGAGAAACACACACACACACCGAAACAACAACAACAATAACAAAAAAAAAAAAAAAAGCTGGACTCAAGATGATGTGAAAACGGCCATAAAGGTATCACATCTCATAAAGTTGATGTAACATAATTCGTCCATGGAACGGAAGACTTGAGAAAATCTTAACACTTAAATGGTGTGGAAGTACAACAAATTTGGATGACAGCAAAGTACTTTCTCACAGCAGCAGGGAGTTCAAGGGTTAATATCGCGCACTACTGCGAGATATAAAAAAATAATAATAAAATAAACCAATTTTTTCTGCCATTGGAAGAGTAAAATAAAACAACAATGAACCATTTGAAGAATATAGAATTGGAATAAATGCATGTTTTTAAAGCAAACAGTGGCATTCCTGAAGATCACACTCCAGCGAGTGTGTATCAAGGGCAATTGAAAAAAATGCTCTTCATATGAATTCAAATAATCCTATAAAACAATGGATTGAAAAACATTGGGTTGACAAACTGGCCGGCAGCCTGTAACAATACGTTAAACCAAGCACTACACGCAGAAAGAGTGCTACAAAATAAGAAAAAGAAAATTGACACCTTTCTGACAGAGAAAGGAGAAATTTTTTGAGCTTTATGGGAAACATTTAATAATTTTGGCTGCAGATGAGGAAGAGAGCAGCCATATCCCCATCAAAAATGTCACAACTCATGCTCCCAAAAACTAAAAACTAGGACTGCGCTTAATTCGCTCTCTGACAGGAAAAATAGAAGTAAAAAGAGAAAAAAAGGAATTACTGGGAGGACAGTTAAATATCATACAAAGTAGGAATCCAGCACTCTATTATTACACCTTACATGTACCAAACAAACCTCCCACAATAACAGGAGATTTCTTGCTGCAAACAGCACAAGACGTGATTGAATAACCACAAAATGACGTAGGAAGTGACTCATTGCATGTGACAATGTAGTATAAGATGAACTTATAACATCCCACACCAGACAAAATCATGATTATCTGTACTCAGATGGTATATCAGTCGTGGTGACAGGAACAAGACTGACTGACAAACTAAATGCACTACACAAGGAATGGACACCACCACACACGTCATTACAACAGGTGTGGGAGAGTTTGGGACAATTTGTTTTGGTAGTACGAAATGTTCCTGATTGGACAGAAAAAGAACCAGATTTGGATTGGGACGACTGAACTGTACAGACAATATATTATTGGACAGTCTTAAACAATCTGAGACCAGATGCTGCTGTATTCACGGTGGTATCACAATCTCCACAGACAATACTGGAAAAATAGAGGAATAGCAACAACTACAGGGAACACAGTAACACATGCAGAGCTACTACAAAATTTGCTCATAGCAGTTCAATTACCAAAGGAAATAGCCATATGTAAATGTGCAGTACACACATCAAATACAAACAAAAAATCATTAGGAAATGGATTTACAGATAAAACAGCAAAAGAAGCAGCACCCAAAACCTTTATGGGATTATCTGACCATGTAACCAATGAAGACATACTTTGAGATGATGTGTTAAACAAAATGCAACAACAAAGCTTACCAGCAGAAATAAAAATGTGGAAAAAATAAGGTACTACATTACAAAATGGGAATTATGTCGGCACAGATACAAAAAAAAAAAACATTCTACCAAAAACATTTTTTAAGTGGGCGGCAACCATGAGCCATGGGAAGTCTCAGGTCTCAACAGGGGGAATGGTAGCCCTGGTACAAAGGCATTACATGATCCATGGATTTAACTTGTATGCAAAAAAACTTTTTTTGTAGGGCTTGTTTGATCTGTGTGCGACATAATCCACAAGGGAATGTGGATCCAAAATGTGGTCAGTTTCCTCAAGCTACACATCCATTCATCCCTCCATCCATTTTCTTAGCCGCTTATCCTCACAAGGGTCGCGGGGAGGGCTGGAGCCTATCCCAGCTGTCAACGGGCATGAGGCAAAGTAAACCCTGACCTGGTTGCCAGCAAATTGCAGGTCACATGGAGACAAACAGCCGCACTCACAATCACACGTAGGGGCAATTTGGACACAATGATAGATTTATTCTAACAATACAGACATTTCAAGCATGTAAGGGTCTCATTCCATTCAAAACACTGTTTGGGAGACCATACAAATTACCAATATTTTCCACACAAAGAGATAGATGAATGATGAAGGAAAAAAAAACACACAAGTGGGTCCCTTTCAGGAGTTATGAACAACCCCAACAAGCTTAAAAATTGCAAAAAGGAGTACTTGAGTTCATTTGTTCATTGTAGGAAAGTTTTTGCTTTTGAAACCATTGTTAACACAAACAAAACTAATTTGTTTTTATTGGCCACTTGTAAGACAGCTGTTCTCATTCCCTCTGCCAAGGTCGCTGTCGTCCGGTTACACATGGGAGTGAGACTGCTGTCATAATGGCAACTAAACAGTTAAATTTTACTGTTGGGTGTTAGATGAAAACGCTACCCGTTATTTTTATTTTTCTGTTCAAGTGGTACCTGTGGGAACCACTCAAGCCCCCCCCCCCCAAAAAAGATAAAATAAAATAAAAACAAAACAAATTGGATGACTACATACAAAAAATGTTTCCAAAAGATTGTGTTGCACAGATCCAGAGATAATACCGATGCTATTAATTGATAACGAATGCAAAAAAAAAAAAAAAAAAAAGTTGGGGGATTTTGTGTATCCATTAACTTCTCTTGAAAAACAAAAAAAAAATGTTTTCTAATGGTGTGTCACTAGGAAATTTCACATGCATCAATTTGATAGGACTACAAACAAATTGGGAATTTTATCAGCATTGATGTGTAAAGGCATTTTTGTGCCATTGTCATGGTGGTGCGGCAGTAACTGTCTTTTTGATTTTACGCCGTATGCCTTTCCTGATGCAACCCTTCTGCATTTATTCGGAGAGAGAGCTGGAGCCAATCCCAGCTAACTTCGGGCAGTGGCAGACTACACCCCGAACTGGTCGCCTGTCAGACGCAGTGCAGATGTCAACTCCATCACTGAGCGGGAATCGATCTCACGCTGACTTCACTCGAAATGTCCCTATGAGGGAAACCCGAACTACAACGTGGCCCTCAAGAGAAATGAGTTTGACATCCCTACTACACCATAAAAAAAATGTAACAAGTTACTGTGCTTTAATAACCTTCTTACTGCCATTTGTTTATTCATCCTATGTCTGTTTATGAATTAACATCTACTGTACATGCAGTTTTATCCGAACACTGGCACAGACTGAGCAAGAGCTGATGACATGGACAAAATAGCAGAAAGAAACACGTGGATACACCTTACACACTGTAAAAGGTCATCTCAGCTGAGTCACCAAAAGGGAAAGGTGAGCAAAGACCAGCATACGGTGGGTGCAGATTTATAGTATCTGAAAATACCTGAAGGCTGGTGAAGATTTAAAAGACACTTGACTCATTTCGAGGTGACTTGGTCGACATCACTTCAAAATGGCTGAATAATATGATAGCATGTTGGGCTGCAACATTGACAGCCGTAATGATATTTTTGTACTTATGCTACTTTTGGACACCTGTAAAGCTGACAAAAAATATATAACAACAGTACCAATAATTATACTCAGTCAACTATGCCTACCACACATAAGATAAAGAGGCGCAACCTCATTTCAAATAACTTTGGTAAACAACTATGCGGGAGGCATGAGGCATGAGAGGAGGACTCCATGTGTGCCTCCCAGTGAATCAGTTCAGCACTTTTTCAATTCCTTGGCAGAGTCTAATGGCTGGGGATTCCATCCTTGGGCTTATGCTAAATGAAACCCCCACTTTCTTCTTACCATTTGCCAATTTAATGCTACCTTAAACCCGAATGCCATACAAACGAGTACGTATACTATGGAGAGTGTATTTTAACCAAAACAGCCTGAGGAACATTTTTTCATGATTATGATTATCATTTTTACAAATAGGAAACAAAACTAGTTGTTATTAATGTAGAATGCAGCTAACAAGGTAAACTATAGTTACATCACATGCATGGGCCCTGGGCCACTAATGTGTGTCATTCCAACAGAAATCCCAACACCATGTACCTTGGAGGTAATGACTAAAAGAACTCCTAACACCTCTTGTCAGAAATGGAAAAGTGTTTATCCAACAACTAAGGCAGTAAATGATAAACTGATATTTTTTACGAATGTTGCATTGGCTGATTTCTCCTGTGTTAGCTTTACAGGGACAGATTTTAAGGTGGGAAGTCGCAACAAAACATGGTGTCATGATATCCATCTCCAAACTGCCCCATTGCTCCCATGCAGCGATTTGTTGTGGTGGTGTGTTGGTCAAACGTTGTATGACACACTGATAAATGCAGCAGGAACATGTACACTGGTATCACTGCTCTTATCTGTGACTGTGTTTCCATCCTAAGCAGAGGATATACAATTGGCCGCATCCATCTTTGGACCTCCCCTTGGGTTCTCCCGAAGGCAAAGGTCCTCTTGGAAAGATGGAGATTTGACATACATTGATGCAAATGGCTTCCCAACTGCATACCAGATGAGTATAAGTTGGTTAACGAGATTGCTGCAGGATGGGAATCCATCTTGTTATGGATAACTCTGAATAAAAACGTTGACAGAATCAACTACATACATTACAATGTACAGAAGCCAGGTAATTATACGGAAGCAGGCTTTATTGCCATAAGGGAACAACCAGCTGCAACCTCACTCATGACGTTCCAGAACCGCATAACGGTCGACATGCTCCTGGCCGAAAAGGGTGGCGACTGTTCAATGTTCGGTGACCAGTGTTGTTTATTCTAAATATCACAGCACCTGATGGGTCACGCACAAGGGCCATTCAAGGCCTCCGCACCCTGAACCACAAGATGAAGGAGCACTCTGGTGTAAACACATCAGCCAGGTCTGAGTGGTGGGAAGAAAAAAAAAAAAGTTTGGCAAATCTAAAAATTTGGTGTTCTCTGTCCTAGTTTCTATAGCTGTTTGCAGCTATTCTTCCATTGTGTGGATGTTGTTGTATTTCCTGCATAAAGGCATCACTTAACCAACTTATAACCACCGATATTGCCCCGACAAGTTCAATATTGGCAGAAATATATCCACTGTTGGCACAACAGAGTAATGACAGTGATATTGTTGACCACGATGATGACTTTATGACTTATCTTCCAGACCTGTTCTCTTATCCAGAAGATTACAAGTAATTAGTGCTATATTTTCCTCCGACTGTAAGCCGAAAGGGTGATCTATTAGATGATTTAAGGATTTGAGCAAATGTTGGAAAAACAGGAGGATAATGTAGAAATAATTGTAAATAGTATTAAGTAACTGCTTCTGACTGCAATGAAGAAATGCTTTGCTCTGCTCCAATTCAGTGACTGTTTCTGCCTCCAATGAAGAAATGCTTTGCTCTGCTTCAATTCAGTTACTGTTTCTGCCTGCAATGAAGAAATGCTTTGCTCTGCTCCAATTCAGTTACTGTTTCTGCCTGCAATGAAAAAAATGCTTTGCTCTGCTCCAATTCAGTTACTGTCTCTGCCTGCAATGAAGAAATGCTTTGCTCTGCTCTAATTCAGTAACTGTCTCTGCCTGCAATGAAGAATGGTTTGCTCTGCTCTAGAAAACCTGGTAGCAAATGTAGGATAAACAGGGGGGAAATGTAGGAATAATTGTGATCATAATTATTTGCGTCCAATAAAGAAATTCTTTGCTCTACCCTAGATAACGTGGTAGCCTCCTAGCAGGAGATAGCAAGAACAAAAATGTCTAATCATCAGAACTGTTAGAACTGCTGCCTGTTAAAGAAATGATGACCATACATGTATTCAGCAATCTTCCACACATGCACGCGCACATGAACAAACATGTACACTTTGTTTCCAACTGTTTTGCTTGCCGTCTCCTTTTTGTAACATCCATGTAAATAAGGGGCATCTTAAAACTAAATAAATAGAAGTACTGAGGAGAGGATAATCAGAGAGTGCAGTGGTGAATTGTACGAGTTCCTCTCCTCTCTCCTCGCGAGACTTGGACTGGTGTCTTTGCTTCCTTTTTGTCCTGTTTAATGAATGTCTGATTGGTGAACCTGACAAAGAGCAACAGAAGATGGTTTCCACCCAGGGAGGCAATAGCTGTTGGACTGAGACAAGATTACAGAAGACCTGTTGCAACTGTTTGCTGAATGTTATTCTTCTTCTTTTTCTTTCGGCTCGTCCCCTTAGAGGTTGCCACAGTGTGTCATCTTTTTCCATCTAAGCCTATCTCATGCATCCTCCTCTCCAACACCCAGTCCCCTCATGTGCTCCCTCACAACATCCATAAACCTTTTCTTTGGTCTTCCTCTCACTTTTTTTATTTACACATTTGGCCCTCTTGAACTTTTCAACCTTTTGCCACATTTCAGGCACCAGACATAAAGATATAAAATGTTCATTCATTGTCAATAATCAACAGCGAGTGGGACACAATCGTGAAGTGGAACGAAATTTATTGGATATTTAATGCTTTTTTAAAAAATAAAAAACTGAAAAGTGAGGTGTGCAAAATTATTTGGCCCCTTTACTTTCAGTGCAGTAAAACTGCAAAACAGTTCAAGTTCAGTGAGGATCTCTGAATGATTCAATGTTGACGGATGATGATAAATAGAATCCACCTGTGTCCAATCAAGTCTCCGTATAAATGCACCTGCTCTGTGATAGTCTAAGGGTTCTGGTTTAAAGTGCAGAGAGCATCAGGAAGAGCAAGGAACACACCAGGCAGGTCTGAGATACTATTGTGGAGACGTTTAAAGTTGGATTTGGATACAAAAAGATTTTCCGAGCCTGAAACATCTCAAGGAGCACTGTGCAAGCAATCATATTAAAATGGAAGGAGTGTCAGACCACTGCAAATCTACCAAGACCAGGCGTCCCTCTAAACCTTTACCTGCAAAATGGAGAAGACCTATCAGAGATGCAGCCAAGTGGCCCATGATCACTCTGGCTGAACTGCAGAGATCTACAGCTGAGGTGGGAGAGTCTGCCCATAGGACAACAATTAGTCGTACACTGCACAAATTTGGCCTTTATGGGAGAATGGCAAGAAGAAAGCCATTCTAAAAGCTATCCATAAAAAGTGTTATTTAAAGTTTGTGCCAAGCCACCTGGGAGAGACACCAAACATGTAGAAAAAGGTTCTCTGGTCAGATGAAACCAAAATCAAACTTTTTAGCACAATGCAAAACGACATTTTTGGCGTAAAAGCAAGACAGCTCATCACCCTAAACACACCATCCCCACTGTCAAACATAGTGGTGGCCGTCATGGTTTGGGCCTTCTTTTCTTTAGCAGGGACAGGGAAGATGGTTAAAATTGATGGGAAGCTGAATGGAGCCAAATACAGAATCACTCTGGAAGAAAACTTGTTGGAGTCTGCAAAAGATCTGAGACTGGGACAGAGATTTATCTTCCAACAAGGATCCAAAACCAAAAAACAAATCTACAATGTAATGGTTCACAAATAAACATATGCAGGTGTTAGAATGGCCAAGTCAAAGTCCAGACCTGAATCCAAACGAGAATCTGGGGGCAGAGCTGAAGACTGCAAACACTCTCCATCCAACCTCACTAAGCTTGAGCTGTTTTGCAAGGAAGAATGGGCTAGAATTTCAGTCTCTCAATGTGCAAAACTGATAGATACATACCCCAAGTGACTTGTAGCTGTAATTGCAGCAAAAGGTGGCGCTACAAACTATCATTGCAAGGGGGCTGAATAAAATTACACGTTCGACTTTTCACATTTTTAAAAAAAGTTTAAATATCCAACAAATTTCATACCACTTCATGATTGTGTCCCACTTGCTGCTGATTCTTGAAAAAAATGTATTTCATATCTTTATGTTTGAGGCCTGAAACGTGGCAAAAGGTTGAAAAGTTCAAGGGGGGCGAATACTTTCGAAAGGTACTGTATAAGCACACACATAGTCTTATGAACAAGTTTGCACTCCCTCATTTTCCATCAAATTAGACCCAAAACTGAATATAGGCCCTGTGTTCAGCAGTATCCTTTAAAGGCAGTTGCACTTCAAGTCATTAAACCAGTAATTGAATAAAGTATTTATTATTATTTAATAAATGCGGGAGTGATTGTGGAGTGTAAAAAAAATCCCCGTGCAATACTCTGATCTTCCCCGTCAAAAAGGGTCCTCCTTGAGTTGGATGGAGGATGGTTCAAGATTTACAAGTAATAAATGCTGCAGTTATACAATGTGCACCATGTGTACCTGATCCACATACTTTATTAAATAGCTTGAAGAGGGAAGCTGTCATTTTTACTGTGGTCAACATCAGCAATGCCTTTTTCTCTGTCCCCGTATCTGTGGACAGCCAGTTCTGGTTTGCATTAACATTTGAAAATAAAATCTACTCCTTTTTGTGGCTACCTCAAGGGTATTATGAAAGTCCCACCATTTACTAACAGGCAATGACAGCCAGCATGTCTGTCAGGTTTACCAATAACACGTTCATTAAACAGGACAAAAAGGGAAGCAAAGACAAGTTCAAGTTCAAGTTTGACAGCTCACAAGGAGAGAGGAGATGAACTGTCTCGTACAATTCCCCACTGCACTCTCTGATTATCCTCTCCTCAGCACCTCTATTTATTTAGTTTAAAAAACGCCCCTTATTTTCATGGATGTTATGAAAAGGAGACAGGCGAGCAAAAACTAGTTGGAAACAAAGTGTACTCGTTTGTTTGAGTGTTTGTGTGTGTGTGTGTGTGTGTGTGTGTGTGGGTGTGTATAATATTGCTGAGTACATGTGTGGTCATCATTTCTTTAACAGACAACATGTGCTCCTGGTTCTAACAGTTCTGATGATTAGATGTTCTTTTGTCTTCTGCTATCTCCTGCTAAGCGTCTGCCATGTTATTTAGAGCAGAGGAAAGCATTCTTTATTGCAGGCAGAAAAAGTTCCCTAATTTTATCATATTTACAATTACTGCACCATTATCCACGTTTTTCCTATATTTTCTCAAATCCTCATCATCTTGTAGATCATCCTTTTGGTTTATTCTACAGAATTATATTTATGAAAACAAACATAGTTACACTTGGAGGAAAATATAGCACTAATCACTTGTAATCTTCTGGGCCAGAGAACATGTTTGGAAGAGTCATATGATGAAGTCATAACGTCATCATCGTGGTCAACTATATCACTGTCATCACCCACTGTGCCAATAGTGGATACATTTGTGCCAATTTTGATTTTGTCGGGGCAATAGCAGTGGTTATAAGTCGGTTAAGCGTTGACCTTATGCAGGGAAGACACCATTCACACAATGTAAGAAGAGATGCAAACACCTATCGAAAATCGGAGAGAGAGCACAAAGTTTTTAGATTTCCCAAACATTTTTTCCCACTGCTCAGACCAGGCTCATGTGTTCACACCAGAGTGCTCTTTCGTTTTGTGGTTCAGGATGTGGAGGCCTTGAATGGCCCTTGTGAGTAACCCATGAGGTGCTGTGTTATTTGGAACAAATGTACAACACTGATCACCGAACATTGAGCAGACGCCACCCTTCTTGGCCAGAATCATGTCAAACGGTATGCGGTTCTAGAGCGCTATGAGTGAGTTTGCAGGTAGTTGTTCTCTTATGGCATAAAGCCTGCTTCCTAGTTTCGGTGCATTGTAATGTGTGTGGTTTATTCTGTCAATGTTTTTATTTGGGGTTATCCATAACAAGAAGGTTCCCATCCTGCAGCAATCTGGTGAGCCAAATTATACTCATCTGGTATGCTTCCATGCCATTTCCATCAATGTATGTCGGATTTCCATCTTTCCAAGAGGACCTTCGCCTTCGGGAGAAACGGAGGGGCGGTCCAGAGATGGATGCGGACAATTGTATATCCTCTTCTGTGGATGGAAACACAGTCACAGATAAGATCAGTGATACCAGTGCACATGTTCCTGGTCAATTTATCAGTGTTATGCAACTTCTGACCAACACACAACCACCACACATTTCAGCATGGGAGCAGGGTGCCAGTTTGCCGATGGATAACATGACACCATGTTTTCTTGAGACTTCCCACCTTAACACCTGTCCCTGTCAAGATAACACAGAAAAGTTAGCCAATGCAACATTAGTAGAAAATATCAGTTTATCATTTATTACCTTAGTTGTTGGATAAACACTATTCCATTTCTGACAAGTCGTGTTGGGATTTATTTTAGTCATTAACTCCAGGGTACACTGTGTTGGGATTTCTGCTGTAATGACACATAGTAATGGCCTTGGGCCCATGCAGGTGATGCACCTATAGTTTGCCATGTTAGCTGTATTCTACATTAATAACCAGTTGCTTCCCATTTGTGAAATACCTGTCTCGTTGTAGACGGACGGGGGTTCAGTAGCTGGTGGATTTGGAGGGGTGTGGCCTAGAGGAGCGTTCCTGGATCCCGTCCCACTTCATTGTTGACCCCAGCCTCATCAGAGATTTCCACACGTCATCCTGAAGCCCCTGGTCTGTCTGGAGCTGGCCGTAAAGGGCGAGGGGAGGGGGGGGGGGTTGTGGTACTGTCATGGCCCTGCCGGTCCAACCCTGGCTGTGCGGGTCCCAGCTCACCACTAGGAGACGCACACCTGTGCCTCATTGGCCTATATAGGTCGCCAGCCATTCCTCATTCCCGCACTTCCGCATTCCTGACGGCAACCTCCCCTGTACCGACCTCTGCCTGTTTCCCATAAGCCTGACGATCCTGTTCCTGCTGCTTGTTCTGACTGACTCCCCGGCTACCGGCATTGAAACAAATAAAGACTTTCTCCTAACTGCCTTCCTGTCCACCGAGTCGTGCATTTGGGTCTGCTCTCGACTTCTGGTTATGACAAACTGAGGATAATTATTAGTTCTGTTGTTATGTGTTTTTGTCATCTTTGCAGGTGCCCAAAAGTAACATGAAAAAAAAAACATCATTATGGCTGTCAACGTTGCAGCCCAACATACATATACATGTTATTTAGCTATTTTGAAGTTATGTCGACCAAGTCACCCCTAAGTGAGTCAGGTGTCTTTTGAATCTTCACCAGCCTTCGGGTATTTTCAGATACTATAATTCTGCTCCCATCTTATGCCGGATTTTGCTCACCTTTCCCTTTGGGTGACTCTGAGATTATCTTTTTATAGTGTGAAAGAAGTATCCACGTGTTTCTTTCTGATATTTTGTCCATGTCATTCAGCTCCTCGTCAAAATGCAATGAGCAACAAAGCAGCAGGAAAAAACGAACATGGACAATGGACCAACAAGAACTGAAAATGAGCACACAAAACATGGAACAGAGGAAACAAAACCAATCCAACACAAACAAAACAGAACATGAAAAGTTGACACTGCAATCTTTATTATGATGTCCAACATCATTGCCAACCAATTTTGGGGAAATTACTAGCGTTACATGAAATCCCAACTTTGCGTTCTCTTGCTCTGACTCAACGCATTAATCACTCTCACGCTCATTAATTTAGGCCAGGACTCCCCTTCTCAAAACCCACAAAACATATTGATTGGTTGATCAAAGTCCCATGCACGCTGGAGGGCCCTGCCGAGCGTGATCGATTGTCCACTGTTCCACGTTCAGGATGAATACCATGCCCCAACCCCACGATAGACACTGTTGATGCTGTACTATTTCCCCCTCCTGAGATTCTGAATGGTGGACCAGAATTTCCTTAAAGCTGTCTGGAAGTCACCGAACTTCTCCCAAAATTATCTTTTTTCCTCAGTAACCACTTTTTTTTGCCTTGCCAGTCGGAACCCATCAACTGTCTTAGGAGTTCTACAGGCCCAAAAGGCCTGATCACATTTATTCAACTTGCTAACAGCTGATGTCCACTAGCTGATTATTGGTTTGTCGCCACGACAGGCACCGACTACCTTTCAGGCACAGCTCTGGTTGGCCGCCTCAGCAATAGAGGCGTGGAACATGGTCCACTCAGACTCAACATGCCCCGTCTTCCCTGAGACGTGGGTGAGATTCTGCCGGGGAATATGCAGCTCAGAAAATGGATGGGTGATATTCCATCCATTTCTGAGCTACTTATCCTCACAAGGGTCATGGGATTGTTATGGTCAATTCCAGCTTCATCGGGCAGGAGGCGGGATGCACCCTGAACTGGTAGCCAACCAATCACAGGGCACATGGAGAAAGATAACAGTTGCATCCATCCATTCTCTGAGCTGCCTGTGCTCACAAGGATCGCAGAACTGCTGGAGTCTATTCAAGCTATCTTCAGGCAGGAGGCGGAGTACACCCTGAACTGATTGCCAGTCCACATAGAGAAACACACAAGCATTTGCGCTCACACTCAATTTGCAGTCTCCAATCAATCCATGTTTTGGGGATGTGGGAGGAAACTGGATTGCCCAGAGAAAACGTGCACAGGCACGGGGAGAACATCCAGACTCCACAGAGGAGGGGCCGGAATTTGAACTCCGGTACTCAGAACTGTGAGGCAGCCACTCTAACGGTTAAGAGTGTCTGCCATTGGAGTTAGGGTTAGACAATATAATCAAACTTATAAAAGACATGGCTTTGTCGGCAAGAACCATTGACCATCGTACCAGCATGATGGCAAATCAAATTTAATTATGTTCACGATGAACACATGGAAGTCTCAACGCCTGCGTGAAGCTTAATCTGACGATATATGAACTCCAAAGCCATCAACAAAACTGTGCAGAATTAGCTGTCACAATTACAGTAAGAAGTACTTTTGTCATCATTGATGAGGAACAGGGTAACAATGTTATTTAAAATAAAATAAAAAAATAATAAGAGACTTATTGTTCTCTAAATGTGTTGGTCTTACATAAATACACCTACACACATTATACAATACACCTATTCTTAGTTTTTAAAATACTGTATGGCTCTTTTGAAATTACATTTTAAAATATTTGGCCTTTTTGGCTCTCTCAGTCGAAAAGGTTCCCGACCCCTGCTCTTACCAGTCTTCCATCATTCCACCCATATGGATATCATCTGCCAAAATACATTTTGACTAAAAGAAGAATGAACATTCTTTCATCTTCCAGCTGAACCATACCTCATCCACCCAAATACTCTAACTGAAATGCAATGTTTGCCATTTTTGCTTCTATGTTGGGGATACCAAGATCATATCTGAAGTGGTTTAAGCAAGGTCTTTTTTTCCCTTTTTTTGATTAAGGCACACTAAAAATGGTGGAAAATGGGTATTAATTAAATACTGTAGCTAGTAAGTAACAGACAGTTTAGTATTTTTAATTCTCAAATTTTTTGTTTCCCAGTCTTATATCTAATGTCTAAGAATTTCATTTCACTGTATTTCTTTTTGGAGCCTCAATAAATTATTTATACACTGAAGTGCAAGGTTTTGTACCATAATGGGTGGTAAATGAGATGCAGCCTATTTATAATTAATGCAGTCAATGCATTTTCCTAGTGCTCTAAATATATTCAGCAGGATCTTTCCACCTTGTCATTGTTTTTTCTGTGAAGAGTTGTTTAATAAAATCGCAACAACTCATTTGTAAAATAATAGCTCATACCTTATAATTTTAAGTCAATGGGTAGATGGTAAAAATTAGTATTTTGAATAGTTGTCGAGTGAATGCATGCTGATGGCATTAGACTCCCCAAGTGATTGTTGACAATTTCAGATAATATATTGTAGATGTAAGTTCGGTAAATAAGTTCTTCTTTCGATCCAGAATTTTGATTTGCATCAATCCATCCATCCATTTTCTGAGCCACATATTCTTACGGGGTTCAACAAGAGTGCTGGAGAGTGCAACTGTCATTGGGCAGGATGCAGGTTACACTATGAACTGGTCCCCGTGTCCAGTCTTTCACTATGCCAGTCCCTTAAAATCGGAATCAATAATGGCCAAGTATGAATACAGCAGAGATATGGCAACTTGTTTTCATGAAGGCCATATTTCAGCCTCCCATGTCAAAGCAAGCTATGTACCTACTTGATATGGATAGTCTACACTCCTTGCATTCCCAGAAACACATTGTGATACTCTACAGCAGGGGTGCCCAGAGTTTTTTTTTTTACCCCAAAATATACCTTTCAAGCAGACAGCTTCTTGAAATCTACTGACAACGGAGTGGGGGGCACGCCTGCATCGCTGCGACTGCCATGGAGAAAGCAAAAGAGAGACTGTCAATAGGAGGCCAGCTAGGTAGAACGCGTCGTCATATGCCTACGATCGATGTATCTCCCACACCTGAATCAAGCGACTTGATGGATGATTGGCTGACATCTTATTTATTTATTTTTGTTTGGCACACTGTCACACGATCGGTTAAAACTGACTCGGCGATGACTGGTCGATCGTGATTGCCAGATTGAACACCCCTGGTCTACATTATATATTACTAATACTAATACTGATCGGACCAGCACGGAGTGAGGGTGTGTTCCAACAACGGGACAAGGTAGAAAATAGTATGTTTGCTTATCAAGAATTTAATGACTTAATTACAAGAGGAAAAAGACCTGAATGCCTGCTAGTTTTGATTTGCATTGATTGATTCCAGCTACATGACGGACGGAGCTGGAAGAACAAATGGCCGGGATGTGGAGGGTTGGAAAGGAACCTGGCTGACCTGGTTCCTTGTTCTAGGAGTGTGCAAATCTTCAAGGGTGGGTTGAGTGGTGCCAACAATCCGTTCAATAGTTTTGATTGGTCTTTGCAGTTGCAGTTTGTCTCATTTTGTGGCATCTCCAAACCAGACTGCGATCAGAATTAGAATCAGCTTTATTGGCCAAGTGTGTAAAAACACACAAGGAAGTTTTCTCCGGCAGTCGGACATAAATGGAGGTACACAGTACTGATTTTATGACTGCTGTGTAGAACTGTCTCAGCATCTCTTGTGGCAAGAAGGACATCCTTTGCTGGGGTATTTCGAGGATGAACTTGATGTTTGTTCCCACTTTAGGTCCTGTGAGACTAATTCCATGGAACTTGAAGGTATTGATGGTTGACACAAGACAGGTGGAAAGCGTGAGGTGCAGCTTTGGTGAAGGATGCCTTCTGAAGTCCACAATAATCTCTACAAGTCTTTAGTGTTCAACGCCAGATTGTGTTGACCACGCCAAAGTCCCAGTCTCGCCATTTCCTGTCGATACACAGACTAATCACTATCTTTGATGAGGCGGATGATTGTGGTATCATCTGCGAACTCCAGGACCTGGGTGCCTCGAGGTACAGTTGTTTGTGTAGAGCAAGAAGAGCAGAGGGGAGAGGACACAACCTTGGGGTGCCCCAGTGCTGAAAGTCCTTGTGGATGAAGTGTTGTCCCCCAGCCTCACCTGCTGTGTCCTGCCCATCAGGAAGTTGTAGATACACTGGAAGGTGTCAGGTGAGACTACTGAGCTGAAGAAGTTTGGAAGAGAGGAGTTCAGTGATGATAGTGTTAAACGCAGAGCTGAAGTCTACATCCTCGTATAGGTTCCCTCGCTCCCGAGATGTTCAAGGATGAAGTGCAGACCCATGTTGACGGCATCATTTGCATACTGCGCTTGATGGGCAAACTGCTGTTGCAGAGCTGGGGACCTGTGGACTTCATGACCACGGAGGCTAAGGCAAGAGCCTTGTAGTTAGTCAGACCTGAGACCAGTATGATGGTGAAATATTTGAAGCAGGTTGGTACTTCACACAATTCTAGAAACCTGTTAAAGATTTTAGTGAAGAAAGGACCAAGTTGCTGAGCACAGACTTTGAGGCAGGATGGGG
Source organism: Syngnathoides biaculeatus (assembly GCF_019802595.1). Lineage (NCBI taxonomy): Eukaryota > Metazoa > Chordata > Actinopteri > Syngnathiformes > Syngnathidae > Syngnathoides > Syngnathoides biaculeatus. Next base: position 34,263,369 of record NC_084644.1, read on the forward strand.
ACACAGGGTTTCGGCCAGGTGCTTTGTTGATCTTTTGTTATGTGGAGATCTGATTCACATCCCTTCCATGGATTTTAAACGGTGGATTTGGAGTTGAAGTTGTTGAAGGAGAAGGTGGTGCAACTTGGTGGGTTTGTGGAGTGAAAGTATCCTTTTCAAATCTGTAGTAAAAGCTGTTGAGGGTTTTTTTTTCTTAAAATTTAGGTGGGTAAACTGGTGTTACTGTAGACTGAATCATTGTTTTTCCAGTTTTGTCAACACAACCCTGTCCATTCTTGAGGCTCCCGTGTGTAGAAGATAAAACTATTCTTTAAATGGCTCTCCAAAATCGGATCAAGCTTGATCTGTTATTGGCTTGTCAGGGTAGTGTTTGTACTTGTCATAAGCATGCGGCAAGCGATAGCACCCAAATGCAGGACTCCAAGGCAGGGGCATGATTTGCGAGAGTACTTTAGTTCAGTCAGAGGTAACACACAGGAAACAGTCCAAAAAGGCAGAAGGACAAAAAACACATGGCAAAAGCAAGGTCAAAAAATTGAGAAATAAGGTCCGATGGCTATGAGGCTAAACTTGAAACATGAACAAAAATAAAACTTTGACTATCGTGGAAGAGACACGCTGTAACGAAGGAGATACACTACAAGACCTTTTCGTACTCACACATGATGATTCAGTGTCACATACAATGTACTAGCACATGAACGTGATAAACTCAAGGCTTATATGCCTGGCCTAAATACAGAGCAGGTGTGGGGGCTGCTGCCAGCGGCAGCTCCACCAAGGGCAATGGCTTGGCCATGCCCCTGACAGTACTCTTTTTAACCAAACCTGTTGGCGAGGTGGGTATCATAGGTATCACCATCAAGAACCTCACAGCAGTTTGTGACATCATGGCATGAGAGGACCTGCTTGATTCGGGTTGGTTGGCTGGACTCGGATGGCTTTTTGTGTTGTTTTGTCCCTTTCGTGGAATCTCTGGTTTCTTGCATAGTTCGCACAGGGTTTGTATATGATGCATGTTTTCACTCTTCCATCTCTGACGGGCATTTTCCCGACTTCTTCCCTTGGTATGACTGCCTGAATGATGTTGACTGTTTTTCACTTTCCTCATCCTGAATCTGCTACATACTTGATGACGACCTGCTTATGAGTGATTTTCTTAAACCGACGGTGTGAATTTCTGCATGACTGTGAGGTTGTCGTTTTGTTGATAAGTAATAATTTGCTTTTTCAGTTTTCAAACTCATCTTTACTTTTTTACTTTAGTTCTATCTCGTTAATGTTTAGTATTTAGCTTAGTTTTTTGTGTTTTGATTACTTTATGTTTGGGTTTTAATCGGTAGGGTTTATTGATGTAGTAGTAGATTGACTATGTTGGATTAATCAAAAGGGGAGAAACTGTGGGCAGATTTTCGTTTTACATATATAATGAATATGAGTTCCAACTTCAACTTTAACAGGTTTTGTCTGGTTGTGGCTTCTACTTCTCCCAATCATATTTTTACCAGCTCCATCACTTTTATATGACAAAAGGACTTTTAGTTGGATCTTTAGTCAGTGGTGACAACTATTAAAACTTGTAACATTTCTTCAATTTGCAGAGACTTTACTTTTTATCATAAAAATCCACAGACACGATTGTCTCTTTGATTATGGTGTCAGAAAAACATTTAGTTGAAACAGTATCAAATCAAGTAAGGAAACTGATGTTGAAAAATATAGTCGTCCACTTAAGTTCTAATATTCAATGAATTCTTTCACTTATACTTAGTTTTGAGGTCCTTCATTTTCCGCGTATTTATCGTCAATGTTACACACATCTATGTTTGCCCTCAGTACATTTTTTTATTCGTTACTTTGTGGTGCATGAACAAGTTGGACATAAATTGCTTTGTGAACCTATTCTAACACGAGTATTTGTGGGAAAAATTCACATGGTTTTAATGTTCATATCGAGGCTCATAGTTATAAGCAACCACTGGCCATATCATGGTCATTAAAGCCCAAGTGACGCGCCTGTAAACATTCTAATAGATATTGTAATGAAAAATACATATGACATTATTCACTTCAATGTCTATACAAAAAATAAATATGAGTGGAGAGCGTCTCATCGATTTGCAAATTCGCCCAAATCTCACTCGACATCCATATTGCCTCCCACTTCTATGAGAGAGGAACAACAGAGATGTTTGGATTTTTCCCCACAACCATTTTGACACTTTGACGCTCTTTTCGAAGAAGAGAACGTCTCACAATCGAGTGAAGTGACCACAATATTACCCTAGCATTTCGAGCTATACTTAGATGATATTTGGATCACTTCTAACTAACAACAGACTCCCGACAGTATGGATGACAGTATGTAGCATACTCAGCCGCGAGCAACGACAACGCGTCACAATGAGCCACCCTAACTGCCGCGACGAGCCACCCTGGCGGAGCCACGATGAGCGACCCTGGCAGAGCCACGATGAACCACCGCAGCCCGGCGCCGCGACGTGCCACCCCGGCGGTACCTCGACGAGCCATCCTGGTGGATGTGCGAGGAGCCACCCCGGGGGTGCCACAATGAGCCATGCTAACTGCCGCGACGAGCCACCCCGGCGGAGCTGTGATGACGCACCGGGGCCCGGCACCACGACAAGCCACCCCGGCGGTGCCGCGATAAGCCACCGGGGCCGAAACCGTGATTGGCGGACACGGCGCACATCCACTTATTTAGCACCCCCAACTTACGGACGCGCACATCGAAACAATTAGCACCCCTAATTTATAGATTATGTCACCCGCCTCCTCCCAACGATTAATGTTTTTAGTAGCTCCATACTGCCGCGACGAGCCACCCTGGCAGAGCACAACTACCTGTCATTTGGAACGCATGAAGCTGTCATCCTTTGCACCTGTGCAATCCATTTTTCACGACGAACCGGGCCTTTTTGAAAAGTATGAAGCGCGAATCCGAATTTGAGCAATATCCATCAATACAACGAGCCGGCATTTTGGAGAGGTAAGACTAGTTTAAACACATGAAGTTGCCTTAGTGTGATCCTGCTGATAATACCACTTCCTGGTTCTTCTCCAAAATAAATCCCTCAAGAGGATTTTCATGGCGGGAGTTACAAAAAGCCATATACAGTGGATAAAACAAGTATTTGAACACCCTGCTATATTGTAAGTTCTCCCACTTAGAAATCATGGAGGGGTCTGAAATTTTCATCATAGGTGCATGTCCACTGTGAGAGAGATAATCTAAAAAGAAAAATCCGGAAATCACAATGTATGATCGAAAATTTCTACAGTTTAATCTTTGTTTTTCTTACTTGTTGTTTTACAAATGTAGTAGGTTTAATATTTTTTCTTTTGTATGTACACACGTAAAGTGCAACTTGTTAGATCATTGGCCTAACAGTTCTGAGGATCGGGGTTCAAATCCCGGCTCCGCCTGTTTGGAGGTTGCATGTTCTCTCCATGCCTGTGTGGGTTTTCTCCGGGTACTCAATTTTCCTCCCACATCCCAAAAAATATTCATTAATTGGAGACTCTAAATTGCACCTGGGTGTGCTTGTGAATGGGACTGTTGGTTGTCTCTATGTGTGCTGCAAATGAATGGCAACCAGTTCTCCTCCTAACCAATGATTGCAGGGATAGGCATTCCTGCGACAGTTGTGAGGGTCAGTCGCTCAGAAAAATGGATGTATGGATGGATTTTCGATAGAATGAAAGGAGAGCTAAGTGGGAAATCCATCCATCCATCCATCCATCAATCCATCCATCCATCCATCCATCCATCAATCCATCCATCCATCCATCCATCCATCCATCCATCTTCTACCACTTCTTCGGGTCGTGTCGCGGGGGCAGCAGCTTTAACAGGGATGTCTTTACCCAGTCACTTCATCCACCTCTTCCGAAGTGACCAGAGGCGTTCCCAGGTCAGCCGAGAGATAGTTTCTCCAGCGTGTCCTGAGTCATCCCTGCTGTCTCTTTGCAGTAAGAAATGTCCGGAACGCCTCACCAGGGATGCGTCCGGGTGTCATCCAGATCAGATGACCCAGCGATCTCCTCTGGCTCCTTTCGACACTGAGCCTCTCCCAGATGACCATGTTTCTCGCCCTATCGCTAAAGGACAGCCTGGACACCCTGTAGTGGAAACTCATTTCATCTGCTTCTCTCAAGGATCCTGTTCTTTCCTCCAGCTCATGACCATAGATGAGGGTAGGAATGTAGACCGACTGGGAAATTGAGAGCTTCGTCTTTTGACTAAATCGGTGTTTATTACCACAACAGACTGATACAAAGTCCGCATCACTGCAGATGTTGCACCAATCTGCCTGTCAATCTCCCGCTCCATTCTTCCCTCTCTCTTGAAAACAGACCCGAAGATACTTGAACTCCTTCATTTGGGGCAGGATCTCATCCCCAACCCGGAGAGGGCATGCCACCCTTTTGTAACTGAGGACCATGGCCTTTGATTTGGAGGTGCTGCGTCTCATTCCAGCCGGTTCACACTTGAATGCGAACCACTCCAGTGAGTGTTGGAGATCATAGCTTGATGAAGCCAACAGAACCAAATCATCTACAAAGAGCAGATATGCAATGCTGAGGCCACCAAACTGGACACCCTCTACGTCACGGCTGCACCTCGAAATTCTGTCCATAAAAGTCCTAAAAAAATCACTGACAAAGGGAAGCCTTGGCGGAGTCCAATTATCACCGGAAATGAGCAAACAAGTACACTTTGCTTCCAACTATGTTTTGCTCCCCCGTCTCCTTTTTTCGTAACATCCATGTAAATGAGGGGTATTTTGAAACCAAATAAATAGTGGTGCTGAGGAGAGGATAATCAGACCTTGCAGTGGCGAAATTTACGAGACAGTTCCTTTCCTCTCTCCTCGCAAGCTGTCAAATTTGAACTGGTTTCTTTGCTTCCTTTTTTGTCCTGTTTAATGAATACGTCTAATTGCTAAACCTGACATTTACTTGGTCCTTCAGGCCGAATCTCAAGATACCTGAGGTTTCTAGGGGCTGAGTCAACATCCGGGCAAAGACCATGGCCACAGCACTTGATACCCTTTCCAGGACTGGCCCTTGGCTTTGCGTCTGGAGACTGAGGGTTGACGAGAAGCTGAAGGAAAAAAAAATATCGATGGTAACTAGGAAACTCACACACTCATAAAGGATTAGTGAATGCGGCTCTTGGCAACTGCAGCAGAACCAAACCTCAAGAATACTAGTCCCTATGGAGTAGACAAGTTAGTGTATAAAACAGAGAAAAGGGCAACGTGTGTCCTGTACATAAGTACTGAAGCTCAGTGAAACGTGTGTAAGTGTAAAAGTGTGAGTGGAGGGTCGCTACCTCAATTGAACAGGAAATTAAAAGTGGCAACTGTTTGGGGATGCAGAGGTAAGAATTCTCCACCAATTTTGGTAGAAGCTTGAGAATTACTTAAAATAGAAAGTAATTGTCACCCTGTCCACGGGGAAGTCAGTATAATATCCCCAGGTGAACCACTGACTCCAACAGGGGAAAAACAAACAGCAAAATAGTAGACAGAATTCGTCCAGGGATTGAAAGACTTGAGAAAGTCGTTTCACTTCAATGGTGTGGAAGTACAACAACTTTGGATGACAGCAATGAAGTGAGATTTGCATAGCATTAGGGGAGATTGGAATCCAAAAGACAAAAACTAAGTACTTTCTTACAGCAGCAGGGAACTTAAACATCGAGTTAAAGGATTAATAGAGCGCACTTCTGCTAGATTTAGACAAAGAGCAAATTATACTTCCACTGGAAGAGGAAAACAAAACAATGATGAACAATTTGAAGAATATAGAAGCAGAATGACTCCATATTTTAAAGCAAACAACAACATTTCTGAAGATCACACTCTAGGGAGAGTGTACCGAGCAACTAAAAAATGCTCTCCATGCAAATTCAAACAATCTTACAAAACAATGGATTGAAAAACACTGGGTTGACAAACCGACTGGCATCCTGTAACAATACGTTAACCAAGCACGGCATGCAGAAAGACTTCTACAAAATGAGAAAAAGAAAGTTGATGCCTTTGTGACAGGAAGGAGAAATTTATGGAGCTTTATGCGAAACATTTATTAATCATGGCCACAGACGTGGAAGAGACATTGGAAGAGTAAAGGGAGGGGACGCGATTCTAATCAAAAAGAAATTATTTGCTAACGTTGTGGAGAAAAAGGTCATAGTTCACGTGACTGCCCTAAAAACAAAATACCTGCCACCGCATGACAACAACAGTCATCTTCCCATCAAAAATGTCACAACCAATGCTCCCAATTTGCCACATATATTTGTTGGGAAGAGATGGCTTGGTGAAACTAGGACTGCGCTTAGTTCCCTCTCTGACAGAAAATTTCCAAGTGAAAAGAACAAAGGAATTGCTGGGAGGACAGTTGAATGACTTGTAAAATAGAAACCTAGCACTCTATTATTAAACCTTAGATATTCCAAACAAACCTCCCACAAGAACAGGAGATCTCTTGCTGTAAAGAGCTTGAGACATGATTGAACAACCACAAAATGAAATAGGAAGTGACAATGTACAGTATTATAAAACATCACAGCCCACGCCAGTCAAAATCATGATTCATCATTTGTACTCAGATGGTATTTCAGTCGTGGTGGCAGGAACAAGACTGACAACTACAGTGAAGAAAATAAGTATTTGAACACCCTGACCCTGGTGCATGTCCCTTGTGAGAGAGATAATCTAAATAGAAAAATCCAGAAATCACAATGTTTGATTTTTCTTAAAGATTTATTTGTGTGATACAGCTGCAAATAAGTATTTGACCACCTGAGAAAACAAATGTTAATATTTGGTATGGTCGCCGTTGTTTGCAATTACAGAGATCAAACGTTTCCTGTAGTTGTTCACCAGGTTTACACACACTGCAGGAGGGATATTGGCCTACTCCTCAACACATATCATCTCTAGATCGAGATCAGGTTTCTGGACTGTTGCTGAGAAACATGGAGTTTCAGCTCCCTCAAAAGATTTTCAATTGGGTTTGGATCTAGAGACTGGCTAGGCCACACCAGAATCTTGATATGCTTCTTAGGGAGTCACTCCTTGTTTTTCCTGGCTGTGTGCTTCGTGTCGTTGTCATGTTTTAAGACCCAGCACAATACAAATGTATTTGCTTTGATTTTGTTTAGGTGGCATGGTGTTGCAGCTGGAAAGCATTGGCCTCACAGTTCTGAGGACCCGGGTTCGATCCTGGCCCTGCCTGTGTGGAGTTTGCATGTCCTCCCTGTGCCTGCGTGGGTTTTCTCTGAGCACTCCGGTTTCCTCCCACATCCCCAAAACAACCAACATTAATTGGATGCTCTAAATTGTCTCTGGGTGTCATTATGAGTGCAACTGTTGTCTGTCTCCATGTGCCCTGCGATTGCCTGGCACCCAGTTCAGGGTGTACCCCGCCTCCTGCCTGTTGACAGCTCCAGAACTCCCAAGACCCTTGTGGGGATAAGCGGCTATGAAAATGGATGAATGGATGCTTTCCTTTGCTTCTGCTGGAACCGCTGTGTTGGTACTAGAATGTTTAATCAACTACAAAATTTATACTTTGCATACTTGAGACAAAATTTCATAACAGTACAAGTGTCTGGTTAAACAATAACACCAAAATAACATTTGATGCAGTACAGAAAGTAACAAATAAACCAAACGCATGCTGTCATCTCGTGTAGCACTGAATGTTTATGACGCACTGTTGTGACGTGACTTCCTTCGGACCACCGTTACATCACTTCTGTTCCCGAGTGTGGTTCCTCCTCAACAACAAGAGGAATTTTTCCTCCCAAGGAGAATGTGGGCTGTCTCTCTCTCACCATAGCCACCCTGTTCTGGCCTCATCCTCACGAATCCTCTTTTTTTGTTTCCTTAGGGGGTTCACAAAACACAGCAAACCTTATAAATAAAGCAACTGTGAGTCAAAAACAAAGCAAACGCGAGTCAATGTACACATATTGAGCAGAGCAAAAGACCATTAAAAGCAAGACAGCAAATATGAGACAGCCTTATGTACAATTAATCCATTTAGTCCAACACCCTATAAAGGACAAAACCCCGTCATCACAATTGCTAAATTTGACAGCTTGTACCTTATTGTCACATGCTTTTAAATTTTTTCAAACCAACCTTTGCTTGCCAAAAGCCTTGTCCTCCAGGGAGTGAATCCCTCATTGCAGCTTGAGGTTCATCATTGCACATTTTGCTTCCTTATTAAAAGTTATTAAAGTGGTTTTAGGGTTGTTTGCTCCAGAATTTTTTTGTAGCATGCCTCTGATTCATCTGATTCATTGACGCCATAATGGTGCCACAAAATCGTAACATCTGCCGTATTTGATCATATTCAAAAGTTTTGCTTTTTCGCTCTCTTCCTCAGTCACTGGGCAGGTTTTCTGCAATCCGCGAAAGCAAATGCGGTTCCCTCTTTTTCATCAATCACTGGGCCATTTTTCTGCAATCTGCTGTAAAAAAAGTGAACACAGCTCCGATTTTGAACAATCCTCTCATTTTGCATCAGCCTCTCATGCTTGGGTGCTTTTGGTGGCAACTGTAAGATTAAGCACAGTACTTTAGAGGCATTTTTAACTAGAGACATTGTTATGCACACAGTAATGGTGTAGAAACTTGTGGAAAGGAGGGGGAGAGGAGGAGAGAGTTGCTGGGTGGAGCTTCAATGATGCGCAGCTAATCATCTCCAAAGAGCCGATCTAGCTTTTGTTTGTTTTTTTGTTTGTTTTTTTGCTTCCCTAAAATAATTTAGTATGTACTGTGAGCTGATCTGTTTTTTTTTTTTTTTTTTTTTGTGAAAGGGGAGGTGAAAAAAAAATGCAATACACTGAAGCTGCAACAGGTGAAGCATGAGATAGAGACGGATGACTGTACATCAATGACAAATGGTGCATGGATGTTACACAGCCCAGCACACACTACAAATGTGAGACGAGCCTTTGTATACTTTGGTGACAGCAGGGGTTTTCGCCTGGGAAGTCTCCTATTGATGCAGTTCTTCGCCAATGGCTTTCTTATGGTAGAGTTATGAAGACTGACCTTAACTGGGGCCATCAGGCCTGATGACCCTTACTTGTTGTTCTTTTGTGACCTCCTGGATGAGTCGTCATTGTACTCTTGGAGTAATTTTAGTTGGTCCTCAACTCCTGGGAATGTTTGAGAGTGTTCCCAGTGTTCTCCATTTCTGGATAATAGATCTGAGAGTAGTTGACTGGAGCCTCAAAACCTTGGAAACGGCTTTGTCACCTTTTCCAGATGGCTGGATTTCAGTCACTTTTTTCTCATATCTTCTTGAATTTCTTTGGCTCATGCCATGATCCATTGGTTCTTCAGCTCTTGTAGCCTACTTCACGTTATCTCACAGATTCTATTTCAGTAATTTCTTCATTCAACAAGTGTGCTGATAATCAGGTTTGAACTGACGTTTTCCAAATTTGTGGTTAGTCACACCGACAGATTTAACAAGGGGGCTTTTACTTTTCACAGAGGGTCAGAAAGGTTTCGATTTCTTTGTGCCAAAAAAATTGTCATTTGAAAGATACAGTTTATATTTCCTTAGATTGTCTCTGAATGATATTAAAATTGGTTTGATGATTTCAAACCTTTGTGTGTGGTAGATATGCAGAAAAAAAACAGATTGAACAAGGGGGTTTTACTTTTTCACAGAGGGTCAGAAAGGTTTTGATTTTTTTTGTGCCTAAAAAATGTAATTGTCATTTGAAAGATGCAGTTTGTATTTCCTTAGATTGTTTCTAAATGATATTATAATTGGAAGGTGTCTTGTGTGTTATGTGACAGAAGAGTCCCTGCTGGGATGAAGGGCAAAATTTATAAAACAGTGGTGAGGCCAGCCATGATGTATGGATTAGAGACAGTGGCACTGAAGAAAAAAACAGGAAGCAGAACTGGAGGTAGCAGAAATGAAGATGTTGACGTTCTAGATCGGAGTGAGCAGGTTTGATAGGATTAAAAATTAGCTCATTAGACGGACAGCAAAAGTTAGATGTTTTGGAGACAAGGTTCGAGAGAGCAGACTTTGATGGTTTGGACATGTTCAGAGGTGAGAGAGTGAGTATATTGGTAGAAGGCTGATGATGATGGAGCTGCCAGGGAAAAGAGCGAGAGGAAGACCAGAGAGAAGGTTGATGGATGTTGTGAGAGAAGACATGATGGCAGTTGGTGTTAGAGAGGAAGATGCAGGAGATAGGCTACGGTGGAAAAAGATGACACACTGTGGTGACCCCTAACGGGACAAGCTGACAGGAAAAGAAGAATAATATGTATAACGCATCTGACCATAAAGTTTCTTGAACCTAAAATTGAACTTATTTCGTGTCCAACCTGGTATACATCTCCTTGTATGCCTCTTGTTTCGTCTTCGCGACCCAACCTTTCCTCCCCACATCAAATCTCAATCTACAGAGTTCCCTCGCTACTTTACGCTTCACTTTTTGTGGCTTCAGTGCTTCACATTTTTTCACCCCGTCCCCCAAAAAATCCTGAAAAAATAATGTTGGAAAAATACACCAGTATTGGCATATTGCAGGAAGACACATTGATACAAGGCATGTGATTGGTCCCCGGCACGACATCAACCAATGAGAGCATGTGTGGATTTATCTTGTGAGCTGATTGACTCCGCATCACCTCACCCAGCAACTTCCATTCCACCCTTTCCTTTCCACCATTTTCATCTACGCTGTTGACTGTGCAATAACCTCTCACGTTCACAATGCCACCGAAGCATTGTGTTGATAGGAAAACTTCCTCTGAAGTGCCCAAGAAGAAGAGGAAGATGATGACGATTAGCGAAAAAGTAAAACTTTTGGATATGATCAAAAACAGCAGAAGTTGTGCTTTTTGTGGTGTGCCACAGTGTGCTACATAAAGAAGGATGTGGCAAACATCTGTAAAAACACTTCAATAACTTTTAACAAGGAATTGAAATATGTGGTAACTCAGTGAAATAAGACGTTTGTTTGGATGGAAGCTGTGTTAGTTTTGTGGAGAGCGGATTGCAAAAAAAAAAAAAAAAAGGCAGTGACTTTGGACACCAACATGATCAGGACAAAGGCGAAAATCCTTTACGATCAAATCTGACCCGATGACAGTGATGAAGGGGCTGAAGAAAGAACGTCATGATCGTCCATGAGATGGCGAGGCAGCCCCGTTTTCTAATTCATAAGTCGATCCAATACCGAGTTCATCATATCATCGTACCCAGGTATTAATTATCCTGAATCAGATGCACCTGTGTGAGGTCGTTAGTTGCATAAAAATACTTGTTCACCCCAAAGAAAATTACACTAACCGTGGATGGAGGAAGATGAATGATGAGGTCCATTCCAAGTACACCATCCCTATTGTGAAGCATGGCAATGGTACCATCATGCTTTGGGGGTGTTTTTCTGCACATTGCACTGTATTAGGAAGAGGATGACCGCGGCCATGTACTGTGAGATTTTGGGGAACAACCTCTTTCCCTCAGTCAGAGAACGATTGGTTGTGCCCGGGTCTTTCAACATCTCAATGACCCGGAGCACAGCCAGGAAAACCAGGGAGTGGCTCCATAAGAAGCATATAAAGGTTCTGGCATAGCCTAGCCAGTCTCTAGACCCAAACCCAATCGAAAATCTTTTGAGGGAGCTTAAACTTCGTGTTTCTCAGCAACAGTCCAGAAACCTGATCTAGATCTAGAGATGATCTGTGTTGAGGAGTAGGCCACAATCCCTTCTGCAGTGTGTATAAACCTGGTGAACAACTACAGGAAACGTTTGGCCTCTGTAATTGCAAACAACGTCTACCATACCAAATATTAACATTGGTTTTCTCATGTGTTAAAAAACTTATTTGCAGCTGTATCACACAAATAAATCTTTAAGAAAAATCAAACATTGTGATTTCTGGATTTTTCTTTTTAGATTATCTCTCTCACAGGGGACATGCACCTAAGATGAAAATTTCAGACCCCTCCAAAATTTCTCAGTGGGAGAATTTGCAGTATATCAGGGTGTTCAAATACTTATTTTCTTCACTGTAGTTTGTCAGTCAGTCTTCTTCCTGCCACTACGACTGATATCCCATCTTGGTACAAATGATGAATCATATTTTGACTGGCGTGGGCAGTGATAAATGTCTGATACTACTGTACATTGGCACATGCAGTGAGTCACTTCCTATTTCATTTTGTGGTTGTTCAATCATGTCTCAAGCTCTTTACAGCAAGAGATCTCCTGTTCTTGTGGGAGGTTTGTTTGGAATATCTAAGGTTTAATAATAGAGTGCAAGGTTTCTATTTTACAAGACATTCAACTGTCCTCCCAGCAATTCCTTTGTTCTTTTCACTTGGAAATTTTCTGTCAGAGAGGGAACTAAGCGCAGTCCTAGTTTCACCAAGCCATCTCTTCCCAACAAATGTATGTGGCAAATTGGGAGCATTGGTTGTGACATTTTTGATGGGAAGATGGCTGCTGTTGTCATGCGGTGGCTGGTATTTTGTTTTTAGGGCAGTCACGTGAACTATGACCTTTTTCTCCACAACGTTAGCAAATAATTTCTTTTTGATCAGAATCGCGTCCCCTCCCTTTACTCTTCCAATGTCTCTTCCACATCTGTGGCCATGATTAATAAATGTTTCGCATAAAGCTCCATAAATTTCTCCTTCCTGTCACAAAGGCGTCAACTTTCTTTTTCTCATTTTGTAGAAGTCTTTCTGCATTGTCGTGCTTGGTTAACGTATTGTTACAGGATGCCAGTCGGTTTGTCAACACAATGTTTTTCCATCCATTGTTTTGTAAGATTGGTTGAATTTGCATGAAGGGCATTTTTTAATTGCTCGATACGCTCTCCCTGGAGTGTGATCTTTAGAAATGCAGTTCTTTGCTTTAAAATATGGAGTCATTCTGCGTTTTTCTCATTTTGTAGAAGTCTTTCTGCATGTCGTGCTTGGTTAACGTATTGTTACAGGATGCCAGTCGGTTTGTCAACCCAATGTTTTTCCATCCATTGTTTTGTAAGATTGGTTGAATTTGCATGAAGGGCATTTTTTAACTGCTCGATACGCTCTCCCTGGAGTGTGATCTTTAGAAATGCTGTTCTTTGCTTTAAAATATGGAGTCATTCTGCGTCTATATTCTTCAAATTGTTTATCGTTGTTTTGTTTTCCTCTTCCAATGGAAGTATTAATTTGCTCTTTGTCTAAATCTAGCAGAAGTGCACTCTATTAATCCTTTAACTCGATGTTTAAGTTCCCTGCTGCTGTGAGAAAGTACTTAGTTTTTGTCTTTTGGATTCCTATCTCCCCTAATGCTATGCAAATCTCTCTTCATTGCTGTCATCCAATGTTGTTGTACTTCCACACCATTTAAGTGAAAAGACTTTTTCAAGTCTTCCAATCCCTGGACGAATTCTGTTACATCAACTTTATGACATGTGATAACTGCTATGGCCATTTTAACATCATCTTGTGTGTGTGTGTGTGTGTGTGTGTGTGTGTTGAGCTGACCAGCAAAGCCATATTGTGTTATCCACAAATTTCGATGTTTTATTTGAAAAGGGCATTGGCTTTCTCCAAACCTCCAGTCCATATACCTTAATTTTTGGTTCAAATATGTATCAACTATTTTGCTGTTTGTTTTTCCCCTGTTTGAGTCAGTGGTTCACCTGGGTTATTATACTGACTTCCCCGTGGACAGGGTGACAATTACTTTCTATTCGAGGTAATTCTCAAGCTTCTACCACAATTGGTGGAGAATTCTTACCTCTGCATCCCCAAACAGTTGCCACTTTTAATTTCCTGTTCAATTGAGGTAGCGACCCTCCACTCACACTTTTACATTTACACACGTTTCACTGATCTTAAGTACTTATGTACAGGACACACGTTGCCCTTTTCTCTGTTTTATAGACTAATTTGTCTACTCCATAGGGACTAGTATTCTCAAGGTTTGGTTCTGCTGCAGTTACCCAGAGTCGCATTCACTCATTCCTCATGAGTGTGTGAGTTTCTTAGTTACCATAGATGTCTTTTTTCAATCTCCAGACGCAAAGCCAAGGGCCAGTCCTGGAAAGGGTCTCAAGTGCTGTGGCCATGGTCTTTGTCCGGATGTTGACTCAGCCCCTAGAAACCTCAGGTATCTTGAGATTCGACCTGAAGGACCAAGTAAATGTCAGGTTTAGCAATTAGACATTCGTTAAACAGGACAACAAAGGAAGCAAAGAAACCAGTTCAAATTTGACAGCTCGCGAGGAGAGAGGAAAGGAACTGTCTTGTACATTTCGCCACTGCAAGGTCTGATTATCCTCTCCTCAGCACCACTATTTATTTGGTTTCAAAATGCTCCTCATTTACATGGATGGTACGAAAATCCGAGACGGGGGAGCAAGACATAGTTGGAAGCAAAGTGGACCTGTTTGTTCATGTGTATGTGTGTGTGTCTGCACGCGCGTGTGTGTGCATGTGTGTGTAAGATTTCTGACTTCATGTGTGGTCATCATTTTTGAAAGAAGAAACAGGTGCTCCACCTTCTAACAGTTCTGATGCTCTTGTTCTTGTGCTATCTCTTGTTAAGTGGCTGCCATGTTATCTAGAAAAAGCATTTCTTTATTGGAAGCAGATCTATGATAATTATATTCACAATTATTCCTACAAGGACCAATGTGGTTTTCGTCCCGGTAGTGAAACAGTACACCAGCTCTACACCCTCGGCAGGATTCTTAAGGGTGCATGGAAGTTCACCCAACCAGTCTCCATCTGTTTTGTGGACTTGTGGAAGGCGTTCGACCGTGTCGCTCGGGGAGTCCTGTGGGGATATTCTTCGGGAATATGTGGTATCGAACCCCCTGGTAAGGCTTCCCTTTGTCAGTGATTTTTTTAGGACTTTTATGGACAGAACTTCGAGGCGCAGCCGCGAACGTAGAGGGTGTCCGGTTTGGTGGCCTCAGCATTGCATATCTGCTCTTTGTAGATGATTTGGTTCTGTTGGCTTCATCAAGCTATGATCTCCAACGCAAAGACCTGCATTAATTGGACACTCTGAATTGGCCGAAGTTGTGATTGTGAGTCTGATTGGTTGTTTGTTTCTATGTACCCTGTGTTTGGCTGGCAACCAGTGCAGGGTGTACCCTGCAACTTGCCTGAAGATAGCTGGGATAGGCTCCAGGACTCATGTGAACCTTGTGAGGATAAGCAGCTCAGAAAATGGATGGAAGGATCTTTGTTTTGTATTCAATTAAATATAAATTTAACATGAATTGTAAATCATTGTATTTTGTTTTTATTTTAGCACAACATCCCAACTTCACTGGAATTGGGGTGAGAAATGACTGTCTGGTGGTGACTAACCACTCGCCCAGGTAACTAGCATAAGCATAATGTAGGGACTATGACAGGAAAAGCTCAGGAGTTGGTTGACATGATGATTAGGAGAAAGGTTGACATATTGTGCATCAAAGAGAGCAGGTGGAAAGGTAGTAAGGCTAGAAGTTTAGGGACACGGTTTAAATTATTTTGCCATGGAGTACATGGGAAGCGATATGGAGTAGGGGTTATTTTAAAGGAAAAGCTGGTTAAGATTGTCTTGGAGGTTAAAAGAGTATCAGATCAAATGATGAGGCTGTAACTTGAAATTGAGGGTGTTATGTATAATGTGATTAGTGGCAATGCTTGGCAGGTATGATGTCAAAGAGAAAATCTGGAAGGAACTTGATGGAAAGAATACTTTGAGAAGTTGAAAAATGAGAAAATGAGAGCGAAGAGTAGAAGAGGCAAGTGTCATGGACCAGGAAGTGGTAATGATTAGTAAGGAGGAAGTTAAGAAGGTACTTAAAGACGATGAAAAATGGAAAAGCTGTGGGTTCTGATGACATATCTGTGGAGGTATGGAACTAATGTGGAGAGGTGGCTGTGGAGTTTTTGACCAACTTATACAGAATACTAGCAGGCAAGAAGATGCCTGAAGAATGAGGAAAAATGTGCTCGTTCCCATTTTTAAGAACAAAGGCGATTTGCAGAGTTATGGGAACTATAGATGCATGTGACAGAAGAATTTAAGGTGGAGGTGGGACTGCATCAGGGATTAGCTCTGAGGGCTTTCCTGTTTGCTGTGGTTATGGACAGGCTGACAAATGAGGTTAGACTGGAATATTGTTGGAATGATGTTCACAGATGATATTGTGATATGTAGCGAAGGGATGGAGCAGGTAGAGGAACAATTGGAAAGATGCAGGCATACACTTGAAGGGAGAGGAATAAAGATTAGCCGAAGTAAAACAGAATATATGTGTGTTAATGAGAGGGCTTGAGGGGGGAAAGTGAGGCTCCAGGGAGAAGAGATAGTGAGGATGAATGACTTCAACAATCCAGAGCAATGGTGAGTTTGGTAAGGAAATGAAGAAACGAGTCCAAGCAGGTTGGAAGAGCTGGCAGAAGGTCTCTGATGTGTTATGTAACAAAAGAATGTCTGCTAGGAAAGGGCAAAGTTTATAAAACAGTGGTGAGGCCAGCCATGATGGATTAGAGACCTTGACATGGAAGAGACAACATGAACCAGAGTGAGAGGTGTCAGAAATTAAGATGTTTAGGTTTTCTCTAGGCGTGAGTAGGTTGGATAGGATTAAAAAATGAGCACATTTGAGGGACAACCAAAGTTGGATGTTTCGAAGTCAAGGTTTGAGAGAGTTGTCCTGAGGAGTGCTCTTAGATTCCGTTTAGATTTATCGTCGACCCCATGGTCATTCTGCATTTCCATGTCATACATCCTGAGGCTCTGGGGCCATCCGAAGCCAGCTGTTGGGGGGTAGATGGGCCTACTGTCACAGACATGGTCATCCCCTGCCTTGCACGCATCTGCTCCTGAGAGCAGCCTCCCCACCTTTGCCTTGTCTATGTTCATTATGTATATATATCTATCTCGCGTCTCATGCTGTTTGTTGCCAGTTCGTTGTACCTCATTGTCACGTTCCTGTATTTCTTGTTCTATGTTTTTGACTCATAATAAGCTTACTCTGCCTTGTTTTTTTTTTACCTTGCCTTTTACCTCATGATTTGGATATCATTGCCTTGTGGAGTCTCTGTCAGTGGACCAAACTTTGCCTGGCATTAATCCCTCTTCTTGAACTGCATCTTGTTTCTCAAGTTGTGCAATTGGGTGTTCTGCCCTTGACGAATACATTAAAAAGAGAACAACCCTGATAACCCTGATTTAAAAAAAAACAAAAAAAAAAAACAGAAGCGCAAATCATTATATCCAATTTTGCCATCCAAGTCCAGTAAATCAATTCAAACTGAGCACCTCTTCGCAAGTAGTGACATTGTGTTGTTTTAATGCCCCTAGCTATGATGCTTGTATTGCCAAGATACGTTGACAGGAATGTACTGTATTTGCAATGGGTTTGGTTCAAGTGTCATGCCCGAAAGAGTAATTGTACATCACTTATTACTTTCTGCACTTAATTCGACAAAATATTATTTATTTACAACAAATAATGTATATTTGTTCACCCATCTATGGCAGCAGCATATAGTGACAGACAGAACAAATAAATTCTCTTCTACTTTGTGGCAGAAAGTGTATAATTGAATCGTGCATCCACTTTTTGTGACACCTTTTGTAAGAGTAATTGTACAAAACATTGCTTTCTGCTTTTAGTTATATCATGTAGTGCAATCCTGTAAGGACTTTATTTTTGTACATAAAAGTACATCGCATACAAATCAAGGTCGGGTATCATGCAAAAGAGACCAGATTGTTCCTGTTCATATTCACAGCATTGAGAAGTGAAGAGATGGGCACCGGCTGACATACTCACTGAAAATATGTACTTGAGTCTGAAGACTTCTCCAAATATTTGGGAATGTATTGTGTATGTTATCCCTATACCTCTAGAAACTTGTGTAATAGCTACTACTTAAAGTAGGGGTCTCAGACTCGCGGGCCGCTGGCAAACGGCGGCCCCCGGGACGATAGTTTGTGGCCTCGATCTTCATCTAAAAAGATTAATTAAGTTTAATATGAATGACACTTGTTCTATGTGGAGCTCAACGAACCAATTACGGTGAGGCATATGGCTCTCGAGGGTGGGAAATCCGGCGAGCTTATTGTGTACTCGCAACATGAGACAAGAGCTTGAGACACAGTCAGGATCAGTACGTCCAATGCCTCACTGCCTTCACTCGCTTGCATGCTCAGTACAGCCAATGCCTCACCACCTTAACTCGCTTGCATGCTCAGTACATCCAATGCCTCACCGCCTTCACTCGCTCACTCACTCATTCTTTCCTCCAATCAACTGGGCAGAGGAGGAGCTATGAAGCCGCTGACTCTGATCATATTGTTTTCGATCATCCGTGTGGACGCCTGCTAACACTGAAATTGAAATTTGAACACGACACTGACTCCAAGTGGAATTATTATACAGTCCTAAACATGCATTTTTCAAAGCCTGCAGTGAAGAGAAAGGTTGGTGATGAGCACAGACAATTTCAGGAAAAGTGGGGAGTCCAATATTTCTTTGTTGAGCACATGGGCACCCCAATGTGTTTTATTTGCACCGAGAAGGTTGTGGTGCACAAGGAATAACATTTTGAAATGATATTACACAACTAGACATGCTGAGGAGTATGACAAATACCAGGGAGATGTGAGAGCCAACTGGGTTGCCAATCTTAAAACAGATCTACTGGGGCAATGAGATTTCTTTAAGAAAGCAACCAGAGAATCATGCAGCAATTGAAGCTAGCTATGTGGTCTGTGAGATGATTGTTAAAGCAGGAAAGCCATTCACAGAAGGTGAATTTGTCAAAAAGTACATGTTACAGGCTGCACGTATTGTCTGTCCAGAAAAGAAAGGTCAATTTAGCAACAACAGCCTTTCTGCCAACATTGCGGCAGAGTGCATTTCTGACATGTCAAGTGACATTTAGAATCAATTGTGAGAGAAAGCAAAATCTCCATCCATCCATCAATTTTTTACTGCTTCTCCAGGTTGGGTCATGGGGGAAGTAGTTTCAGCAGGGATACCCAGACTTCCCTGGGGTTGTGGGGTTTGTGCCCTACCCGGATGTTTTTTGGTTTTGTCGCGTCTGGGATCTGCGCCTTAGGAGGGGCAGGTTCTGTCATGAGCAAGACTTGGCCACTGCCAAGAGGGGCAGGGTCACACCACTGCTCACAGCTGTTTTACTTTGGGACTGTAATTAGACAGGCATTTAAGTTAGAGTTATTGTCACTGGCATTTGCCAGTTCGTTGCTTTGCGTTAGTGAGTTGCATTCATTGCCTGTGGGACTCTCCGCTTTAACGCGTAAGTTCGAGTAACCCTAGTCACAGTGGTTCTATGCCCTTCAGTTTGATCCTGTCTTGTTGAGTTTGTTAGTATGCCTCAGAGTCATCGGACCTTCCTCCATGTCGTTTGGATCCGGCCGAGCCTAGTGTTTCTGTACCTCTGCCTTGTCGGACTGCTACCCAGTTGACCCAGTTTGCGGAATAAACTGCATTGAACATCATGCCTCTGCCTCGAATTCCTGCATTTGGATCCGGACCTGTACCAGAGGTTCGTGACAAACTCAAGGAAACAAACTCAACAATTTGCAAGAAATATTGAGAAAAAGTCATATAATACTTGGAGCACCATATCAAGGAGTCAACACAGATGGGCACCATCTTGGATTTAGATCAAAATAGAATCTACCCATAGAACAGCAAGTGTTCAATTACCATCCCTCCAGAGCCAGGTGAGTAATTGAAAACAGTTTGGGGATTCTGGTGGGGAGATGGCATATACTTGGAAGAGCCCTTGAATGCCCACAAGTCAAAGCTGTTGCCATTGTGAAGGCATCTGTGGTGTCTGCTGGTCGAGTGCCACCAGAGCTGAAGGTGGCTGCCACTGGTCGAGCCCTGCGGGAACAGACACAGGTGGTGGCAGACCCAGGTCTTGGGCCACTGAAGGAGAAAATGGTGGCCAAAGGTCGTGTGTCGCCGGACACAGCTGCTGGGGAGCCGGCACGAGGGCCTGATGCAGCTGCTGGAGAACAGTTATGGGGACCTACCAGGAGCCAGCACGGGGACCTACCGGGAAGCTGGCATGGGGACTGCAGTTGTCTCCTCAGCCTGCTGCTGTCAAGGCTTGGTAGGAGTGAACATAATAAGGGTACCGTGCACAGGGACTCGAGAAGGCAAACGAGGAACCCTTGCATCCCTGCTCAGACTTTTCCTGCAAAAAAGCTTACATTTTACATTTATAGAGCTAGCTTCTGTAGCCAGAGATTGGAAAGCCAAGGGCCCCACCTTTGGCTGCCACACTGCTCACACTGCACTTGACGCACTTGGTCCCTCACACAGGTGGTGAGCCCATGGAAATGGGGAGGCGTGTTATTTGTTTTGCCTGGTCCTAGCTCGGTCCCAACAGTTTAGGCCTTGCCACAAGGCGCTCGCCCTTGCGATCCACCTCTGGGCCTGGTTCCAGATTGGCCCCTGATGAGGTGAGGAATGTATTCTCCAAAAATGTTCTCATTGTAGGGGATCTTTGAGCCATTCTTTGTATGAGGTTAAATCTTTTTTTTTGTAATAAATATTTAAAATGAATGATTTCTCCAATGAATACAACCCAAAGCAGTCACCACTTAGTCCATTCCCTCAATGTCACTTTTAAGCTGGCAAGCCCAAAACATCTAGTAGCCAATGTCATCTGTCTCAAGGACAATGTCACTTTCCTACCGACGAGCAATTTATTACCTCATCATCATGATTTTTAATCTCATGTAAGATTCCGCGTCATTAATGCTCACCCGGTTTACTCACAGCAATCTATCTTTGACAATGTAGGCATAGTGGTGTGTTGTGACAATTTATCTAGTTTTTGTGCAACTACTTCAGACAATCTTTATTCACCCTGTACTTTGAAAGGGTCCAAGGACTGAAATCTACAACTGACCTTCCTCTTCCCTTTTAAAATTGTAATCCTGCAAAATAATCCCAGTATTTAGTAAATTTACCTGTAATGTGATTCTTAATTTTCCAGTAATGTAATAGAATACATTTACATATTTTTTTGTATCCTGAATAAATAATGCCGTTACATATATTCTATTCCATTACTCCCCATGTTGGCCTCT
Organism: Syngnathoides biaculeatus; assembly: GCF_019802595.1. Classification (NCBI taxonomy): domain Eukaryota; kingdom Metazoa; phylum Chordata; class Actinopteri; order Syngnathiformes; family Syngnathidae; genus Syngnathoides; species Syngnathoides biaculeatus. The sequence continues at coordinate 34,284,538 of NC_084644.1, forward strand.
ATTGATGAGCAGCTTGACTATTTCATAAACCCAACTACTTAATGTAACAGAGGATAACCAGAACCAGAGACATTAATCATGTTTGAGACAAGCGAAAGTGGAAGGAAGCAGCCTTGTGTTTTACTGAATTCTCTCAGAACAAAGATTCAATTGAGCCTCACCTCTTTATTTATAACTACATCATTTTATAAATTGAGACTAGAGTATTTCGATACGGGCAAATAGATAATGTGGACATTTCTGGACCTGATGTATGGCTGTTCCAAGCAGATCACTGTGACAGTATGCCAGAGATTGTTCATTAGCCTGTATGTACAGGAGTTTATTGAATGGATTGCTTGCACAGTGTTGGGGGTCAGTGCTTATCGTGGCTCACACAAATGATATGATACAAATTAGGGTACTCTCAGTGCCTCAGGCCACAACGGCACAAAGTGTGGTCGGACGAGAATGAATCTAACATGATGTAATGTGACTTGTTCACATTCCTTTCACAATGACCACTGTCTTAATGAAAGTATTTCTTTCTTTCTTGCTCTTTCTTTCTTTCTTTTACTTTCTTTCTTTCTTTCTCCATTTTCTGATCTGCTTAACCTCACAAGGGTCATGGGAGCCGATCCCAGCTTTTGTTGGCAGAAATCAGGGTCTACCCTGAAGTAGTTACAAACCAATCCCAGGGCACATAGAAACAAAACAACCCACCACACTCATAATGACACAATGACAATTTAGAGTCTTCAATTAATGGATAATTTTGGGATATAGAAGGAAACCAGGAAAACCAAGAAAGCCCACGCTGGCATGGGGTGAATATACAAACTCCACACAAACGGTCCCAGTTCTCAGAACTGTGAGGCGAACGCTCTAAGAGTCGTTCCACTGGGCTGTTTCTTTCTTCGTCATGTCAATTATGAAGCAATTTAAAGTCTATGTAACGTCAATTTTTGAGCACATTGTCTTATCTAGATGAAAATATATGTTCAGCTGTACCTGAAAATGCATATCATGTTCGATGCTTTTCCCAAAAAATATAAGTATTATTTAATGAAAGTCCGCAAACTGTGACCTAGATTCCCGTATCTGACAAACACCCCCTTTCATGTGGCTTACCTCTAACGTCATATTGAGGAGACCTGTAGTTTTGTAACTAGCTTTTGTTCAAAGCACACCGCTTGTTGACGCCAAAGAAAAACCCATTTGTTTCGAGAATTCTTCAGTGATAAAATCAATCCGTAACAATGGTGAAGAAGTGTGTGATTCAGTTTTGTCGCAATTCCAATTATTCTGGTCACAGTTTACATTATTTTCCCAAATACCCCAAGCTCAGAAGATAGTCTGTCAGGTTTGTGCAAACGAGAGCTAATTTTTCCAGTCAGCAGTCTGTCATATACAGTGAACATTTCACCCCAGACTCTTTTAATGGTGGACCCATGTCTGAAATGGGTTTTAAATGTTAAAACCTGGATCAGTGCCTACCATACAGCCAGTTCCAACACCTGAACAGATCGGAGTTGTTAAAGGGACCCAACGCTAACTTGGACCAGATGATGAACCTGGACATGGCCCGATAAGATAAGAAGCTACTCCACAGAAGGTACCAAAACTGCAAACACCTTATTAAAACACAAGTTGTGGAGGTATGTTGATCATCTATTATTTCCTGAAAATTTTGAACACTCTTGAAATGGTTGAATAAAGCAGCATATGTCATTCTTGGCAAAAAAAATACGTTTTATTAAGCAAAAGCAAATTTATTTGTATAGTGCATTTCATACATGAGGTAACTCAGTGTGCGTTCCATGATTAAGAGCATTGGAAAAAAAGAGATAAAACATTTAAAATGGGATAAAAAAAATAAAAAAGACCCCCCAAAAAGTTAAAACCACAGACAGTACAAGTAATATGATTTAAAAACTCATGAAAAAGCATGAGAAAAAAGAAATATTCTCAACCTGGATGACTTCTCCTCTGTTTGCAACATAATCCATTTGCGTGCAGCATAATAGCTAAATGCTGATTCACCATGTTTGCTTTGGACCCTGCATTCCACTATTTGACCTCAGTCAGGCAATCTCAGAGGTCTGCAGGGTTTTTATTCCATAAGCATTTGTTTTATGTATTCAGGACCTAAATCATTTAGTAATTTATAGACCAGTAGCAGAACTTTCGTCGTCGTGGCCCGGGCTAAATACGCTCACCCCCGGGACTGTTAATCTGCAAGGAGTAGGTAGAAATTCAGATAACGTAGGTAGAAGGCAAAAAAGAGGAGGAAAGTGGTTTAGACGGCAGAAGAAGAAGAGGAATGCACAGATCCTACAGCTGTGAATTTTGAATGTTGGGACTATGACAGAAAAAGCTTAGGAGGTAGTTGACATGATGATTTAGAAAAAGGTTGATATATTGTGCATCCAAGAGAGCAAGTCGAAAGGGAGTAAAGCTGGAATTTTAGGTGCAGCGTTTAAATTATTTTAGCATGGCGTAGATGGGAAGAGTAGGGGTTATTTTAAAAGAAGAGCTGGCTAAGAATTGGAGGTGAAAAGAGTATCAGATCGAGTGATGTGGATGAAATATGAAATTGAGGATATTATGTATAATGTGATAGGCAGGAGAGTACTTGGGGAGAAGGAGACTTGATGGTGGAACCCCGAAATACAAGACGTCATACAAGGAAAGAGATTGGCGAAGTGGGACACTGAGAGGATTGAGGAGAGCCAAAAGGAATACATTGAGATGCGATGTAGGACAAAGGTAGAGGTGGCTAAGGCTAAACAAGAGGCATATGACGCCACATACACCAGGTTGGACACGAAAGAAGGAGAAAAGGATCTCTACAGTTGGGCCAGACAGAAGAATAGAGATGGAAATGTGTTGACGGGTCCCATTAGCGTGCTAAATAGATGGAAAGAATACTTTTGAGAAATGAATGAATGAAGAAAATGAAAGAGACGAGGCAAGTGTGAATGACCAGGAAGGGGCAATGATGAGTCAGGGGAAATTAGAAAGGCACTACAAAGGATAAAAAATGGAAAGGCAGTTGGTCCCGATGACTTTACTGTACCTGTGGAGATATGGAAGCAATTTGGAGAGTTGGCTGTGGAGTTTTTGACCAACTTATTCAAGAGAATACTAGCGGGTGAGAAGATGCTTGAAGAACGGAGGAAAAGTGTGCTAGTTCCCATTTTTAAGAACAAATGCGACGTTCCGAGCTGTGGGAACTATGGGGGAGTAAAGTTGATGACCCACACAATGAAGGTTTAGGAAAGAGTAGTGGAGGCTGTACTCTGCACAGAAGTAAGTATCTGTGAGCAACAATGTGGTTTCATGCCTAGAAAGAGAACCAGAGATGCATTATTTGCTAGTGGAAAAGAACAGAGAAGGTCAGGGGAAGCTACATTGTGTCTTTGTGGATCTAGAAAAAGCCTATGACAGAGTACCAAAAGAGGAATTGTGGTACTGCATGTGTAAGTCTGGTGTGGCTGAAAAATATGTTAAAATAGTACAGGACATGTATGATGCCAGTAGAACAATGGTGAGGTGTGCAATAGGTGTGACAGAAGAATTTAAGGTGGAGGTGGGATTTCATCTGGTATCAGCTCTGAGCCCCTTCTTCTTTCCTTTGGTAATTGATAGGCTGACAGATGAGGTTAGAATGGAAACCCCTTGGACCATGATGTTGTCAGATGATATTGTGATAGGCAGTGAAAGCAGGGAGCAGGTGGCAGAACAATTAGAAAGATGGAGGCATGCACTGGAAAGGAGAGGGATGAACATTAGCCAAAGTAAAACAGAGGATCTCTGGTATGTTGTGTGGCAGAAGAGTCTTTGTTAGGAGTGGGCAGGTTGGATAGGATGAGAAATGAGCTCAGGAATAGAAATAATGACAAAAGAAGTAGAACTACAAACCTAATGAGGATAAAATGTGACTCCATCAAACCAATACCTTATCTTTTCTCTGCAAGACCAGCTCTTTTCAAAATCAGGTCATTGGGTAAAAATAATCAGTGTTGGTCAATGACATAATTACAGCCAATGATTGGGACATTCAGGATCAGAATCATCTTTATATTGCCAAGTATGTTAACATCTCAGCAGGAATTTGTTGGAGCCGCTCTTGTACAACAACAGACGGTCAATTGACAGTGAATACATTTGAGACACAAGACATTGTGAATTTAAACAGTGACTCTTTACGCAAGCTCTTGCTGTTTGGGGATCCATTCTTCTCTTTTTGGGTCCTGTTGGCAACCCACCAGCTGGCAAGCCTTAGCCAACTACCCCCCCCCCCCTTCATTTGTGTCCACAGTGCAGCTCGCACCACCATGTCCCTGAGTGTCTGCTGCAAACCACGACGGTGACGTTTTTTGATCATAGAAGCATACAGGGCCTGGGAATTCAGTGTGTCTATAGTTGAAGATAGACATTAACAGCGTCCATTATCTCATCCAATGAGTGCTTGGAGTGGGTAATATACTTCCCTTGCCTTTATTAAGTGATATACAAATGCTCCAAGTCCGTGGGATCTATATTGGGTGGATTTAATAAGGTGTACATGCTGAATCTTGGATCCCAAACAGAACAAAATAACAGATTATTAAACAAGTGAGACAAAAGGAGAAAAAAAAAACAAGAAAGGATAAATGTGTACTAACTTTCATTGTGAATAAATGAGTGACTCCATATGAAACGAAATTAAAACTAAGTGAAAATTCCAAAGATAAAAAGAGGCCAACATTGTAGAAGTTGAAATCGAATTTGGAAAACACAAGTTAAGAATACATAGAAAGCAAATGGAACTTTTGATGAAGAGTTGATAACAGTGTAGCATACCGAATGTTTGCTGACGACAAACTGATTTTGACTGTCATCAGTGTGCATTGTGTGTGTGCAGAGAGTTCACAGACAAGGAAAAAAACAGCACCAAAACAGACATGAAATGTCATAATCTGCCCTAAAACCCAACTGAAATGATGCAAAGGTTGTTGTTTTATGTAAAATTTAAAGCTCCATAGAAAAATTTTCTTGATTAAAATGGGAGTTTTAAAATCGTCCTAAAATAATGAAAATCGGAAGAATCTGGGTGATATTTCTTTAAAAGAGAGTGGATCAGGACACTTTTAAAAGCAGAGGGGACTACACCCTCTGCTAAAGAAAGATTGTAATTCATAAAATGACAGGTTTATGTGGCTGCACGCTGGATCGGCTGGTAAAGCGTTGGCCTCACAGTTCTGAGGTCCCGGGTTCGATCCTGGCTCTGCCTTTGTGGAGTTTCCATGTTCTCCCCGTGCCTCCATGGGTTTCTTCCGAGCACTTCGGTTTCCTCCCACATCCCAAAAACACACAACATCAATTGGACAGTAAATTTCCCCTCGGTGAAATTGTGACTGTGGCTGTTTGACTCTGTGTGTCCTGCAATTGGCTGGCAACCAGTTAAGGATGTACCCCGCCTCCTGCCCACTGACAGCTGGGATAGGTTTATGTGGAAAAAAATATCTCAAAGCTGCAGCAGAAATAAACTAATAAATGTGCATCCTAAAAATCATGGAATATGAATCGTACCAGAACACAATGATTTAGTCAATCATTGGTACTCTACTGCTTATCCTATTAAAGGTAACAGGTGAGTATGAGCTGATGTGATTTTGGGAAAGGGTCACCAAAAATTTACAGGGCACACATAAAGATCCAGCCATCCATTTTCTGAGCTTCTTATCCCTACGAGGGTCTCAGGAGTGGTGGAGCCAAACCCAGCAGTCATCAGAAAGCAGGCAGGGTACACCCTGAACTGGTTGCCAGCCTACCGCATGGAACATTTAGATAGACAATCAGATTAACAATCACACCTAGGGGCAATTTAGAGTTTCCAACTAATGCATGTTTTTGGGATGTATCTGACCTGCTTGTTCCCCCAAGGGTCACTCGAGTGCTGGAGCCTATCTGTCATGAGCAAGCGGCAAGGGGTAGGACCCAAATGCAGGACTTCAAGCCACAGACATGAATTTATACGGGTAGTTTAATTCAAGCAGAGGTTGGTAGACAGGTAGTAGACCAAAAAGGTAAAAGCGCAAAAAAATGCCTTGCAAAAGGTCCAAAAAACATGAAACAAGAGTCAGTAACAGCAATCATTAATGTCAATCATCAATCATCCTCATCAATCATCAATGAGGTGCAGGGGAGCAGTGACGCTCATGGCAGTGCCATGAGAACGACACTATCCCAGCTATCTTTGGGCAGGAGTGAAGTGGTTGCCAGCCAACTGCAAACAAATAATCATTCACACTCACAACAACACCTACAGGAAATTTCCATCGACCATCCATCTTTGATCACTTCTCTGGGTCAGGTCGGAAGGGCAGTAGCTTTAGCAGGGATACCAAGACTTCCCCTTCCCCAGTGACTTCATCCAGCTCTTCCGGAGGGATCCTAAGGGGATCCCAGGCCAGCCGAGAGACATAGTCTCTCCAGCATGTCCTGTATCATCTCTGGGTCCTCTTTTTGGCTGGATGTGTCCACAACATCTCACCAGGGAGGTGTTCAGGAGGCATCTGGATCAGATGCCCCAGCCACCTCAACTGGCTCCTCTCAATGGAGAACAGCAGCGCTCGACTCTAAGCACTTCCCGGATGACTGAGCTTCTCACTCTATCTCTGTCTCTATCTTTTTTTTGACCGAGGAACATGGTCTCAGATTTGGAGGTGCTGAGTCTCATCCCAGTGGATTCACACTGAACCAGTCCAGTGAGTGTTGGAGATCACGGCTTGTTGAAGGCAACAGAACCACATCATCTGCAAGAGGACAAGTGGACTCACTCCTAATTATTCTCAGCGACTTTACCAAAGCTAAACTCAATCACAAACTACCAAAAGACAAGCAAAAATAACACTTTAGACAACTGCTGTACTCTGCTTTAAGGCCATATCATACCATACTCCATGCAGCTCTGGGCTCATATGTCCATCCATCCATTTTCTTCCACCTATCCGAGGTTGGGTTGTGGGGCAGTAATTTTAGGAGGGAAGCTCAGACGTCCCTCTTCACAGCAACTTCCTTCAAATCTTCCCAAGGGATCTCAGGGTCTGCCCAAGCCAGCCGAGAGACATTTTCTCTCCAGTGTGTCCTGAGGCATCCCTGGGGACTCCTCACTGTGGGACATGCCCGGAACATCTCACAAGGGAGGTGTCCAGACACCTCCCTTGTGAGACCCTAAACGGATGCCCGAGCCACTTCATCTGGCTCTTGTCAATTAAGAGGAGTAGCGGCTCGACACTAAGCCCCTCCCGGATGACTGAGCTTCTCACCTTATCTCTAAGGGAGAGCCTGGACATCCTACGGAGGAAACTCATTTCGGCCACTTGTATCTGGGATTTTGTTCTTTCGGTCACGACCCACAGCTCATGCCCATGGGTGAGGGTAGGAAAGTAGATCAACTGGTAAATTGAGAGCTTCGCCTTTCGACTTAGCTACCTCTTCACCACAACGGACCGATACAAAGTCCGCATCACTGCAGACGCTTCACCGATCCGTCTGTCCATCTCCCGCTCCATTCTTCCCTCACTAGTGAACAAGACCCCAAGATAATTGAAGTCCTCCACTTGGGGAAGGATTTCATCCCCAACCTGTAGAGAGCATGCCACCCTTTTACGAATGAGGACCATCGTCTTGGATTTGGAGGTGCTGATTCTCATCCCAGCCGCTTCATACTCGGCTGAAAATCGCTCCAGAGCTGGAGATCACGGCTGATGAAGCCAATAGAGCCACATCATCCGCAAGGAGCAGAGATACGATGCTGATGCCACCAAACGGGACATCCTCTACGCTTCGGCTGTGGCTACAAATTCTGCCCATAAAAGTGGGGAACAAAATTGATGACAAAGGGCAGCTTTGGCGGAGTCCAACTCTCACCGGAAACAAGTCTGACTTATTGCCAGTAATGCGGACCGAACTCTGACAGCGGTCGTACAGGGGTACCCCATACCCCCGAAGAACCCCCCACAGGACTCCCTGAGGGACACAGTCAAATGCCTTCTCCAAGTCCACAAAAGACATGTAGACTGGTTGGGCGAACTCCCATGCACCCTCGAGGATCCTGCTGAGGGTGTAGAGCTGGTCCACTGTTCCACGGCCAGGACAAAAACCACATTGCTCCTCCTGAATCCGAGACTTGACTTCCTGATGGACCCTCCTCTCCAGTACCCCTGAGTAGACCTCACCAGGGAGGCTGAGGAGTGTGATCCCTCTATAGTTGGAACACACCATTCAGTCACCCTTTAGAAAAGGGGGACAACCACCCCAGTATGCCAATCCAGAGGCACTGTCCCTGATGTCCATGTAATCTTGCAGAGGCGTGTCAACCAGGACAGCCCCACAACATCCAGAGCCTTTAGGAACACCGAGCGAATCTCATCCACCCCCAGCGACCTGCCACTAAGGAGCGTTTTAACTACCTCGGTGACCTCAACCCCAGAGATAGAAGAGCTCATCTCAGAGGAATTGAGGAGGTCTTTGAAGTATTATCCCCACCGACTCACAGCACCCCGAGTTGAGGTCAGCAGTGCCCCGTCCCCAATATACACAGTGTTGACGATACAGTGCTTCCCCCTCCAGAGACACCGGACGGTGGATCAGAATTTCCTTGAGGCCGTTCTGAAGTTGTTCTCCGTGGCCTCACCGAACTCCTCCCACGCCCGGGTTTTTGCCCTATTTTGCCCTGTTCTAGTCGATACCTATTAGCTGCCTCGGGAGTCCCACAGGCCAAAAATGCCCGACAGGACTTCTTCTTCAGCTTGACAGCATCCTTCACTGTTTGTGTCCACCATCGTGTTTGTAGGTTGCCGCCACGATAGGCACCGACCACCTTACGGCCACAGCTCCGGTTGGCCGCCTCAGCAATGGAGGCACGGAACATCGTCCACTCGGATTCAATGTCCCCCGCCTCCTTTGGTATGTGAGCGAAGTTCTTTTAGAGGTGGGCGTTGAAATTCTTTCTGACAGAGGAATCTGCCAGCCATTCCCAGCAGACCTTCACAATACGTTTGGGCCTGCCACATCATACTGGCATCTTCCCCCACCATCGGAGCCAACTCACCATGAGGTGGTGATCAGTTGACAGCTCCGCCCCTCTCTTCAGCTAAGTGTCTAAGACATGGGGTCGCAAGTCCGATGACATGACCACAAACTCGATCATGGAACCGCACCCTAGGGTGTCCTGGTGCCAAGTAGACATGTGAACACCCTTATGCCTGAACATTGTGTTTGTTCTGGACAATCCATGATGAGCACAAAAGCACAACACCCATCCAGATCTCACCGTCTTTGCCTAACTCCAGAGTGGAACAGAGTCCAACCCCTCTCAAGAGGTGTGCAGTAGTGTTGTCACTATATCTAGTCGGAAAGTCTTGACCTCACCCACCAACTCGGCTTCCTTCCCTGCCAAAGAGGTGACATTCCATGTCGCTAGAGCTAGTTTCTGTAACTGTAGATTGGATCGCGAAGGTCTCTTTGGCCACCACCCAGCTCACATTGCACCTGACCCCTATGGCCCCTCTCACAGGTGATGAGCCCACGGGAAGGGGGACCCATGGTACCCTTTTGGACTGTGCCCGGCTGAGCCCCATTGGGTGAAGTTCCGAGCACCAGGCACTCGACTCCGAGCCCCACCTTTCGGCTTGGCCCCATGAGGGGGCCCAGTGACCCCCGTTCGGGCAAAGGAAACCAAAATCCAATTTTTGTAGTCATCATAGGGGTTTTGGAGTCGTACTTTGTCTGGTCCCTCACCTTGGACCTGTTTGCCATGGGTGACCTTACCAGGGGCCTGAAGCCCCAGATAACTTTGCTCCTAGGATCATCGAGAACCCCTCCACCACGATGAAGTGACGGCTCGAGGAGGGGCTATGTACATACATTTATTTTTAATTTACATTTATTTTAAATATGTGTGCCTTTTTTCATGTGTCATGTGGGCAGCATGATGGTTAGAGCGTCTGCCAGCTGGGTCAGTTTGTAGGGTGCTTGGCTGAGGAGTTCTGGAGTTCGGCCAGGACACTGCTGAAAGAAGTGCAGGGGTGGAGGCTGGTTGAATGGTCATGTTCACATGCAAACATTTTTAGAGTCTTCTTCTACCATGCATGTTTTTGGGATTTGGGAGAAAATCTGGGTTCCTAGAGAAAACCCACACAGGGACGGGGAGGAGATGCAAACTCCACACAGGTGGGGCTGGGATTTAAACTCTGGTCCTCAGAACTGTGAGCCAGATATACTAATCAGTTGGTAATCGTGCTGCCATGTAAACAAAAAAAATGTAAATGTTAAATGAAATATTTTCTTACAATTCTGTATACCCTCTTTAATTGCAAAAGATATCACAGATCAATGGATCGGAGTTATTGGATACTGCAACCAAAGCTCTTGGTAGTTTTCGTTCCTTGAGCCTGATAATCAATAATTTGACAGTTTCCCCTTGTGTTTTCATGTTTTTAAATGTCATGTCAATGTGTTTATTTAGATAGAATTTTACAATCTTACACACAGATGATTATTCACTCTGAACGATACACCGCTGGGTAGCGCATCGGCCTCACAGTTCTGAGGACTCAGGTTTAAACCCTAAAGAGGATAAGCATTCCAGAAAATGGATGGATGGATTGGTAATTATTCATTCACATGATCTGAATCTGAAATTAAACACCAACTAAAGACTGCTTCAAAAACATCTTCATATTACCAGTTTAGTTTAAGCAACCACACACTGTAGTTTACCTTATATTCCTCTGTCACCCTGCTTTTCTTCCCAGTTTTCCCATGTTCGCATATCCATCTCTTTTTTTTTGAGGTCGTGATTTTGTAATCATAAAATCCCTGAAAAAGACAGTTGTAAAAAGCTTCACTTGGTTCTGTTGAGAGCAGTCAAGAATCTGCTTGCACTGCTCGGCTCAATCTATTTAGTTCATATAAGCATCGCCTATTGACTATTTATTATGATGTAAGCTCATTTGAAACTATGTGCTTTACAGGAAGGCATTTTTGACCCTGTGACTTCAGTTTTCTTCTTGAAAAATAATATGATGACTTATTAACATACTGAAATTCTTATAAGACTGAGGCTATTTTTAAGTGCAATTTGATACTAGGTGTTAATTCTGAAATTGTGTCTGACCTTTGTCCGAAGTGTATTGGAATTACTTTCGTTTTCATATGTAATTTTTTTTTTTCCTGTACCTAATCATCGGTTTCGTCTCGGTTCCATTTCTTAGGTGTCGGAAAACAAACATTGGTATATAAGAAGATTGTTATGTTGTTATCCAGTATTTGGAAGTAAATAATAAGGAATCTACTTTGATCTACTTTGGTTGCATTAAACCATTTAAGTCAGAATTATAAATTGCTCAAGAGATAATTGAAAAAGACAAATGATGGACAATATTTTGTCTTCTTATTGATCAGTGGAAAGGGTTTTCAATGACTCAATCAAAGAGGTGTACTTTGTTCAATGGAAAATAATACATACATATTATCAAGGGATTATGACCGAGGTGGTGACTGTAAAAGTGCCAAAGAACATGACCACTTTATCATCCATTTTAATGTTGCAGGGTTTATGCACCATGGATTCATCTTGGATTTTGAAGAGGCTGTTTTGGCAAAATCTTTTTCTACATATAGATACCTTGTGTTACTGGGCAGCTCTTGTCTTCTTCTTGAGCTATCCTGCCAGAAGACACACGCCTCGTGTGTGGCAGATACCTAGATAGGACCCAGACGTCTGTATTGCACATTCTTTTGTAATAAATCCATTTACATGTCTAATCATTGGTCATCTCTTCCTCGATCAGCGAACACGCGTAGGGTCCAAACTCGCAAATCCTTACAATTACTTGGTGACCCCGACCGTAAGTCAAGGGAGGTAGACGGGCATTGGCCGTCGAGTGATGAGATTTTTGGAGACATATGATAAACACAGGAGTGTTATATGGACAAGTCGAAGGTGGTTGTGAATACTTCTGACTTATCCAGGTCGAAACCAAAACCAAAGGTAAGCAAAAGCCTGTTACTGTCGAATTCTGCATGTTGAACTGCCTAAATTTGAGAAGTCTTTGGTATCCGATTGTTCATGCCTCATATGAGTTATTGAGAATAAGAGAAGAGAACAAGAGAACAAGAGAAAAAGAGAACAGGAGAAAAAGAGAAAAAGAGAAAAAGAGAAAAAGAGAAAAAGAGAAAAAGAGATAAAGAGAAGTTGTATATCCCGAAGGGAAATGGGATCCCTTAAAAACAGAGGGTTTGCTGTCAGTTTGAGCCTGGAACGTCAGAAGGTGGCATACGAAAAAAACGAATAGTATAGGCTTTCTAATTTGTTGCGCGATAGGAATTCGGTTGGGTTGAGTCGAAGAAGAGTGACCACAAAATTAAATAAATAATCATGGATGGTGAATTTGATCATGAATGTGCTGAATATAATCCGACTAAAGATGAAATGTACATTGAAATTGAGCAGCAAATGATGGCTAATGTTGACAAAAACAAACAAGATAAAGAAAGGAAGCGCACAGAAAAAAAAAATGCCAAAAGCACAATTTGGGTAAAATTCGCGATTGGGACAAACTGATGATGGAAATATAGGATATATAATATAAATAGGAAATGGACAGAGACGATGTAAAACAGGCGAAAAATGTGAGGGACAGATTAGATAATTGCTCATTGAACTTAAAAAGGTGAACAGAGAAAGGCACATTTAATGATAGTGACGGTAACGGACGTTAGAAAGGGACCAGGAAACTACCCAAATCGCTGGTAAGGTGGCATGTGACGTTGAGGGCATCAAGGAGCCCATGAGGAAAAGAAGATGGGGCTGAGAAAAGTTGTATTTGATATGTGGATGCGAGTGAAGGACTGGAAAAATGAGGAAGGAGGTACATCGAACACGCACACACGCACATGCCCTGAATTATATGAAAGTACACTACACACACACACACACACACACACACACACACACACACACACACACACACACACACACACACACACACACAGAGAGAATGAGGAAGCGAGAGGCACTGAAGGGCGGGGTTGGTGAAAACGGTCTTGTTGATTTGACGTGAAGTGTCCTCTCAGAGGTGGAAATAATACGATGACTATTATTTTATTATTATTATTTATTATATTATGGCAGCACGGTGGTACAGCTGGTAAAGCGTTGGCTTCACAGTTCTGAGGTCCCAGGTTCAATCCCGGACTCGCCTGTGTGGAGTTTGCATGTTTTCCCTGTGCCTGCGTGGGTTTCCTCCCACATCCCAAAACCATGCAACATTAGTTGGACACTCAAGGTTGCCCCGAGGTGTGATTGTGAGTGCGACTGTTGTCTGTGTCATTATCCTGCCGCTCCAGCACGAGCTGTGCGGGTGCCCGCGCGGGTGCGCTGATTGGGAGGTGCACACCTGCGCCTCATGCAGCCTGATTATGCTGTGGATTTATATGACCAGGATGACAACTGGCCGGGGCCAGTTCGTTGATCTTCATGTCCTGTTTGTGTGCTCCGGTATCCCTGATCGAACCTGTGTGTACCGACCTTCGCCCGTTCTCCGACCACCCTTGTTAGCCTGACTCCTTCGTTACTTCTGCCTGCTTTGATTGTTCCCCTGTGTACCGACTCCTGCCTGGCCGCTCACCTGCTCTCTTCGCCCGACGTCCCAACTACCGCTGCTGCACCGGACTGTCTGTTCGAACCCCGACCTCGGCATATAATAAACGTTTCTCCTTGAACTACCTGGCATCGTCCAAGTCCTGCATTTGGATCCTACTCTCGTTCCGATGGGACGTGACAGAACAAACTGGCCCCGGCCAGTTGTTATCGCGGTCATATAAATCCACAGCATAATCAGGCTGCATGAGGCGCAGGTGTGTACCTCCCAATCAGCACACCCGGGCGGGCACCCGCACAGCTCGTGCTGGAGCGGCAGGATCATGACAGTTTGTCTCTTTGTGCCCTGCAATTTGCTGGCAACCAGATCAGGGTGTACCCCACCTCGTGCCTGTTGACAGCTGGGATTGTTTGCAGTACTCGCCGCGACCCTCGGGAGGATAAGCGGTAAAGAAAAAGGATGGATATTATATTTTTATATTATATAACAAGCAAACAAAACTCTAAAAGGTTGAAAACTCTTCTTTTTTTCTCATTTTTACAATTTATCCACTTTTGGATCATATTACTTGCACTGTATGCAGTCTTAATTGTCTTTTTTATATATTGTGTTTGTCATTTCTATTGTTTTTATCCCATTTTAAGTGTTTTAGCTCTTTTTTTTTCAAATGCCTTTAATCATGTAAAAAACAATTAGTTAAATTTGCTTTGCTTTGCTTAGCTTTGTTTGAAATCATTGCTGCAGGATCTAGAACTGACGGATGTAAACTCCTGATGTATGTTGATGACCTCCTGTTGGCAGCCCCAAAGGCGGAGTCGTGTTTGTCTCTCACTAAACTTGTTTGGCTTCGTTTGTATGAGTTGGGATTCAAAGCCTCCAGAAAGAAGCTTCAGTGTTGTCGCAAATCGATGACTTTCTTGGGCAGAGTGGTGTACTCTGAAGGATGAACTATGTCCTCGGAGCATCGTTCTTCTATTGTATAGCACAAATGTCCTGACACGGTGAGGGAGATGCTTGCTTTTCTTAGTTTGTGCAGCTACAGCAGACACTATCTTCCAAGCTTTGCAGCTCGCACCGCTCCCCTCAAACATATGGTGAAAACAAAGGTTACAGAAATCAGCGGAGTTAGACTCTGTCGATATCACTCTTCTACATGATCTCGCATCAGCAGCATTTCTGGCTGTCCCGAATTACATCATCCCATTTCACTTAGATATTACTGTCACACCTGCCATTGTGAATGCTACATTGTACCAGAAGGGGGATGGAAAGCGTTGTGTCCTGATGTATTGTCGCATTCCACTTGACCCACTTGAGGCCAAAAGCTCTGAATGCACTAGTTTTGCAGCTGGGCTTGCCAAAGTTATTTAGAAAACTGCACACATGGTCATGTCATATCCCCTTGTGGTCCTTACTGACCACTCGGTGACAGCCTACGTTGCTTCATCAGCATTCACCCTATCTTCTCTTAGGCAAACATGCCTGTTGAAAATTCTCACGGCACCAAACATCACATATGTACACACCGGCATTAACATGACTGATTAATTGCGTGTAGACTCACACTGCTGTGAAATCTGACCAACCTTTGACTAACGGCAGGGTTCTGCTCACTGATGGTTGCTGTTACTGTAAGATGGATGGCTTTTAGGCTGTGGCGGCTGCTGTAGTGGAGCAGCAGCCCTCAGGTGAATTTTTAACCGTTTCGTCTTCCGTACTAACATCTGACTCAGCTTACGCTGTCTCAGCTGCTGTGTTGGACCTGTCTGCCTGGAAATGGAATGATTTTAAAACTGCTGAAGGTACTCCTATTGCACATTTGACACTGATCCAATGATTAGACTTAGCCCTGGCCAGACCTTCGATGGTGGCTATTGTCAAGGTCCCTGGCCACTCCAAATCCACTTCAACCACAGCCCTCAGCAATAATGCTGCCGACTTGGCTGCCAAGCAAGCTGTGGGCTAAGTCCCACAGATGCTTGTCCAATTATCTGAAAAATCCTGTCCTGACCTGCCTGAATCTCTGTCTCTTCGTGAATTGGTTAAAATACAGCACAGCGCCTCTCCTGAACAAAAGATATTTTGACCAAAACTCACTCTATTGCTCATATTGGCCTCAGAGCCGTGCTAACTAAACTTCGTATGTGGTGACATCCTAGAATGTCTGACTTGTGTCACGGCGACTGTTGTGACTGTAATATTTGCCAGCTACACTGTTCGCCCCACACTGAGACCGTTGCTGAACTGGTCATGGATTTCACAGACATGATCACTCTTGTTCAAGGTAAATGCTACCTTCTTGTTTATGTTGACACCTTTTCCGGATGGCCTGAAGCCTACCCCTGCGCTTGCGAAGACGCCATATCGGTAATGAAAACTTTGGTGAACCACTGGATTCCAACGCACGGTTTTACCGCTCTCATCCGCTCGGACAACGGTACACATTTCACATCCACAAACCTAGCTGTGGAGAAGTGGTTAGGGTTAACTCACAAGTTTGGTTGTGTTTATCCCCCTGCCAGTGAAGGTTCAGTTGAACGTATGAATCACACACAGAAGTAAAAACTGGTAAAAATCTGTAACGCTTCCAGCATGAATTGGGTTCAGGCTCTCCCCCTTGCTCTAATGTCTGTGAGACAAACTGTGTCTCGCTCTACTGGTTTCTCTCCTTAGAAATTTCTTACAGGTCGTCTGATGCCTGGCCCTTCCTCCTCACTCCAACTGCTGGAGGAGAGCGTTGTGTCTCCCAAGTTTTCTCATAAACTGTTTTGGATACAACTGCATTCTTTTGCTTCTAATTTCTCCTTACAGCCCCAGGACTCTCTTCTATCACTACCTCCTGCACTTGATCTTCCTGAGTGGTCATCTGTCTACGTTAAATGACTCTCTCAGAACACTCGGTCAGAACACTGTTGGTCTGGCCCACACAAGGTGACTGCTTGTACCTCCAAAGCCGTCCACTTGGAGGGAAAAGGAACTAAGTGGTTTCATTATTCTATGCTTCGCTCAGGTACAGACTATTAATTGCACTTTTATTTTATTGTTTATGTCTCTTTTATTGTCAACCATGATTCCTACCGATGGTCTGATTGGTTTTCCGACTAATAGAGGGAGCGCGGGAATCTCTGGCATTCTTATTATTGGTGTTATTGTTGTTCTTTGTTATTTTGATCTGGGAAATTGCTCAAAAATACCCTTACCTACACCCACGTCAGTGCCAGCTGTTAGCACAACCCATCCAGAAAATATTTATCACAGATGAATTATGAAAAATTCTGTGCCGACTAAAAATGAATGCAAAATTTGGGATACTGCTCACTCGGTAACACAGACTGAAAAGAACAAACCTGTGTTTAATCGTGCTGTGGCGTGCCAAAACGTCACCTGTATTTTCCTTAAAGTTAATGGTGCCCAAATTGGCAATGTCTTTGACGATCAAAGTGCAGAGACCCAGGAAACACCTTTCTTCCAACCTGTCAGCCGTGCTGATGTGAGGTGGTGGTGCGTAGGGGACCGTCTCTTCGACCGCCTCCCACGCTGTATGGGCAGATGTGCATTAGTTCCTTTACTTTTACCCATTTCCGTTGTTCCTGTCACCCTAGATGATCTGGCGGTTGCTCCTGAACACTTCAAGGAAACTCTTGGCCTACACTGTTCACGTAGGTCCAAACCTACCATGGACCCATACGTATAAAAACCTTGTGTTACCAGGGAGCTCTTGTCTTCTTCTTGAACTATCTGCCAGAAGACACACATCTCCGTGTGCTGCAGATTCCGAGATAAGGCCAGGACGTCTGTATTGCACATTCCATTGTAATAAATCCATTTCCTCGTCTAATCATTGGTCATCTCTTCCTCGAACCGAGGGTCCAAACTTGCAAATCCCTACAGTATGATTTTTTCAACGATTTATTAGTGTGATACAGCTGCAAATACGTTTTTGGACAGCTGAGAAAACCAATGTTAATATTTTGTCCAGTAGGCTTTGTTTGCAATTACAAAAGGTCAAACGTCTCCTGGAGTTGTTCACCAGGTTTGCACACAATGCAGAAGGGATTTTGGCCCACTTTTCCACACAGATCTTCTCTAGATCAAACAGGTTTCTGGGCTGTCACTGAGAAACACGGAGTTTCAGCTCTCTACAAAGATTTTCTATTGGGTTTAGGTTTGGACATTGGCTAGGCCACGCCAGAACCTTGATATGCTTCTTACAGAGCCACTCCTTGGTTTTCATGGCTGTGTGCTTCGGGTCATTGTCATGTTGAAACACCCAGCCACGACCCATCTTCAATGCTCTGACTGAGGGAAAGAGGTTGTTCCACAAAATCTCACAGTACATGGCGCGGTCATCCTCTCGTTAATACAATGCAGTCGTCCTGTCCAATGAGCAGAAAAAACACCCTCAAAGCATGATGCTACCATCCCCATGTTTCACAGTAGGTATGGTGTTCTTGGGATGGAACTCATCATTTGTCTTCCTCCAAACACGGTTAGTGGAATTATGACCAAAAAGTTCAATTTTGGTCACATCTGACCACAGAAATTTCTTCCATGACTCCTCTGTATCATCCAAATGCTCATTGGCCAACTTAAGACGTGCCTTGACATGTGCTGGTTTAAGCAAGGGAAACTTCTGTGCCATCCATGATTTCAAACCATGATGTCTTTGTGTATTATCAACAGTCACCTTGGAAACGGTGGTTTCAGCTCTTTTCAGGTCATCGACGAAGTCCTGTCATGTAGTCCTGGGCTGATTCGTCAGCTTTCTAAGGATCATTGAGACCCCACGAGGTGATATCTTGCATGGGCCTCCTTTCTGATTGAGATTGAGCATCATGTTTAGCTTCTTCCATTCTCTAATGACTAATGAATGATGAACAGTGGACCTTTTTTCACCAAGCTGCTTGGTAATTTCTCGCTAGCCTTTTTCAGCCGTATGTAGTTGTACAGTTTTGTCTGTGGTGTCTTTGGACAGCTCTTTGGTCTTGGCCATGTTTTAAGTTTGTGTCTTACTGATTGTATGGAGTGGACAGGTGTCTTTATGCAGCTAACGACCTCACACAGGTGCATCTGATTCAGGATAATACATGGAGTGGAGGTTGACTTTTAAAGGCAGACTTACAGGAATTCTAGCTGATAGAGAGGTGTTGAAATACTTATTTTGATCTGTATCATACAAATAAATCATTAAAAAATCATACATTGTTATTTCTGGATTTTTCTTTTTAGATTATCTCTCCTCCAGTGGACATGCACCTACGATGAAAATTTCAGACCCTGATTTCTAATTGTGAGAACTTTCAATATAGCAGGGTGTTCAAATGCTCATTTTCTTTACATCAAGTTTCCTCTAGTTTTCAAGACACTGAAGGCCCATCGCAGTGAGGTCCGGAATTCTCTTCTCCTGGATTGGAGAATTTTGCCAAAATTGCTGCGATCTTAGAACAAGGGGAGTATGAGCAGCTGCAAGTGAGGATTGCCTCTTAGAACTCGAATGGACCATGGGAAGTGCGAATGATAGCCTTTGGCAAGGTGTTGGAGATGCACTTCCCACCTCGCACTGACCTGTTGTGGATGCATGCCTACGTACAAGGAGCAGAGTAGACAGCAAGTACTCAGTACTTGCACCATATCGTGGACATCTGTGAAAGCCATTCTGGACTTTCTAACCCAGGTAATTTTGATGGCGAGAAGAGTCCATTTGTGTCCATTGTGATCGCAATATTTGTGGATGGTCAACGTTCCTCGTTGAGCAATATCATGGCTAACACCCATTTTGGCGGCTGGTCAAACAACCACCTGGCAGAAATTATACGACATGCCAAGACCAAAGAATGCAACCAGAAGAAGAAAAAAGAAGAGGATTTGGCAAAAGTATTGCTGAATGCACAGCTAGCGATGGATGCACTCGCTCAAGGACAATATCAAAGCCGAGGACATGGTAAACGAGGCATGAAATGTCTAGGGGGTAGAGACGACTTGACAATTCCAACTGGTATCTCCACTACTGTGGAGAGGAGAGACAGTGCGAAAGGGGCTACCCAAAAGGATTTGGGGCTCAGTTCCTTTTTCAATGTTCTGACATCATGAGCAGCCACAAATTACCTTGTATGTTACATGTGCCTGATGGGCCAGACTGACATTTTGAGGAGTCATTTTACAGAGACCTAAATGACACCTTGAATATCAGTGACCTGAGACTTTTGCGCAGCGTCTGTTTCACAAACACTAGCACAGCTGTTTGTCTTTGATGTTGTCTTTGGCAAAACAACCTGCGGAAAAATGGCAGGATGTAGGGCCATTTGTTTATTGATTTCAGTGGGCGACTGATTGGGCACCAACTTTAGATCCAACGATGTATTTTTCAGTCTGTTAATACACCCTGCGCTCTGTTTATCTCGCATTGAAGATGACCTAAATCCAATCTCAGTCGTTTCACACACAAACTCCTACAAAAATTTTTCAACTGCTGGACCAAGTCCCATCAATACTGTAAACATAATGTTAGGCAAATTAAAAACTGTCCTGTGGTTCAGATTGAGCCTAAATCATTTTATCGCCCTGTACAGCGTCAATACCCATTTTGTGCACATGCTGTTGATGGTATTCGACTGGTATCGACTGCTACATACACATTGCTCAACGCTGGAATTACTGTATATTGTGATAATCCTCCAGTTAGAACACCAATATTTCCGGTGAAAAAATCAGACCTCAAGGTCAGCCAACAAAGTGGTGTTGTGTTCAAGATTTTCAAGCTGTTAATGCTGCAATAAATGCTCCGACTCCTTGTGTGCCAAACCCTGATACCATTTTGAGCCAAATTCCACCTGCCACGAAGTGGTTTTCAGTTGTTGACCTTTCTAACACATTTTCTCTGTGCCAGTTTACAAAGATTCCCAATTTTGGTTTGCTTTCACTTTTGAGGGTGTCAGATTCCGATTATCCGCAGGATAATCGGGAGAAATGTCCTGACCGACTCTCGATTTAAAGGGTTAAGCTACCCCTTTACCCCAGCCGACTTTAACACCGTACGTGCAGGGGGACAGGAGCTTCTTAAGTCAGTGTCGAGATGAATAAGCCGAGTTGAACTAACTGCCTTTAGTTTTGCAGAGCCAATGTGGTCTGCCCTCACTTATCAATGCTTATCTAGTAACCTTATAGTGTAAAAGGGTGACAAAGTGAACGTTCCTCTTTTCATCTCTTATGAATTGATTGCACTTGTCATTGACCTAGTATATTTAACAATCTTTGTTAGGATTGTACAGATTTTTTATATTAAGCAGGAGTTTATCAATGACTTACTTTTTAAAATGGAATTTACGACCAGATGTTATTAATGTCGTTGATGATCGATTTTAGCGAAGTAGAATGGTAAAAGATGAGACAAATCATTATAAGAATGACAATGATAGATGAAAATTGAAATTTAAGTATTTAATAAAATGATAAAAATTGTTCAGATAACATTCATTACTCGACAGTTACTCCCGCCAGACGCGGGGTACAATTGCAATGTTCAGGCAACATTTTATGTTAATTGAACATAAATCAATAAAAAGAAAAATATTAATATGATGATACTAATGGTAAGTAGGATGAAGTAAATGATAAATGTTAAAAGATAAAATGATAAAATATGATATGATAAAAGTTATGATGATGATGATAAAAGTAATAAAGAGCAATAAAAATGAAGTAAGATTGAAAGCATTCAAAAGCATTAGAATATCAGGAAGGTAAACATTTTTGAGTGAGTCTTTTCGGGGTGATCAAGTCCCTCAAAGCTCGAAGCCTAATTTAGTAATAAGGAATTTTAGGGTTAAGGATTAATTGTAAAGCCAACTTCCCCCTTCTTAGGTAACCACATAATATCGATGGTATTACCCTGCAATTACCTTATTATAGTAGTTGTTTTACTCATGCCCAATTGAAAAAGAAGAAGTCAAAAATAAGCATCCTAAGTTGCTCGAAGACTTCTCCCCATCAGCTTGTCCTTCGAATATTACTCCCTAGAGAAAGGCCTTTTTGTCTCCCTGTCTGTGTGAAACGAACAAAGAGCGTAGGACTTCCGTATCCAAGGCTTTTATAGCTTTAGCGTAGAACATTCTGGACGGTTTTGGCTTTGCCTACGCCCACTGGGAAGTACCTCTTTTGTTATTATTTCAAGTACCTTTCACCATCCCTGGGTTGTCTTGTCATGCCCTTTTCAGCTCACTCAAAATAGGGCAAGTAACTTCAGTGTTTTCAAAACATCCTGTGTGGTAAGTCAAGATTGTCACAGGCTTCCTGTTCACCAACTCAGCGATATTACAAACATCCTGTTTGTCACTTGCAGGCAGCTTTGCTTTGCCGTTGCAAACCGCAGGGTGTGAAGAGCTGCTGAAACGCATCTTGTTGATGTCTTTTTATGTCAAAACAAAGATGTGAATACAAAGATATGAAAACAATTGGGTTTTTAAGGTTACTGACTTTGGTATATATATGAAATGCGGTGAGATACTAAGTGGGAAGGCAAAGTTTATTGGGAGACCTTTGCTGTGCTGGTGATCCGATCAAAGTATAATTTGGTTTGGCGATATCTGGTGTTAAATTTGTGAGTTGGTTTTAGGGCTCAGCTCAACACATGAACCCTAGCCACACAAGCCAATTACTATCACTTTGCTCCATTGCTATATGTGGCATGGCAACCTATTGGACAAGGGGAAAAAATACTCTTGGACATGATTGTGTCAAGGGCTGACATGCAGACTGATCTTCTTCTGCGAGGCACTCGCCCACAGTCTTGAACCTTTGACACTCACACCGGAAACAGCTTTACTATAATATGCTGATGATTTGTTGATTGCTGCTTCCACCAATGAACAGTGTGAGACTGATATGGTTGCTTTGTTAAAACACCTCACATCAGAAGGCCACAAACCCTCCTTATCAAAACTGCAGTTTGTATCACAAAAGGTTAAGTTTCTAGAACTTATTCTTGCTCCTCAAGAGAAAATGCTTTCTCCAGCTCAAGTATTGCTGACATACCCAAACGACTCACAAAGAAACAGGTGTTGTGATTTTTGGCAATATGCTCTTATTGAAGACATTTCATCACAAATTATTCTGATTATGACCCTGTCATGCGTTCTCTCTCTTTGGACATGTTGCTAACTTCCTAATCAAATATTAAATGGACAGTTGAGACTACCAGTGCCTTTCAACTCCTCAAGTGTACCTTTCAATCCTGCCATACTCTTGGGATTCCGGAGACATCCAAACAGTTTGTTCACTTTGTAGACGGAAACATGACATCAATGTTGCTTCAGCCCCATGGCGACCGTCTCCGTCCAGTGGGGTGTTTCTCTCGTCAACTTGATCCAGTAGGATGAGGTCTTCCTGCGTGCCTCCATGCAGTAGCAGCCTGTGAACAGGCTGTACTTGCTACACGTGATGATGCAGGGTACGCGCCGTTCACTCTGTATGTCCCCCACTGTGTAAGTTCTATATTGCAAGAGCAATACTCATCACATTTGTCAGCTGCACGTTGGCTCAGATACAACACACTCCAACATTGCAAAACTCTCAGCATTTATGTACACCTCGTTTGACCTTTTTGATATGCCCTGCAATATCCAGTTTTGGTCTTCATGTGGATATTTCTACTTCACGAGATCCTTATACTGGTTCTTGCCGCAGCGTCTTTGTGGTGGTTTATGATTTTGGAGTAGTAGCTTCGTCACAACTACCTTTGCATTACTTGTCACATGGAGTTGAGTTGGTGGCACTCACAGAAGTCTGTCGCATGGCGAACAGGAAATCCGTCACCATTAACACAGACCCTCACTATGTTTTTGGTGTGGTTCATGACTTTGGCCCTCATATCTTCTTGTATTCCTTTTGGCTTGCACAGTGAGTCATCTTTTTCCATGTGCACCTATCTCCTGCATCTTCCTCTCAAACACCAACTGCCCTCACGTCTTCCCTCACAACACCCATCAACCTTCTCTTTGGTCTTCCGCTTGCTCTTTTGCCTGGCAGCTCCATTCTAAACACCCTTCTACCAATATACTCACTCTCTCGCCTCTGGACATGTCCAAACCTTCAAAGTCTGCTCTCTCGAAGCTTTCTTCCAAAACATCCAACTTTGGGTGTTTCCCTGATGAGCTCATTTCTAATCCCATCATACCTGCTCAGTCCTAGAAAGAACTTCAACATCTTCATTTCTGCCACCTCTAGCTCTGCTTCCTGTTGTCTCTCCAGTGCCACTGTTTCAAATCTGTACATCATGGCTGGCCTCACCACTGTTTTATAAACTTTCCCCTTCATCTGACCATAGACTCTTTAGTCACATAACACACCAGACACCTTCCAGCAGCTGTTCCAACCTGCTTGGACCCGTTTCATCACTTCCTTACCACACTCGCCATTGCTCTGGTTGTTGACCCCAAGTATTTGAAGTCATCTACCCTCGCTATCTCTTCTCCCTGGAGCCTCACTCTTCCCCCTCAACCCCTCTCATTCGCACACATATATCCTGTTTAACTTTGGCTAATCTTTATTCCTCTCCTTTCTAGTGCATGTCACCATCTTTCTAATTGCTCCTCCACCTGGTTCCTGCTATCACTGCAGATCACAATGTCATCTGCGAACATCGTGGTCCAAGGGGATTTCAGTCTAACTAACAGTCTAACATGTGTCAGCATATCCATTCCCACAGCAAACAGAAGGGGCTCACAGCTGATCCCTGATACAGTCCCACCTCCACCTTAAATTCTTCTGTCACATCTACTGGACACCTCACCACTCTTTTGCTGCCCTCATACATGTCCTGTACTATTCATGTTTCTCTGCCAAACCAGACTCACAAAGGCAGTACCACAGTTCTTCTCTTGCTACTCTGTCATAGGCTTTCTCTGGATCCACAAAGAGACAATGGAGGTCCTTCTGACATTCGCTGTACTTTTCCACGAGCATCCTCAAGGCAAATAATGCAACTGTGGTACTTTTTCTAGGCATGAAACATTAATGTTGCTCACAGATCCTTCCTGCCCGAGTCTAGCCTCCACTCCTCTTTCCCAGAACTTGATTGTGTGGCTCATCAACTTTATTTCTCTATAGTTCTCACCAGCTCTGCATGTCACTTGTATTCTTAAAAATGGGAACTCGCACACCAGGTATCTTCTCGCCTGCTAGCGTTCTGTTGAACAAGTTCATCAAAAACTCCAAATTGCTTCCATAACTAGCCTAACCCTCCACAGATATGTCTTCAGGACCAACTACTTTTCCATTTTTCATCCTCTTTGGTGCCGTTCTAACTTCCCCCTTACTAATTATTGCCAGTTCCTGGTCCATCACACTTGCCTCTTCTACTCTTCCTTCATTCATTAATTTTCTTCATTCATCAACTTCTCAAAGTATTCTTTCCATCTATTTCGCACACTACTGACACCAGTCAACACATTTATCTTTATTTATCTGTGCAAAATCATCTTTACCTGCTGCATATCCTTCCCATCTCTATTCTTCTGTCCAGCCAACCTGTAGAGATCATTTTCTTCTTCTTTAATGTCCAATCTAGTATACTTTCCGTCATATGCTTCTTGTTTAGACTTCACCACATCTACTTTTCCACAACATCGCATCTCAATGTCTTTCTTTCACCTCTCCTCAGTCCTCTCAGTAGCCCACTTCTTCCCTAACCTCTTTCCTTGCATGACTTCCTGTATTTTGGGGTTCCACCACCAAGTCTCCTTCTCCCCTTTCCTTCCAGGATACAAACCAAGTACTCTCCTGCCTGTCTCTCTGATTTACGTTGGCTCCAGTAGTCCAGTGTTCTGGCAGCTCCTCCTGTCCATCGAGAGCCTGTCTCACCTCGTTCCAAAAGGCTGTGCAACATTCTTCCATTCTCTGATTCCACCACATGGATCTCTGCTCTACCTTTGTCTTCTTAATCTTTCTCTCCACCATCAGAGTCATCCTACACACTACCATCCTATACTGTTGAGCTACACTATCCCCTACTACTATCTTACAGTCAGTAACCTCCTTCAGAATACATCGTTTGCACACAATAAAATCCACCTGGCTGCTTTTACCTTGACCTGTAGGTCACCCTATGTTCCTGTTCTTCTGGAAAAAGGTGTTTACTACTGCCATTTCCATCCTTTATGCAAAGTCCACCACCATCTGTCCCTAAATTTCCTTTCCTGGATGCCGTACTTACCCATAACTTTTTCATCGCAACTGTTTCCTTCACTAACATGTCCATTACAATCTGCACCAATCGCAACTCTCTCTGTGTCTGGGATGCTCAGAACAGCTTCATTCAGTTCCTTCCAGAATTTCTCTTTTATCTCCAGGTCACATCCTATCTGTGTGGCATTGCCACTAAACAGATTACACATAACACCCTCAATTTTGAGTTTCAGCCTCATCACTAAATCTGATACTCTTTTCACCTCCAAGACATTCTTAGCCAGGTCTTCCATTAAAATAACCCATACTCCATTTGTCTTCCCATTTACTCCGTGGTAAAATAATTTAAACCCTGCTGTTGAAATTCTAGCCTTACTATCGTTATACCTGCTCTCTTGGATGCACAATATATCATAACTTCTCCTAACCAACTCCTGAGCTTTTTCTGTCAAAGTCCCAACATTCAAAGACCCCACACTAAGTTGCAGGCTCTATGCATTCCTTTTCTTCTTCTCCCTATGAATCCACTTTCCTCCTCTTTTGTGTTTTTGACCCACTGTCACTGAAGTTCCACCGATGCCCTGCAGGTTAACAGGAGTTGTTCACCCAAACCACGACTGATCTAGTAAGGTATTCTTTAGATGAATGCTCATATTTGCTTACCAAAGTTTTATGCCAGATGCTTTTCCTGACGCAACCCTCTACATTTATCTGGGCTTGGGACCAGCCTACAAATTGTACTGGTTTGTGCCTCCATAGGGCTCCATTAAACTGATATATTGATCCTCAATAAAAAAAAAAATATTTAAAATACGAAGAAATCACAAAGGAAGCCAAAAAACTCCACTGTGACACAATAAAACTATTCCAGCATAAAGGGGACGCAGATTCTTCATTCTGCTTGATCAAACAACCAAACAGGAAACACACACAAAAGAATAGCGCTGTGATATATATGACACTCTTTAGCTGCTTGGGTTTTTATGTGGGATAACCGCATATTTTCAAATCGCCTAGGAAGTAGCAACCAATCAATGAAAGGGACCACCACTGTGGGTGACTTGTTCACAGCGGTAACTGCATGTTTTGACAAGTTAGGATTGAAATGGGACAAGCTGGCTGGTGTGACACTGAATGATTGTCCAAATATGAAAAAAAAAGTTTGAATTTTGAAGAGAATGCAGGATAAGGTGACCGAAATTAATCCTGTGGAGAAATTGACACATTGTAATGTACATCAAGATGTGTTGTGTAAATCAATGTTAAAAATTAACCATATTGACCACATGGAGAATACTTTTTTTTTTTTTTTTCAGCACAAGAGCATTAAATCACAGTAAGTTTGTTGCATTTTTAGAGGAAAATAGACAAAACATGGTGAGTGAGCTCAGTCCCACTGGTGGATTTTTACTCTTCCTGCAAAGAGGAGAACTTTCCACATCTGAGAAGGCGTGATCAGATGATTCTAGTCCTATTTGATCATCTTACATTTATGAGCAGACATTCTCAATGATGAAGTACAATAAATCCAAACACAGATCCTCCGTCAATGATGAGCACATCTTAGTTGTCCTTTGCATATCTCTCTTAGACATTCAGGCAGATTTCAACGCTCTTGTTCAAGCCCAAGACAAACTGGATTATTTTCCTTGAAGAGGTAAAATGAAGTGAAAATAAGTTGATTCAGTGTTTGTGGAGACTGGTGGTTTAAAAAAAATGCACTCGTGATGAACTCATGTGTTTGTTTATTACTTTAATTGGAGTATTTTCTTACTTGACATTACACCAAAATTTCACATACCCTAATTATCTTCTAGTTGTGGTGTGTAATGTTAGCTGTGCAGTGCCCAAAGGTGTGGACCTTGGCAATCCAATCACCGGCTACAGAAACTAGCTTTAGGGTCATGGAATGTCACCTCTTTGGCGGGAAAGGAGCCCAAGTCATGAAGTTCCGACGGCATATAGTCGGACTCACTTCTACACATTCTCGTACAACTCCTCTTGAGAGGGTTTGGACTCTGTTGAAATCTGGACTTGCCCACGATGAGAGGTGCCGAGCAGGTGTGGGTATACCGATTGCTCCCTGGCTGGGGGCCTGTATGTTGGGGTTTACCCCACTGGATGAGAGGGTAGCCTCCCTCGACCTTCAGGTTGGGGGATGGATCCAGACTGTTGTTTGTGCCTATGCACCAAACAGCAGTTCAGAGTACCCACCCTTTTTGGAGTCCTTAGGGGGAGTGCTGGAGAGGGGACTCCATCATTCTGCTGGGGTACTTCAATGCCCATGTGGGCAATAACAGTGAGACCTGGAAGGGCGTGATTGAGAAGAATGGCCCGCTGATCAGAATTCGAGTGGTGTTCTGTTACTGGACTTCAGTGCTCATCACGGATTGTCCACAACAAACACAATGTTCAGGCATAAGAGTGTTCTCATGTCTACTTGGTACTAGGACATCCTAGGTCGCAGTTCGATGATCGACTTTGTGGTTGTGTCATCGGACTTGTGACCGCATGTCTTAGACACCCGGGTGACAAGAGGGGCGGAGCTGTCAACTGATCACCACCTGTAGAGAGTTGGGTCCGATGGTGGGGGAAGATGCTGGTCCGATGTGGGAGACCCAAATGTATTGTGAGAGTCGGTTGGGATTGGCTGCAGGTTCCCCTGTCTGAAGAAATTTCAACTCCCACCTCTGAAAGAACTTTGCCTACATTCCAGGGAAGGTGGGGGACATTGAGTCTGAGTGGACGATGTTCCGTCCCTCCATTGCTGATGCAGCCGACCAAAGCTGTAGCCATAAGGTGGTTGGTGCCTGTCGTGGCGGCAAGTCCCGAACACGTTGGCGGACAAAAAAAGTGAGGGAGATTGTCATGCTGAAGGAGTACTATAGGGAATTTTTGATAGCTACGATAATAGGTAGATCTGATAGGTATGGGCTGGGCAAGCGAAATGTAGCTTCGGTGATCACTGAGGCAAAAACTCGGGCATGGGCGGAGTTAAGTGAGGCCATGGAGAATGACTCCAAGACCGCTTTGAGGACATTCTGTTCCACCGTCCAGCGTCTCTATTTGTTCATGTGTGTGTGTGCATCTGTGTGGAAGATTGCTGAGTACATGTGTGTTCAAGTTTGCAATAATTTCTTTCACAGACAACAGGTGCTCCTGGTTCTAACAGTTCTGATGATTAGATGTTCTTGTTCTTGTGTTATCTCAGGTTAAGCGGCTGCCACTTTATCTAGAGCAGAGCAGAGCATTACTTAATTGTGCATTGTAATTCACAAGTACTTATATTTTTCAGTAAAAACATTGAACAAGTTATGCATTCTATGGTTCAGTTGAAAATATATTTTCATCTAGATAAGATAACTTTGCTCAAAAATTGACGTTACATTCACTTTAATACACTTTCACAAATGTCAGACTCTATGACCTTGAAAAAAAATCAACAATTGGAGCAAATTCATGGAGATCAAATCCTAGATTATCCAATTCCTGGAGGAGATATCAAATATTTAGGTATCAATATCTCATCAAATCTCACAGAGCTAACCAAATATGAACTATGCTCCTCTTCTGGTTAAAAAAAATATGAGCTGAATTCATACCCTGGAATAACTTATTAACTTAACTCATTTTTTGTCATGATCCTGCCGCTCCAGCACGAGCTGTGCGGGTGTCCGCGCAGGTGCGCTGATTGGAAGGGGCACACCTGCGCCTCATGCAGCCTGATTATGCTGTGGATTTATATGACTGCGATGAGAACTGGCCGGCGCCAGTTCGTTGATCTTCATGTCCCGTTCGTGTGCTCCGGTATCCCTGATTGAACCTGTGTGTACCGACCTTCGTCCGTTCTCCGACCAACCTTGTAAGCCTGACTCCTTCGTTACTTCTGCCTGCTTTGATTGTTCCCCTGTGTACCGACTCCTGCCTGTCCGCTCACCTGCTCTCTTCGCCCGACGTCCCAACTTCCGCTGCTGCACTGGACTGCTTGCTCGATCCCCTACCTCTGCATATAATAAACGTGTCTCCTTGAACTACCTTGCATCTTCCGAGTCCTGCATTTGGGTCCTACTCTCGTTCCGATGGGACATGACAGAACGAACTGGCCCTCACAGGACCCAGCAGAAAAGACCCGGCGTCGCCGGGACCGACGCAAGGTAGACCGTCTGCCGGAGGACCAAGCCTGTCCGATCCGGGTAGGCTCCCTGATGTCCTCCGCTTCCGTGTCTTACGCTCCGCCAGCGAGGTATGAATACGTCCCGAACACGACCCGTCCGGCTCCTCATATTCTTCTGGACTCTGACTTTTCGGAATATGAGGAGGACCGTGATTTGTATGACCGGCTGCCGGAGTATGACTCCGATTATTCTGATTATGAATCTGCTCGTCCGATCTTTCATCCCAGTCAGTTTGTTTCACCTCCCCGCATTTCCAGCACCCGAGCGACTTCGCCCTGTAGGTCCAAGTACACCAATCTGTACGAGGGAACCCGCTTGGCCATCTACCCGGGACCTCCGCGTGGCGGCCAGAGGAGACGCCCCGGCCGGGCGCTCCCTTGTGCCTCCCGCTGCGCGGCAACTAAGACACAGTCCTCCCACTCTTTGCCGGCAACGCCGAAGCCCGCAGACCCGCAGCTGGTGGCGAAGCTTCCAGCCCTGAGGGAGGAGGAGTCGCCAAATCACGAAGCGTTCCGCCGCAAAATGCGGGCGGAGATAGAGCGGCAGAGCGCGGAATTGGCGGCTCTCACGGCCCAGGTCCGGCAAGGATTAGCGAACCAGCTGAGCTACGCTGACGTCGCAACGGCGACGGACTCACTGCTGACGCAGGTTCACGTGGCAGTTGGAATTGACCCGCTCCCGAGACACGCCCACGTGTCAGTTTCGACTGACTCTCTGCCTACTCTCGTTCACGTTGCCGTGGAAACCGACCCGCCCCCTCGTCAAGTGCACGTCGCAGTGGAAGCTGACCCGCCTCCTCGCCATTCCCACGTCGAGGTTTTGGCTGTTCCGAGCAGAGTTCACACAGCAGTTGGAACTGACCCGCTCCCGAGACGCGCCCACGTGTCAGTTTCGAATGACTCTGCCGACTCTCGTTCACGTTGCCCTGGAAACGGATTCACCACCGCGCCACGCCCACGTTGCTGTTTCAACGGAAGCAGTGCAAGCTCACGTGGCAGTGGGGACCGACCCGATGCCGCCTCACATTCCCGCGCAGGAGGAGGTGGAGTTGATGCTGCCGCCGCCTTCTCACATTCCTGTCCAGGAGGTGGCGACAGTTCCCCAGCCGCCTCACGCTCCCGTCCAGGAGGAGGTGGAGTTGGTGATGTTGCCTCCGCCTTCTCACGTTCCTGTCCAGGAGGAGGTGGTACTGGCGCATCCTTCTCACATTGCTGTCCAGGAGGAGGCGATGGTGTTGCCGCCTTCTCACGTTGCTGTCCAGGAGGAGGTGAAGGTGTCGCCGCCTTCTCACGTTGCTGTCCAGGAGGAGGCGAAGGTGTCGCCGCCTTCTCACGTTGCTGTCCAGGAGGAGGCGATGGGGTCGCCGCCTTCTCACGTTAAGGTCCAGGAGGAGCTGGGGAGTTCTGTGGAGCCACCCTGGAGCTGGAGAGACTTCGGGAAGGCGGTCATGGCTCTGGTCCTTCTCTCCATCATCCTATTTGCTCCAGATGGCTCCCAGCCGCTTCATGACCTGGCCTCGTTGGTGACCAATCCACGGCTGCCTACTGACCAAGCCTCGGTGGCGACCAATCCCTGGTCGTCTTTCAACCACGGCGTGGGAGGTTCTCGTCCGGAGCAGTGGCCTGCCTCGTTCTGGTTCCTGCTTTGCCATTTGGTTCCTCACAGAGGTCGTCCGCCCGGATCGCTCCGGGGGGACCCTGGTGCTTGGCGTCCGTGTCGTCCTCCTGACCTGTCCACCCGAACGCCTTGCGTTTGGTGGCCTGGGGTTCGGGGGGGGGGGGCATGCCCTCCTCCGGACACCCCTTCCGGCCACCCGTGCCTGTGTTAATTATTGTCTGTTTTTTCGTTTAGGCACGTCTGGGAGCCGTGCCTTTGAGAGGGGGGTACTGTCATGATCCTGCCACTCCAGCACGAGCTGTGCGGGTGTCAGCGCAGGTGCGCTGATTGGAAGGTGCACACCGGCGCCTCATGCAGCCTGATTATGCTGTGGATTTATATGACTACGATGACAACTGGCCGGCACCAGTTCGTTGATCTTCATGTCCCGTTCGTGTGCTCCGGTATCCCTGATTGAACCTGTGTGTACCAACCTTCGTCCGTTCTCCGACCAACTTTGTAAGCCTGACTCCTTCGTTACTTCTGCCTGCTTTGATTGTTCCCCTGCCTGTCCGCTCACCTGCTCTCTTCACCCGATGTCCCAACTACCGCTGCTGCACCGGACTGCTTGCTCGATCCCCTACCTCTGCATATAATAAACGTGTCTTCTTGAACTACCTTGCATCTTCTGAGTCCTGCATTTGGGTCCTACTCTCGTTCCGATGGGACGTGACATTTCTGGGAAGAATACCTAGAATAAAAATGAAAATCTTACCTCAAATAAACTATTTTCAGTTATTCCATTTAAACCCACAATTAAAGGGTTTCAATACTTAGACTCAGCTATAATTGAAATTTACTTTCAAAAAAATAAGAAAAATAAAAGCATCCTATTTACTCTTCAGAAAAGCAAACAAGAAGGAGGGCTCAACTCTGGTAAAAATTCTATAGAAATTCTAGAGAAACCTATATAATTCTATAGAATTTGTATAGAACAACTTGTTCTATGCAACTTTGGCTGTGACTTTCCATAAAATTTCGATAGAACAAAATGTTTCTGTAGAAATTCTCCAGTAAGTTTTGAAGAACAGAAAGTGGTACTTTGCTTGATCTCAAATTTCTATAGAATTTGTACAGAACAACTTGCTCTACAGAACTTCGGTTGTGATGTTCTATACAATTTTGATAGAACAAAATGTTTCTGTAAAAATTCTGGAAAAAGTTTTGAAGAGCAGAAAGTGGCAAAGTGCTTGATCTCAAATTTGTTTCGAATTTGTACAGAAATAATTTTAGTACAACAATTTTCAGGCAACATCAGAGTTAATACACATGCTGAAGTCGCATAATAAAATGCATCAAGTATTTGTTACAATATAAAAATACTGTCATGACTATGGAGATTTCAAAATAGGACAAGTCAATCATGTAAGACAAGCCACTATTATAAAACCTACATCTTGAAAAATCGGAAATGAGCTGTCAGTGCGTTGAAGAGGGCACTACGTTCATAAACCTTCAATCACTATCAACCAAATGAAGTCATCTGACCAAATCTGGATTTGAACCATTATTCAGTTTTAAAGATGCGGTTTGTGAAAACCACTCAATCAGCTGGATTTTCATCCATTACATCTTGAGTACCAACATGACCAACAAAAATAAACAGCTGACATGTTTTTTTTAAGTTTGAGTATTAAAGTTTGCAGAGGTACCCACACTTAACATTTCCAACTGTTCTCTGGCTGTGGGATGTTTTGCCTGCCAGCGGTGCTGATGCAGTTGACTGAGGAGAAGAAGAAGATGAAAGATATAAATGCGTCATATTCTTTTTTTCAAAAAATGTTGGTTGTTGCTGCGAGTCTAGAAGCCTCCGGTGTTTTTTGCTGTGAAGGCAATGAATTAACATTTTCCACACACCACCTAAGGCGTCTGTCATGAGTGGTGTTGGGAACGTGCTAGAAAGCATGTGTTCTCTTTTTGGCGGCTTTTAAGTTTATCGACACGAACCTTGAATGTGCAGGTAGCTACCACAGCCTCGTGTCGATAACAAAAGGGGGCCATCGACACTATCTCAGGTCATCTTGTGGTTTGGTCAGCTCACCAAGCTACTTCTTCTTACCCTGCAGCTTTGTGATGACACTTAGGCAAGGGTCATGAACGCCTGAGAGTAATAGAAAAATATGGAATCACTTTTTTATTGTAAGGGAATTAAATTTACTGCAATGAACACTATATATATATATATATATAATATATATATATATATATATATATATATATAAGATTAATTCTAAATACAGTGATCTTGTGGTTGTTTGTCTTTAAGAAATGTGATTTGTTTAAAATGGGGTTTGAAACATTCACCTGCAGCAGGTTGGTTTTCTTCTTCATTGTCCCCAAGTTCCCCTTCTTGATCAATGTTACTGGTACTGTTTGATAGTTCTCGGAGAATTGATGTAACGTTGCTTGTTTCTTGCTGGATTCTTGCTGTCCTATGCTTGTCATCTTCCTGAGGTTGTACTCGCTGATACATTTTCGTTAAATCATCAGGAGTTAACATGGCTGAAGTTTTATATCCCATATTAACATGTGAGACATGATCAGGATCATTCGGATCATTGCGAGCAGATCCTGTGAATGTAAGAAATGATCAAATTTAGCAACATCATTTCTGCATAATACCTACAAAACAATCTGTTTTTGTCCTTCTGCGATCGGTATTCAGTGACATTTTAAGCCGGATCTTTTCACCAAACAGTTTGTGCAGCCAACTACTACACACGATATAACCATTGTACTAAAATGCAAAGATTTTCATTCATCAAAACCGAAAATTAAATGTATGAGCTTACAAATCAATGATCGCACTTGCTGACAGCCGTTGTGTTTACTTGGCTTTCAACCTACTGGAAGTTCTCGACCTATCACGTAATCATAACAAATGACAACACGCTGGCATCTCCCCTACCAACAATTAGCCCATATTGTGAATATTTAAATGGTCATAACTTTTGTTGTTTGAGCGATTGAGATGATTTAAGTAAGATTTTAAGGGATTTTCAAAGCTCTTTCCAGTGATTGTTTTTTTAAATTCCATCCATTCATTTTCTTAGCCGCTTATCCTCACAAGGGTCCCAGGGGAGCTGGAGCCTATCCCAGCAGTCAACGGGCAGGTTCCTGGTACACCCTGAACTAGAACATGTGTAATGAAAAATTTGGTACTTACATTAATATATTGATCTATTTTCCAGGCAAAGTTACTTTGGAAAATCAATTGAAGAAAAGATATTTTCTTGGGAGTGGAACGCAATTTTAGTAGATGGAATCTTGCTACATGAAAAAATATGTTGGAAATATCCTGAAACACTGGCCTCCACCAATGAGGATATATATTCCATCAATTAAGGGTGCCGGCTATGCCCATTACATTTATAATTAATCCAAAATATCTGTTCTCTTTTCAGCTAACACAAGTGGGTTATAGTGCCCATCCAACTTCCTTGGGACAGAATAAGACGGATATAGTAAAAGTGACCAGTAAGTTATTTTTCCCCAGTTGTGTATGGTGGAATCATAATTGGCATGTCTCATTTAATCCTCTCACTGCATGCATATCAACAGTGTCATTCATCGATGTAGTATTTTTTATAAATGTATAATTTGGGATGTTTCGTTTTAATTTTTCAAAGAGTCCAGGAATTCAATGAATTCATGTCATGACAACATCTATAAACTTTTCAAGTAATGTGATAATGCAAGTCATGGTTTATTTTCTTTACAGCTTCAAAAACCTCCTGAAGTGGAGGATTCGGAAAGTGATGCCAGTGCTCTAATCGCCCTGCAAGACCATCAAAGTAAATACATGTTCTGTTTAAAGCACTTGATAAGACAAAATCTGGTCCAAAGAGCACAAAAAAAAAAAAAAAAACGTGGTTACTATGATATTCTGTTTTATTCATACTGTTTTAAGCAGCGGAACAGGTGGTTCACCGTCACCAAGAAGAACACCAAGACATTCAAAACCAAGACATCTTCCATCAAACTCGAGCCATCCAACACCAAACATGAGCCTCTACCATTCCTCCAAAGAGAGTTGCCCCATGTAAGAAGCAAGTAAGCCAAAAATGTCTACAAATAACTTGTCTTGAGAATTATTTGTCATATTTGTGCTTTTGCATTGTGCATGTATTGTTGTTCAGGATTCCAAAAAAAACGGTGGATGCTGCTTACTGAGTTAAGGGACACAGTCAGACATCAAAACAATAGGGCAGCACAAGGAGAGGACATCGACAGTGTACAGACAAAAAATCTGGGCGACTTCATTGTCCTTGAACTGAAGGTGACGGAATATCCTTCTGTTTATGCAGAACTGCTATCATTAAGTATGGAAAAAGTTGTTGAGTTTAATTTTAACAACAAACTAATTCCCAATTTTGTCATCTTCTTTTTGATTTGCAGAAATTCCAAATGTTGAAAGTTGGATGGTTAACCAGCAAGGAAAATATCAAACAGACCCTGAAGAGGTAATTGAACATTATATATTTTGTACAGAATTTTTTTTTTTTTTTTTTTTTACCAGTAATATACAGTTGAGAATCAGGTGAAGATTTTGTACTTGTTTTAATGCTCAGAACTACTTCATCTAGTTCCTTCCAGAATTTCTTTTAACTCTAGGTCACATCCTACCTGTGGGCATAGTCGCTCATTGCATTATACAACACACCCTCAATTTCAAGTTTCAGCCTCATCTCTCGATCTGACACTCTTTTCACCTCTAAGACATTCTTAGCCACCTCTTCTTTTAACAACCCCTACTCCATTTCTCTTCCCATGTACTCCATGGTAAAATAATCTAAACACTGCTCCTGAACTTTTTTACCTGACTACCTTTCCACCTGTTCATTTGGATGCACAATAATTCAAGCTTTCTCCTAATCATCATGTCAACCAACTCATGAGCTTTTCCTCTCATCGCAATTTGGGACCGTCCTACAGATTGCATTGCTTGTGCCCCGTAGAACTGCATTAAAGCCCAAGTGTCATCCCTATAAACATTCTAAAATAGACATTGCAATGAAAAATACTTATAATATTATTCCCTTCAATGTCTATACAAAAAAAATAAATGTGAGCGGAGAGCTTGTCATCCATGTGCAAAGTTGCAGAAGTGTCATTGTACGATATCCAAGTGGTCGCCATATTGGCTGCATCCTCCATCTGTGACGTCACCCGGACATTCGCCAATGAAAACACGCGGTGCAGCCTAACGATGGGAGACAAATCCGCCCCTTCTGGCACGGAAGCTCTTTTCGAAAAGGAGAACACCACATTACCGAGTGAAGATGCCGGGGCAATATTACACTTTTGTTTCGAGCCATATTCAGATGATATGCGATCACGGCCAAACTGCATCCCCATCCGATCCACTTCCGCAGCGGAGATGAGCCATCGCGGCTCATCGCAGCCGGCCGGTGTGGCTTATGATGGAGCCGAGCCATGCTGTTTTAGGGGGCTGTTCACAGACGCTGCAGTACGCGATGAGCAACACAGTTGAGCCGGGGTGCTTTACTTACCGCACGCAGCTGAGTGAGGCATTCTTGGCTGGGTTCTTCAGAGCCGCCCCCACCTGCAAAACCCGACGCGCAGCCTTCACAGAAGCCATGACCGCCGAACGGGTGATTTTCAGCGTGGTGGTGGCATATAACTTAGCCGAGGCGTGCCGCTTTTAGGGGGATGTTCATAGCCGCCACAGTACTCGATGAAAACCGCCGAGCTGGGGTGCATTACTGTGCACACGCGGCTGAGTGAGGCATTCTTGGCTGGGTTCAGATTCGCCACCGTCCGCGGAGCAGCCCGATGCCGTCCGACGCGCATATCGACATATTTCGTACGCAGATCTTTTGTTATGTTATGAGAGACCCATTATGTGGTCCGCCCCAAACTATTATTTTTTTTAGTGGCTGTATACACACCTACCTGTCATTCGGAACCCAGGAGCTCTCGTCCTCTGCACCCGTGCAATGCATTTTTCACAACAAACTGGGTCTCTTGCAAACTTATGAAGGGTAAATCCATTCTCTTGAGTGTTCAAGCAATGTCCAGCAATGCAATGAGCCAGCATTTTGGCTAACACGAAGGAACAACGAGCTACCTTCCAGGAGGTAAAACTAATGGAAACAAACGAGTCCACTTTGGGGTGCCGCTGTCCTTTACATAACTTTCTGCTTCTTCTCGAAAACAAATCCCTCGAGAGGATTTTCATGGTGGGAGTTATAAAAAGCTGTATACGTCATAATCATGTTTTGTGGTGAAAAAACACATGGGCCCATATTGGCTGACATTTTTTCATTAATAACATACTAAAAATCATACGTTTCATCACAGTAGCCCTTTAACAACATTAAACTCTCAAAACTCCAAATTATTTCTTCTCGTTTTAAAGGGCATCAGTATTTTAAGAATCCAACAATCACTGCCACCTTTACGGCTTAGTGGCAAAGTGTAGAATCTACAGGATCAATTAGCTTCCAGTATGTTCTCCTCAATCTGTCATAATCCAGATTTTGAGATGAATAATAT
This sequence comes from Syngnathoides biaculeatus, assembly GCF_019802595.1. Taxonomy (NCBI): domain Eukaryota; kingdom Metazoa; phylum Chordata; class Actinopteri; order Syngnathiformes; family Syngnathidae; genus Syngnathoides; species Syngnathoides biaculeatus. The sequence goes on from NC_084644.1 coordinate 34,322,705, forward strand.
ACTCCTTTATTTTAGCAACTGGTACCAACATAGAATTGAACACTTACAATGACTATTTAACAGTAATGCTTTTAGGACAGGCAGCACAGTTGAGAAGCTCTCAAGCATTGTATTCACATTTCTTTAGGATCAGGGTTCAAATCCTGGCTCCACCTGTGTGGAGTTTGCGTGTTCTCCCAGTGACTGCATGGGTTTTCTCCTGGCACTCTGGCTTCCTCCCACATCCCAAAAACATGCATTCATTGGAGACTCTAAATTACCCCGAGGTGTGGTTGTGAGTGCGACTGTTGTAACTCTCCGTGTGGCCTGCGATTGACTAGCAACTAGTTAAGGGTATACCCTGCCTCCTGGTCGATGACCGCTGGTCTCGTCGCCAGCACTCCTGCAACCTTCGTGAGGATTAGTGGCTCAGAAAATGGATGGATGTACAATTAATTTAAAGGAGCAATATAAAACAAATACCAACTCTTCAGAGTACTCTCAAACTACCATCGTTTGTCAAGCAAATCGTAGATTTCACGTAAAGTAAAAGAAATAAATGCACACACTAAATGCAATTTATGCACTCAATCAGTCCAGCAAACAATCACTAAGTTGGAAAAAGGTCTGTTCATGTCAGCCGACCGTAACCACTCGATACAAATATGTAACAAGAAATTCACAATAACAAAAAATACAAATACAATACAGTATACAGAAAAGTAGTCCACCATGTACACTATGCATAATATGGGCTTTTCTCCTTCGAAGATTTGCGCACAATCCACGCAAAATACCCCTAATACCTATTTTCATTCTATATGGGAATGCGCACCAATTTGATTATTCTTATGCAAAGGCTAGCTTATATTTATATTTCTTGACCATAATTAATTCAGAAGGCGGTTTCAGAAGCAATTTGTTCGAAATCTGAATCAATATTTCCCATTACAATTAATGGAAAAATAAATAATGCATTCCAAGCCTGAAAATATTCTTTTTAAAGCATTTTTTAGCTATTTTTGATAATAATATGCATGCACAGTTGAAATACTTTGTTAATTATAATAAATAAATAATTTGAGAAATTTATTTATTTTTTTGCTTAAAATGTATGCTTTATTAGTAGAGTAGGCTGGGCTGGGAGTGCATTGCCATATCTGTAGCGACTCGCCCTCAGCCTTGTAAACTTTTTTTTTTTAAACAAAAGTGGAGAATAACTTTAAATAAGCAATAATGACAGGAAAAAGCAAAGAAATGTGTTTTTTATTTTTACAAAAAGTTGCTTGCTGTCTTAGGTGTAGGAATGTGACTCAGATTGACAGGAATAAATTCTCTTGGATGAGGACTCTTCTTTGATGAATAAAAGCCTCTGACTTGTAATGCAGTTAACTTCTGACTAGAAACAACTGTGCTTCTGGATGCCAGGGTGGATAGTCTCAACTGCACAAGCTCCTTCTCTGTCTCCAGTATGTCAGCCTTTTCTTGGATAACAAATGTGGTGTCACTTTGATTGTCTAGAAGTGCATAAAGAAAACCTCATTTTCTGGGTTACTTGTTGTTGATAACCATACTGGATGCTTTTGTTTGCATGTGTCCCAGACATTCCTCTTTTCGCAGTTCATTGAAAGGTGTCGTGGTTTCAGACATCCCAAACACATTCTATTAGTTTGCACACATTTTACTCTTTCTGAAGTTGACTTGTTCATGAGTTTTTGACATGTTTGAATGCTGTAATTTAGCTTCTCATAAAAAAGTACAACCCCTAACATCTGATTTCTCTTTAGAACTGCTTGCCAGCACCTTTGCACCAACAAGTCGGGTCTTTGGAGGTTTGATCTTTTCACCCTCACTAGACTTCAGAAGATGAAGGATGTCACAGGGTTACAGGCTATCTTGGCTTCTCTTGTGACAAATTAAACAAACTGAGCAAAGCTTGGAAATGCTTCTTCTTCCATCTCAATTACCTTTCTGTACCATCTGGTTGTTAACCAATCACGAAGTTTAGCCGATATCCTCTGATTTTCACCACAGTCATTCAGAATTTCAAGTCCTTTAATCTGACACATTGCTGCTTCACAACCTTAAAGAAAGTCTAAGAAATCTCTTAGCTCAAGACTATCCTTAGGTCCTATCTTTGGCCACAAGATGAGCTCATCTCTAAAAGCTTTAGCAATTATGAATGAGCTTCCATATCATTCTTCTAAAATGTTCCATGCTGAATGGTAAGCTGCATCAGTACCAATCAGAAAATAAGTCTCAATCGCTTTTTTTGCAGGCCCAACAACATATGTGCATAGGTAGCAGACCTTTTCATTAACTGGAATGTTCTTCCTGCCGATCAGAGTTTGAAATGAGATTTTCCAGTCCTTGTACCTTAGTGGGTCTCCACTGAACACTGCTCGAGTACAGGCAGACGCCTTACATTGATTGCACTGGCAAGTGATGCAGTGCTGTGTTCTTGATGGGCATAATGCTGCTCCCTTGAGGCATTTTGGTTTAGCACAGGTTGAACATGTGAACTAGTTTGTGGTCTAAAATGCACTGTAAGATATCTTAATTTAGATGGAGGTTTCTTGTGCTCAGGTTCATGAAGCCATTCTGATATTTCTTGATCTGAGTCTAACCATATGATGCTTTTGGACTCTGCTTGCTGTTTGGTTGTTGTACCGGTGAGAGCACAGTTTTAATTGCTCATTGCTTAAGCGCGACGTAACTTGCTTGGAGGTCCGTTGAATGGCAAGCGCACACGCCGAGGAATTTTACGTCGGGAAGCCTGAGGCAGGTGCCCACATAGTCTTACATTGCGGAGGCGCACACGTTGTCCTTCCACTTCGGACATGATGAGCTCTTATTCGACCTTCCACCTTAAGTCGACGAGGCTGAGTTATTACTTCGGACAGAATGAGTTCTCAGGCCAGGCAGGTTGAATTCTTACTGCCGGGCAGGTCTGAGTTCTTACTGTAACTCCTGTTCAGTCACTCAGGACAAGTTGCTGTTTTTCGCAGGCCTTTATTAGCATGTCAACAAGCTCATATGCTGACATGCCAAATGCCTTAATGCCAAAATATCAAAGATTCAAAGATGCCAAAGATGCCGTAAGAACTATATACAAAAGAAAACGAAGAAACATTAAATTTATATTACATAAATAAATGACAAAACGCAAACAAACAAAAAAACACCTCATTGACCTTCTCACCAAACGGAGTTATTCTTCTTACTTCTCTTGCTCTTTCTAGCTAACTCCGATCAAATCTGACAGGGGGCAGCAAGCCTCTTGTGAGCCATCGATGATGGGGGTGGGTGTGGGGGATGGCCGGATTAAAATTACATACCATCTCATCCTGCACTTTCTACTTTGGCTTCAGACCAGACCTTTCCTACTTGGAAAAGAGAAAATCTCGTCCAGTTTTACCACTTTTTCTTCAATTATTCACATACTCCGACAGTCACTGTATCTTAAAACAACATAATTTCTTTTTTGACTTTCTCTATTAATAATGAAGAATATTTTACTTTTATTGCACTTTCATTATTTGCTTAAATATGACCTTATAGATTTAATAAACAGATAAAGTGTTCTCCATTTGCTAATCAGACAAGGATGTTTTGTGGAGTGCAGTGGCTGTCGCAGAAAACTGGCTGGTGGCAGCCTCCTCTCCCAGGCGTTCCCGTGGAGACGAACTACACCATATAAGGAGCTGAAAGTTACCATTCCGGCCCAGGACCAGACTGCGGGGGGCACTTTTACCATGGACCCATACATATAAAAACCTTGTGTTACCGGGCAGCTCTTGTCTTCTTCTTGAGCTGTCCTCCCAGAAGACACACGTCTCGTGTGCGGCAGATACCTAGATAAGACCCGGATGTCTGTATTGCAAATTCCTTTGTAATAAATCCATTTACTCATCATTGATCATCTTTTCCTCGATCCATTAACACGGGTAGGGTCCAAACTCCCAAATCCCTACAATATTGAAAGTAAACATAAGCAGCATTTGTAGCTCATCTTTGGTCTACGTTGCCCAGGCTGTTGCTAACTAAAGCAGAGATGGTGGGTGCTGTCATTATAAGACACATTGATGTGCTGCGTAAGTACTGTAACATTTGTAATTATGAGTGTATGTCTTTAAGAGCCAGGGGGAGTAAGGTAAACTAGAAAAAAAAGAGTGTGGCAGAGCAGCAGTCATTGTTAGAGAAAGTTCCGTGTGGGGCTTAAAAGAAACCAGTGGCTTCTTTTCATTTTTTACAGTACGTCTGTGAATTGTGCCATTGGATGTAACAACTAGTCATCCCTCACCATTGAACCACTTTGCAAAATGCCACAAACTGAATAGCTGTATATGTTATACTTTCAATTTGCATTGAATTTTTTTTTGTGCATGCAACAGAGAATATCTGCAAAGAGACCAGTGGTGCACAATTGCGCACGCATGCAGTTTTGAGGGAACATTGGGTGACGTCACTTTTTTTTTGTTTTGTTTTTGGCACGCCGTCCTGCGATCAGTCGATCAACGCGTTGAGCACCCCTGGTGTAAAGCGAGTGCCCCAAAATATAAGGGTTGTGACACCAACAACATTGCTACACAAGGTTCCGCTATATAAACATGAACTTAAAAAAATGTTTTCCCTCAAAAACATATATCACTCTTTCATTCAAATGAATAAATAAACAATAAAATTAACATGGTGAGTCACTGACGGTGTAGTGGTACATACACCTGCCTTTGGTGTGGGCAGTGTGGGATCGATTCCCACTCAGGATAGTGTAGATATGTGCCCTGCAACTGATTGAGGACCATTTCAGGGTGTGTTGGTCCGCCTTTCGCCCAAAGTTTGCTGGGATGGGCTCCAGCTTTCCCACAACCCTTGTGAGGATAAGTGGCTTTGATAATAATAATTAATAATAATATCTATCCATTTTAGGTGGCACGGTGGCTCAGCTGGTAAAGCATTGGCCTCACAGTTCTGAGGTCCCATGTTCAATCGCGAACCCACCTCTGTGGCATCCCAAAAATATGCAACATTAATTGGACATGAATTGCCCCTAGCTGTGATTGTGAGTGTGGCTATTTGTCTCAATGCCCCCTGTGATTGGTTAGCAACCAGTTCAGGGTGTACCCAGCCTCCTGCCCAGTAACATGCCCCACGACCCTTGTGAGGATAAGCGGCAAAGAAAATGGCTGGATGGATAATCAACAAGTTCACCAACCTTTAGCAAACTTTGCCATACTCCATTAGCCATAGTAACCCTCATCCTCAATGTTGAGGATGAAGAGGACTAGCCGGACCCCGCACCATGGCCTGACACAATAGACTGTGACAAACCGCCAGCTCAACCGATGACCGATCGATTCAAAGAACTGATTGCAGAACTACAGCTAATGAAGAACCAACCCATGTCAGCCAGGAGCCATGAAGTGTCGCCACTTAAGAACCACCAGCTAGAACTACCAGCCAGCATCCCAGCTTTCACCCACTAGAGTTACAACGTACACCACTGTGCATACACCTAAGCAGCCTTCAAGCCACCATCAGCCTGCATACACAGAACAACGACTAAAGATTCCTGTCGATGCAGCAACCAATACAGCTGGGCAGTCAGGACACCAACCAGCACCTTCACATCTAGATCCTTGAATGCCGAGTTGTATTTTTGTGTGTATGTGGGTACTAAAATTTGTCAACAGTACAGTAGGCATTTATACTTTACACATTTGAGACATACATTTTCAACAGTACAAGTGTCTAGTTAAATCTTGATGTATTAAAACCTTGTGTTGCACAGTAATATTTTTATTGCAGTACATACATCATTAACATTCACCACTCGGAGAATCTTCTGGTGAAGTTGTTGACAGCATAACTGAGCTTTTTATCTTTGAGAAAACCATGGTGATGGGGAGTTGTGTTTTTTCTTGTGCTTCAAAATTTCCCTATACAAGGACATAACCCCTTCAACCCAATTACGAACTCGACACCTCATACCTTATTGTTGTCAATGTCTTGTGCAAATTCTTTCTCAACGTAACAATGACCATCATCTTTGTCGCGGAGGAACCCTCACCATACAGACGCACGCTTCTGAGGCCGCAATGCTTTTGAAGTTTTTAAAATCGACCTTTGCTTGCTGAAAAGCGTCAACCTCGATGGTCGAATTGCTCCTTGCAGCACTCATGCTGGCTTGAGGTTCATCAGCACTTTCTTCAGCCTCTTCATTGTCATTCCCAGGCCTTTTTTCAGGAATCCGCTACACGCTAAGCTAATGCAGATTGCATTTGAACATCGAACGTTCCTACCTCAACTCCTCCATGCCCTACACTGACAGTATGTTAGCCCTGAAGAAAAAATTCAGTGAGCTCCACCAAATTGCTCCAAATTTGAAATTGTCAGAGCACGAGAGCCACCTGACGTCCGAAATGGTGACACTAGTTAGCCTTAGAGGTTCAGTTATTGGTTGGCCTCCTAAAGACATTTTGCACAGATGGTGAGGTGGAAATTGGGTGCTGGTACCCTGTGGTGGGATCTGCACAAGAGGGACCTCCAAAGCAAAGTCCAGACTTCCCTTGACATACCTTCCATGAGCCATGGGACATTTACTTGATCTGGTGCTGTGGCTCAAATTCGAATTGCGATGCCAAGACTTTGATGCACAACCGCCACCCAGAGGGGTGTAGAAGAATGAAGCGCTCACATCAGAGGGTTTACAAGGTAAAAAAAACAAAAACAAAACAGTACTCTCCTCTGTGCAAAGAGCCTCGAGGAAAACAATCCATCTATGGGATGCCCCAGGGTGAAGAAAATGAAAACCACACCCTACTATCACTTCTGTGAAAAAGAGCAGCACTTCCTCAGCTTGTGTCCAGAAGTAACAAACCTGACAAAGGAGAAGCTAACAAGTGAAATCAAGACCAACAAGAGGTGTTGATATTATGCCTCACCAAGCAGCACAGTGTGACCTGAATAAGCCCTGCAGCCTGTGTCAAAGCAAACACCTATGAGTTCTGCATGAAATAAATAAAAGCCCATCAAGAACATCACCCAGAAGTGAGAATTGCCAAGAAAGACCTCCAAACAAGGTCCTGTATGTTTATCGACTGCCAGAAGACAATTGGGTCCTACAGATGTCTGTCTTCAATATCAGACCATTAGTGCTTACTGGGTTTGACGACCCACACCTAATCCTGCTATTGAGTCGGTTAGACAAGGTGTTCCAGAGGGGACCAGCCGTTGTCTGTACCAGTCTGGGTTGGACTCTCCAAGTTCCAGCAAAGTTCCCTGAACAGCCCTTATGTCCACAGCAATGTCTTCTGATGAAGTTTACCCTTTTGATTCAGAGCTATACAAGTATGTCAAAAGACTTTGGAAGCCGGATACCCTTCCCTGGCGGAGGGAAAAGATAATAACAAGGTCAAAATAAGACAAAAGACCATTGACCCTGTTGGAGGAAAAGACCAGCTGTGTTTAAGTACCAGGGTTCCGTTGCAACACCACCCCTCTTTTATGCAAAGTAGAAATGCCCACTCTCAAGTCCCCCAAAAAAGCAGTCATGGTGAATCTGCAAAGCACAGAGGCAAAGGCTTTGTAAAGACCCAGAGCGTGTTAAGGCATACAGCGCCAAGATCCAGAACCTGGTGAACTCAGTTTCTATCTCCAAGCCAAGCCTCAAAGAAGTTAACCAAGAGGGGGAAGAGTGGTACTTCCCTCCCCACGCAGTGAGCCATCCCAGGAAGAATCAGATTGTATTCAACTGCGCTGCTCCTATCGTCTGAATGATTCCCTGCTCCCTGAGCCCACCCTTGGAGCATCATGTCTTGGAGTACTACTGCACTTCAGAGAGCACGCCATTGCCCTTAGTGCTGATATTAAGGGGATGTTCTATTAACTCCATCTTATCCCAGCAGACTATTCCCTCCTATGGTTTGTCTAACGCAGTGTTCTCAAATGATGGGGTTGGGGGGGTAACACATTTTTTTTTTTTTTTGCCATACTCGAATAAAGTGTAATTGCACATCCACTACAGTAGTTGTCAGTTGCGCTCTCATCGTCAGTGTGCACACGGAGTATTAGTATTAGATCTATGGTGTATGTTTATTTTTTATTGCACCAAGCGGGCAATCTGAAGTACAGTAGACAAACTCATGAGACAAAATGAATCTTTTTTTTAATAGGGATGAAAAGAAAGGCAGAGAGACGAAGTCAATGAGACAAAAGAAAGTTAGCCAAAAGCTAAGACAAGGAAATATGATGAAGCGTATGTAGCGCTTGTCTTAATTGTGACTTCAATGGGAGACAAGGAAGGAAAAAAAATGTTGGCATTAGACAGCATGAAGCCAAATAAATTAATGCACCACTTAAAGATACTACACCCCAGTCAGACTCATAAGCCGCTGGATATTTTTCAGCGAAAACATGCTGAATATTATTGACTATAATCCCGCTTTGTGAAAGCAACTTCAGTCAACCAGTGACCACCGTTAACATCATGTAAGGTAGTGTACCAAGATGGTTAGTTTTTTTTTTTATTCACTTTTGTTCTGTTTTGTGAGTTAGTGTTTTATTATATTATAGTTAATATTAATGTTGCTGAACTGATTTTTAAATTATTATTTATTGATTTTTAATTTTATTTTTCACTATCAAATGGTGCAATAAGTCGGTCAAAAATATTCACAGTTCAAACAAGGATTTTTTTTTTTAATTTCAGGCTTAAAATCTGTTTTCTTACAGACTAAAAAACAATGTTCATGAACTTTTTCATTGTAATTTGAACCATATCCATCCATCTATTTTCTTTGCTGCTTATCTAACAAGGGTCGCGGGGAGTGCTGCAGCTTATCCCAGCTGTCAACGGCAGGAGGCGGGATACACCCTGAACCTATTGCCAGCCAATCGCAGGGCACATCAAGGCAAACAGCCGCACTCACAATCACAATTTAGAGTGTTCAATTAATGTTGCATGCTTTTGAGATGTGGGAGGAAACCGGAGTGCCAGGAGGAAACGCAACATGCAAACTCCACACAGGCGGGGGTGGGGGTGGGGGGCAGGATATGAATAAACGCTCTACACTCTCATAAAACAGACAAAATAACCACCCTGAGTTTTGTTGTGCTTGGTCAAAGATAGCAAGATTTTTTTTTCTATGCTGGAAAGTGGAAGAAAAATAATACTTTTCTACACTGTGAAATGATTTCCTTATCAATACTGTTACAATAATTAATCTGAGTCACATTTACACAGAAAGCTTAACAACACAAAATATTATTAGAGAGTCATACAATATGTTTTTGGTTTGTGAGAATTAATGACACACTGCAGATTGCTTTAATCCTTCCCCCACATCTCTTTTCTAAAACTGCCACAGGTCTTCTCTTGCTGTAGGTCCTTGCTTGGATTGGCAGTTTAATTAACTTCATATCGCTGTGTGCAGCTGTAGGAGCTCTATCTGCACAGACACTCCCAGAAAAGTATGGAGCCCAAATGTTGCATTAAAACCTTACAATGCCCTGTTACTTTCGAGGCAAATCCCACTCAGAAACGTGACTGCTATGGCATTTAAAATCAAATTCACCAAAAAGCTCAATTATCGCCACTGGAATGTTTTACATTTCTGTCCTATGCACAAGTATTCAATCTATACTTGATCTCCAGTCTTGGTTACAATTAATTGTGTTTCAATAATAACAAGTACAGCACTATCTTAAATTATAAACCTCGTTGTTGTATACTGATGGAATATGTCATATTAAACTATAGTATTTCTAGTAATGTCATATCCATGTTTAATAAATCAAATGTGGGCTCACACAGTAGGCTAGTCATGTATAGCACATCTGACTCACAGCTCAAATATGCTCCAATTCACCTGCAACCTCGAGGACAACTAATAATTGAAGATTGATGGAAAAATGAGAAGATAGTATGCCGCACATCAGTCGACCAGGCAGATTCAGTTATAGTCTTTGATATACAGTTTAAAGACCCTGTAAAACAATAATGTCTCATGAAGATGACAGACCACAGAGAATTTTGTCATGAAAACTCCTGGTAAATTTGAACGATTAAAAAAAATCAGAGTATGTTTACATACAGAAGATTTCAAAATTGTGACAAATAAAGCCAGGATTGTCTATGGCCTGTGCACCGCATGCATTGAAACAGTATCCCATTGAACTCTTTACTGTCTCAAATACCACGATTGTATACAAATACTGTTGGATGAAAATGTTAGATTATGTTGGATCATATCACGAGGCTAACTTCAAAAATAAAATTAATATGGATTACAACCCAATTTTCACACATTGATGAAGCAGTTCGTCTAGCTCATCTTTGCTCTACGTTCCCCACACTGTCTTGCAAACTAAAGCAGCGGTGGTGGACGCTGTCATTATAAAACACATTGATGGGCTGCGTGAGTACTTTAACATTTGTAGTTTATTTTAGTTTATTTTATTTAGTTTAACATTTGAGTGTACGGTTTTAAGAGTGGGGCGGGTGTAAGGTAAACTAGGAAAAAGAGAGTGTGGGGGAGCAGCGGTCGTTGTTAGAGAATAAGTTCCGTGTGCTGCCTAAAAGAAACCATTGGCTTCTTCTTTTCATTTTTTACAGTACGTATGTGAATTGTGCCATTGGATGTAAAACCAGTCATCCCTCTCATTGAATCACATTGCAAAATCCACAATTGTGCACACGGGCAGTTTAGAGGTAAAATTGGTTGATGTCTTTTTTTTTTTTTTTTTTTGCTTTTGTCATGCCATCCTGCGATCGACCAGGACTGCCTCGTCATCTACCAGTGGCTGGGGTGGGGGGCAAATTTCGAACTCATCTCATTTTGGAATGGAATGTACACAAAGCATGTATGTGATTTCTGTCAGTAGCTAAATATGTTTATTTAAATCTCTTGACACGTCTTACAGACTGGCAGCATATCATCATTCCTATTTACCTATTGGATACAGGAAAAGCTTGGACCAAAGAAAATTATCCCAATCCTATCTTGTGTGGTGACGAGGATTTGAAAAAGGTTTCCTGAAGAAGATGGTGTTTACAAAGAATATCACAAAGCCATATATTGAATATATTGGATTGGATTAGAAATGAGCTCATCAGAGGAACAGCCACAGTTGGATGTTTTGGACCGAATCTTGAGAGAGCAGACTTCGATGGTTTGGACATGTCTAGAGGAGAGAGAGTGAGTATATTGGAAGAAGGGTGCTGAGGTTGGAGCTACCGGGCAAAAGAGCGAGAGGAAGGCCATTGAGAAAGTTGATGGATGTGGTGAGTGAATACATGAGGACAGTTGGTGTTAGAGAGGAAGATGCAGGAGATAGTTGCACATGGAAAAAGATGACACGCTGTGCTGACCCCCAACAGTACAAGCCGAAAGGAAAAGATGAAGATTTACATTTGGAGGCATATACTTTTATTAGACTATTACAAGGTTAGTCTCAAAGTCCAACTATTTACTCTGAAATACGTAATGACGACAAGCATGATGAAATGTCGTGTTGGTGGAATTGAGGAGTTCTTCGAAGTATTCTCTCCACCGACTCACAACATCCCTAGTTGAGGTCAGCAGCCCCCCATCCCCACGTCAAGCAAGCGCCGCTAAAAATATTTGTCTATAATGTTGATTTACCCTCCTGTTGAGACATGCATTAGTCCATGGCTCGATATAGACACATCTTTGGTAGGACAGGTTTATTGTTTGCTAATATGTTTTTGCCCCATTTTTCCCCATACGTGATGTTCCCATTTTGGACTTTGTTATTGCATTTCTCGTATTGTATCTAATTTTAAAGTTGTGGATGTATATGGGGTAAAAACCTTTGTGAGACCTAGAGCTGCTTCTTTTATTTTGTCTGCAAAGGCATTTCCTCATGAAACTTCATCCTTATTTGAGGTATGTGCCATGCATTTGCATACAGCAATTGCGCTTGAGAATTGACATGTTACTTCTTTGCCTGTGGATGAAATCATCACGTTATTTTTTTCAGTATTGGGCAAAAACATGAACCGTTGCAAACTGATATTGGCAAGCAGTATATTTTCATCTTTTCCTTTCATTATTTTACATGCCTCAATTAGTGCCACTTGTTGTGCTGCTTGTGCAGAACAACACCGTACACTGTATTCTGATTCTGTTTTTCCCATATATATTTTTCTTTGACAATCCATCTACAAACACAACATTCCCTTTTGGTAGTGGTTAGTCTTTCATGTCACTTTGGCTTTTTACTGTTTGTAGGAATAATTGTGAATATAATTATCATGCATCTGCTTCCAATAAAGAAATGCTTTGCTCTGCTCTAGATAACGTGGCAGCCGCCTAGCAGGAGATAGCAAGAACAAATACATCTTATCATCAGAACTGTTAGGACTGCTGCCTGTTAAAGAAATGATGACCACAATGTACTCAGCAATCTTCCACACACATGCACACACACATGGACAAAGAAGTACACTTTGTTTCCAATTGTTTTGCTTGCCGTCTCCTTTTTGTAACATCCATGTAAATAAGGGGCATCTTAAAACTAAATAAATGGAGGTGCTGAGGAGAGGAAAATCAGAGACTGCAGTGGTGAATTGTACGAGACAGTTCCTCTCATCTCTCCTTGCGAACTGGTGTCTTTGCCTCCTTTTTGTCCAGTTTAATGAATATCTAACTGGTAAACCAGTAAAGGAGGTAAAGCCATTTCTGATGAGTAGGAAACTACCACACTCATGAGAAATGAGTGAATGCATGTCTGGGTGACTGCGGCAGAACCAAACCTTGAGAATACTAGTCCCTATCGAGTAGACTAATTAGTCTATAAAACTGAGAAAAGGGCAACGTGTGTCCTGTACATGAGCTCCGTGAAATGTGTGCATGTTTAAAAGTGTGTGTGGAGGTTCGCTACCTCATTTGAACAGGAAATTGAGTGACAACTGTTTGAGGATGCAGAGGTAAGAATTATCCGGCACTTGTGGAAGAAGCTTGAGAATTACCTCAAACAGTAATTTTCACCCTGTTCAGGGGGAAGTCAGTATAGTCACCCTCGGTGAGCCACTGACTCCAACAGGGGAAAAACAAATAGCAAAATAGTTGATAAATAGCAAAATAGTTCATACGGAACATCTGAAAAAAATTAATGTGTAAGGACTAAAAGTTTGTAGAAAGCCAATGTCCTACTAAAATAAAACATCTAAATTTGTGGATAACATTATGGCTTTGCTGGCCAGCTCACCAAACACACAAACAAAATATATATAGTTAACCTGCAGGATAAAATAAGAGGGGAACACACACACGCAAACACACACACACACACACACACACACACACAAACTGGACTCAAGATGGTGTGAAAACGGCCATAAAGGTATCACATCTCATAAAGTTGATGTAACATAATTCGTCCAGGGAACGGAAGACTTGAGAAAATCGTACCACTTAAATGGTGTGGAAGTAAAACAAATTTGCATGACAGCAAAGTACTTTCTCACAGCAGCAGGGAGTTCAAGGTTGAATATAGTGCACTTCTGCTAGATTTAGACAAAAAGCAATTTTTTCTGCCATTGGAAAAGCAAAACAAAACAACAATGAACCATTTGAAGAATATAGAATTGGAATGACTGCATGTTTTAAAGCAAACAGTGGCCTTCCTGAAGATCACACTCTAGGGACTCTATATCAAGAGCAAATAAAAATGCTCTTCATGTGAATTCAAATAATCCTCTCATGACCCATCGGAACGAAGGTAGGACCCAAATGCAGGATTCAGTGTAGCTCGGCTGGTTCACCAATCCCTGCCGGACCTGGGTCGTGAGAGCCGCCAATTCGGTGCTCTGCCGCTCTATCTCTAAACGCATTTCGCGGTAGAACGCATCGCGATTTGGCGGCTCCACCTCCCTCTGAGCGTGAAGCTTTGCCACCATCTTTGGGTCTGCCAGTTTCACCGTTGCTGGCGAGGAGTGGGAGGACGAAGACGGAGTCTTTGTTGCCGCGCTGCGGGAGGCACAAGGGAGCGCCCGACCTGGACGTCTCCTCTGGCCGCCACGCGGAGGTCCCGGGTAGATGGCCAAGTGGGTTCCCTCAAACGGATTGGTGTACTTGTACCCACCGGGCGAAGACGTTTGGGTGCTGGAAACACGGGGAGGTGGAGCAAACTGACTGGGATGAAAGAGATTCATAATCAAAATCATCGGAGTCGTACTCAGGCAGCCCGTCATACAAATCAAGGTCATCCTCATATTCCGAAAAGTCAGAGTCTAGAAGAATATGAGGAGCCGGATGGGTCGTGGTCGGGACGTATTCATAGCTCGCTGGCGGAGCATAAGACACGGAAGCGGAGGACTTCAAGGAGCCTACCCGGATCGGACAGGCTTGGTCCTCCGGCAGACGGTCCACCTTGCGCTTGCAGGATTCGTCAGATGCAAGGTAGTTCGGGGAGAAACGTTTATTATTAAATAGTCGGGGATCGGGCAGGCAGTTAGGTCCAGCAGCGGTAGTTGGGACGTCGGGCGAAGAGAGCAGGTGAGCAGGCAGGCAGGAATCGGTGCACGGGAGATCAATCAAGGCAGGCAGAAGTCTCAAAGGAGTCAGGCTTACGGGGTCGGTCGGATAACAGGCGAAGGTCGGTACATACGGGTTGACGATCAGGGATACGAGAGTGCTGGAACGGGATGAAGAGATTAGATGACCATGCAACAAATGAAGATATACTTTCAGATGATGTGTTAAACAAAGTGCAATAACAAAGCTTACCAGCATAACTAAAAATATGGAAAAATAAAAGTGCTACATTACAAAATGGGATTTATGTCAGCACAGATACAAAACACATTCTACCCAAAAATCTTTTTAAGTGGGCGACAATATTGAGCATTGGGAAGACTCAGGTCTCAACAGGGGGAATGGTAGCCCTGGTATAAAGGCATGACATGACCTATGGATTTAACTTGTATACAATTTTTTGTTTTGTTGGGCTTGTTTGACCTAACCTAACCCTAACCCTAAACTCTAACCCTAACACATAATCCACAAGGGAATGTGCATCCAAAACGTGGTCAGTTTTCCCAGACTACAAATCCATCCATCCCTCCATCCATTTTTAACCACTTATCCTCACAAGGGTCATGGGGAGTGCTGGAGCCTATCCCAGCTGTCAATGAGCAGGGCACATGGAGAGAAACAGCCGCACTCACAATCACACCTCAGGACAATTTAGAGTACAGTCCAATTAATGTTGCATGTTTTTGGGATGTGGGAGGAGACCGCAGTGCCGGAGGGGGCCCACGCATGCACAGGGAGAGCATGCGGGCTCCATGTGGGTGGGGCCGGGATCGAATCTGGATCCTCAGAGCTGTGGGGCCAATGCTTTGCCAGCTGATCCACCGTGCCGTCAAGGCTACACATCCATTTCAGATAATACTCATGGATTTCATTGATCTAAACAAAATTAAGGGAAAACAATAATTTAATCATCATCGATGCTCTTTCAAAATGGGTAAAAATATTCCCAGCTAAACAAACTGATGCACTAACTGCAGCTGAAACATTATGCAAAAATGACATACCAATGGGACACACCTTGTAAACAAAGTGGTCGGCAAAATGGGCTCATGTTTGTTCCACATTAACCTGAAACACCATTCTTCTTACCTTTCAAAAAGTGAAAGAATGAATAGTACAATTAAGAACAAACTGAAGAAATGTATGGAAGAAACACAGACCATGTACACAGTGGATAGATTTAGTTAAACTATACGTACATTACAAGCAAGACAGGTCTCATTCCATTCATTCCATCCAAAATACTGTTTGGGAGACCATACAAATTATTGATATTTTCCACACAATCAGTGAAACGAATGCAAAAAAAAAAAAAAAAAAAGTTGGGGGATTCTGTGTATCCATTAACTTCTTTTGAAAAACAAAAACATTATTTTCTAATGGTGTGGAAATTTCACATGCATGAAATTGATACGACTTGAAACAAATTGGGGAATTTCTTAGCATTGATGTGTAAAACCATTTTTGTGCCATTGTCATGGTGGTGCGGCAGAAACAGTCTTTTTGATTGTATTACTCCGGATGCCTTTGCAACCCTTCTGAATTTCTTCGGAGAGAGAGCTGGTGCCTATCCCAGGTAACTTCAGGTAGAGGCAGACTAAACCCTGTGCTGGTCGGCGGGCAGTCGTGGTGCAGATGTCGACACCGTCACTGAGCGGGAATCGATCCCACGCTGCCTTCACTCAAAATGTCCCTTTGAGGGAAACCCGAACTACAACGTGGCCCGCAAGAGAAAGAGACATCCCTGCATGACACCACCAGATTGAAAAAAATCCCCAAAATGTAACAGTAACTGTGCTTTAATAACTGTATTATTATTATTTGTCTATTCATCCCATGTCTGTTTATGAATTAACATCTACTGTACATGCAGTTTTACCGAACACTGGCATAGACTGAGCAAGAGCTGAATGACATGGGGGAAATAGCAGAGAGAAACACGTGGATACACCTTACACACTGTAAAAGGTCATCTCACCTGAGTCACCCAAAGGGAAACTTGAGTAAGGTACAGCATACGATGGGTGCAGATTTATGGTATTTAAAAATACTTGAAGGTTGGTGAAGATATAAAAGTCACCTGACTCATTTAGTGGTGACTTGGTCGACATGACTTCAAAATAGCTAAAAAATATGATAGCATGTTGGGCTGCAACACTGACAGCCATAATGATATTTTTGTTTATATGCTACTTTTGGACACCTGTAAAGCTGAAAAAAATAAATAATAACACAACCAATAATTTTACTCAGTGAACAATGCCTACCACACATAAGATAAAGAGGCGCAACCTCATTTCAAATAACATTGATAAACAACTATGCGGCAGTCACTGAGGCATGATGGGAGGACTCCATGTGTGCCTCCCAATGAATCAGTTAAGCACTATTTTTATTCCTTGGCCGAGTCAAATTACTGGGGATTCCATCTATGGGCTTATGGTAAAGGAAACTCCCATTTTCTTCTCACCATTTACCAATTTAATGCCACCTTAAACCCAAATGCTATACAAAAGTGTCAGGATGTTTTTAATGTAGAATGCAGCTAACAAGGAAAACTATAGTTACATCACGTGCATGGGCCCCCGGGCACTACTGCGTGTCATTGAAAGAAGAAATCCCAACACAGTGTACCCTGGAGGTATTGACTAAAACAACTCCTAACACCACTTGTCATAAATGGAATAGTGTTTATCCAACAACTAAGGCAGTAAATGATAAATTGATATTTTCTACTAATGTTGCATTGGCTAACTTCTCCTTTGTTAGCTTTACAAGGACAGGTGTTAAGGTGAGAAGTCTCAACAAAACATGGTGCCATGATATCCATCGGCAAACTGCCCCACTGCTCCCACGCAGCGATTGTGGTGGTGGTGTGTTGGTCAAAAAGTTATATGACACACTGATAAATGCACCAGGAACGTGTGCACTGGTATCACTGCTCTTATCTGTGAATGTGTTTCCATCCAAAGCAGAGGATATACAATTAGCTACATCCATCTTTGGACCTCCCTTTGGTTTCTCCCGAAAGTGAAGGTCCTCTTGGAAAGATGGAGATCCGACATACACTGATGCAATTGGCATCCCACGAGGCGTACCAGATGAGTATAAATTGGCTCACCAGATTGCTGCAGGATGGCAATCCATCTTGTAATGGATAACCCCGAATACAAGCATTGACAGAATCAACTACACACATGACAATGGAAAGAACCTAGGTAATTATATGGAAGCGGGCTTTATTACCATAAGGGAACAAACAGCTGCAACCTCACTCATGGCGTTCCTGAACCGCATAGCGGTCGACATGCTCCTGGTCAAGAAGTGTGGCGTCTGCTGAATGTTCGGTGACCAGTGTCGTTTATTCCAAATATCACAGCAACTGATGGATAACTCACAAGGGCCATTCAAGGCCTCCGCACCCTGAACCACAAGATGAAGGAGCACTCTGGTGTGAACACATCAGCCTGATCTGAGTGGTGGAAAAAAAGTTTTGCAAATCTCAAAACTTGGTGTTCTCTGTCCTAGTTTCTATAGCTGTTTTGCAGCTATTCTTAACTTATAACCACTGCTACTGCCCCGACAAATTCAAAATTGGCAGAAATATATCCACTATTGGCACAACAGGGCAATGACAGTGATATTGTTGACCACGATGATGACGTTATGACTTATCTTCCATACCTGTTCTTTGATCGAGAATATTACAAATAATTAGTGCTATATTTTCCTCCGAGTGTAACTATGTTTGTTTTTATGAATATGATTCGGTAGAATAAAGCCGAAAGGGTGATCTATTAGACTATGTGAGGATTTGAGCAAATGTAGGATAAACAGGAGGATAATGTAGAAAAATTGTAAATATAATTCAGTAACTTTTTCTGTCTCCAATGAAGAAATGCTTTTCTCCGCTCTAATTCAGTTCCTGTTTCTGCCTGCAATGAAGAAATGCTTTGCTCTGCCTGCAATGAAGAATGCTTTGCTCTGATCTAGAAATCGTGGTAGCAAATGTAGGATAAACTGGGGGGAAATGTCGGAATAATTGTGAATATAATTGTCATACATCTGCTTGTAGATAACGTGGCAGCTGCCAAGCAGGAGATAGCAAGAACAAAAACATCTAATCATCAGAACTGTTCGAACTGACCACACATGTACTCAACAATCTTCCACACACATGTACACACACATGAACAAACAAGTACACGTTGTTTCCAACTGTTTTATTTGCCGTCTCCTTTTTGTAACATCCATGTAAATAAGAAGTGTCTTAAAACTAAATAAATAGAGGTGCTGAGGAGAGGATAATCAGAGAGTGCAGTGGTGAATTGTACGAGACAGTTCCTCTCCTCTCTCCTCACGAGACTTGAACTGGTGTCTTTGCTTCCTTTTTGTCCAATTTAATGAATGTTTAATTGATAAACCTAACACTGTTTTTTTTTCTGCAAATGTTTTGTAGCACATAGCTCTTTTTGGACATGTGGTTCTGATTGCAGCGATAAAAATGTCTGCAAGAGCCATGTTAAAAGGTGGAACAAAACAATTGGTCCACTTATTTCTATGGCCATATAGTCTACTATGATGGCCTTTATGCAATGTGGCAAGGCACATGCTAGACTATCCAGTTTGGATGAGAAATAAGACATTGGTCTCATTTTAGCTCCATATTGCTGAGTCAACACAGAGGTCATAAAGTGACCTTTGCAATCGACCGTTTGATTAAAATGTAATCATAATTTAGTCAAGCCAAGACCGTATTTGTCACTACGGCTTGCTTTATGTTTCAAAATGCTTTTTCCGCTTCAGCTGTCTATTTCAACAATGATATTTTTTAAGACTTCCTCATACATAATTTTGCTCAATGACGCTGTTACGTCTGCATAATTTGGTACCCAAATCAGCAGACATTTTTCTGTCCCAAAAACTACATCATTTGTTTCTTTGTTTGTGGTTTTGGAGTGTGTAGAATAGATATCCTTCTGTGTTATAATACTGTTTTTCCTCGTGTGCTTAGGTTATAGCCTAAATATTTAACCTGTACTTGGCAAATTTGGAGTTTATTTTTACTCAATTTGTTCCCCTTCTCATCCTGATGCTTCAATAAAGCCACTATATCTTTCTCAGGTTTCCTTATCAGGAGAAGCGATCAATATATCAACAAATTGGGTGATGTCGGCCTTGTACGGACTTAACACTTCAACAGCTTGTTTGACATCCTCTATAGTCCAAGTCCTACAGACTAAAATTGTTGGGTTGTTGCCATCTTGTGTGTCTGGGTTGGTGACTCGTATCATTGGAAAAATGTCTTCCTCATCGGGAGGGAGAGGTATGTCATGAGGTCCAGTCGGTACTTGAGAAAGTAATCTCCCTAACGTTTTAGACCAAGTTGAGTCTGTACCGTTTGATCACATTATTCTCTGTGGTGTCATGTGTCATATGGAGAAGGAAGTTGTGGTTAGAGGGGAGCGTGTACACTTATCTCTCTCTGTTGTCTATTTTCAATTTTCTTTTGTTGTCATGAACTCGGTCCTGTCTCATTACACATTTTTTTCTATAAAACATCAATTTATTTTCTTTCCCTTAACTTACTCTGTCCATTTGTTAACTTGCCTTGAAGAAAGAACAGGAAGCAGAACTGGAGGCAGCAGAAATGAAGATATTGAGGTTCTCACTTGGCATGAACACGTTGGATTAGGATTAGAAATTACCTCATTAGAGGGTCAGACAAAGTTGGATGTTTTGGAGACAAGGCAAGAGAGAGCAGACTATGATGGTTTGGGCATGTTCAGAGGCGAGAGAGTTCGTATATTGGTAGAAGGATGTTGAGGATGGAGCTGCCAGGAAAAAATGCGAAAGGAAGACCAAAGAAAAGTTTGATGGATGTTGTGAGGGAGGACATGGGGACAGTGGGTGTTAGAGAGGAGGATGCACGAGATAGGCTTAGATGGAAAAAGATGACACACTGTGGTGACTCCTAATGGGACAACCCGAAAGAAAAAGAATTTATAGACTGGCAAAGTCACTATTTTCTGGCCATTTAAATGACCAGTGTAATTGTGTTTCGGATATCCATTTATATAAATATTTGTTTTGTGTCAGACCGAATCTCTCAATATACTACCAAACTTTACACTGCAGTTTTTCCTTACTATTATTTTCCC
Organism: Syngnathoides biaculeatus; assembly: GCF_019802595.1. Taxonomy (NCBI): domain Eukaryota; kingdom Metazoa; phylum Chordata; class Actinopteri; order Syngnathiformes; family Syngnathidae; genus Syngnathoides; species Syngnathoides biaculeatus. Next base: position 34,343,406 of record NC_084644.1, read on the forward strand.
CCATTTTTGTCAATTTGGACCAGCACCAACTCCGAGGCAGATATAAACTGGTTTTGTTCTGTAGGACAACGGTTTCACCTCCCACTGTGGTAATTCTCACTTCCACCCTTGCAAGGAATTCTTGCATTTGCTTCCACGGTGGCATGTTGTTTAAAATCCTACAGTTTTATATGAGACAATACCATGTGGTATTCCTCTCCGTCTACTCTATTCTCTCTCACAAACAATTTAAGGGTGTTTATGGATTTTTGCGAAGCTATTTACACATGGACTTTAAATCTGCATAGTCTCCTCCAGTCTTACTTCTCTTTTGATCAGACTCCACCATCTCTCATTTACTTGCCATTGACTAGTATTCACAAGTTTTTGACATGTCTCCTACACATTTAATGACTCCCCATTTTTCACTCTTTTGAACCAGTTTCACTCTTTTTGCAACGTAACCTGTTGTCTTCCCGCCGTCAAAATCCTGTCAACCATCGTATCCAAGCTCGTGGGCTGGAGACCAGTCCCAGAAAGCATCTTTAGACTGAGAAGGAGTCTGTAGTGGCCATGGTCTTTCTGGGATTCAACACACCCACTGAAATCCTTAAGTGTCTTGGTATCCAGCTCAAAGGACCAAGTTAATGTCAGGTTCACACAGCCTATGGCAGTCAGAAGCAATTTCAGTGACAGGATCAGTGAAGGTGTCGGGTGAGAAACTGTCACGCTGCGGGGCTCAAGGGTGGACCCAAATGCACGACTCCAGAGACAGCAGACAGTACAGAGGAAACCTTTATTCGGTCCGAGGTCTGAGATCAGGTAGACAGTCCAAACAATCCGCAGTACCAGTACGGATGGGCTTACGAGCGTGGTCAGTGGACAGGCGTGGGTCGGTGCACGGAGATCAGAAGTCAGGAAAGCAGGAGTGCGGGAACGAGTCATCAAGAGCAACGATCTAGCAGAGTATTAGTCGTCCCCCGGGTCCTATATGTACTGGGTCTAATCAGTGTTCATGAGGCGCAGGTGTGCACCTTCTGATTAGCTGGCCACGCCCAGCCCGGGCTGGAATCCAGGAGCATGACAGAAACAGGCTCACACACCCCAGAACATTCAAAATATGATTTTCAAGGAAGGAAAATAAGAGGAACTTTCACTTCCAAAGACAACATGGGATGTGTCTCTCACGAAATCTCCAGCCCGTTCTAGCCATATCCCCACAAACCCTCCTTTTTATTTTCCTACGGCGGTTCCTGACGCAAAGGACGTTGCAACTCAAAGAGGTGGGGATCATGGAGTTGCAACGAAACAAACAAATGTGATGAACAAGCCAACCATAAAAGCAAACGCAAGTCTTTGTAATGTCTTCAACTGACGAGAGCACATGCAGAATGTTCCAGCTACACCTTTTTGATGTCTTCCTCGTCTCACACTGTTTCGCAGGCAATGTGCCGCTCTTGAGAGTATCACAGTCTTTATAGTGTCTGCTGCATTACTGTCTGGTGTTCCCATGGCATGGCAATGTGCCTCTCTTTGTTCTATCATATTGTTTTACACACATAAAAGTAAAGCATCAAGCATTAAAAGCAAAACAAGAGAGCAAATGTGAGATAACGTTACGTACAATGAATCCAATTAATCCAATATTTAAGAGCAAAATGGTGAGGAAATCCTCTTGGGAATCAAATCTTAATCAGCTTTAATGTTATTACACGTGCAGTTCTATTATTGACCCATTTACATCATGCATAAATTCCTCCCTTGATGGCAGGATTAGGCGGTGTTGAGTCTTTATTTCTAAAAAAGATATTAGGTATGCAGGACACGTGCACATCTCCAGCAAATAAATGAAATGGATTACCAAGGGCATATTCTTCCAGTCAAGAATAAACTGCTGTCCTTCATTGTCAAAGTGGATATTCCGAAGATGTTCCCTGCATGGAAGTAGCACTGTGTTGTAATTTCAGTAACATAAATAATTTCATCAAGTAGTTGGGAAATCATTTCATCATTTTATACCCCTAGTTTTATGGATTTGGAGAGAGGGGATATGTATCTAATGGCCACGTAATATATAGCAAAATAGCTAACAGGCATAGTCGGAGGTTAGTCAGGCTGTTTTAACGTGAAATTGGGCTTAGTTTATCACCACACCACATCAAGTCTGTTCACACTAGGTGAGATAATACGGATACATGTAGTGTACATATTAAATGACCAATTGTGGTCAGAGCTTTCTTCACTGTCCTTGTCTGTCAACATTTTTTTTTCCAAAGACAGCAGCCTTTTGTTTTATGTAGCAACAGCAACTGCCATTTGCAACGAGACACTGGGGTGGTGGTGTACTTAATCTGCAACAGAAATTGCATGTTAAACATGTACCGTACTTTAACTGCATTGTCGCAACCTTGAATGGTCACTCTTTTTGGTCTGCAGAGGTAGTGATTTGTGATTCTTATCGTGGTATGGAACTAAACTCACAAAAACCTGTCTCACCTCGAGTCATCTTACATGAGCATTAGCAGAGCAGCAAAGAGCATAGGTGGATGGCTGAATGGATGGATGGATGCCATAAGCCTCAGAAAATCGATGGATGGATTCTTTAGAATATTTTTATTCCTAGAAACTATGCCGTGTCACTGATTGGTGAGCAAAGTTAACGAAAATTTAGGTGACATAGGCCCTTTCACCCAAAACTAGCAACGCTACAGCACTCTCAAAACTCTTGTGAGGATAACCGGCTTGGAAAATGAATGGATATTATGGCCTTTTGCTGGATAACAACTGCTAATAATTCAAGTATTTCTATCGGCCATATGAAAATGTCCAATAACATCTATCCATCCATTTTCTTAGCAGCTTATCCTCACAGGGGATGTGGGGGTGCTGGAGCCTGTCCCAGCGGTCAATGTGCAGGAGGCAGGGTACACCCTGTCCTAGTTCCCAGCCAATTACAGGGCACATGGAGACACACAAAACCCGCACTCACAATCTCATCTAAGGGCAATTTAGAGTGTCAAATTAAGGCATGTTTTTGGGATGGGAAGGCCGAGATTGAACCCTGGTCCTCAGAACAGTGAGGCCAACAGTTTACAGCTGTGGTACCGTGCTGCCTGGGGAATGACAATTAAATGCTAAAATACTAAGTGATATATAACGCTTTTCAAGAAATATTAATCATTTCAGACACTCACTGAATCTTAATATCTTTCTCTGTAATGTAATCATCAGTATGTTGTAGCTGCGCTTCTCATTAATAAATATTGTAAAATATTGACTCATTTTTGATTAATGATTTTTTTATGATGATGGAAAACTAATTGCAACTCTAACCAAGAACATTATTCTCAACAAACACAATCACTGTGCAGTCTAATCTCTAGATTCAACAAAAATCAATATAAATGCCAATATTTTATTAAAATCATTGTCAGCTGCTCTTACCACTAGTATTTATCATAAATATGGGTTTAAGGCTTGTCAAAATCCTAGTGTGCATTTTAATGTGTTCCTTAATCCTCCAGAATAATGAGATTTGTTTCACCAATTGTACAAATAACTCAGTGTTTTTAAAGCAGTAGGTAGTAAGCTGCTAGTAGTAAGCAGTACAAGTTGTGAATAACTCACGTCTGTAAGCAAGTTTTACTTTCTTATTTAGCAGAGTTGGTTTTACAGGTGTCACTTATTGATATTTTCATTCATATAAGTACGCATTTTTGTTCCCCTATTTTTTTTTATTTTTCCTGGTCACCATTTTTAATATTAAAACAAATCAATTCATCCTTTGTATTTTCATTGAATTTTTGTGAAAATTTGGGCAAGACTAGAAAGAAGTGTGTGTGACATACAGCAAGACTGTAAAAATATCTGTGTGTGAGGTTAACAGGGCCCCATCATGACAAGACTGGAAAGATGTCATTCTGGTAAAGAGTCATGACAATCAGTAGTTTGTCACAACATGCAATGAGTAATTGTTTGTTCAGGTGTTTTAGTAATGTCAAATGTGACAATATAAACAATAAACTGCACATTTCCAAATGATCAGTTATTTAAGACAATGTCTGCAATAATCCAATACCTGTTTGCTAGCTTCAACTTCCATTGAGACTTTCTTAGGCTTCAGATCATCGGTAAATATCTCTTGTTCTCCAAACTGATCAGAACACTGCATGTTTATCACCTAGAAGTCGGATAAAAGACAACAACACATTAAGATCGTCTTAAAATCATGATGATGGATGAGAGTCACAACAACATATTTGGTGCTGTCCTGGATTGTATTCAAAATACAGTTAAAAAAATCTATAACAGTTCCACAAGTATAAAATGACACTTGTACTCACTTGGTTTAGACATTGAAAGGTGTGACTAAAATTGGGTAAAATGACCAAAGAGTCATACCCCTAAGTGAGGGCCCCATTTGGGCAAGACCAGAAACAAGTGTGTGAGAGATACAGCAAGACTACAAAAATATCTGTATGTGAGGTTAAATGGGCCCCATGTGGACAAGACTGGAAAGGTGTCTGTCTGGTAAAAAGTTATGACAAGAGTTTGTCACAACATCACTGTTGTTGTTGCAGACTGTGTTTATGGGATTGCTTTCATTTTACCTTAACTTTAACATTGATTAGGGAGTATGTGATTTGTTTATTTATGTGTTGACTTTGTTTACTTAATTGTTTTTTTTGTTTGTTTTGACTATCTGCAGCCCATTGGGCAGCACAATATTGTGTAAGCTGTCGGCCGGTCCCAAGCCCGGATAAATGCAGAGGGTTGCGTCAGGAAGGGCATCCGGCATAAAACTGTACCAAACATATATGGGCGTTCATCATACGAATTCCATAACGGTTAGGTCGTGGCCCGGGCTTCCTACACCCACCTATGGAACTGTTAATCTGCGAGGTGTAGATGGAAATTCAAACAATGGAAGTCAAAGACAAAACAGAGGAGGAAAGCGACTTAATAGTCAGAAGAAGAAGATGCATGCACAGTCCCTACAACTCTGTGTAGGAGAAGAAAAATAGGAATGCACAGATCGTACAACTGAGTGTATGGATATTGAACGTTGGGACTATGACAGGGAAAGCTCAGGAGTTAGTTGACATGATGATTAGGAGAAAGGTTGATGTAATGTGCATCCAAGAGAGCAAATGGAAAGGGAGTAAGGCTAGAAGTTTAGGAGCAGGGTTTAAATTATTTTACCATGGAGTAGTTGGGTAGAGCAATGGAGTAGGGGTTATTTTAAAGGAAGAGCTGGCTAAGAATGTCTTAGAAGTGAAAACAGTATCAGACATAGTGATGATGCTGAAATTTGAAATTGAGGGTATTGTGTATAATGTGATTAGCGGCTATGCCCCACAAGTAGGATGTGACCTTGAGTTGAAAAGAAATTTTGGAAGGAACTAGACAAAGTAGTCCTGAGCATCCCAGAGAGAGAGAGAGGAAGTTGTGATTGGTGCAGATTTCAATGGATACATTGGGGAAGGAAACAGGGGCGATCAAGAAGTGATGGGTAAGTACGGCATCCAGGAAAGGAACTTTGAAGGGCAGATGGTGGTGGACTTTGCAAAAAGGATGGAGATGGCTGTAGTGAACACTTATTTCCAGAAGAGGGAGGAACATATAGTGACCTACAAGAACGGAGGTAGAACCACGCAGGTAGATTATATTTTGTGCAGACGATGTAATCTGAAGGAGGTTACTGACTGTAAAGTAGTGGTAGGGAGAGTGTAGCTCGACAGCATAGGATGGTAGTATGTAGGATGATTCTGGTGGTGGGTAGGAAGATTAAGAAGACAAAGGTAGAGCAGAGAACCATGTGGTGGAAGCTGAAAAAGGAAGAATGTTGTGCGGCCTTCCGGAAAGAGGTGAGACAGGCTCTCGATGGACAACCGAAGCTCCCGGAAGACTGGACGACGACAGCCAAGGTGATCAGAGAGACAGGCAGGAGAGTACTTGGTGTGTCATCTGGTAGGAAAGGGGAGAAGGAGACTTGGTGGTGGAACCCCAAAATACAGGGAGTCATACAAGGAAAGAGATTAGCGAAGAAGAAGTGGGATACTGAGAGGACTGAGGAGAGGCGAAAGGAGTACATCGAGATGCGACGTAGGGCAAAGGCTAAACAAGAGGTATATGAAGACATGTACACCAGGTTGGGCACGAAAGAAGGAGAAAAGGATCTCTACAGGTTGGCCAGACAGAGGGATAGAGATGGGAAGGATGTGCAGCAGGTCAGGGTGATTAAGGATAGAGATGGAAATGTGTTGACTGGTGCCAGTAGTGTACTAAATAGATGGAAAGAATACTTTGAGAAGTTGATGAATGAAGAAAATGAGAGAGAAGGAAGAGTTGAAGAGGCAAGAGTGAAGGACCAGGAAGTGGAAATGATTACTAAGGGGGAAGTCAGAAAGGCACTACAAAGGATGAAAAATGGAAAGGCAGTTGGTCCTGATGACATACCGGTAGAGGTATGGAAGCAATTTGGAGAGATGGCTGTGGAGTTTTTGACCAACTTATTCAACAGAATACTAGCGGGCGAAAAGATGCCTGAAGAATGGAGAAAAGTGTTCTAGTTCCCATTTTTAAGAACAAAGGGGATGTTCAGAGCTGTGGGAACTATAGAGGAATAAAGTTAATAAATTACGGCATTCAGCAAAGGAACTTTGAGGGGCAGATGGTGGTGGACTTCGCATAAAGGATGCAATTGGCAGTGGTGAACACTTTCCAGAAGAGACAGGAACATAGAGTGACGTACAAGAGCGGAGGTAGGAGCACGCAGGTGGACTATATTTTGTGTGGACGATGTAATCTGAAGGATGTTACTGATTGTAAGGTAGTGGTGGGAGACAGTGTAGCTCGACAGCATAGGATGGTGGTGTGTAGGATGACTCTGGTAGCGGGTTGGAAGATTAAGACGACAAAGGTAGAGCAGAGAATCAGGTGATGGAAGTTGAGGAAGGAAGAATGTTGTGTGGCTTTTCAGGAAGAGGTGAGACAGCCTCTAGTTGGGCAGGAATAGCTCCCAGAAGACTGCAATACTACTGCCAAGGTACTCAGAGAGGCAGACAGGAGAGTACTTGGGGTGCCTTCTGGTAGGAAAGGGAAGAAGGAGACTTGGTGGTGGAACGCCAAAATACAGGAAATCTGAGAGATTAGTGAAGAAGTGGGACATGGAGAGAGTTGAGGAGAGACAGAAAAAATACATTGAGATGCAACATAGGGCAAAGATAGAGGTGGAGAAGGCTAAACAAGAAGCATATGACATCATGTACACAGGGTTGGATACGAAAGAGGGAGAAAAGGATCTCTACAGGTTGGCCAGACAGAGGTATAGAGATGGGAAGGATGTACAGCAAGTAAAGGTGATTAAGGATAGCGATGGAAATATGTGGACTGGTGCCAGTAGTGTGCTTAGTAGATGGAAAGAGTAATTTGAGAAGTTAATGAATGAAGAGAATGGGAAAGAAGGTTGAGTTGAAGAGGCAAGCATGAATGACCAGGAAGTGAGAATAATTAGTAAGAGGGAAGTTAGAAAGGCACTGAACAAAATGAAAAATGGAAAGACAGTTGGTCCTGATGACATACCAGTGGAGATATGGAAGCAATTTGGTGGGGTGGAGTTTTTGACCAGCTTATTTCATTGAATACTAGCAGGAGAGAAGATGCCAGAAGAATGGCAGAAAAGTGTGCGAGTCCCCATTTTTAAGACCAAAGGTGAAAATGTGGAAAACCAAAAGAAAAGACAAGTGTAAAGTACCACAAAGTGGCAATGATTAGTCAGGGGGAAGTTAGAAAAGCACTGAGGAGGATGAAAAACGAAAAGGCAGTTGGTCCTGATGACATACCGGTTGAGGTATGGAAGCAATGTCGAGAGGTGGCTGTAAAGTTATTGACTAGCTTATTCAACAGAATACTAGCAGGCGAGAAGATGCCTGAAGAATGTACGAAAAGTGTGCTTGTTCCCATTTTTATGAACAAAGGTGATGTGCAGTGCTGTGGGAATTATAGAGGAATAAAAATGATGGGCCACACAATAAAATTATGGCAAAGAGTAGTTGAGGCTAGACTCAGGACAGAAGTAAGTATCTGCGAACAACAGTGTGGTTTCAAGCCTAGAAAGAGTACCACAGATGCATTATTTGCCTTAAGGATGGTCGTGGAAAAGTACGGAGAAGGTCAGAAGGAGCTACATTGTGTTTTTGTAGACCTACAGAAAGCCTATGACAGAGTACCAAGAGAGGAACTGTGGTACTGCATGCGCAAGTCTGGTGTAGTGGAGAAATGTGTTAGAATATTTCATGACATGAATGAGGGCAGCAGAACAGCGGTGAGATATGCCGTTAAACTTTTTTAACAAATAAAAACCTGAAAAGTGGGGCATGCAATATCATTCAGCCCCCTTGCATTAATACTTTGCAGCGGAACCTTTTGCTGCAATTACAACTACAAGTCGCTTAGGTTATGTCTTACCAGTTTTGCACATCGAGAGACTGAAATTCTTGCCATTCTTCCTTGCAAAACAACTCGAGCTCAGTGAGGTTGGATGGAGAGCGTTTGTGAACCGCAGTCTTCAGTTTGCCCAAAGATCCACGATTGGATTTAGGTCTGGACTTTCAGTTGACCATTCTAACACCTGGATACGTTTATTTGTGAACCATTCCATTGTAGATTTGGCTTTATGTTTTGGATCATTTGACCTGTTGGAAGAAAAATCAGTCTCCGGCCTTTTTCAGAGTCCAACAGGTTTTCGTCCAGAATGGTCCTGTATTTGCCTCCATTCATCTTCCTAAAAAAAATTATTTCGCCCAACTGTCCATATTTCCACTGTTCGTCTAACCTTCGTTCTTCTGGTTCATTACGTCATCACAACGCATCTACTTTGTTGCAAACCTAAAATCCTCATTTTAAATTCCACAGAATGCATATACTCATGATCCACAGCATATGTTTTCATGGTCCTACCGGTCCAGCCGTGGCTGTGCGGGTCCCCCGACGGTGGCGCTGAAGAGACAACAGGAAGCAGAGCTGGAGGTGGTAGAAATGAAGATGTTGAGGTTCTTTCTAGGAGTGAGCTGGTTGGATAAGATTAGAAATGAGCTCATAAAAGGGACAGTCATAGTTAAATGTTTTGGAGGCAAGGTTCAAGAGAACAGACTTCGATGGTTTGGACATGTCCAGAGGTGAGAGAGTGAGTATATTGGTAGAAGGGTGCTGAGGATGGAGCTGCCAGGCAAAAGAGCAAGAGGAAGACCAAAGAGAAGGTTAATGGATGTTGTAGGGAAGACACGAGGACAGTTGGTGTTAGAGAGGAAGATGCAGAGGATATTCTTAAATGGAAAAAGATGAAACGCTGTGGCGACCCCTAACGGGACAAGCCAAAAGAAAAACAACAAGATAATTATTTGGCACTGGGACGAATTAGATCACATCTCGTTGAACTTATACACACATCCATCAATTTTCTTAGCCGCTTACCCTCACAAGGGCCGCTGCGGTGCTGGAGCCTATCTCAGCTGTAAATGGGCAGGAGGCAACTTACAACTTAACAGCGGGCTCAGAGTAGGTGGAGGTGTGTATTGATGTGTAGGCGAGATGGACTGTGCATGCATTTTTGGTTGGAAGCGGGAAAGAGTGTGAGAGTGAGAAAGTGTTTGATTCACGGCGTTTGGGAGGTTTTGTGTGCTAAGGGCATCCATGTTATTCCTGCTCCTGCCATTGAGTTTTGGAGGTGTGCCACAAGAAGGGAGTTAACCCCGAGGAGGACAACCTCGGCCCATGAGAAGATGTCTTCTGTGCGTCTGCCGACCATGGTCAGGGGACCGAAGCAGGAATGGTTAAACAGATGTAATGATTTCAAAACATCACCTTTCGGTTTTAGGACACAGGATTATTCTCGCAGTACGATAATTATTGTAAAATCTTCGGAAAACTGACAAAATTGCAAGACATATTATACGGCAGAAAGGTTCACGGTACGAGTGGAGCCTCAAGGCGAACTCAGGACGTCAGAAAATCCTCTTTTTCTTGCTGGTCGAGTTCTTCTCGATAGACTTCTGTAGTGTGTGTCGGTTTTCCCAGGAGTTTTTGTGAAAAAGACATTTTCAAATCATGTTACTCTGCACTTCTGTCCCCATCCATCCGATGTTTACTTTTGCATCCTGTACCTCAAAAATGCTATTATTGCTCTAGCAAATTTATTAGAGCAGCATATTTCACATTTTCATTTGAAAAAAAAAATACACAGCAGTAATTGAATCTGTTCTTTTTTCATCCATCACCATCTGCCCCAAAGAAGGACAAAATCAGTCTGAAACAGACAGTCTGGGCTGCTGAAAATGTATTGGTAACCACCTACCAACTCCTGAGCTCTTGCACACTGCCATCAACCAAGACTATTTCTTCATCAGATGAGGACAAAACTGAGAAATCAACGCTGACCGTAATTGTGTCACAATGTAACCGAGCTTTTGTTTTCACACGTGTTACATCACATCTGAAAATTTGTACTTGCCGATAAATATCTTCTCAAAACACCATTAAATAATATTGGATTAACCTCAAATTTTCAAGGTACCATACATATGACATGACCTATCTGATACATTGTTAATTCAACTACCGGACTTCCCCTTTAAGGGAAAAGGCACAGCGTATTTTCCTAACTTTGAAAGAGCAGAAAAGGTAAGGACGATGAGGAGGAATTTCCCGCTAGCAAGGGCTACGTGCAGATGCTCCCTTAACAATAGGTAACCACAGCCTCCCTTCATTCTTCGTCATTCACCGCTCGCAGTAATGGGAAGTACAGCATCTTTATTTTAATTTTAATGTATTTTAGTTTTTTATATGATGTGCCAACACCCACCCATTTTCTGAGCCGCTTATCCTCACGAAGGTCACAGGAATGCTGGAGCCATTCCCAGCTGTCATTGTAAATTTTGCCTAAAATGATGAAATCCAATTTACCTGGAAATTTGCTTTTGTTATGTTGCTAGTGTAGACCGAGGACTCCCAGTACTTTGCTTCACCGGATCATCTCTTTGATAAGGTGGTGGTTGCTTGAGAACAGCCAACTCCTGACTTCCTGGTGCAGGTCGCCGCGAGCCAGGATGCAGGTTGAACGAAGCATAGGTCGACTGAAAGCTCATCCCGGCTTGCAGGTCTGTGAACAACAAGCCGCCTTTTGTCCAGTCAGTTGTGAATTGATACTCTGACAGGCGTAGCAAGCTGCAATGCTTCTGGATCCCTTCCAAATGCCTTTCTGTCACGTATGCCCGTCAGCCAATCAGTGTATTTCTTGTGATGTACCCAAAGAGTCACATGGGTTACGTGTCCAGTTTGCTGTGTTTTGACTCAAATAAGGATTGAAGCGCACTAGCTGCTAGTGGTGTGGTTTTTGTATAGGCAACCTAAAACAACATTTTAAGTACAATGGTTAATTATTTTTATACAGATACAAGGCCACAAAGATACTGAAGCACTTTTCATTTTGCGGTATCACGAATATGATGATATCCCTACTTACTGCACATACAGTATATTGCTGTTGCTGAATATCGTTGCTGTCCCCCTGCATGCTCATTGATTCAGCTTTGTGATCAAAATAATTAACTCAAGATCATATTCTATAGGACACCAGACATGCAGTTTGGAGGTTGTGTTGAACTAGAAATGAAATCTAGTATTAATTAATATTTAGTATCGGGTTTGAAGATTTTTGTGGTGTTGATGTGGCAAGGGTAAATCCAAATGCAGAGAAGCTGAAGAGAGCCAGAAGCACAGGTGTATTTTCCGCTAAAAAGTATTTATTCTTAAAAAAAAAAAAAGTCAAGCAAATTATGTCGCAAAATAAAAACACTAAATTTACTTAGTCCAAAGAAAAAGGTTAAAAAAAAACGACAAAAAAAAACAAAACAGGCAATAGACTCACCACAACCGGAAACAAAAAATGACATGACTAGGGAAACATGACCTTTGATGAAAGCAAAAACAAGTGAACTGACAGAGTGAAGGAAACAAAGGAAAGGAACCAAACTGAACATGAGCAAATTGACGAAACAAGGAAACACACATGGACAAGACGTGGCTGGAAGGAGATGTTTGGTTGCCACAAGATGGTTGTTGAAAACCTAACAAGTTAACAAGACATGAAACAAGGCACACAGGTAATCTAAATCCTAAAAAGTCATAAAAAACACAGAACAGGAGAGTATCAGTACAATAAGAAGATGACAAGTATAAAAATACTGTCTAGTGAATGGCCTAAATAATGTGATACTGTGTGTTGTTTTTTTTGGTTGCAATGTTGTGGGCCTCCCAAACTGTGATCACAGAAAGAGAGAAGACATAAATAACAGTAAATTGTCGAAATAAAATATGAAAGATTCTCCCTTGAGTATTGGGAACCACTTATTTTTCAAGAGATTACTTTTTGGCAGTGTTTCCTCTCTCTGATAATCCAGCCAGGCACAGTCACAGAGATCTGAGCTTAATCCAGACACCCGGAGTAAACAGCATTTGTGATGGGATTTTAGCCAGAGCTGTTCACTCATTTGAGTGTCTGTCTCATTTCATGGATGACATTTGAGAACTGCAGAAGTTTATTTCAGGCGGACAGTTTAATGCACCTTAATCGGTTGGATCTAATTATCCCTCAGATGTGTCTGTCACATTGATATGAGCCAATTTTTTTTTAGGATATGCACTGTCCAAAGTGTGAATTGGCTGATAATTTCTGCATAAAATATAAATGTCATCTTTACATCTTATGTGAAAAACAGGGGCACTTTGCTTTTTATGGTTTATAACATCACCAGCAAACGACGCACAATGAAGACTTGTTTATGAGACAGTGATTTCAGAAAACCCTAAAAACAATTTAAGTTTTATATATATATATATATATATATATATATATAATTTTAATACCCTTGCGCAGCAGGCGCAAGCAGATGCTGATGCTCATCAAATATTCAGTGGCATTTCCTAATGTCTTACTAAACTGCATCCTGACTGATGTACTCATGGCCAGCATACTGAGGATTCCTAAACCTTTTACAGCGAGTTGACAAATTTACAAAAGGGTTGACCGCGACTGTGATTCTAAACAAGTCACCCAGGGCTCGCTCTTGGGACGTAGGACCTCCCTCAACTTGGCAAATTCACTTGATCTCCAAACAAGGGACAGCAATTTCAGCAATCACAGGGAGCTTCATGGTGACTTCATGGAGAGTGGTGGATGGCCTTCTCCTTTGATGGCCGCTAAGTTAGTTTTCTAGAGGGGCGTGACAAGACAACCCAGGGAAGGCGAAAGGGGCCCTAATAGAATAACAAAGGGGGCCCTTCCCACCAGGCGTATTTACAGCCAAAACCTTCCAGAATGTTCCACCCAAAAGCTATGAAAACCTTGGATACGGAAGTCAGAGGCTCTTTGTTCGTTTCACGCTGACAAAGAGACGGGCCTTTCTGTAGGGAGTAATAGTCGTGTGGCAAGCTGGCGGGGAAAAGTCTTCGGGCAACTTGGGATGCTTATTTTTGATTTCTTCATTTACAATTGGGCACGAGTAAAGCAACTACGAAAATAAGGTATTACGTGGTTACCTAAGAAGGGCAAGTTGGCTTGACAATTTATCCTTAATCCTAAAATTCCTTATTACTAAATTAGGCTTCGAGCTTCATAGGACTTGATCACCCCTAAAAGGCTCACTCAAAAATGTTTACTTTCCCGATTTTCTAAAGCTTTTGAATGCTTTTAACCTTACTTCTTTTTTATTACTTTTTACTCCTTTTATCATTCATCTCATCCTACTTACCATCAGTATCATCATTTTAATCATTTTTCCTTTTATTGATTTATGTTCGATTAACATCGAATTTTGCCTTAACATTGCAACCATACCCCGCGACTGGCGGAGTAACTGTCGGGTAATGAATGTTATCTGAACAATTTTTATCATTTTATTAAAAATACTTCCATTTTCATCTATCTTTGTCGTTCTTATATTGAATTGTCTCATTTTTATTATCCATCCTCATTGAAGATTGATCGTCAACGACATTAACATCATCTCGTCGTAAATTCTATTTTAATCAGTCACTGATAAACTCCGGCTTAATATAGAAACAAATCCGTACGATCCTAACAGGGATTGTTAAATTTACTTGGTCAATGAAAAGTGAAATCGATTCATAAGAGATGAAGCTGCTGTAAAAGCGGCGCGATCACTTTGTCACCTTTTTACTCTGTAAGGTTACTCGATCAGGGCTGAAAAGTGAGGGCAGACCGGATTGGCTCTGCAAAACTAAAGGCAGTTAGTTCACCTCGGTTTATTCATCTCGACACTGACTTAAGAAGCTCCTGTCCCCCTGCACGTACAGTGTTAAAGTCGGCTGGGGTAAAAGGGTAGCTAAACCCTTTAAATGGCGAGTCGGTCAGGACATTTCTCCCGATTAGCCCTGCGGATAACAGGAATCTGACAACACACAATAGGGATTCTCTTTGTAACAATGCCTATAGTGGCAGCCAATCACTTCTGAAATATCCAATTTTATTATGACACTCATAATAAAATTCCCCAAAACCACAAAGGATATACAACTAGTCTAGTTTGCTACTCCAGACATTTAAGAAGGGGGGGGGGGGGGCGAACAAGACAGGTATTGCATAAAAACCCAGAATTCATGACCTGTTTTGTGACCTATCAAAGGCCTTTTTAACAAGAATTTATGGGGGAAACCTTCCCACAGTTAAACGAATGCAGTGAAAAAAATACAGATACCCCAATAACATTTATAATCCCATACATTCACTTGAGTCTCACTAAGCAAACCAAAGCAAAACAAATTTGAATGGCGCATTTCATACACAAGGTATACATACACAATGTGCTTTATATGATGAAAAGCATTTGAATACAACGAAATTAAACATTGAAAACCGGGAAATAAAAACTAAAAATTTCAAAAGAAGTACAATTAAAACAGCATGCAGTGCAAGAAATATAATTGAAAAGTGGAAATAAAAGGAGTTTTGAACCTTGATTTAAAAACATTCACACTTGGAGCTGATGTCACCTTAGCTGGCAACTTATTCAATTTGTGTGGAGCATAATAGCTAAATGCTGCTTCACTTCACCATGTTTGATTTGGATTCTGTACTAATATTTGACTGGTCTGTTGATCTCAGAGCCCTAATGAGTTTTTATTTCATAACCATTTATTTCATGTATTCAGGATCTAAACCATTAGGTGATTTTTAGACCAGTACCAGAACTTTAAAATCTATTCTATAGTTGACTGGAAGCCACTGTAAATTCTTTAGAATTAGAGTTATTTGCTCTGACGTATTTGTGCTGGTCAGAACCTGAGTTAAAGCATTCTGAATGAGCTGCAGCTTTTTAATGGTCTTTTTGGGGAGTCATGCAGACACCAGCGCTCAGTTTTTTAGAAGCTTAAAGCTTTAAGATCTTTAGAAAATTTGCCAGACTGAAGTAAGCAGTTGACTATTTGCTACAAATCAGCAAGCATTGAATTCACAAAAGTTATGGAAAAATCAGATGGTATTGAGTCAAGAAAGATCATTGATGGTTTCAGCTGCTTAACCATTTTTGCTACAATTTTTGGTCAACTGTGACAACTTCTGGCATGGTAATAGAGTTTTCCCTGAGTGGCTTAACATGTAGTATCATTTTATAATTTTGTGCCCCCCATCTTAATATGAAAGTTTAATGTTGGTGCAGCCTTCAGGTTTTAAATGAATAGCACTTTTAGAGTGTTGTGTGCAAAGCTAACCAATCATGGTGGGGTATATGGCTCTCGGGTATGTGCAAGCAGATAAATATTTTTGTGAGTGAAAATTACTATAGTAGCGTTATACTTTTAAACTATACTTTTGTACACAACATGTTGACACAAGCATCTTTGTTAATCTGTTTTCATTCATTCATTTTCTGAGCCACTGATTCTAACCAAAATGACCCAAGATGTGATTGTGTGACTGTTGTCTGTCTCTAGGTGCCCTGCAATTGGCTCCAGCTCTCTTGCGACCCTTGTGAAACTAACAGGCTCAGAAAATGGATAGATGTTTATCTGAAGTTTTGGATAAACCTGTAATTAAAAAAATACACAAACATGGTCAGAAATAGCATATCCTTTATGTCATTTGATTTAATTTGAATATCTTTAGAGATGACCAGGTCTAAGATGTGACCTTGAGTATTAGTTTGATTCTTAATATGTTGAGAGGAGTCAAGTATGTCTAGTATGGGAGAGAGTTCTTTGAATGTTTGTTCAATGTTATTGTCAACATGAATATTTAAGTCTCCTGTTTCAACAAAATAGTTTATCTTAGTTCATCTTAGTGCCCAAATTGGTGCTGTATTGTTCGCCTTGAAGCTGCTCGGCCCAAGTTAGCCTAGCTTAGCGCGCGTACAACATTACCTATGTAGAGTATTCAACGAGGTCCAAACATCGAACTTGGAATCAAAAATCAACTCCTAGAGTGAGGGCGATTGTGGCTTGAATCCCTCCCATCCACATATCCTTTAAATCACCATATCCTTTATATTTTTACACAGGTAGTATGGAATTTGTGTACCATATGTGCTGAAAGGTGATTAAGGATAGCGATGGAAATATGTTGACTGCTGCTAGTAGTGTGCTAACTAGATGGAAAGAGTACTTTGAGAAGCTAATGAATGAAGAAAATGAGAGAGAAGGTAGAGTTGAAGAGGCAAGCGTGAATGACCAGGAAGTAGCATCGATCAGTAAGGGAGAAGTTAGAAAGGCACTAAACAGAATGGAAAAATGGAAAGATAGTTGGTCCTGATTACATACCAGTGGAGGTATGGAAGCAATTTGGAGAAGTGGCTGTGGAGTTTTTGACCAACTGTACGAATAATTGTGAATATAATTATTATACATCTGCTTCCAATAAAGAAATGGTTTGCTCTGCTCTAGATAACATGGCAGCCGCCGAGCAGGAGATAGCGAAAACAAAACATCTAATCATCAGAACTGTTAGAATCAGGAGCACCTGTTGAAGAATTGAATTGAAGAAATGATGACCACACGTACTCAGGAATCTTCCACACACATGTACACACACATGAACAAACAAGTACGCTTTGTTTCCAACCATGTTTTGCTTGCCGTCCCCTTTTTGTAACATCCATGTAAATAAGGGGCGTCTTGAAACTAAATGAATAGAGGGAGGTGCTGAGGAGAGGATAATCAGAGAGTGCAGAAGTGAATTATACGAGACAGTTCCTCACCTCTTTCCTTGCGAGCTGTCAAACTTGAACTGGTGTCTTTGCTTCCTTTTTTGTCCAGTTTAATGAATGTCTAATTGGTAAACCTGACACCAACTTATTCAATAGAATACTAGCGGGAGAGAAGATGGCAGAAGAATGGAGGAAAAGTGTGCTATTCCCCATTTTTAAGACCGAAGGTGATATTCAAAATTGCGGAAACTACAGAAGAATAAAGATGATGAGCCACACAATGAAGTTATGGGAGTAGTGGAGGCTAGACTCAGGACCAAAGTAAGTTGCTGGGAGCAATAGTATGGTTTCATGCCTAGAAAGAGTACCACAGATGGATTATTTGCCTTGAGGATCTTCTTCTTCTTCTTTTCCTTTCGGCTTGTCCCGTTAGGGGTCGCCACAGCGTGTCATCTTTTGCCATCTTAGCCTATCTCCTGCATCTTCCTCTCTAACCCCAACTGCCCTCATGTCTTCCCTCACCACATCCATAAACCTTCTCTTTGGTCTTCCTCTCGCTCTTTTGCCTGGGAGCTCCATCCTCAGCATCCTTCTACCAATATACTCACTCTCTCGCCTCTGAACATGTCCAAACCATCGAAGTCTGCTCTCTCGAATCTTGTCTCCAAAACATCCAGCTTTGGCTGTCCCTCTAATGAGCTCATTTCTAATCCTATCCAACCTGGTCACTCCGAGCAAGAACCTCAACATCTTCATTTCTGCCACCTCCAGTTCAGCTTCCTGTTGTTTCTTCAGTGCCACTGTCTCTAATCCGTACATCATGGCCGGCCTCACCACTGTTTTTTAAACTTTGCCCTTCATCCTAGCAGACACTCTTCTGTCACATAACACACCAGACACCTTTCGCCAGCTGTTCCAACCTGCTTGGACCCGTTTCTTCACTTCCTGACCACACTCTCCATTGCTCTGTATTGTTGACCCCAAGTATTTGAAGTCGTCGACCCTCGCTGTCTCTTCTCCCTGTAGCCTCACTCTTCCCCCTCTACTTTTCTCATTCACGCACATATATTCTGTTTTACTTCGGCTAATCTTCATTCCTCTCCTTTCCAGTGCATGTCTCCATCTTTCCAATTGTTCCTCTGCATGCTCCCTGCTTTCACTGCATATGACAATATCATCTGCGAACATCATGGTCCAAGGGGATTCCAGTCTAAACTCATCTGTCAGCCTATCCATTACCACTGCAAACAGGAAGGGGCTCAGAGCTGATCCCTGATGCAGTCCCACCTCCACCTTAAATTCCTCTGTCACACCTAAGGCACACCTCACCATTGTTCTGCTGCCATCATACATGTCCTGTACTATTTTAACATACTTCTCTGCCACACCAGACTTACGCATGCAGTACCACAGTTCCTCTCTTGGTACTCTGTCCTAGGCTTTCTCTAGATCCACAAAGACACAATGTAGCTCCTTCTGACCTTCTCTGTACTTTTCCACGAGCATCCTCAAGGCAAATAATGCATCTGTGGTACTCTTTCTAGGCATGAAACTATACTGTTGCTCGCAGATACTTACTTCTGTCCTGAGTCTAGCCTCCACTACTCTTTCCCATAACTTCATTGTGTGGCTCATCAACTTTATTCCTCTATAGTTCCCACAGCTCTGAACATCCCCTTTGTTCTTAAAAATGGGAACTAGAACACTTTTCCTCCATTCTTCAGGCATCTTTTCGCCCGCTAGTATTCTGTTGAATAAGTTGGTCAAAAACTCCACAGCCATCTCTCCAAATTGCTTCCATACCTCTACCGGTATGTCATCAGGACCAACTGCCTTTCCAGTTTTCATCCTTTGTAGTGCCTTTCTGACTTCCCCCTTAGTAATCATTTCCACTTCCTGGTCCTTCACTCTTGCCTCTTCAACTCTTCCTTCTCTCTCATTTTCTTCATTCATCAACTTCTCAAAGTATTCTTTCCATCTATTTAGTACACTACTGGCACCAGTCAACACATTTCCATCTCTATCCTTAATCACCCTGACCTGCTGCACATCCTTCCCATCTCTATCCCTCTGTCTGGCCAACCTGTAGAGATCCTTTTCTCCTTCTTTCGTGCCCAACCTGGTGTACATGTCTTCATATACCTCTTGTTTAGCCTTTGCCCTACGTCGCATCTCGATGTACTCCTTTCGCCTCTCCTCAGTCCTCTCAGTATCCCACTTCTTCTTCGCTAATCTCTTTCCTTGTATGACTCCCTGTATTTTGGGGTTCCACCACCAAGTCTCCTTCTCCCCTTTCCTACCAGATGACACACCAAGTACTCTCCTGCCTGTCTCTCTGATCACCTTGGCTGTCGTCGTCCAGTCTTCCGGGAGCTTCGGTTGTCCATCGAGAGCCTGTCTCACCTCTTTCCGGAAGGCCGCACAACATTCTTCCTTTTTCAGCTTCCACCACATGGTTCTCTGCTCTACCTTTGTCTTCTTAATCTTCCTACCCACCACCAGAATCATCCTACATACTACCATCCTATGCTGTCGAGCTACACTCTCCCCTACCACTACTTTACAGTCAGTAACCTCCTTCAGATTACATCGTCTGCACAAAATATAATCTACCTGCGTGGTTCTACCTCCGTTCTTGTAGGTCACTATATGTTCCTCCCTCTTCTGGAAATAAGTGTTCACTACAGCCATCTCCATCCTTTTTGCAAAGTCCACCACCATCTGCCCTTCAAAGTTCCTTTCCTGGATGCCGTACTTACCCATCACTTCTTCATCGCCCCTGTTTCCTTTACCAATATGTCCATTACAATCTGCACCAATCACAACTCTCTCGCTGTCTGGGATGCTCAGAACTACTTCATCTAGTTCCTTCCAGAATTTCTCTTTCAACTCTAGGTCACATCCTACCTGTGGTGCATAGCCGCTAACCACATTATACATAACACCCTCAATTTCAAATTTTAGTCTCATCACTCGATCTGATACTCTTTTCACCTCCAAGACATTCTTAGCCAGCTCTTCCTTTAAAATAACCCCTACTCCATTTCTCTTCCCATCTACTCCGTGGTAGAATAATTTAAACCCTGCTCCCAAACTTCTAGCCTTACTACCTTTCCACCTGCTCTCTTGGATGCACAGAATATCAACCTTTCTCCTAATCATCATGTCAACCAACTCCTGTGCTTCTCCTGTCATAGTCCCAACATTCAAAGTCCCTACACTCAGTTGTAGGCTCTGTGCATTCCTCTTTTTCTTCTGACGCTGGATCCGGTTTCCTCCTCTTCTTTGTCTTCGACCCACAGTAGCTGAATTTCCACCGACGCCCTGCAGGTTAGCAGTGCCGGGGGCGGGCGTTGTTAACCCGGGCCACGACCGATCCGGTATGGGATTCTTTAGATGAGCGCTCATATTTGTTTGGCACAGTTTTTACGCCGGATGCCCTTCCTGACGCAACCCTCTGCATTTATCCGGGCTTGGGACCGGCCTACAGATTGCACTGGTTTGTGCCCCCATAGGGCTGCATTGATTATTTGCCTTGAGGATGCTCGTAGAAAAGTACAGAGAAGATCAGAAGGAGCTACATTGTGTTTTTGTAGATATAGAAAAAGCCTATGACAGAGTACCAAGAGAGGAACTGTGGTACTGCATGCGCAAGTCTGGTGTGGCGGAGAAATATGTTAGAATAGTACACAATATGTATGATGGCAGCACAACAGCGGTGAGCATTTTCCCTTTTTGTCCGCTGCTTCGATGCAATATTTTGCGAATTTTAAAAAAAGAAAAAGAAGCCCAAAGAAGGAATCTTTGTGAATTAGCCCATAAATGCCAGTCAGTCTTATTGTGATAATAGGGTTAGACTCCCTGAAGGACATGGTTGAACCCCTTCTTCAAGACCACAAACATGTAGATTGGTAGGGCAAACTCCCATGCACCCTCGAGGATGCTGCAGATAAAATACATTATACGTTAAAAAAAATGCTAAAAACATATTGCACAACATTCTGGCCTGAAAATGTCTCTTGCACAGTGATGTTCCAGAGGTGACCTGTGGGATACTCGGGGCATTTGCGCTTATTATTCATGACGTTTGGAAAACAATCTGTTCTTCAATATTCTTGGATTGGCTTTGATTCCACCTCTAGCACCTCCCTCAGGGCAGCAGGTCAAACGGGTCGACTCCAGTGTGGTAAGTGCTCTTGATGATATTTTGTGCTCTACTGAGACAGTGGGTGGTGCAAATGTCCATCAGAGAGGGGAGAGGGCAGCCGTAATTTTCTAGGCTGTCTTTACTATCCTCTGCAGCCTTGCTCTGTCACCCATGGTGCAGTTCCCACACCAAACTGTAATGCAGGGTGGGTTTAAGGTTGTGCTAACCTCTCAGGAAGTGAACCCGCTGCTGAGCCTTCTTGATAATTGCTGATATATCTGTCCAGGAGATGAGGATGCTAAGATACCAGAATGTGTGGACCCTCTCCACACGCTTGCCATTGATGAAGTCCGGGGCTGGGTCATTGATTGTCCTCTTGAAGTTGACAATGATCTTCTTGGTTTTCTTAGTGTTCAGATTCAGGTTGTTTTTTGAGTTAAGTTGCCAGCTTCAGGACCTCCCCATGTAGGCTGTCTTGTCTCCTCCTGAAATTCATCCAACAACTGTGGCGTCATCAGCAAACTTCACCAATAGTTTGTTATGTGCCTGACGGCACTCATGGATGTAGAGGTAGTACAGGAGGGGGCTCAACACTCAGCTCTAAGGGGAGCTGGTCCTCAGCCTCTGTATGGAGGAGAGGGAAGGGCCAAGTCTCACAGTCTGGGACTGCTTCAATTAGAAAGTTATTTGTCCAGCCACATGTGAGAGGTGGAAGGCCAAGGGTGTTTAGTGTGGTATGTCCAGGATGATTGTGTTGAAGGCTGAACTATAGTCTACAAAGAGCATTCATACATAGCTGTTCTGCTGCTCCAAGTGAGCCACAGCTGAGTGTAGGGCTGTAGAGATGGTATCTTCAGTAGATCATTTTTCATGATACAGAAACTGATAATGGTCAATGTTGGTGGGAAGATGGTCCTCATGCGCTGAAGAAGCAGTCTCTAAAATCACTTCATGATTACCAGAAAGTGAGCCATCATGCAGTAGTCATTCAGGATAGTGGTGGGAGGCTTTTTTGGTACCAGGATGATGATGGTAGATTTCAGACAGGATGGGATGACTGCCTGGGCCAGGGAGAGGGTGAAAATCCTGCTAAAGTTGGAGGTGATCTGGAAGTCACACACTCTGTGTACCTCATCAGGAACTCCATCTTGGCCAGCAGTCATGCAGAGCAGAGATTGATTGGTTGTGTTGTGTTATTTTAAAGTGGGAAAAGAAGCGGTTTAGGTCCTGTTCCACTGTTGCCCTCAAGTTCTCTTCTCAAACCCTCTGTAATCCGTGATGTTGTGAGTTACCTGCCACACCTTCTATATATTGTTTCTGGACAGGTGGAACTTTATTTTCATCTTACACATTTGCACTAGGTGGCATATAACACAGCTGTGATAAACACGATTGTTAGTTCTCTCGGTAGAATTTTTTTTCCACATCTTATTGACAAGTAACGTCCTGTTGTTTCACCAGTTGTTATGCACATACATGCAGAGTACCTTCCTGCTCTCCTCTGACCTGAGACTTTAGTCCTATCACAGCACAGCAATGTGCAGCTTGCTAGCTGCATGCTAGCATTGGGTGTGTCCGGATGAAGCCAGGTTTTGGTGATAATCAGTACACAAAAGTCACACAACAGTTAAGAATAATGTGATTATCAGCAAGTTCCAGAAGGCTGGTTGAAAACCAAAACGTTCGCAAACTGAAGCACGTTTTACCATTACAATGAATGGAAAATCAAGTCAGCAATTCTTTTAGCTTTTCCTGATAATAAATTGTATAGTAGAAATACAGTTTGTTTGTTTCTGATGAACAGTAATCTTGTTTTTACTTTTTTATTTCGTATTTTACCTTCCATACACACTTGGTGGTGAGGCTGTAAAAGTGATGATGTATGCCAACTCCAAACTGCAACAACACATTCCAAAAAAGATGAGACGGGATTATGTTCGCCACTCTATTACATCACCTTTTCTTTTAACGACAATGATCATTTCGGAACTGAGAACACGAACTGTTGAATCTTGGGAGGTGGAATTCTTTCCCATTCTAGCTTGATATAAAGCTTCAGTCGGTCAACAGGCTGGGGTCTTTGTTGTATCTTATGCTTTTTCACATTTTCACTGGGAGACAGGTCTGTCCTAGAATTAAGTCCAAAAAGTTTAATCTTGATCTCATCAGAACTCCATCCATCCATCCATCCATTTTCTACCACTTCTCTGGGTCGGGTAGCGGGGGTAGAAGCTTCAGCAGGGATACCCAGATTTCCTTTTCCAGGTCTTCCACAGTCTCTCTAGCATGTCCTGGGTTATCACTGGAGTCTCTTTCCCGTAGGACATGCCTGAAACACCTCACGACGGAGGCGTCCGGAAGGCATCCATATCAAATGCCCCAGCCACCTCATCTGACTCCTCTCAATGTGGAAGAGCAGCGGCTCGACACTGAGCAGCTTTTGGATGATCAAGTTTCTCACCCTATTTCTAAGGGAGAGCCCAGACACCCTGTGGAGGAAAAGATTTTCAAATGCTTGTATCCGGGATCTTGTTCTTTCAGTCATGACCCACATCTGGTGAGGTGAGGGTAGGGATGTAGAGTGATTGGTAAATGGAGAGCTCCGCCCTTCGACTTAGCTCCTTCTTTTCCACAATGGACTGATACAAAGTCCGCATCACTGCAGATGCTGCACCGATCCGCCTGTTGATCTCCCGCTCCATTCTTCCCTCACTCGTGGACAAGACCCCAAAATATCATCATTGCCATTATCAAGTTAAAAGACCCAGTCACGACCCATTTTCAATGTTCTGACTGAGGGAAAGAGGTTGTTCCACAAAATCTCAATTCATGGCCGTAGTTGTCAACCTCTCCTTAATGCGGTGCAGTTGTCCTGTCCCATGTGCAGAAAAAAAACCCAAAGCATGATGCTACCACACCCATGCTTCACAGAAGGGATGGTGTTCTTGGGATGGAACACATCATTCCTCTTCCGACGAAGACGGTTAGCGGAATTATGACCAAAAGGTTCCATTTTGGTCTCATCTGAAGACAAAACCTTCGACCATGACTCCTCAGTATCATCCAAATGGTCACTGGCAAATTTAAGAGGGGGCTTGACAAGGGCTGGTTTAAACAGGGGAACCTTCCATGCCATGCATGATTTCAAACCAGGACGTCTTAGTGTATTACCAACAGTCACCTTGGAAACGGTGGTCTCAGCTCTTTTCAGGTCATCGACAAAGTCCTGTCGTGTAGTCCTGGGCTGATTCCTCACCTTTCTAAGGATCATTGAGACCCCACGGGGTTATATCTTGCATGGGGCTCCACTCCGATTGAGGTTGACCGTCATGTTTAGCTTCTTCCATTTTTTAATGATTGCTCCAACAGTGGACCTTTTTTCACCAAGCTTCTTGGCAATTTCAATTTCAAGAGATGAACTGTGGTGCTGCTTGTGTAAGTCTGGTGTGACGGAGAAAAATGTCAGAATAGTACAGGATATTTTTGAGGGCAGCAAAACAGTGGTGAAGTGTGTGACGGAAGAATTTATGGTAGACGTGGGACTCCATCGGGGATCAGCTCTGAGCCCCTTCCTGCTTCTTGTGGTAATGGATAGGCTGACAGAAAAGGTTTGACTGGAATCCCCTTGGACCATGATGTTCTCAGATGATATCGTGATGTGCAGTGAAAGCAGGGATCAGGTGGAAGAACAGTGAGAAAGATGGAGGGATGCACTGGAAAGGAGAAATGAAAATTAGCCAAAGTAAAACAGTATATATGTGCATGAATGAGAGAGTTGGAGGGGGAAGAGTGCGGCTCCACGGAGAAGAGATAGTGAGGGTTGATGCCTTTAAATACAAGGGGGCAACAATCCGGAGCAATGGTGAGTGTGGTAAGGAAGTGAAGAAACGGGTCCAAGCAGGTTGGAACAGCAGGCGAAAGGTGTCTGGTGTGTTATGTGACACAAGAGTCTCTGCAAGGATGAAGGGCAGCAGAAGCTCCCAGAAGACTGGACTACGACAGCCAAGGTAATCAGAGAGACAGGCGAGAGAGTAATTTGTGTGTCTTTTGGTAGAAAAGGGGAGAAGGAGACTTGGTAGTGGAACCCCAAAATACAGGGAGTCATACAAGGAAGAGCTTAGCAAAGAAGAATTGGGACATTAAGAGGACTGAGGAGAGGTGAAAGGAGTACATAGAGATGCGACGAAGGGCAAAGGTAGAGGTGGCAAATGCTAAACAAGAGGCATATGAAGACATGTGCACCTGGTTGGACACGAAAGAAGGAGAAAAGGATCTCTACAGGTTGGCAAGACAGAGGGATAGAGATGGGAAGGATGTGCAGCAGGTAAGGGTGATTAAGGATAGAGATGGAAATGTGTTGACTGGTGCCAGTAGTGTGCTCAATAGATGGAAAAAATACTTTGAGAAGTTGATGAATAAAGAAAATGAGAGAGAAGGAAGAGTTGAAGAGGCAAGTGTAAAGGACCAGGAAGTGGCAATGATTAGTAAGTGGGAAGTCAGAAAGGCACTCCAAAGGATGAAAAATGGAAAGGCAGTTGGTCCTGATGACATACCGTTGGAGGTATGGAAGCAATTTGGACAGATGGCTGTGGAGTTTTTGACCAATTTATTCAACAGAATACTAGCAGGCGAAAAGATGCCTGAAGAATGGAGGAAAAGTGTTCTAGTTCCAATTTTTAAGAACAAAGGGGATGTTCAGAGCTGTGGGAATTATAGAGGAATAAAGTTGATGAGTCACACAATGAAGTTATGGGAAAGAGTAGTGAGGCTCGACTCAGAACAGAAGTAAGTATCTACGAGCAACAGTATGGTTTCATGCCGAGAAAGAGTACCACAGATGCATTATTTGCTTGGAGGATGCTCGTGGAAAAGTACAGGGAAGGTCAGAAGCAACATTGTGTATTTGTGGATCTAGAGAAAGCCTATGACAGAGTACCAAGAAAGGAACTGTGTAAGTCTGGTGTGGCAGAGAACTATGTTAAAATAGTACAGGACATGTATGATGGCAGCAGAAGAATGGTGAGGTGTGCCTGAGGTGTGACAGAAGAATTTAAGGTGGAGGTGGGACTGCATCAGTGATCAGCTCTGAGCCCCTTCCTGTTTGCAGTGGTAATGGATAGGCTGACAGATGAGGTTAGATTGGAATCCCCTTGGACCATGATGTTCGCAGATGATATTGTGAAAGCAGGGAGCATGCAGAGGAACAATTAGAAAGATGAAGACATGCACTGGAAAGGAGAGGAATGAAGACTAGCCAAAGTAAAACAGAATATATGTGCATGAATGAGAAAGGTGGAGGGGGAAGAGTGAGGCTACAGGGAGAAGCGATAGCGAGGGTGGACGAATTCAAATATTTAGGGTCAACAATCCAGAGCAACGGTAAGTGTGGTAAGGAAGTGAAGAAACGGGTTCAAGCAGGCAGGAACAGCTGGTGGAAGGTGTCTGGTGTGTTATGTGACAGAAGAGTCTCTGCTAGGATGAAGAGCAAAGTTTACAAAACAGTAGTTTGGCCGGCCTTGATGTACGGATTAGAGACGGTGGCACTGAAGAAACAACAGGAAGCAGAACTGGAGGTAGCAGAAATTAAGATGTTGAGGTTCTCGCTTGGAGTGAGCAGGTTGGATAGGATTAGAAATGAGCTCATTAGAGGGACAGCCAAAGTTGGATGTTTTGGAGACAAGATTCAAGAGAGCAGACTTTGATGGTTTGGACATGTTCAGAGGCGAGAGGGTGAGTATAATGGTGGAAGGGTGCTGAGGATGGAGCTGCCAGGCAAAAGAACAAGAGGAAGACCAAAGAGAAGGTTTATGGATGTAGTGAGGGAAGACTTGAGGGCAGTTGGGGTTAGAGAGGAAGATGCAGAAGATGGGCTAAGATCGAAAAAGATGACACGCTGTGGCAATCCCTAACGGGACAAGCCGAAAGGAAAAGAAGAAGAAGATGTGTGTGGATGAGAGGGGCAGAGGAGGAAGAGTGAAGCTCCCGGGAGAAGAGATAGCGAGGGTGGACGACTTCAAATACTTGGGGTCAACAATCCAGAGCAATAGTGGGTGTTGTAAGGAAGTTAAGAAACGGATCAAAGCAGGTTGGAACAGCTGTCGGAAGTTGTCTGGTGTGCTATGTGAGAGAAGAGTCTCTGCCAGGATGAAAGGCAAAGTTTATAAAACAGTGGTTTGGCCGGCCATGATGTCCGGATTAGAGATGGTTGCACTGAAGAGGCAATGGGAAGCAGAACTGGTGTATCACAATAACAGAAACTGTTCCGGTAGATGTATCGCCGTTGGTGTCAATATCTTCAGTCATAGTGCTTTCCTCAGGCTGAGTACTTACAGTTGATTCCCTTTGAATGATTAAATATTAACTGAGTTTTATACATAAAGAAACTGTTGTCCAGCACTGTTATGCTTCCAGAATTAAAAATTCAGTATGTGATGCACGTTTTGAACAGTATATATATATATATATATTATATATATATATATATATATATATATGGATATAGATGTATATATCTATATATATATATATATAAGGGGAGTGCTTCCTTGTTTTTGTACATTAAAAGTGGATTTTTAATCACTGCATTGTGACTTTTAACCCAGAGAACTGGCACATTATGCAATACAAAAATATAGTTATAGTTCAAAACACTTTGTTGTCTTTTCCGTTGTCCAATGTTGAGTTATTGTCCATATAAAACCATAGCGCTCAGTCGCAAAGTTCAAACATTTTCTTTTTAATGGTGCCTTCCTGGTTGATTGAGACCGACAAAGGGGATCCGCAGGAAAGGGGTCTGGTAATTTCTTCAATGGTAGTGACTGGTTTACGAAGTGCTAAAAAAGTGAAGAAACAAATGTGTTTCAAATCAACGATATATTATAGATTCTAAATACAATACATTCTTAACTGAGACAGACGCCATGCATCTGATTTCATTCAATCATTCACACATTATGTGAGACATGTATTGAAAAGCTTCGGTCGCGAGCCGGCAACAAAGCGACACGTTTCTGCAGTCGGATCATCGCTAAATATCGCTCAACAAAGAATAAGTGTGTCAATCGTTCACACGTAGCTATGTCATGCTAGCGAAGAACGTCTAATTCATTTATGGGAGACATGTATTGAATATCAAATATAGGGCATATCTTCGTGCAAACGCAGTCCGGTTAAGCTTTGGTCGGGAGCCGGCAACAAAGCGACACGTTTGTGCAGTCGGATCATCGCTAAATATCGCTCAACAAAGAATAAGTGTGTCAATCGTTCACACGTAGCTATGTCATGCTAGCGAAGAACTTCGAATTCATTTATACGAGACATGTATTCAAAATCAAATACAGGGCATACCTTCGTGCAAACATATCTGTTCCGGTTGATGATGCGGTCTTCCACAAAGTTTGATCCATCGAAGACATTTTTCGTACTGGGTCTTCGGTTTTGGAAAGGATACGAATCGAACTCCACCAACTAGCCTTTCAGGATACCTGTCGTCACTATTACAAAGTCCATGACTACACCTCTTAACCATATTTTTTGTTAAATAACCCAAATACGCGATAAAACGCTAACAAAACCTATACTGGACCATGCAATGTTGTCTGAGAAAATGACGGGTGCAAAAAAGGGGCATGGTTTATGCAGATCTCTGGCCTCTGATTGGTCAGTGACACCGATTATGCAATTTCTACAGAGGGGTCAATTAAAGGAAAGTTCCAGCCCCGTCATCGTCTGGAGCGTGTGGTACAATGAATGGGCCTGAAGGAGGAAGCAATTTAGCCATCATATAGGGTGGAGTAACATAAATGTCCTTTTTCTCAATGGCGGCAGTAATCAATCGCTGACACAAGGATCGAACACAAGGAATACAACAACAACCACACAAAGTCAAGAGAGCTGAGAAAAAAGCAACGGAGATAAGGACCGAAAAAATTGGTGTGTTATAATCAGATTTGGGAATTTCACATAACACTCCTGCTTTGAGCAGGCCGTCAATTGTGTCCGAAATGCCAACCATCCCAGCCTCTTTTACAGAGTATTGGGGAACATATATTCATCCTGGTTTCATCAGAAACGCAACAGGTGAAACATTGCAGAGATCAACATCAGTGGGATTCGTGGACCACAGCGACGCCGGAAGCGAATCAAGAAGTTGACCAGCAAAGTCGCTGTCGGTTGTTTCACGTCCATGGTGCCTATCCAGAAGCTGGTGCTCCAAAATATAAGTTGGCAAAAATGTGTTAGACTGAATCCAATAAGCATCAAGGGATGAGGAATAGAGCAACTGAGAGTGAAATGAATTTTGCCAATCTGTGGCCTGTGTGCATGTCAGGACAAACGGACCAAGATCCTTCGCTGTCTGCTGAGGCGAAACCATCAAGGAGACGTGGGTGACAAGGAGGCATAGAAGGATCCGCACTCTTACTCCATTCGAGTTGTTCAGGAGTCAAGAACACCGAGAAGGCAACACCTGGTTTGCCCACAAACAAATCATCCATGTTCAATTCCCATATGTTGTTATCAATGTCCTTAAATGCCTCGCTATAGATCTCTTCTCCTGATCTGTCATAGTACGGAGTGCAATGCATACAATTAGTTACCATGGAATCTGAGATTACAGACCCAAGGTGACCAGAGAGTCCAAACGTGCTCAGCCTCGAGCCAACCACTGGAGTCAATATCCACTCTTGCCCAATAGATGTCAGCAGTGGCGCATGCCACAGGGCATTGTTTAACAAGCGGAAACTGGGAGGTGGCACTGGAGGCAGAGGCGGCAGAGCAGCGGTACATGTTACCATCCGGAAATTCCTGGATAAGTCCATCAGGGCTGCATTTGATGAGAGGGCATGTGGCGATGAGGAGATATCTGCCCAAAAGATTGACTGGACAGTTAGGTGCAAACACAAAAGAATGCAAAAAAGTCTGTGAAAAACATTGAACAGTCACTAGGCAGTTTCTTCACCCTTGAATCCAACAAGTGAGATGGTTTTCCTGGTAAGAGAGGTATCAGTTGGCAGGGCTGTGAGAGTAGAATGCCGAGCTCCTATGTCGACCATAAATGATAAAGTTAATACTCCTACATTCAGGGTCATCAAAGGCTGCTGCAGGCCTAAACATGTGAATTCAGGGCACCATCATTGCGGAAACTGTCCACCAGAGGGTGGTAGATACTGTTGGTTTGGCACTGAGGCATATCCATGTTCCTGCTGCGGTAGCTGCTGGTGCTGTGTAAGATGTCCTCTCTCTCGGGATTGGTTGTAACCTCGTCATTTGTAGCCACGTGCAGTTTGTTGGCCACTGCCTCTACCCCTCCATCCGGACACTTGAGGTCACAGTCTGCAAGCGCGGGCTCAATGACCAGGCCGTCCACAATTGAAGCACATGTCACGGCCACCAGGGGGCACACCTCGACCCATGAATGAACCTGCTTGATACATCATGCACTCGGAACCAACAGAGGGAGATGAGATCACAGCAGGAGTGGCTTCTTCCTGATTTTTCAGATATTGCAACTGCAACATAGCAAGTTGTTTTTCTGTACTTTTGTGTTTGTCTACTTTAGATTCTTTCTCTTGAGCATATCTCCTCAAATGATGTTTAAGATGTGACAACCACCAGTCAACATCAGCACCAGGAAGGTCTGGATTGGCCTCCATGGCCTGCGCCACAGACTTGGGAACGCCCTTCAAAATGGCTGCTCGGAACACTTGCGATTGCAACCCGGAGGCTGTAGGAGCGTGTCCTGTTTTCAGAGAATAATCAGTGAGGGCACGGTCAACAAAAGCCATGGCTTCCTCATCTGCTTTGGGAGCAAACACCATATCTGAGATAACACACTCGGGAAGTGGAAATAAAGCATCCAGTGCTGTAGACAAGGTCAAATAACCATCCCGTGTAAGAGCCTGATGATCGGGGAGAAAAAAAAACCTTAATTTTGCATCAGAGTATTCAACTGTGAAAGCGGACATGATTGTATAAGAAGGACACGGATATCACCTGCTGTTAACATTTGTCCTGTAACCTCTCTCTGCGCTGCTTGAAGCCAATTGACACCACCAAAACGCATAGGTGGACGTTTCTGCATCAGCACACTCACATCAGTGGGAGAGAAAGGTTTGTAAAACATAGCAGAGTTACCAGTAGCCGGATCAACTTTGGCCAACATGGGAGCCTGTAAGATTTTGAAATGAGTCACAGGCCGATGAGGAGAAGCTGGACCTTCGGAAGATTTCTCGGGGTCTTCAGGACCTCCGGTTTGATCCAGAACAGAGTCGTGGTGGGCACCTGAAAGATTCTGGACATGACACTTTAATTCTGTTACTTGGTTTTGCAACTGATCAATGTACAACCTGTTTTCCACTTCCCCACTTGAAGGGCCTCTACTAGCATATACAGAAAATTCCTGTTCTCTTTTTAGTCGGGCTGCTTCTTGTTCAGCGCGGAGGGCACGTTTCTGCTTTTCCACTTCCGCGTTCGCTCTGTCTTCATGTTCAGTGGTGATTCTCTCAAGTTGATCTCTCATATTTTGTGGGACCTCTTGGTGTCTATTTAATTCTGCCTTGTACATTCCAAGCTGATTCAAACGTCTAATTTGGTCGGCTCTCAAATCTACAACTTTGTCCAATCTTCCTTCTAATTCTTTAATGGCGGCAGTCACTCCAGCAGCCAGAGTTACTGCAACCGTATTCATGTTTGATATTTGTTGTGAGTGAGTGAGAGACGTTTGATCATCTACATCTACTTCAAGTCGACCGGCATTTACATTCAACACTGGAGCCTGAAATTTCCTGGCTTCATGATAAGGTGGTACACATGGGCATTTGGAGACAACGCCAAAAGAAGTAAGGAGGCGACGCGGAGGGCACTTTGGGTGTTGAAGGCACCAGACCAACACTCTCTTCCTTGACAGCCAGATGGGACAACTTTAACGCACATCCCATCACCATCATCCTCGCTCTCGCTTTCATTTCCACAACTTTCTCTGCATTCTCTCTCACCTTTCTACCTTTTGGAGACAACCTGTTAGTTTTTTCTCCTTCCAATTTGAGAGCTGCCGCTCTTTAAGCACAAGCTTTTTCCGTTTCCCTCATTAATGTCACTAAACACGCAGTTGAAGACATTGGAGGAAACCATCCATTCTCACAACATTTCCTCATCCATTCTTTCAACTGTTCTTTTTCATTCTCACCTTCCTTTTCAGGAAATCCTCCAACACACACATCACATGCATTCCTCACTTGTTCACTGAGCACCACTTGTTCAGAATGGTTTGGTATTTGCCGCAAATCGAACCACTCACTTTCCCTATCAAACTCTCCCTGCATTTTGATTTAAATCGTAATTTATCAAAAGTGGTGGAACCCCTTTATTTCCTCAAAAGTACTCGATAACACACAAACAAAAGTACTCAGACCTTAATTTAGCAAAAGCGCTTGATCTTTAAAATTTTTATTTATTTATTTATTTATTTTTCCTCAAAAGTACTCTTAAAATCTTATTTTATTTGAGGAATTCTAGTTTCTAGGATTCTTGAAAGAACAAAACAACCTCTTCTAAAATAAAATTAAAATTGCACAATTCACTGTTCATCCGGGTAATTCTTCTCAACTTCTGTTCGTCCGGGTTATTCTTCCAAACCTTTTAAAGTGCACACTTTGTCCTTTGATTACGAATTAGGAATTCTAGTCTCTAGGATTCTCCGAAAAGAACGAGACAACCTCTCGGTTCAGAAAGTTTTGGACAGGCTTCAACCCACTGGTCTGTCTGCTAGTCACGGAATTTACAACCTTTTTGTGTCAGCACAACCTCCGATCACAGGGCACTTCTAAACCCTTTTTAGAGTGGTACGCCCACACATTCTACAGCTTTTCAACCATTTCGGTGGGATGCGATGGTGTCCCACAGGGCCTCTAACCCAGACTATACCACCCAAAATTTTCACACTGTTCAACCAGCCAGAAACTAATTTCACACTGACACAAATTCAAACATGACACGGACCTCAACACCAGTTAACAAACAGAAGATCACTTTTGGAGGATAAATGTTCTCTCACCTTGTCAATTGTTGGCCAGCCAATGTTCTGTCTGTCAACCAACACCTCAGTCCGAAATCACGTCGGGGTCACCAATTATTGGAGGACGCTTTTTCCTCCCCGCGTGTTCGTTTAATTTCGGGTAGTGAGAATGTTGGTTATCCAAAGACAGGCTGGAGATGATGAACAGTTTCTTCAAAGATTTTACTTACAGAATATTCTGGGCACAAATGAGTGACATACAATGGCTGTAGCAGATCAGAAGTGCAAAGATACAGAGGACTTACAGCATTCCCCTACTATCAGCAGGGTCCGCATCGCAAACGTATGAAAGGAAAATAAAGAGCATCACAAAGAGCATCACAAGAGAACCGCACCATAAAATAAGAGTATCACAAACTATCTTCATCATAATGACTAAAATGGTAATAACTGGCACATTCCTATGCCCTGGTCTCTCTAGTAAGGTTAACTGATGATGAACTCCTCCCCTTGAAGCTCTTCCATTTTAGCAACTTGCCTTTCATCTTCATAGCCATATACATATATATATATATATATATATATATATATATATATATATATATATATATATATATATATATATTCCCAGATTACTAGCAACGTTTATTGCTCCATGAGTGTTTATGCAATATCCTGATGTCTCAAAAGCATTCTATGTTTGTCTGCTGTCCTATTCAATATGTATGCTGTACTAGACTGGCTCCAAATACCGCAGAAAAATTCCTTGTGTGTTGTTGACATACCAATACAGATGATTCTGATTCTAATTGTGATTTTTGGATTATTTTGTAGTTTCAACCAGTGGATAAAGCATATAAAGACTATGGATTATTGGATTTCTGAAAACAAGAATTTCCCCTTCATTATAAATTAGTCCCACACTCATTTCTAATTCCTGTGACGAATGTTTCACGTGCTATCATGGCGGAATGACACGAGTATTTCACTGTTTCTAATTGCACATTTGAGTGGGGATACGTTTCCTTTTTCAGATGGGGCAGATGACAATAGATCTAACACCAGACCTTGCAGCAATCCTGTCAATAGTGGTGTTCATTTAGTATTCTTAATATGACATTTTGGTCACCAGTGGTGTAGTGGTACACACCTGACTTTGGTGTGGACAGCATTGGATAGAGTCCTGCTCACTGATGGTGTTGATATCTGCCCTGCATCTGATTGGATACAAATTCAGGGTGGAGGTGGAGCAGTATAAAGTGATGAATTGTGCGATCATCTACAGTATATATGACTAATACTAATCTTGATTGGACCAGCAGGATGTGAGGCTGTGTGCCAACAACGGCATTGTTTCTTTGATGTTTTGGTTGGTAATCCAATTTGTGTTGGTGCACCGAAACAAATCTTTCTTTTGCCTTGGCCAGCGATGGATAATGACTCTGATTCTGACCTTCCCGTAATATAGAAAGTACTGTATGTTGTTGGGGGTGCGAGGTGGGGGTAGGGGATAAAAAAAAAGTGACACACTGAAGCTCCAAAAGGTGAAGTGTGAATTTAAAAGGGATTACTGTAATTCCTCTTCACAATGTTAATTTCTTTAGTCAGATGGTTTCTGGTATCCCTATCCCCACTACAATACACAACCTCTTTAGCCTGGCGAAGTTGCTTGAATTTGGAAAGGAACCTCTGCTTGTTGTTATTGAATGTGCAAAAAGTCTTTGTTGGTACACACACCTGCTCACAGAAACTGATATATGATGTGGCACCACCCATATATTCGTCCAATTTGCTAGCTGAATTTTCAGAAACACTAGTCTGCGCAGTCGAAACAGCTTTGAGGTTCTTTTTTTGTCTCATTCGTCCACTTTTTCACTGATTTAACCAAAGGCGTCGCGCACATAAGTTCTTGCCTCTATGTAGGTCCAACCAAATTTTCCAGACGACAGAGCACACCGGTTAATATGCTGCACCCACTCTGTCGTATTTTTTCCATAACTCGCCATGCCTGAAAATATGCTGCGGATATATGCTGTACATACCAGTACATTATTAAATTTAATTTTCACACAAAGAATTTGCAAACGCAAATTATTTACATACCTTGATTCCGAACAGTGCCTGTAACACAGCAGTGACCATTCAAGAAAAATAATTTTATATATATATATATATATATATATTCCCCTTCCCCTTGTTTACTCAAACCACAAAAGTTTTTGTCTTCAGTATTGGAGTTATTGGATTTAAAGAGCCTCAGAAAGTCTGCGTAACACACCATTTCGGTCTCTCTGTCAATCTCAATGGCATTTTCAGATCAAATTACAGCTGAAGTTCCTCACATACCAGTCCAGCCTATCGAAAGCCGTTGTGACGGTTGATTCTTTCACACTCCTTCACACTTCTAAGATCCATTGCGTGACCTCAGGAACAGATGACCTTCGCATGTGGCCATCTTTTATGAAAGATTTTAAATTACATTAAAATAAATTTTACATTTGTGTGTGTTGTGCTGCGTTTTTTGTGTCGGTGCACCAAAAACTATCACTGTATTCTCCTACATATGGTCAAGGTAACTTCTTCTTTTTCGCGATATGTTAAAGGAGATTTGTCTTCTATGCGCAATTGTCACGAACATGGAACATGGGGTGGCGCCTAAATGCAGGACTCCGAGGCAATGATATGATTTCGAGGGAGATTTTATTCCAGGCAGATTAAGCAGGAAGGCAGTCCAACAAAAGCAAAGGCACAAAAACACCTGGCAAAAGGCTACGTTCAAAAATATGAAAACGACATCAGACAACTACTAGACAGAAACAAGCCCACCACGAGTCACAACCCCAGTCTCTCCGGTGACCATCCAGGCCACCCAAAGCGAGGAGCTTGGTTGAGCAGTTCAGGAGATCGCCAAGCACCGGGGTCCCGATGGAGTCACTCAGGCAAACGTCCATGAGGAGGGTCCCAATGGGAAGCAGGAACCAAAGAGGAGCAGGTGACAGCACCAGATGAAGCACCGTCGAGCCAGGCGAGAAAGGCAGTGGCTGATGCTAGTTGAGAACCGTCGAAAAATGGTTGAGAGGCAGAAGCTGTTGCTGCTGGTTGAGCATCGCCGAAACATGGTCGAGTGCTGCTGATGCATGGTTGAGAGGCAATGGCTGCTGTTGCTGCTGATCAAGCACCGTGGAGGCAAGCTCGAGAGGCGGCAGATGGTGCTGCTGGTCGAGCACAGCCGAGGGGTGGTCAAGAGGTGGCGGCTGCTACTGGTCAAGCACCGCCGAGGCATAAGCAAGAGGCAGCTCAGGGTCTCCAGATGTCTACTTAGCCCTCTGTCATCACAGTTTGGTAGGAGTGGATCTGAGAGGGGCAGAGTGCACAGGGACTCAGGAAATTAAACTGGGTAAATGGGAAAAGAGTTCACTCATGGGCAGATTTTGCTTGGCGTGGTTTGGACTGAGCACTATGTGGATACCTGCGCTGGCCACCACGCGGGGGCCCTGGATAAATGGCCAAACGGGTGCCCCAGAAAAGGAAGTGGACTTGGGCTTAGACACATGGGGGAAAGAGATGGGGAGAGGTGACACAAATTGTCTTGGACTAAAAATAGGGAGGGAAAACCCAAAATCTATTTCAGGCATGCGATCATATAAATCATGGTCTTCCTCAAAATCATAAATACCCGAGTCTAATAAAACATGGCGGTGATTAATTGGTGGTTAATTTTAACTGTGTACCAGCCTTCATGATATTTGAGACTTATCAATAAAAAGATTTCTCTTTATTTTCCTCAAATTGTAAACATAGAAAAAGTGATGTAGTGCCCCTTTAAGTAAAAAATTATGTTTTTTAACAACGTAATTTAAAAATTAACTGGAACCGGAAGTAATGCAAGAGTCGCTCTCGTTTTATCCTTCCATTTCAAATTAATTACTTTTTTATTTAACCCACACACACGGTACAGATGGATTTTCACTGAGTGCAAATATGCGCATGTGCATGAAGGAATTGCAATCAGTTCGGGATGCCTCACCATTTTAAATTTGGGTTTTTGAATCAGTTCTCCAGCATTACTTTCTAGAGTGTGCTTGTGTAGGTTTTCTCCAGTACTGCGGCTTCCTCTCAATTTCAGAAACATGCATGTTAGGATTCAAATGTCCTGAGGTGTGACTACGTGTGTGATTGATGGTTTGCTTATAGAGGTCGTGCATGTGACGTCACCATTTTCACGATGCCATATTGCTGGTCAAAAAGAGCTTTTCGACAGTGTGGGGGACATTCAACCGGAGAATATTCACAATGCCCGGGACTTGTTGTGCTGTTGGTTGTTACAACAGACAAGGCAGGTATTCAAAGAGGTCATTCTATAGAATACCACCTGAAAAGACCAGAAAATATAGATTTTCGCAATTACACATGAAGGATGGTGCCCAACCAAAACACACACACTCCTGTGTAGTGATCACTTCATTTCAGGTAGGAATTATTCCTCTTAATCTCAAATTACCAAGAAGTATTTATAATGCCAAATTGGCTGATTTGAGAACAATGGGTTTAAAAAAACAGATAGGGAGTCGTCTCCAATGTACAGAGAAGCGTGTTGCGGCCACAAGTTAAACTTCAGTAAACCTCTCGCCGACAGACTTTTTTTTCTTTTTTTTTTATATGCATTGTTCTCAAATGAGTTCAATGCGTATTTAAAAAAACTAAATAAACCATCGGTCATACAAAGGTTTAGATGGGATTATGTGTGGCCCCAACACGCTTCCGTGTATGGGGGGTTGAAGCCTATCCCAGCAGTTTATTTTCTATTTTTAAACACGCATTGGACTCATTTGAGAACAATGCATATTTAAAACAAAAGTTTGTTATGGTGAGGTGTACCAAAGTTCAACATGGGGCTGCAACGCGCTTCCGTGTATGAGGAGCTTACTTGCTGTCTTTTTTGTGTTTTCAATCCTAGTTAATGAATGCGAGCTTGTGTAAAACCAGTGGTCATTTATTTAAATATTGGTAGTTGCATTGAAAAAGTCAGAGTGGTTCCATCACTATGTGGGATTTAGTCTTGATTGAGAACAGATCCAGCAATGAAGTATTTGTCAGTGTCCAGACTTTCCTACACTTTAAAACTCTTCTGTGTAATTCTCAACGACTTACACATGTGTATCCATTTGTCCAAGACAAGCGGAAGCGGGTTAACAGTTCAATTTCTTATCGGCGAAAACATCAACTTCGGCATTAAATATGGGTCCTCCTCTATGCCAAGTGTCTCTCATTTTTCCATGTACCTTCATTTATTATCACCTTCTAAATGTTTAACGGTATCAGACAAAACTCTGGACGTCGAGCTATAAGACGTATTTTTGTGTCATCTCCAACTGACTTACCATTGAACAATGGTTTTCTTTAACCGGCACTTCCGGCCAGTGACGTGATTTGATGAGGTCGGTGAGCTCTATAGTTGCCCAGCAAATGATTGGTGAAATGTATCTCTTGGTTAAAGTTAGTTGAGATGGGTTCCACATTGTCCATGATGGGATAACGTGACTGAGAAAATATCTACACAGAATTTGTCTACCTCCAGAAGAGTTGAGCTCCCTCTTAATCAGAGAAATAGCTGTGATCATCTGTGTCCCAGGAGACTGGGTCTCAGAGGCGACCACCCCTGGAGAAGGTGAATTACCTGGTCTTGTTCACAGTGAGAAAAAAAAAAATGTTAGCTCGAAGACAAATTGCTGCAGGATGTCCTGTTTCAAATTACCAAGAGCAGGACATGAAAGTTGAATTCTCAGCAGGTGCCACCCAAGGCTATTAGACAAGAATACAGTTGTGAGTGATAGCCACACATATTGTGTGTCATGTGTGCACAAGTCAAACATGGTGGTGGTTACACAGTTGTGCCACGGAGTACTCAAAGGTAAGTAAGACAAACAAATTACTGACGAGAGCCAGTGAATGGTAAGTTATTGAATGAGGTTTCTCATTATGTTTTTGTCCTCTTCTGAATGAAAGGTGTATCACTCATTAATGTGTTGATCTATAGAACCTTTGTAGCCTTCACTGTCATCAGAGTTGGTCATTCCTGAACAACACACGTAATATCTCCTCTTGGTCTCTGCAATAAATATGCCAGCAAAACAAAACAAAGAAAACGAACAAAACAAAGCAAATAAAACAACATTGTGATTTAAAAGTGCAAAAGTGAACGTCTTATTTTAGTGGGGTAACAAAAGATAAACAATAATTGCATGGATTTATCTATGTATCCTATGTGACAGTTACACAGCAAAACATCGACATCTTGCATTGTCATTAAAAACTAAACTTGCTCTGTTAAAATGTTATTCTCTGTAGCAGTCATTAAGAATGCTTTTATAATGGCAAATGGGAAAAGGTGACATCATTAGAGCATTGCTGTTTTAGCCTTGAGAGCCATCAGCATGTAACATAAAGTGACAGACAAAGCCGACTGTAAAATTAAAGCCTTCATTTCTCAAATAGCATTATTTGAGTATCTTTGAGAAACTTCAAAGCTTCAGAAAGGACGATTTTTTTTCTTTAATTTCAGATAAGGCTCATGAGCTGAATCTGAACTTCTTGGAGTGTGAAGCTCACATACTAATCAATATGACCAGCTGAATTACAGACCGAGGAACTCATCGAGTGAGTCCTGTTTTTTCTCTCCATCCTTTTTTCCTTCACTTTATGATTTGTATAACAATGTTGCGTTGACATTGTCAGAGCAACGTGATTTAAATACTGTAAATCACGAACAAAATTCATTCGATTAGTTAAGCTGCCGTATTATCAACAGGTCCATTGATTTCTGCATTATTCTGTTGTCATTCCCAAGCCGAGACAAAGTCCTCTAAGCCTACCTTCAGCAAAGAAGTATGCATTATGCAGTTAACTGCAAGTCTCTTCTGTGTCACTTAATCTTACTAGCTCGCCCATTCTAATGAGCTACCACATATTTGAAAGTCTTTTTTTTTTTTTAATGTGAGGGTAACACACTAACTAGTTGCTCCACCGTGCCATCCAGTTCATCATTATTCACGTGCAATTCTTGTATGCCTCAAATCTAAGTGTGTGATATGAGTCATCTCTTGGTGAGTTAGGCAGAACAAAACATCCATCATCCATCCATTTTTCTTTGCCATTTATCCTCACGAGAGTCGCCAGGGGTGCTGGAGCCTATCCCAGCTGTCAACAGGCAGGAGGCAGGTAACACCCTGAACTGGTTGCCAGCCAATCGCAGGGCACATAGAGACAAACAGCCGCACTCACAATCATACCTCGGGACAATTTAGAGTGTCCAATTAATGTTGCATGTTTTTGGAATGTGGGAGGAAATCGGAGTGCCTGGAGGAAACCCACGCAGGCACGGGGAGAACGTGCAAACTCCACACAGGCGGGCCCGGGATTGAACCCGGGACCTCAGAACTGTGAGGCCAACGCTTTACCAGCTGAGTCGCCGTGCCGCCCAGAACAAAACAGTTTAGGATAAAATAAATACCTCCCTCCTGCATATCATCCGAATTATCTAATCAGGTAATTGTCAATGACAAAGAACAAAGAATAATGTTTATGTCTATGTGAAATTGCTAAAACATAAATCCATGAGGTAAGCCACTTATCCTCACAAGGGTCACGGGAGCACTGGAGCCTATCCCAGCTAATTTTGGGCAGGAGGCAGAGTACACCATGAACTGGTCGCCAGCCAATCACTGGTGTAGCACCTGTAAAGAATTACTTTTGTTGCACCTGTTTGAATGTACTTATTTCTTTGAATCATTATTAACCTTTCTACCTGTTCTCTGTGCGTGTGAGATGGGGATAGGTTTGCATGTTTACTTGCCAGCAGATGCCAGCGGGTTGCATGCTGATGCACTTAACTGAGGAGAAGAAAAGTAAGAGCCCGCAAAAGAGAGGCTATGTGGTGAGTGTTGCTTTGTGTGCACCTGCAAGCCGTTGTTTTCCAGTTTTCCTGCGGTTAAGGCAATAAACTAACATATTCCCCACACTACCTGATGTGTCTGTCATGAGTGGTGTAACAATTTGGAGGCTCCACTGAGATTAATATTGCTTCACAAAGGATAACTGTCCGATTTTGAACAAAGGGAATACGTGGAAAGTGCTAGAAAAGATGGCAGAGGACAAAGAAGATTACCTCCTGGAAACCAAAAAGAAGTTACTTGAAATAACTATGAAAGAACTTCACAGAGTATGTGAGTACTCTTCAATTGCTGGTAAAGACAACGAACTTATACAAGGCAAAAGTCGTCACGCACTTGTCAAGTACATCCTAAAATTTGGTGAACGTGATGAGCTGCTGGCGAGGGAAGATGAAGATGCTTTTGGACTTAACCGCCACATTGGAAGCTGTGCTTGATAGGCGGCGGGAGATAGACGCCGTGAGATCCACGCCACTCATGTCTTCATCTGCGATCGGTGAGGGGGAACAGCGAGCGATCCAGACAGCGGACACATTGTCGTGTGAGCCAAGGGATAGTACTTCACATCCAACATCACTGCACGGACCAGCAGCACTTGGCAACAGGACAATGCACTGATGCAGAGAATCGTTATGGAACTGCTGTGCGAGTGCCACCCATAGTGGTTTCCAGAAAGACTTACGAATCAGTGGACTTGTAGGTGAGTCAAACTCCAAAGACAATTTGAGCTTCAGTAGCCTTGAGCACCAGATTGAAAATGGTTTAAGAAAGGGATATCCTGATGTGGAAATTGTGGAGGGAGTGATACGTTCTGTGAGTGCCAGATTGAAATTAAGGAGTTACCTGGAGGGAAAAACAGATTTGGCACTCTGTGACAAATCTTAAGAGCTCATTATGCAGAAATGGATGTGACAGTCTCGTTCCAACAACTGCCAGAAGCTGTGCAAGGAACTTGTGAAACATCCCTTGATTTCCTTGTACATGTACTTAATCCGCGCCAAAAAGTCCTGTTTGCATCTGAGCATCCCCAGTCTGGCTTGAAAGATAACAAAGAGTTGGTCCATAGTCAATGCTTTCAGTCTGTCATGACAGGGTTGTCCAATTATAATGTAAGACCAGACATGAGAATTTATTTACAGAATGAAAACATTCGCGATGAACTGCTGCTTAAAAAAAATTGCAGATTGCTCAACATAATGAAAATGAGCGGGCACAAAAGATTAAAGCTACAAACAAGTTCATTCACTGAGCATGTTTAAAAGTAGTGGAAACAAGTGAGGAGGAAACCAACCCTCTGACAACTGCATCCTCAGCTAAACCAACCAAACCAGCCAAAGAAAACCCCCTCTTTACACGATTAGAGGAAAGTGATACAGCAAGCAGGGAGCTCACTGACCAAGTAGCATTGCTTATACGATCTGCCAAACATGAGAGAAAAACTACTGATAATCACCTGACAAAGCAAGCTGCCAATGTTTCTAAAAGCCCAAAGAAGTGTTGTGTAGCATGTCAGCAAGATGGGATTGATTGTAGCCACTGCTTTAAATGTGGAAGTGACACACATTGGGCTAAGGTGTATAGAAACATAAACCATGGGAAAATGGGCAGAAGTGGTGACTATGGGACATGCCACCACCTTTAACCCAAAGTTCCAGAATGACCCAAGTTTACAAATGCTAAATGGAGAGCAGCAAGACATCAACCCAAACTTCATTCTCAAGCACCTCCTGAGGCAAGACCAAAAAAGTAAAACCTTCTCAGTCACACAACCCCTTCACAAAACGCAAACAAGTTGCACAGTTTGTTGTCTGGTTAAAGTTCAACAACATCAAGGTTCAAGCCCTGTGGGATACAGGACCACAAGTGTCTCAAATGAGTGAAGCATGGAAGTCCATCAACCTACTGGATTTCAAAATCCTTCTGATCAGTGACCTGCTAAGTGATGACGAAATGTTGAATTTGAGTGCAGCCAATGCCTCGGAAATACCATTTAAAGGGTGCGTTGAATTTAAACTCAGTCTTTATGGTTAAAAAAAAAAAAACAAAACATTGGGGTTTCATGAGATACAAGTTTAAGTACTGGTGAGCAGGGACATTGCTCAAAGACCCATCATAGGGATTAACGCCATTGAGAAGATCATGAGGGACAGAGGGGACCAGGCCCACCCCGGTGACAGATTATCACTGCTCAGAAATTCATTGAGGCAAGGCACGGGAAAGGCAGAAGCACTGTTCAACTTGATCCAAAGCACTACAAACGAAGATGACACTCACGCTGTCAAAACGGGCAGGACATCAGTTGTAGTTCCAGGTGGAGAAACTACGTGCATCAGCTGTTCTGTCAAAGCAGACTTCAAAGCCAATACTGAAGTGCTTTATGATACTGTGGAGAAGTTGTCATTGGATGAAAAACTCAAAATAACACGCTAGATGTTCCATCTATCCTGCCCCTCAGGAGTGGACATATGTGAGAAACATCACGCAATATGACATCACAATCCCATCTTGAACGGTGATAGGGAGCAAACAGAAAATAACATTGTTTTCTAGTGTACCCAGAAGAACATCCATTTAACGCTTGGACGCTGAAAACACCCATACTTCACCCGAGTCAACATCC
This sequence comes from Syngnathoides biaculeatus, assembly GCF_019802595.1. Classification (NCBI taxonomy): domain Eukaryota; kingdom Metazoa; phylum Chordata; class Actinopteri; order Syngnathiformes; family Syngnathidae; genus Syngnathoides; species Syngnathoides biaculeatus. The sequence goes on from NC_084644.1 coordinate 34,387,330, forward strand.
AAAAGGTTCCAGTCTGAGTCTCAAGCTCATCTGTGGGAGTAACCTGTAAATCTGGATCATTTAAGATGTGAACAACTACCAATGGTGAAACTAATGCAAAGATAACAATCCAGTACATTTGCCAGACACAAAGAGAAGCTGGGTTTGATTTTTTTTTTTTAAATGGAAATGAAGATAACTGATGATGTTCCAGTAACCAACTCAGATAATGCCATTCGTCGACCACTGTATGATGAGGTAAAAGAGCCACATACAAAGGCTTGATTCTGAAATCCACCTCCTCATATGCAGATTCCGTCGTGTGTGTGTGAGGAAGGGAGATGGTAGTTTAAGAGTTTGTATCGACTACAGGGGGCTGAATAAAAAGACAATCCCAGACAGGCATCCAATAACATGAAATCAAGAGATACTCGATGGTCTTGGCGGGAACACTTGGTTCACTGTACTAGACCAAGGCAAAACTTTGGCAAAATTCTACCATCAAAGTAGAATTATTGAAGACTCCAGGAAATTCACGGCATTCACAATCCCATGGGGTCTGTCCGGGTGGAACAGGATTCCATTTGGCCTCACAAATCCACCCTCAGCTTTCCAGCAGAGTATGGAAAAGATCCTGAATGGTCTCAGAGAAAAAAAAAATATGCATTCCATACTTGGATGATGCTTTAGTCTTCAGCAAAATGTTCAAACAGCATTTGGAGGATGTGAAAGCAGTTCTCAAATGTAAGCAAGACTGGAAAATTAGACTGAGACCAGACAAATGTGACCTTTTTAAAATGAGGTGTGCTATGCAGGAAAAGTGATATCAGCCAATGGCTACAAAATGTACAATATAGAAATAGCTGCAGTGCAGGCATTGAAAACAAACCCACCTACAATTATCAAAGAGCTGTGTAAACTTGGTTTCCTAGGTTACTACAGAAGTTATGTCCACGACTTTTCACACCAATCTCAATACTTGTATGATCTGCTCTCTACAGATAGAGCTTTGAGTCCTAAGCCAAAGTCCAATAAGCTGTATCGAAAGGTAGGACAGCTTGCACCATACCAGAAAGTAGTATGGACTGATATTCACCAGAAAGCTTTTGACTATTTAGTCTGTCTTAACAAAACCGCCTAAAATGGCTTATCCAAGGTTTGAGGATCCATTGATTCTGCACATTGACGCCTCAGAAAAAGGTCTTAGGGCTGTATTATATCAGAGACAGGACAGGAAACTCAAAGTAATCGGGTACGGCTCACAAACCTTGACACCAGATTACATTCAGAGAAGCTAGCATTTCTAGTGCTTAAGTGAGCTGGTTTGGAGATTGTTTTATGGTCCCTCCATGACAGTATACAGTGATAATAATCCTGTGATTTATGTGTTAATCACAGCTAAACAGAATGCAACATAACATGGCTGGGTGTCTGAAGAAGACACAAAAAAACAAATGAAGAAACAGAATCCAAGGGCGACAAATGGTGAGCATTAAAACTCCCTAAAATAAAGTTGATGGAAAATATTGAGTTTCATTCACAAATGTTCTTTTCTCGAGCTAGAAGGTTAGGGTTAGCTCGCTGGCTCGCCTCCCTGCAGCAGAGGTCACGCCAAACACGACAATCACTTAATTTTCTTCTTCTCCTTCAATCAACTGCATCAGCATACAACTCACCGCGCCACTTGCTGGTAGGAGAAACATGCAAACCTATCCCCATAGAGAACACTTGGAAATATTAGTGTGGGTACCTCTGGAAAATGTAACACTTGAACTTGAAAAAAAAAAAACATGTCAGCTGTTTATTTTTATTTATTTTTTTTTGGGTCATGTTGGTACTCAAGATGTAATGGGGGTGAAATCCGGTTGATTGAGTGGTTTTCACAACCTGCATCTTTAAAACTGTGGAATAAGCGTTCAAATCCGGATTTGGTCAGGTGACTTCTCCTTGGTCTATTGTTGGCCAATTGGCTGAAGGTTTGTGAACATAGTGTCCTCTTCAACACACTGACAGCTGGTTTCCGATTTTTCAAGATGTAGGCTTTGAAGATGTTGAGGTTCTCGCTCGGAGTGAGCAGGTTGGATAAAATTAGAAATGAGCTCATTAGAGGGACAGCCAAAGTTGGATGTTTTGGAGATAAGAATCGAGAGAGCAGACTTCGATGGTTTGGAAATGTTCAGAGGCGAGAGAGTGAGTATATTGGTGGAAGGGTGCTGAGAATGGAGCTGCCAGGCAAAAGAGCGAGAGGAAGACCTAAAAAAAGGTTTATGGATGTGATGAGGGAAGACATGAGGGCAATTGGAGTTAGAGAGGAAGATGCAGAAGATAGGCTAAGATGGAAAAAGATGACACACTGTGGCAACCCCTAACGGGACAAGCCGAAAGGAAAACAAGAAGAAGGCTTTATATTAGTGGGTTTTTTCTACATGATGGACTTGCCTTATTTTGAAATCTCCATCGTCATGATATTCTTTATATATTGTAACAACTATTTGAGGCATTTTACGACTTCAGCATGTGTATTAATTCTGATGTTGCTTGAACATTTTTTCTACAGAAATTATTTTCTGTACAAATTCAATGGAAATTTGAGATAAAGCACTGTGCCACTATCTGTTCTTCAAACCTTTCTACAGAATTTGTAAAGAAACATTTTGTTTTGTAGAAATTCGATGGAAAGTCACAAACGAAGTTCTGTTGAACAATTTGTTCTGTACAAATTCCATAGAAATTTGGGACCAACTACTGTGCCACTTTCTGTTCTTCAAATCGTTCTGTAGAATTTCTACAGAAGCATATAAAACAAGTTGTTCTGTATACATTCTATCGAATTCTATACATTTCTATAGAAATTCTGGAGAATATATTTACCAGGGACTGTACACACTATGTGTGGTCAATGTGTACATCGCGATCAACCAGTCGAAAAGTTGATTGCGAGGCAGTTTTTATCGATCGTGTAACGGCCTTGCCCAAAAAAAAAAAAAAAAAAAGACACGAGCCTGACGTCTCATAATTACAAATGTTACAGTCCTTATGCAGCCTATAATTGTGGTTTATAATAACAGCGTGTTTATGGAACGCCCACCTCCAGATTTTTTTTTACATAAAGACATACCTCTGTCGGCAAGCATTGTTGGCGAGCGCACATAAACAGGGACAAATGAAGAAATAAAAAATGAAAAAATAAACCTGCCGACCAGCTGATTGTGAAAACTTCCCGCACATACAAGGTCCATGACCAATCCATAGAAACTAACTAACTAACTGCGGCGTGCGAGTATTGCTTTCGTGACAATGTTTGGTTCTCCCTATGCATATGAAAAGTATTTCTCACATTTTAAAAAACATCAAGACCAACCTACATTCACGAATAATGAATGGAAGTCTCAAAGGCTGCATGAAGTTTAATTTAATGATGTATGAAACAGACGAAGCCATCAGGAAAGAAGTCACATTAATGGTAAGAAGTACATTGGTAATCATTGATTAGCAACAGCATAATGATGTTTAAAATAATTTAGAGATTTATTGTACTCTTAAAGTGTAGCTCTTACATAAAATGGACAAGTACACTTGTAATTAGTTTTAAAAATATTGTATGACTCTTTTGGAATTACATTTTAAAATATTTGCCGTTTATGGCTCTCTCAGCCTAAAAGGTTTCCAACCCCTGCCTGAGATGAACACTCATATTTGTTTACCACAGGAGAGGATCTCTGTTACTGCATGCATACGTCTGGTGTTTCAGAGAAATATGTTAGAATGCAGTGGAAAGGAGACGAATGGAGATTAGCTGAAGTAAAACAGAAAATATATGTATGTATGTAGAGTGAGGCCCCAGGGAGAAGAGATCGCGAGGGTGGACGACTTCAAATACCTGGGGTCCATAATCCAGAGCAATGAGGCCCTGTAGCTCAGTGGTTTGAGCACTGGTTTGGTAAACCAGGGGTTGTGGGTTCGTATCCCACTGGGGCCTCCACTCCCTGAGAAGGGTTGCGTCAGGAACGGCATCCGGCGTAAAAATTGTGCCAAACATATATGTGCATTCATCACAGATGACACGCTGTGGCGACCCTGAAAGGAACAAGGTGAAAGAAATTTACATAATCCAGAGCAAAGATGAGTGTGGAAAGGAAACAAAGAAACAGGTCAAAGCAGGTTGGAACAGCTAGTGGAAGGTGACTCATCCCAGCCGCTTACTAGCTTCTGTCAACCATAATTTCAGACATTCTGCATTTTTCTCAATCTCTTCTAAATCCTCAATTTAAACTGTTGTGTTCTTCTTTAAACTGCTTTTCTCCTCCCCCAACCTTTCTATTAAATGTTGTCACTGCTAGATACTTGAACGTCCCCTGAATGGAAAACCATAGTTAGTTACCTGTCATAAGCAGAACTTGAGACAGAACCCAATTTGCATGACTCACAAGAGCAGGTACAGTTCGGGGAGCGTATTTATTCAGTTGAAGGTCGATACACAAGCAGGCAGTACAAACAGACAACTGTGTCAGAACCATAAGGTGAAGAAGCAAGGTCATCAACGAGGCAAGGTTTTAGTACATAGAATTGTGGGAACAATCTGGCGAAGGACCAACTCACATGCGTGGTTATATATACGAGCAGTAATCAGTGCAACAAGAAGAAGGTGGGTGCATCTTTCCCCAAACAGGTGTGCACCGGGTCGAGGAAGGAAACACTCATGCCATTTACCCATTTCTCTACCCACGCTAGAGATTTCTCCCAATATTTCCCCCTCACATGGGTCATGATTGGTGATGTGTACACTCAATTCCCTGTTTTTGTTCTTATCACTGGCTTCACTCTTCCCACTCCCAATTTTATGGAAGCACTTCTCTTTATCACAATATTCGAATGTCTTTGCAATTGTCGGCGCCTCGAATACCTAATTGTTGGATCTTGGGGACACAAACCCCTCAACATCAGATTTTGAGGCACTGACCCCCTCATTAAATTTCAGCCCGGGAACTCTTTCCCTCACAATCTGGTTTTGTGGCATATAAGCACTGAATTTAAACCTGGGGATACGAACTCCACACAGTGAGATCATGCGGCCTTGAAGCCTTCACTGAACTGTACTTTAGTGTCCGGACTCAAACCAATGGCACATGGAGAGAGCAACTACCATAACCCCTTCATACAAAGACAAGAATGTTCCCACGAAAAGTAGAAAAATCAAGAAATAAATGACAAAATTACTTTCCGTAATTTTTTGGTGCGGTTCATTGGGAATCACGAGGTGATGGCCAATCCAGGCAGGCAGCTGAGCAGTCCCTAGTCCTAAGTCTTGAGTTGGGGCAGGACATATCCCAAATGATCAATCACTGGTCCGGACAGCCTCTGTATCGGTGTTCAATCCTGGAATTCCACTTCTGACAACATCTGTTTTGGCCAAATCTTTCTCTGACACAAGCAGCAAGGAGACAATCTTGTCTTTGTGGATTTTATTACAAAAAGAAAGGAAAGTATGTGCAATGAGAGGAAAAGGTACAAGTCTTGGGAGTTGTCACCCCTTACTAAAAATCAGTCTCTTTTGGTTAGATGAAAGTGAGTTATCTATGTCCATGTGTAAACACGTGGAGTCGGAAGGAACAACATCACACGAGGAATAGCCTGACCGGCAGAATAAAACCTGTTAAAGTTGAAGGAAGAACTAATACAACTATCCATCCATCTATCCATCCGTCCATCCATTTTCTAATGCTTCTACGGGTCGAGTCACGGAGAAGTAGCTTCAGCAGGGGTACCCAGACTTCCCTTTCCCAGCCGCTTCCATCAGCTCTTCCAGAGGGATCGCAAGGCGTTCTCAGGCTAGCCGAGAGACATAGTCTCTCCAGCGTGTCCTGGATCGTCCACGGGGTCTTTTTACGATGGACATGCCCAGAACACCTCACCAGGGCGGTGTCCAGAAGGCATCCAGATCAGATACCCCAGCCCCCTCATCTGGCTTCTCTCAATGCTCGCCACTGAGACCCTCCCAGCCGCTTGTATCCGGGATCTTGTCTGTCTTCTGTCACGACCTACATCTCATGGCCGTAAGTGAGGGTAGGAACGTAGATGGGCTGGTAGATTGAGACCTTCACCTTCTGAATTAGCTCCTTCTTTACCACAACGGATTGATACAAAGTCAGTATCACTGCAGATGCGGCACCAATCTGCCTGGTGATCTTCCGCTCCATTCTCGCCTCACCCTTCACCAAGACCCCAAAATACTTGAACTCCTCCACTTGGGGCAGGATCTCATCTCCGGCATGGAGAAGGCACGCCACCATTTTCCGAATGAAGACCATGGTCTCAGATGTGGAGATGCTGATTCTCATCCCAGCCTCTTCACACTCAGCTGTGAACCGCTCCTGTGAGAGTTGGAGATCACGAGAGATGTGATTCTGAGGCCACCACACCAGAGACACTCTACACCTTGGCTGTGCCTAGAGATTTTGTCCATAAAAGTTATGAACAAAATCGGATACAAAGGGCAATTTTGGCAGAGTGCAACTCTTACTGGAAATGAGACCGACTTATTGCAGAACCAACTCTGACACCGGTCGTACAGGGACCGCACAACCCGTATCAGGGGGCTCGGTACCCCATACTCCTGAAGAACCCCCCACAGTATTAGCAAAGGGACACGGTCGGACATTTTCCTCCAAATCCACAAAACACATGTAGACTGGTTGGGCAAACTCCCATGCACTCTTGTGGACCCTGCTAAGTGTGTAGAGCTGGTCTACTTTTCCACGGCCAGGACAAAAGTCACATTGCTCCTCCTGAATCTGAGATTCAACTTCCCAATGGACCCTCCTCTCGATTACCCATGAATAGACCTTACCAGGGAGATAGAACGAATACAACTAATATTCAATATATATATAAAACATAAATCTGCTGACACAGAAGTTCAATAAACTCCTCTTCTTCTTCTCTTCCTTTCTTCCTGAGGACACCACTGGTAAGAATTTTACTCTCAATCAGTTCCTGCCCTCTGTCTAGATCCTGGTGATGAAGGTTATGGTGCCATACTACTTCGCCTGTCAAAGGTGGAACCATCAACAAAGCATCAAATTTTAATCGGCAGCACTTGAGCAGATTTGATGTGATATTTCAAATGATATTCAACAAGGGACTGAAAGGTGTACCACTGTTAAACCACTTACTTTCACTGCAGTAACCAAGGAAAGCTTGGTCTATCCACGTCAAAGCATAAATAGTTTTTCTTTGTTGATAAATTAATGATTTTATCTGGTAGTTTGTTTCTGTTCATCTAAGGTGAATTAATGTTCATTTAAGGTTGAGAACTAATGTTCACAGCAAGATCACTTATTATTTGAGCTCATCATTGTATATTGTTCTTTATTTGACTCAACCTAATGTTGTGGTACCTCGACTTGTAAAATAAATCCATTCTGGAGGTCGTTCCATAATGTGAAACCTTCGTAAATAGAAAGACATTGTGTATATAAATAGCTTCATCCTGTCACGACGAGGCTCGAGGGCGGACCCAAATGCAGGATTGGATGGTCAGGGGACAGGCGAGGGTCGGTACACGTCAGGTCAGGTATACAGGAGAACGTTCAAAGCAGGCAGAAGTGTCGAGGGAGTCAGGCTTACGGGGTGAGTCGGAGAACAGGCGAAGGTCGGTACACACAGGTTGTCGATCAGGGATACGAGAGTGCTGGAACGGGACATGAAGTTCAACGATCTGGCGGCGGACTAGTTGTCCCCCGTGACCTATAAGTACCGGGTGTACTCAGCCAAAACCAGGGTGCAGGTGTGTGCCGACTAATTGGCTGACCACACCCAGGCTGGGGAGGAGGCCAGGAGCGTGACAGTACCCCCACCTCAACGGCCGGCTCCCGACGGCCCAGGAGCGTCTGGATGGGCCGTATAGAAGTCCTCGACGAGGGAGGGGTCCTCAATGAAGCACGAGGGGATCCAAGAGCGCTCCTCCGGTCCGTATCCCTCCCAATCCACCAGGTACTGGAACCCCCTCCCTCTGCGGCGGGATGACAGCAACTGGCGCACTGTGTACACCGGCCCGCCGTTCACCATGGGGGGTGTTTAGCCATGTTTTGGCCAGATCATTCTGTCACGACGAGGCTCGAGGGCGGACCCAAATGCACGATTGAATGGTCCGGGGAAAGGCGAGGGTCAGTACACGGCAGGTCAGGTATACAGGAGAACGTTCAAAGCAGGCAGAAGTGTCGAGTGAGTCAGGCATATGGGGTGAGTCGGAGAACAGGTGAAGGTCGGTACACACAGGTTGTCGATCAGGGATACGAGAGTGCTGGAACGGGACATGAAGCTCAACAATCTGGCGGCGGACTAGTTGTTCCCCGTGACCTATAAGTACCGGGTGTACTCAGCCCAAACCAGGGTGCAGGTGTCTGCCGACTAATTGGCTGACCACACCCAGCCTGGGGATGATGCCAGGAGCATGACACATCCGTTCCAAACCCCTGAAAATGAGAGCAGCCAAGAAGTAATTCAGTTTCAAGAACTGGTTGAAAAAAATACCAAATTTAGCAAATTTGTAGCACTTAGCCGACTCCCAACACCACAAAAACAGAAACGCTGTCTCTCAGGCTGTGTCCACTTCAAACAACACATTTGAATCAACAAGTGCACTTTCAGTGTAGCAAGAGAAGGATAGGTCCTGAACACATCCATGATTGTTCCAGTATGGGTGTCAGCAAAGAATAATCCAAAGGGAGAAAGGCCCATGTATCCTCTGATTGACACTGAAGAGTGATTCTGTTTTCATCGACCGAGAAGTTAGCTGCCCCATTTGTGCTGACGAAATACCAGTAAAACTGAAATTAACAATGATGATGGGAAAGGTGCACACTGACCTTCAGAGCTTTGTGTGAGAGGCTTTTTATCACACAGTACGAAATTAACCTTCCTCCCGGTTGGACAAAGGAATCTATTCCACCCAATCATGATCACATCCCTACATGTGAAACTGCAAAACATTGGACTGATCTCACCAAGATGGTAGATGAAATCCCTCTGACTGCAACGTTGGTATTCTTAACTGTATACTTAAAGGAAGACTTCCCAAAATTCATATGTACAATAAACCCTCCAATACGAAGTAATATTATGATTACATATATTTTGGATATTATGTGAAAAAAAATTTGAAAATAAAGAACATTTTTTAAATCCAAGCAAAATCTGGATATGTGCCAGATTTCATAGCCAGACCTGGAAGAAAAATCATTGACCCCGCCCCTGACGTCGCCAGTGCTTAGCATGACAGACCAGCTAAGCCAAGATGCCGACGTCTTGTGCAGCAAATTGCAACAAAACTGACAGTATAAAGCTGTGACAGTCACAGTTGAGGCTCGTTCAACAACCAGGGAAATTACTGGTTATTAGCCGCTTAGCTACAATCTCTCATGCCGGTACTGTATGAGCAACAATTTACTTTATGAGGCGGCGCGGTGGAGCAGCTGTAAAACATTCTGTCATGATCCAGCCGCTTCAGCACGAGCTGTGCGGGTGTCGGCGCAGGTGCGCTGATTGGAAGGTGCACACCTGCGCCTCATGCAGCCTGATTATGCTGTGGATTTATATGACCGCGATGACAACTGGCTGGTGCCAGTTCGTATGATCTTCATGTCCCATTCGTGTGCTCCGGTATCCCTGATTGAACCTGTGTGTACCGACCTTCGTCCATTCTCCGTCCAACCTTGTAAGCCTGACTCCTTCGTTACTTCTGCCTGCTTTGATTGTTCTCCTGTGTCCCGACTCCTGCCTGTCCGCTCATCTGGTCTCTTCGCACGACGTCCCAACTACCGCTGCTGCACCGGACTGCCTGCTCGATTCCCTACCTCTGCATATAATAAACGTGTCTCTTCTTAAACTACCTTGCGTCTACCTTTTCCTGCATTTGGGTTCTACTCTCGTTCCGATGGGATGTGACACATTGGCCTCACAGTTATGAGGACCCGGGTTCAATCCCGGACCTCTGTGTGTGGAGTTTGCATGTTCTCCCCGTGTCTGTGTGTGTGTAACCTGCCTCCTTCCCGTTGACAGCTGGGATAGACTCCAGTACTCCCATGACCCTCAAGCGGCTAAGCGGCTAAGAAAATGGGTGGATGGATATACGTGTAATCAGTTTAGGGAAGTCCCGTTTTTATTTTTTGCATTTTCTATTCCAGACAGAAATAATCCAATAAATAGACCTACGCCGTACTCAGAAAATAAGTTCGCATTTTTTCTTTGGACAGAGCCTATTGCATTCATATAGCTCACACAACATTGACAAAAGATTCACATAGGATTCAAAGACCGTTAAAAATGTGTAGTCACCGATTTTCCACTGGATGTACAGGTGATCCTTTCATCAAACTATAATGGATCATAAGTAAATTCAGACGTCTTCTTCCAAAAAAACAACTTTGTATCTATTATTTTGTACCTATGTTATGCAGACATTGATCATTGATCATCAAGTTTATTCCGATACACTCCATTTTTTGTCTGACCTTTTCAAACTCATGACAACACTGGCATTCCTCCAAAGTTGGCATTAGGTCACAAAGAGAACACAAACACATGTTTTTCGAAATAAGCCTGTCTGGAACACCTCCGAGGTCCATGTTATGTTCCTGTCAGTGTCATGCCCCTTCTCCAACACGTCAAGTTCCGCCTGTGTGTATTCTAGCTCAATCATTGAACATTGTACGTTGTTATTTTTGTTTTGTTTTCTCAGACTAGTAATAACACGGAGCATCGACTCGCTGTTACAGTGAAGAAAATAAGTATTTGAACATCTTGCTGTATTGCAGGTTCTCCCACCTAGAAATCATGGAGGGGTTTAAAATTTTCATCGTACGTGCATGTTCACTGTGAGAGAGAGAGACTCTAAAAAGATAAAATCCAGAAATCACAATGTATGATTTTTTATTTGTGTGATACAGCTGCAAATAAGTATTTGAACACCTGAGAAAACAAATGTTAATATTTGGTACAGTAGCCTTTGTTTGCAATTAGAGAGGTCAAACGTTTCCTGTAGTTGTTCACCAAGTTTGCACACACTGCAGGAGGGATTTTGATCCCCTCCTCCATAGATATCTTCTCTAGATCAAACTGGTTTCTGGGCTGTCGCTGAGAAACACAGTTTCAGTTCCCTCCAAAGATTTTCTAATGGGTTTAGGTCTGGAGACTGGCTAGACCACACCAGAAACTTGATATGCTTCTTACGGAGCTACTCCTTGGTTTTCCTAGCTGTGTGATTTGGGTCATTGTCATGTTGAAAGACCCAGCCACGACCCATCTTCAATGCTCTGACTGAGGAAAAGAGGTTGTTCCCCAAAATCTCAAAATACATGGCCGCGGTCCTCCTTTTCTTAATGCAATCCAGTCGTCCTGTCCCATGTGCAGTAAAACACTCCAAAGCACATGATGCTATCACCCCCATGCTTTACAGTAGGTATGGTGTTCTAACCCTAACCTCGTCTTCCTCAAAACACGTTTTGTGGAATTATGACCAAAAAGATCCATTTTAGGCTCATCTGACCACAACACTTCTCCCATAACTCCTCTATATCATCCAAATGGTCATTGGCATTGGAGGAATAATTGTAAATAGTATTAAGTAACTGCTTCTGACTGGAATGAATAAATGCTTTGCTCTGCTCCAATTCAGTTATTGTTTCTGAATGCAATGAAGAAAAGCTTTGCTCTGCTCCAATTCAGTTACTGTTTCTGCCTGCAATGAAGAAATGCTTTGCTCTGCTCCAATTCAGTTACTGTCTCTGCCTGCAATGAAGAATGCTTTGCTCTGCTCCAGAAAACGTGGTAGCAAATGTAGGATAAACAGGGGGGAAATGTAGGAATAATTGTGATCATAATTATCATACATTTGCTTCCAATAAAGAAATGCTTTGCTCTGCCCTAGATAACGTGTCAGCCTCCTAGCAGGAGATAGCAAGAACAAAAACATCTAATCATCAGAACTGTTAGAACTGCTGCCTGTTAAAGAAATGATGACCACACATGTATTCAGCAATGTTCCACACATGCACACGCACATGAACAAACATGTACACCTTGTTTCAAACTGTTTTGCTTGTCATATCCTTTTTGTAACATCCATGTAAATAAGGGGCGTCTTAAAACTAAATAAATGGAGGTGCTGAGGAGAGGATAATCAGAGAGTGCAGTGGTGAATTGTACGAGACAGTTCCTCTCCTCTCTCCTCGCAAGACTTGAACTGGTGTCTTTGCTTCCTTTTTTGTCCTGTTAAATGAATGTCTAATTGGTAAACCTGACAGGCATACTTAAGACAGACCTTGACATGTGCTGACTTAATTAGGGGAATTATCCGTGCCATGCATGATTTCAAACCATGACATTTTAGTGTATTACCAACATACACCTTGGAAACGGTGGTCCCAGCTCTTTTCTGGTCATTGACCAAGTCCTGTCGTGTAGTGTTGATCTGATTCCTCACCATTCTAAGGATCATTGAGACCCATCGAGGTGATATCTTGCATGGGCCCATACTCCGATCGAGATTGACCGTCATGTTTAGCTTCTTCCATTTTCTAATGATTGCTCCAACAGTAGACCTTTTTTCACCAAGCTGCTTGGCGATTTCTCTGCAGCCATTTCCAGCTGTGTGGAGTTGTACAATTTTGTCTCTGGTGTCTTTATACAGCCCTTTGGTCTTGGCCATGTGACAAGTTTGAGTCTTACTGATTGTATAGGGTAGACAGGTATCTATATGCAGCTAATGACCTCACAGAGGTGCATCTGATTCAGTATAATACATGGAGTGGAGGTGGACTTTTAAAGGAGGACTTAAAGGTCTTTGAGGGTCTGAATTCTAGCTGATAGACAGGTGGTCAAATACTCATTTGCAGCTGTATCACGCAAAAAAATCATTACAAAAATCATACATTGTGATTTCTGGAATTTATCTTTCCCACAGTGGACATGCAGCTACGATGAAAATTTCAGACCCCTCCATGATTTCTAAGTGTGGGAACTTGCAATATACCAGGGTGTTCAAAAACTTATTTTCTTCACTGTATACTCGCTTTATTACAACACTTCCTGGCTCCTATTCACACTTTCTGAGCGAGAGGAATTTCGATAATACTTTTCCAAGTTAGAGATGTTTCTGGTGAAATCTGTGGATAACTTTGGCATTAAAATAAACATTGAACCCTCATCTACTAACTTTTAAAATGTGCTCCCATTCCTATCACTTTTGACAAAGTGTTCCTTTAAGTTGTGTGCATGGCTCCTCCTCAATCCCCTATGATGCCTTGTCACTCACCCTTCTCTTTGCATCGTTTCTCAATGCCAAAGGTAAATGAATATATTTTGTATTATTCTTTACATTACGTACACTTTGAATGCTTATTTTTAAGGTAAATGAACATTTTTTAATATTCTTTACGTTTTGTACACTTTAATGGATTGCAGATTAACCAGAATGGCAAAGGCTCAGCTAACGATCAGCTCCATAATGATCAAAGACAGTCTGGAGTTACCTGTAAGTATTGCGACAGCGAGAAGACATATTTTTGAAGCTAATCAAAAATCCCCGACAAACTCCCTCTGTTAACAAAAAGAAGCCATGCGCAGAAGAGGTGATAATTTGCCAAGGAACACATCAACTGGCCTGAAAAGAATTGGAGGAACATTTTGTGGACTGATGAGAGTAAAATTGTTTTTTGGGTCCAGGGGCCGCAGACAATTTGTGAGACGATCCCAAACTCTGGTTCCAAATGTTATTCCAAAATTAATGTCATGGAGTGGCCAGACAAATGCCCGGACCGATATCCAATTGAGAACTTGTGGTGTGGTATAAAAAAAAAATGCTGTTTATGAAGCAAAACCAAGAAATGCACATTAATTGTAGAATGTCGTTAAAGACCGGCATGGTAGTCAACTGGAAAGCACAAGTCTCACAGTTCTGAGGTCCCGGGTTCATCCTGGACTCGCCTGTGTGGAGTTTGCATGTTCTTCCCATGGCTGCGTGAGTTTTCTCCAGGCACTCCTGTTTCCTCCCACATCCCCAAAACATGAAACATTAATTGGACACTCTAAATTGCCCCTAGGTGTGATTGTGAGGGCGGCGGCTGTTTGTCTCGATGTACCCTGCGATCGGCTGGCAACCAGTTCAGGGTGTACTTCCTGCTCGTTGACAGCTGGTATAGGCTCCAGCACTCCCGTGACCCTTGTGAGGAGAAGTGGCTTTGAAAATGAATGGGTGAATGGATGTCGTCAAAGAATTTTGGAGTTGAATCACAGCTGAAAGGTGCCAAAAGTTGGTTTACTCCCTGCCACACAGATATGAAGCAGTTATCAAAAAATAAATATAATAAAAAAAAACTATGGCCATACAACTAAATATTAATTTAGTGATTCAAAGGATTGGTAAATCCGAGAAACAAAAAAAAAAAATCCAAAAAAGATTTGAGTTTGTAAAGTCAACGGCAGAATGCTATTTTTTTTTAAACACCCCTTTCGCCAAATTGTCCAATTGCACAACCTTAAGACTGTATGCCAAGAATGCAGGGTCTTGCTGGTTTTCTGAGAATCTACTGCACCTACTGGTGATTTGTTTGACATGGACCAAAAAATTTATTTATATATTGAAAACGTGGATTATTGTTGTTACTCACATTGGACTATTTTGAACACAACTGTAATATGGTGTCAATTCACTTCCATGTGTTCGTCGGGACACAGCCCTTGGACTCCTTGATGTGGAGTCTCACGTTTTGCGTCAAACAACTCGTGTATAACACAAATTGCCTGTGTATTCACCCGCTAATAGTTTCATTCTATTGTCTTCTATAATTCACTTAATCAGTCTCACCACTTTTGAGTTTTATAAACGAGTTCACGACCGTTGTCCTGCAAGCTTCCTGTCTTGTTTTGTCCTGTTCTATCTTGTTCTGTCCTTGCCTCACAGGATGTAGCGCTATAGTTTCATGCAACATCCACATTTAATGTTTCCTTGTTGTATATATGTAATGATTTGCTTTTCTGATCCTCGTTATAATTTGTGGTTAGGCTTTGTGTGTGTCTCTCTCCCCCCTGTAGAAATTATGTTCGATTCGACTGATCCTCAATAAATTTAAATTATAAGACTGTGTTCCCTTGTCACTTTCTGCTTCACGTTTTGCAGCTTCAGGGCTTCGCGGGATGTTTATTCATCAATAAAAAATAATCAAAAAGTAAACATGGGAATATACAGCCATATCAGGAGATTGACATTGACATATTGATACAAGGTGCATGATTGGTTCCTGCCGCAACATCAACCAATGAAAGCACGAGTGGATTTATCTTGTGAGCTGATTAGTTGCACATGTTGTGTTCACGATCACTTTTTTTGTTCAAGCGATAACTTTTTTTTATTAGTGAGCCCCTTACAATGCCAGCTAAGTGCTGTGCTCCTGCAAAGGCATCCTGTGGGGAGCCCAAGAGGAAGAAGATCATGACCATCAGTGAAAAAGTGAACTCTTTAGATAGGATCAAAGAGGTCAGAGGTTATGCATCTGTGGGACGCCTTCATTGCGTAATTTCATCTACATTGCGGTAGATTAAGAAAGAGGAAGGACACTTCTGTAAAACTGCTTTGATAACCTTCAATAGGGAAGTGAAATGTGTGGAAACACTGTGTAATAAGAGGATTGTGAAATCGGAATCTACATTGGCTCTGATAAGCATTTTTTAGCGATAAAAAGTGAAAATCTGAATAAAAGCCAAACCTGCTGAGAGCAGGAAAAAGACATAGTTTAGACACTAACATGATCAGGACCAAAATCCAAATCTTACCCGATGACGAGAATGAAGAGGCTGAAGACAGGGTAGACTAACCTCAACCCGACACTAGCACTGCCAGGAGTAATTCTCCCCCTTGAGGATGAGGATTTTCGTCCATCAAAGGCTGATTTGAAAAATTTCAAAAATTGGTACGACCTCAGAAGTGTTCCTCTGTGTGGAGAGGCTTCCGCTGGTGACATGGACTGACAGTTTCAAAACCTCTACAGAAAGAAATGCTGAAGCTGACCAGGTTTTTAACATGGATGAAACAGGCCTTTTTTGGAAGGGGATACCTTCGCACATATTCCTCTTCAAGGACGAAGTGAAGAGGCCAGACTTCAAGCCCCACAAGGACTGCATGACTGTGATAATGTGCGGCAATGCTCCAGGCTTTATATTTAAGCAAGGCCTTACTTATAAAGCCACGCATCCACCGGCATTATTAAACAATTGATACAAGGCACGTGACTGGTCCCCGGTGTAACATTGACAAATGAGAGCATGTGTGGATTCATTTCGTTCGCTGATTGGCTGTGCATCATCGAAGCCTCACCCAGCAATATCCGTTCCATCCTTTCCTTTGTCCTTCCTTTCTGCCATTTTTGTCTACACTACTGACTGGGCTGTGCAGGAGGCCATGCAATGGACCAACAATATGACGGTGTGCAGATAGTTTCTACCCCCGAACACCACATCTCTAAATCAGCAGATGGATCAAAGTATCATGTGTACCTTTAAAGCACTCTAAACTTGCTCCACAATGGAGGGCCTCATCTTGATAGTTGATGACGACAATGAGGAATCAGTGCCCTTATTGATATCCACTCAGAGACAGTGACATTCGGAGTGGAAGGTCCTTAGCTGAAAGCCAGATGCACTGACCCACCCCGGAGGCTGGTGCTGTCACCCTCTTAGAGTCAACCTTGGCCCTATCGGTATGCCCCTTGCTCAGGAGCATCCATCAGATCGCTCCCAGGTTCTCTTGCAGCGCTTCACAATGCCCAATGTGGATGGCACCGATGAGTCAGACTCCACAAATGGAAAAAGAGAGCGTGGATAATCATGCACAATATGAAAAGGCAACAACCCATTGGATGCCAAGGGAAGAGAAGGGTGAGCCTATTCTCCCCAAATTAGTTGTCTCCAAAAGCGCGGATCACAAGAAGCAAGGTCTACTACTACTCTACCCCTCAGAGGGGGGTACATACAGCCTGTCTTCTGGGCACCCTTCAGGACTGCAAGAATCCTTCTGCGCATCCTCAACCGGTGTCTCAATATCCTAAGTGAACTGAGACAAAACAAGCTTTGGGCATGATAGACATGAGTTCGGATTCTAACAGCACATTGGAGTTCCCATTCTCGGTTCCTGGGCGATAGCACATCACAAATTTAAACCGTTTAAAGAAGAGTGCCCATCTGGGTTGTCTGGCATTTATCTTTTTAGCTGTCTTGAGATATTCCAAGTTCTTATGGTCGGTTAAGACCAGATAATGTTGCTCTGACTGCTAAAAGCTCCTGCTTCCCAGTGTCATAATTTTGTTTCGCTGACGTCATTTTTTTGGATAAAAATGCACCAGGGGTGCAATTTTCCATCCATGGGACTCCTCTGTGAGAGGACCACCTGTATCCCCAAATCCGACGCATCTACCTCTACGGCAAAATGCTGATCGGGATCCAGCAAGGTGAGAATCAGAGAGGAGGTAAAGCTTCGTCCGGTGGTAAGATGCCTCTCTTAAGGACAAAGACCAAGTAGAGCAGTTCAGAAAGGAGGTGGCCAGTGGCCTGGAAAGAATTGAAAGTACCCTGCTTCCTGGGAAATTGAAGCTCTGGTGCTTCCAGTACGAGTTACTCCAACGACTCCTTTAGCCACTAACCCTCTATGAGATCCCACTCTCAATGGTAGAAAAGAGATTGACCAGCTCGTTTGTGAGGAAGTGCCTTGGCCTTCCCAGTTGCCTCATCAGCATTGGGATCAACGGTAAAGGGATGTTACAGTTGCCCATTTCCAGCCTGGCAAAGGAGTACAAGTACGCCAACGTAAGACTGGAAATTATGCTACTGGATTCCAGCGATCCATTGGTAACCCAGACTGCCCCCATCCTGACCACTGGGTGGAAGTGGACACAGCTGGCTGCAACTGAACAGGCTGAGGCAGCACTCTGAGACAAGGACATCGTTGGCCGAGTGCAGGAGGGGGTGGAGTGGCCTTGGCCTCGGGGCAAGTAGACCAGCATGGAGTAAGGCAACTACTTCTGAGTGGCACAAGCTGGTGGTCCAGAAGGTACGTCGAGAAGAGGAAGCATAAAGGTGCACCCAAGCTGTGTCGCAGGCCAAACAAGGGCAGTGGTTGGGCTGGGAAGGAGTGGAGGCTAGGAAAATCACCTGGAAAGAGCTTTGGGAGATGGAGGCATTCAAGGGAAACTTTATCATCAGAGCGTAATTTGACATCTTGCCTTCTCCCACGAACCTAAACCAGTGATCCCAAGATCCCTGCCTGTTATGCCCAAGTCCTGCAACACTGAAGCACATCCTGGTTGGCTGCAAGACCAGCCTTACTCAAGGCCATTACACCTGGCGGCACAACCAAGTGCTGAGGCGTCCCGCTGGTGTTCTGGAGAACCAGCGGATGAGGATGAACACCCCCCATCCTTGTCAACCAACTGTCAACCAAGGCTGTTTGTTCGGGAAGGAGAGAGTCAAACCGGCCACACCAAGAAGCTACCAGAAAGTGGACAGCTGGGCAGTGCACGAGACTGGAAGCTGCTAGTAGACCTGGACAAGAAGCTCTGCTCTCCATCTGAGATTGCAACGACCACCCTATGACCAGATTTGGTCCTTTGGTTTGCCTCTCTCAACGAGCTTGAGAGAGGCACCATCGAGCTCAGAGTGCCCTGGCAGGGTGCAGCGGAGGAGACCTATGAGCGGAAGCAGCTGAGGTATTCAGGACTTACTTAAGCGAAACAGCAAGGCTGGAGAGCAGAGGAACACGTGGTGGAAGTTGGCTGCAGAGGGTTTATAGCTTCTTCAACATCAAGAATACTCAGAGATATGGGAGTCCGAGGGAAGGCCCATCAGCAGGCAGACAGAGATATCTCCAAGGCAGTGGAAAAGGCCAGCCAGTGGCTGTGGATAAAGAGGATTCCCCTTCTGACAGGGGAATGTGCCAGCCGTTCCCAGCGGACCCTCACAATACTTTTGATTCTCCCACGTCAGACCAGCATCTTCCCCCACCATCAGAGTGAACTCAGCACCAGGTGGTGATCAGGTTACAGCTCCACCCCTCCCTTCACCAGAGTGTCCAAGACATGTGGTCGCAAGTCCGATGACATGACCACAAAGTCGATCATTGAACTGCAACCTGGGCTGTCCTGGTGCCAGGTGCACATGTGGACACACTCAAGAGGAGTGGCACCAGAGCCCAAGTGGTGCGTAGAGGCGAGTCCAACTATACCTAGTTGCAACACATACAAACTCAGGGATCAAGGATCAAGGATCCCTGCCAAAGAGGTGACATTCCATGTCCTGAGAGTAGTTTCTGGAGCCAGGGATCGGATCGCCAAGGTCCCCGCCTCTGGCCGCCGCCCAACTCATATCGCACCCGACCCCTATTGCCCCTGTCACAGGTGGTGAGCCCATGGGAAGGGGGACCCATGTTACCCTTTCGGGCTGTGCCTGGCCGAGGTGCATGGGTCCAGGCCCAGCCACCACATGTTCGCCTTCGAGCCCCACATCCAGGCCTGGGCCCTGGTGACCCGCGTCCAGGCAAAGGAAACCATGATCCAACATTTGCACTCATCATAGGAGTTTTAAGAGTTGTACTTTGTCTGGTCACTCAACTAGGACGTTTTTGCCATGGGTGACCCGACCAGGGGTGTGAAGCCCCAGACAACTTAGCTCCTTGGATCATGGGGACATACAAATATATATAAATCCCTTCCTCAATCCGTCATCTTATCATGGTGGAAGGGTTTGTGTGTGTGTATATATATATATATATATATATATATATATATATAAGAGGCCCTGTAGCTCAGTGGTTAGAGCACTGGTTTGATAAACCAGGGGTTGTGGGTTCGTATCCCACTGGGGCCTCCACTCCCTGAGAAGGGTTGCGTCAGGAAGGGCATCCGGCGTAAAAATTGTGCCAAACATATGTGCGTTCGTCTGAGATGACACGCTGTGGCGACCCCGAAAGGGACAAGCCGAAAGAAACTTACTATATATATAGATAGAGAGAGAGAGAGAGAGAGAGAGAGAGAGAGAGAAAACCAAGTTCAAAATCTTTTTTCTTTCGCCTAGTCCCGTTTGGGGTCACCACGGCGTGTCATCTTTTTCCATCTAAGCCTATGTTGTGCATCCTCCTCTCTCACACCCACTGTCCTCATGTCCTTCCTCACGACATCCATCAACCTTTTTTTCAGCAGCTCCATCCTAAGCACCCTTTTACCAACATACTCGCACTCTTGTCTCTGAGCATATCCAAACCATTGAAGTCTGCTCTCTCTCACCTTGTCTCCAAAACATCCAACTTTGGCTGTCCCTCGAATGAGCTCATTTCTAATCCTATCCAACCTGTTCACACCAAGCGAGAACCTCAGCATCTTCATTTCTCCGACCTCAAGTTCTGCTTCCTGTTGTTTCTTTAGGCCCACTGTCTCTAATCTGTACATCATGGCCGGCCTCACCACTGTTTTTTAAACTTTGTCCTTCCTCCTGGCAGATACTCTTCTGTCACAAAGAACACCAGACACCTTCCGCCAACTGTTCCACCCCGCTTGGACCCGTTTCTTCACTTCTTTACCACACTCTCCATTACTCTGTTTTGTTGACCTCAAGTATTTGAAGTCGTCCAACTTCGCTAGCTCTTCTCCCTGGAGCTTCACTTTTCTCCGCCCCTCCCATTCACGCAATTATATTGTTTTACTTCGGCTAATCTTCATTCCTCTCCTTTCCAGTGCATGGCTCCATCTTTCTAATTGTTCCTCCGCCTGGTCTCTGCTTCCACTGCAGATCACAATATCATCTGCGAACATCATGGTCCAAGGGGAATCCAGTCTAACTTCGTCTGTCAGTCTATCCATTACTACTGCAAACAGGAAGGGGCTCAGCGCGGAACCCTAGTAGTCCCACCCCCACCTTAAATTCCTCTGACACACCAACGGCAAATCTCACCGCTGATCTGCTGCCCTCATACATTTCCTGTACTATTCTAATGTATTTCTCTGCCACACCTGACTTGCGCATGCGGTACCACAGTTATTCTCTTGGTACTCTGTCATAGGTTTTCTCCAGGTCTACAAAGATACAATGTAGCTCCTTCTGACCTTCTCTGAACTTTTACACAAGCATCTTAAAGGCAAATAGTGCATCTGTGGTACTCTTTCTAGGCATGAAACCATACTATTGCTCGCAATACTTACTTCTGTCCTGAGTCTAGCCTCCACTACTCTTACCCATAACTTCCTTGTGTTGCCCATAATCTTTATTCCGCTGTAGTTTCCACAGTTCTGAACAATGCCTTTGTTCTTAAAAATGGGGACTAGCACTCTTTCCCTCCATTCTTCTGGCATCTTTTCTCCCGCTAGTATTCTATTGAATAAGTTGGTCAAAAATTCCACAGCCACTTCACCAAATTGCTTCGATTATGCCATTGGTATGTCATCGGGACCAACTGTCTTTGCATTTTTTCATTCTGTTCTTGACTTTCTAACTTTTC
Organism: Syngnathoides biaculeatus; assembly: GCF_019802595.1. Lineage (NCBI taxonomy): Eukaryota > Metazoa > Chordata > Actinopteri > Syngnathiformes > Syngnathidae > Syngnathoides > Syngnathoides biaculeatus. Next base: position 34,408,841 of record NC_084644.1, read on the forward strand.
CCTTACTAATCAAAGCCACTTCCCGGTCATTCACATTTGCCTCTTCTACTCTACCTTCTCCCATTTTCTTCATTCATTAACTTCTCAAAGTACTCTTTCCATCTACTTCGTACACTACTGGCACCAGTCAACATATTTCCATCGCTATCCTTAATCACCTTTACTTGCTGCACATCCTTCCCATCTCTATCTCTCTGTCTGGCCAACCTGTAGAGCTCCTTTTCTCCTATAATAACACCCTCAATTTCAAATGTTAGTCTCATCACTCGATCTGATAGTCGTTTCACCTCCAAGACATTCTTAGCCAGCTCTTCCTTTAAAATAACCCGTAATCCATTTCTCTTCCCATCTACTCCGTGGTAGAATAATTTAAACCCTGCTCTGAAACTTGTAGCCTTACTCCCTTTCCTCTTGCTCTCTTGGATGCACAATATATCAACTTTTCTCCTAATCATCATGTCAGCTAACGCCTGACCTTTTCATAGTCCCAACATTCAAAGTCCCTACAAACAGCTGTAGGGTTTGTGCATTCCTCTTCAGCTTCCGACAAAGCTACTTTCCGCCTCTTTTTTGTCTTCGACCTACATTATCTGAATTTCTACCTGCGCCTTGTAGATTAACATTTCTGGGTGCGGGTGTAGGAAGCCCGGGCCACGACCTATCTGTTGTAGAATTTGTATGATGAATGCTCATATATGTTTGGCACAGTTTTACGCCAGATGGCCTTCCTGACACAACCCTCTGGATTTATCCGGGCTTGGGACCGGCCGACAGGTAGCACAATTAAGTGCTGCCCAACGGGCTGCAGATAATCAAAAAGAAGCAATCAAATACACAAAGTCAGCACAAAAGATACAATTTACATACTATCTTCTCTTTGTTAAAGTTAAGGTCAAATGAAAGCAATCACAATAAACACAGTCAGTACATAAGGTACGCAAATCACATACTACTTGTGTTAAAAATATAAAGGATATGGCGATTTAAAGAATACGTGGATGAAGGGGATTCAAACCACAATGGCCCTCACTAGTAGTTCAAGGTTGAGTCGACGATTGGTGTTTGGTCCTCGTTGTATACTGTACGTAGGTAATAATATTAGCGTGCTAGGCTAACTTGGGCCGAGCAGCTTCAATGCGAACAATACGGCACCAATTTGGATTATACAAGTTAAGACTTGTTAAATTTCCCAAGTCCTCACGGCCCTCGTTGTATAAGTTATGAAGTTACTCACGTTCAATGTTCCTTCAACATCTACGAAGTGATCACAAACGTGTCTCAATGACGTGTTAAGTTAAGGAATACTAGGCTGATAAGCAAGTTTAAGTTGGTGTTTCCACTCACCCAACTTCTTATTGGTACTGACTAGCCTCATTGTATGTGATACGTAAGGTTTTGCAGGATGTGTCAATGCTAGCGTTTGATGTTTTCTTCCTCAGTAAATATTGGAAAACAGACGCTTTCGTTGTTAGTGATCCTAGCTAGGCTAACTTGGGCCGAGCTGCTTTGACGCAAACAATATGACCTCAATTTTGGTACTAAGGTTGCACAGATGGTGGTTTTAGTCCACTGAAGTCGTCGCCAGAAGCGTCCCACTTCGAGTATTAACAACATTCGGTCCAAAATCAGCAGGATTTATCAAATTACGACCGAGCTGGTCATATATATATAATTTTAATATCACTGAGACAACCCAAAGAAATACAAAATTTTTCAAATAATTCAACTGATTTAGGCACAAAAAAAATCTAAACCTATCTGAACCTCTGTGATAAAGTAATTGTTAAATCACAAAGTCACTGTAACTAACCATAAACTTGGAAAAGGTGAATTCAATTTCACAAGCCACATCCAACTTGAATCCCACCATAGTTGTTGAATCAAGAAACAACTTAAAAATAATGTCAGAGAACATGAAGTAGGTAATGAAATCTCAAGAACCAATGCATCATGGAGAAATTAAAAAAAAGATGGGGGAAATAAAGTGATCGAAATCCATCAGTCTTGAAAAGGATACAAAGCCATTTTGGGGCTCCAGCAAACCACAGTCAGTGCCACTATCCAAAAATAGAGAAACTGGGGACGATAGAAAACCTTCCAGCAGTTGATGACCACTAAAATTACTTCAAGAGTGTGACGATGACTCATCCAGGGACGTCACAAAAGTACCTCAAGATCTAAAGACCTGGAGGCCTCGCTTGCCTCAGTTAAGATTAGTGTTCATGACTATCATAAGAACAAACAAACTAGGAAGTCCACCTCTGAATGGCTCCAAAAAAATAATTAAGATTTTGGAGAGACAAAGTCAAAGTCTGGACATGAATACAATTGAGATGCTGTGGTGCAACATTAAACGGGCAGTTCATGCGAGAAAACCTCCAATATGACGGGGTTAAAACAATTCTACAAATTAGAGTGGGACAAAATTCCTACATTGCAATGTGAAAGACTCATTATCACAAACTTCCACAAACGTTTGATTTCAGTTATTGGAGCCAAGGTTGGCACAACCCGTTATTAGGTTCATGGAGCAATGAAATTTTCACAGAGGGTCAGAAAGGTTTAGATTTTTTTTTGTGCCTTAAAAAATGTAATTGTTATTTGAAAACACCATTTTGTATTTCCATTGGTTGTCTCTGAGTGATATTAAAATTGGTTTGCTGATTTAAAACCTTTGTGTGTGATAGATATAAAACCAGCCAGACAAAAAAACAGAACTCAGGAGGGAGACAAATATGTTTTCATGGCACTGTATAAGGTAACAGCATTACCAGATTATTAACAACCTTTTATTTCTCAGAGTTTGTGTAAATGTTTTAGCACTAGTTAAAATTAAATGGAAAAAATTGCCATTTAATGTTATTTAATTTCCCAAAATATTTTCTACAAGTGTCAGCAAATACCATGCATGATTGTCTATCCCAACGTATGTCCTTAAAGGAAGAGAATCACACTGAGTTACCTTTTCCCTCTCCATGCACATAATTGATGGTCTTAGATTAAGATGTAAAAATAATATGTAATTCAGGGGTCTCTTTAGAGGTTGGGTCTGATTTTTTTTTATGTTGTTAGTCCATGCTTCACAAATAGGTTTTCTATGTGTTTTAAAAGTGTATAGTTTGAGGGAGTTGGTGAATAGGGGAAGTTGGGATCCCTGACAGAATTGTAAAGTGACAGAATGAAGAGATGTCTCCGAATGATTAATGTTCCTCCTTGCCTTGCCTAAGAGGTCCCACATTGCCTATGCATATCTAACCTTACAGCAGTGTTTTATAAAGCTTAATTTCTTAAACTTGCAGCTTTCTGTCTTTTTAGAAACATGCGTCTCTTCTTCAGGGATAAACTCTTGCTTTTAGGGTTGAATTTGTTCAGATCCAGCAGCCTAAAAAATTTGTCATTATCGTCATTTATGCAGTGGCTGTGGAGGACATGGATTCATATTTTTGCTGTTTATTTAAAGGGTTTAAATATAAATTTCCCTTCAATGGGACATGGCAAGATTATGGATGGAAATGTGTATTGAAGAATTGAAAGTGAGTCTATAAGTGTCAGAACCAAAAGTTTTGAATTTATACTTAAATAATAATTTGACAATTTAAGCAGTTGAAAACAACTAACCAAAATGTGGATCTATTTAATGGCGATTGTGGTAAATTCTTGTTAGTATTTGTAAATTATGCAAAACTACCTATCTTTTAAAAAGAAATATTCATTCTTTTAATGTCCATTGCCAAATTTATATTTTACTTTCTGCCCTTATTTTAAATATGTTTTCGTCCGTCATGTTGATACTGAAAGAGATGTAGAACAACAGTGACCCCTGCTGCAGCTTTTTAATACAGGAAAACCCCACAATAAGTGTCAGGGGGAAATAGCCCATTAAATTATACTATTGCATGTTAATGGCTATCGGGTAAAGGGCTCACATAAAATATTAACTCTTGGTTAATATTTTATCAAGTAATTTTGAATTTAGTTGGAATTCATATTTGATATAAATACATAAGTCAGTGGCCAGCACGGTGGAGCAGCTGGTAAAGCATTGGCCTCACAGTTCTGAGGTCTCGGGTTCGATCCCGGCCCTGCCTCTGTGGAGTTTGCATGTTCTCCCCGTGCCTGTGTGGGTTTTCTCTGGGCACTCCGGTTTTCTCCCACGTCCCAAAAACATGCAACATTAATTGGACACTTTAAATTGCCCCTCGGTGTGATTGTGAGTGCAGCTGTTTGTCGCTATTTGGCCCTGCAGTTGGCTGGCAACCAGTTCAGGGTGTACCCCACCTCCTGCCCGTTGACAGCTGGGATACGTTCCAGCACTCCCTCGTGAGGATAAGTGGCAAAGAAAATGGATGGATTGATGGGAATAACTAAGTGGGACATACTATTCTCAAATTGCAAATGTCCCCAACCCGTACATGCACACATACAGTAGAACCTAGATCTAACAGAACTGGATATCTGATCAAATGGACAGTCAGGAGTGAAAAATGTGAGAGCGGTATAAACTTGTGTTTTAGTCAAAATGATTTATTGCCTATGACATCACTTGGCATGCTGCTACTCAGTGTATGTGCCCGACGACGTCACCTCTAGGGACACGTCAATTGACGTAACGTCCGGTGACCATTGTCGGATAGGTTGCCATACCACAAATAGCAATGGAGCGAATTGATAACATTTGGGGTGTATGGTTTAGGTTCATGTGTTGAGCTGAGCCCTAGCACCAACTCTCAAATTGAACACCAGATGTCGCCAAACAAAATTATACTTGATTGGGTCACCAGTCCAGCAAAACTCTCTCTGATAAACGTAGCTTACGCACTTACTTCTCATTGCATTTCATACGTATACCAAAGTCAGTAATCTTATATAAACCTGATTATTTTTCATATCTTTGTATTACATACATATATCGGGGTTAGCAACCTTAAGAACCCAATTATTGTTATATCTTTGTATTCACATCTTATTTCTGACATAAAGACGGCAACAGGATGCACCTGTCGGGTCACACCCAAAGTTTTTTCAAGACTGTTGCAGCATCAAGTTACTGAACAGGAAGCCTGTCACACTCGAATCACCACGCAGCATGTCTGCAAGCAGAAATAGATTTAAACTATTTTTCCATTAACTTTTACCAGAAAATAAGATGCTTTGAAACAGCTTTGTGAAAAGAATATAACCTGTGCGTGGCTGTCTCTCTCAGACAAGGCAACACATGACGAGCAACCAACTAAAACAAGCCTGAGAACGCATGACAGAATTCACAAGAATGTTGATAAATTTATGCTATTGTTCAAAACTAGGGTGAAACCGAACGAGAGTTGTGGTTACATTTTTTAAAGATGCATTTATTAATTAAAGGGAAAATGACAAAATTGAGTGAAGCTAAGAAGGGCGTGACAAGTCAAGCCAGGAATGGCGAAAGGGGCCAGATAGGATGAACCAAGGGAGGCCCTTCCCACTAGGCGTGGATTCTGCCAACATTTTCCAGAATGTTCCACCAAAAAGCTATAAAAACCTTGGATACAGAAGTTCGGGGCTTTTTGTTTGGTTTTCGCTGACAAAGAGACAAGGTCTTTCTATAGGTGTAGTAGTCATGCGGCAAGCTGGCGGGGAGAAAGTATTTGGCAACTTGGAATGCTTAATTTGACGACTCCTTTTGAGATTGGGCGCAAGTAAAACTACTATAATAAGGTAATGGCAGGATAATACCAGCGATATTACGTGTTTACCTATGAAGGGCAAGTTGGCTTGACAATTTATCCTTAATCCCGAATACCCTTATTATTAAATTAGACTTCAAGCTATATAGGACTTGATCAACCCTAACAGGCTCACTCAAAAATGTCTATTTTCCCTAATTTCTGATGCTTTTAGATGCTTTGAATCTCACTTCATTTACATTGCTTTTTGCTAATTTTATCATTTATCTCATCCTTCTTACCATCAGTTTTATCATTTTAACCATTTTTACTTTTATTGATTTATGTTCAATTAACATTGAATTTTGCCTTAACATCGCAACTTTACCTCACGTCTGGCAGGGATAACTGTATAATGAATGTTATCTGAACAATTTTCATCATTTTATTAAATTCTTAAAATTTCCATCTTCATCTATCTTTGTCATTCTTATATGGAGTTATCTCATTATTACCATTCTACCTCATTAAAGATCGAACGTCATCGACATTAACATCATTTATTTGTAAAAATTATATTTTAATCAGTCACTCATTGATAATCTCCGGCTTAAGATAAAACAAATCCGTACGATCCTAATAAGGATTGTTAAATTTATTAGGTCAATGACAAGTGCAATCGATTCATAAGAGATGGAGCTGCTGTAAAAGCAGAGCGAACACTTTGTCACCTTGTTACTCTGAAAGGTTACTCGACAAGGCTGATAAGTGGGGGCAGACCGGACTGGCTCTGCAAAACTAAAGGCAGTTAGTACACCTAGGCGAATTCATCTCGACACCCATTTAAGAAGCTCCCGTCCTCCTGCACGCACGGCTGAGGTAAAGGGGTAGCTTAACCCTTTAACTGGAGAGTCGGTCAGGACATTTCTCCTGATTATTCCTGCGGATAAGCGGAATCTGACACCAGAAAAGGACTTGCATTAGATGAAAAACAAAATGGCGGTGCATCTGTTGACCATAAAATGAGTTACATCCACTGAAAACAAGGTCAGGTCATGTTTCCTGGCATTGCCACCGTCTCTAATCCGTACATCATGGCGGCCTAACCAGTGTTTTATAGACTTTGCCCTTCAATAGTAGAGACTCTTGTGTCACATAACACACCAGACACTTTCCGCCAGCTGTTCCAACCTGCTTGGACCCGTTTCGTCAATTTCTTACAACACTCACCATTGCTCTGGATTTTTGACCCCTCGTATTTGAAGCCGTCCACCCTCGCTATCTCTCCTCCCTGTAGCCTCATTCTTCCCCCTCCATCCCACTCATTTACGCACATATTCTGTTTTACTTCAGCTAATCTTCATTCCTCTCCTTTCCAGTCCGTGCCTCCATCTTTTTAATTGTTCCTCCACCTGCTCCCTGCTTTCACTGCATATCACAATATCATCTGCAGACACCAAGGTCCAAGGGGATTCCAATCTAACCTCATCTGTCAGTTTATCCATTACCACAGCAAACAGGAAGGGGCTCAGCGCTGAACCCTGATACAATCCCACCTTCACCTTAAATTCTTCTATTACGCCTACGGCACACCTCACCACTATTCTGCTGCCAATTACATGTCCTGTAGAATTCTAACATATTTCTCCGCCACACCAGACTTCCACATGCAGTACCACAGTTCCTCTCTTAGTATTCTGTCATAGGCTTTCTATAGATCTACAAAGACACAATGTAACTCCTTCTGACGTTCTCTGTACTTTTCAATGAGCATCCTCAAGGCAAATAATGCATCTGTGTACTCTTTCTTGGCGGAAGGGAGGAGCTCCCAGAAGACTGGGCTACTACAGCCAAGGTGATAAGAGAGACAGGCAGGAGAGTACTTGGTGTGTCTTCTGGTAGGAAAGGGGAGAAGGAGACCTGGTGGTTGAACCCCAAAATACAGGAAGTCATACAAGAAAAGAGATTAGTGAAGAAGTGGGACAGTGAGAGGACTGAGGAGAGGCAAAATGAATACATTGAGACGTGACGTAGGGAAAAGGTAGACGTGGCGAAGGCTAAACAACAGGCATATGATGACATGTACACCAGGCTGGACACGAAAGAAGGAGAAAAGGATCTCTACAGGTTGGCCAGACAGAGCGATAGAGATGGGAAGGATGTGCAGCAGGTTATTAGTAGATGGAAAGAGTACTTTGAGAAGTTGATGAGTGAATAAAATGGGAGAAAAGGTAGAGTAGAAGAGGCAAGCTTGAATGTCTGGCAAGTGGCTTTAATTAATAAGGGAGAAGTAAAAAGGCACTCAACAGAATGACGAATGGAAGGACAGTTGGTCCCGCTGACATACCAGTGGAGGTATGGAAGCAATTTGGTGAGGTGGCTGTGGAGTTTTTGACCAACTTATTCAATAGAATACTCGCGTGAGAGAAGATGCCAGAAGAATGGAGGAAAAGTGTGCTCGTCCCCATTTTTAAAAACAAAGGTGATGTTCAGAACCGTGGAAACTACAGAGGAATAAAGGTGATGAGCCACACAATGAAGTTATGGGAAAGAGTAGTGGGACAGTGAGAGAACTGAGGAGAGGGAAAATGAATACATTAAGATGTGACCAAGGGCAAAGGTCGACGTGGCGAAGGCTAAACAACAGGCATATGACGACATACACCAGGCTGGACACGAAAGAAGGAGAAAAGGATCTCTACAGGTTGGCCAGACAGAGAGATAGAGTTGGGAGCAGCAGGTACGGGTGATTACAGCTGTAAATGGAATTGTGTTGACTTGTGCCAGTTGTGTGCTTAATAGATGGAAAGAATACTTTGAGAAGTTGATGACTGAAGAAAACAGGTGGTGACCAGGATGTGAAGACACCTTTACAATATTAGTGGCTCTGCTATGATAGCGGGAGTTTGCAATTTGTTGTAGGGAGGCCAGAGAGCAGCGAGTGATCTTATGGGCACTGTTGATTACTCTTTGTAGAGCTTTCCTGTCTGCTGCTGCACATCCAGCATACCACACTGTCATGCAGTATGTGAGGATGCTCTCCGCTGTTTTTCTGGAAAAAGCTTACAGCAGCTGAGCTTCCAGTTTTTTCTACCTGAGCACTCTCAGGATGTGGAGTCGCTGCTGGGCCTTTTTCACCACCACGGTGGTATTTACAGTCCACGTGGTTTGTCTGTGATGTAGACTCCCAGAAATCTGAAGGAGTGGACCCTCTCCACACACTCCCCATTGATGAACAGTGGGATCGGCTCGACGCAGCACTTCTGGATGTCCAGGATGATTTCCGTCGTTTTTGTGGTGTTCAGTTTTAGGTTGTTTGCAGAAAAACACTTTGACAATTTTCCAATCTCATCTCTGTAGGCAGACTCATTTCCTTTTGTGATGAGCCTGATCACAGTGATGAGCAAACTTGATAATGGAGTTGCTGGATGAGCTGGTATCCAGTCATATGTGGACAGAGAGTACAGCAGAGGGCTCAGTATACACCCTTGGAGGGATCCAGTGCAGAGGGTGATTGTGGAAGAGCGGTATGGGCCAAGTCTGACAGACTGTGGACAGTTTGTGAGGAGGTCTTTAATCCAGCATCCGATGGAAGGATATAGTCCAAAGAGGGATAGTTTGTTAAACAAAATACCTGAGAGGATGCTATTAAAGGCTGAGCTACCGTCTATGAAAAGAATCCTAACATAGTTCCCTTGGCATTCCAGGTGGCTCAGTACAGTGTGGAGAGCTATTGCGATAGCATCCTCGGTGGACCAGTTTCCTCTATAGGCAAACTGGTAGCGGTCAAGTGAGGGAGAGAGTGAACCCTTACATGGCGTGCAACCAGCCTCTCGAAGCACTAAATGATCACAGGTGTGAGTGGAGGAGGCTTGTAATCAGTTGACTGTCAATTGCCAATTGTCAGTACCTTCCCCGGCACTCCATCTGGACAAGCAGCTTTCCTGGTGTTTACAGTCCTGAGCACGCCTCTCACTTCAGGCCATGTTTTAATTGTCTTTGTTTGAGGCCTTGTTTGTTTATGTAGGGGGGAGGGGGTATGTGGGAGTAAGGGTGAAGCAGACATGATTGGATCCAGCAAGGTGGAGGAGAGGGGAGGCCCTGTATGCATGTTTAATGTTGGAGTAAACATGGTCCAGGGTTTTGTCTGCTCTGGTGGGACGGATTTGAGTAAGACACTCTTTAAACACGCCTGGTTGAAGTCACCAGCAACAATCAATACTTTGTATGGGTGGGCGATCTGCTGTTTGTTTACAGTCACAAACAGACGGCTAACTGCTGTGCTAACGTAAGCATCCGGTAGGATATAAACAGCCACCACTATGATGACGGTTACCTCCCACGGTAGATAAAAGGGTCTGCAAGGACAGAACTAAATCAGGAGAACAGTGGGTGTCGACGATCCAGCTGTTTGAACACCATTCATTATGCACATCGTAACAAAGCCCTCCCACTCTGAATTTACCAGAGACTTTGGTTCAATCTTGTCTATGTAGCGTGCGACCTGCTAGCATGACTGCAGCATCAGTGATTCGCGGGTGTAGCCACGTCTCCGTGATGAAAATAATACTGCAATTCCGGACAAAGCTGCTTGTAGCTTATTGTAATTCCAATTCATCTGTTTTGTGGTTAATGGATCTTGCTTTGGTCAAAAAGATGCTTGGAAGTGCAGATCTGTGAGGTTGCTTTCTTAGCTTCGCAGCCAGGCCCGCCCGACATCGTTTACGCTCCCTCCGGCTTCTCCTTCACCTGTTGAGAGCAGCCATCCACGGAGATCCCGGTGGTCTCGCGATGTCCTCCAGAATATTGTTTTCTTTTTGGTATTCCTTTGTTATGGATAAGTTATGCTTCAGTCCGAGAACGATCAGGTCTTGGAAGTCATATGCTTTGCTAAAAATATTAGACAATTAGAATAGAAATAATGGAAAATTTCTAAAGAAATTCCACAGAAACATTCCACAGAAATGCTATAGAAATTCATCAGAACTTTTGGACGCAATTTCTATAGAACTGTTCTAAAGAAATTGTTCTAAAGAACTTTAGGACCCAAGTTTTATTGAACTGTGTTCTGAAGAAAGTTCTATAGGAATGTTCGAAAGAACTGAAACAACATTACTTCTATATTGTATTCGTAAACTGCATTAACGTGACAATCCCACATACAATCAACGTTGCCTTAGAACATAAAAAAAAAACATTGCCATGCTACATGGTAATTGGGCCATCACAATATTATAGATTGAAACCTTTATTATGACGTGTGAAACCAGACCGTTTTTTTAATCAAACTACAGACAATTACAAACAATTGGGTCATTCAGCCCACAGTAATACATGTATGTTTAACATTTAGAACAAATGTTTTTTTTTTATGTCATTTAGAACAAATAACTTTTTTTTTCCTGTCATTTAGAACAAATAACTTTTTGCTTAAATTATGTTACGACAAAATAAAATATAACATTCCACAATGTGAACTTTATATGTCTCTTATATTTACTGTCCATCTGGGATCCTCCCGTCCTGTTTCCTGCCACTGCCACCACGTCTTGTCAGGCGCATATTTCAGGCATGACGGGACCATGCTTTGTACATCCCTTAGGGTCCCCTCATGGTTTCTCAAGACACATTGTGAGTTCAAAATTAAGAGACTTGGTTATTATTACGTCTGGCAAACACTAAAACTATCAGTTAGGAATCTATCAAATGCAAGAATCCATATTTTGTTTATAGAAAGAGCATTTGAAGTACTGTAATTTTTTGTACGTAATGCGCTAGTTTTTCCAAAAATATTTTTCAAAAAGTAAATAGAGCACATTGGTGGATGAAAAATAAAAAATACAATCACGTTGTATAGTCGTATACATTTTGATATGATATCCGATCCCTTATGTTACACATTTTTATATACTACGGTAATGTGCGCCACCAACCTGAACCCTGACCTCCTCAGGGTAGCATGTCATTTTATGTTTGTCAGCTTAGCATATTTCTTGCTACTGCACCATCGGAAATGACTGCCCATGAGTTTGTTTTAACTTAAACTAAGACAAAGAAATGTCGACTACAAGGGCTAGTTGTCCAGCTGATTTTAAAAGAAATGTGTTATCACTCCTGCCAATGTCGGGGCCAACCCCGAAGTACCGCGGCAGTCCAAAATAACGAGAGCTCAATGGCTTCAGGTGGCTATCAAAACAACGTGAGCTCAAACTAAGTAGTATGAGCGTAATGGGCACATTATAGTATTAACCCATTCGTGATCCAGGTCCAGCAAGGATGGAAGAACCAGCCAAGCCACGCTGACGTTGCAACTGGTACTGACTCGCTGCTGACGCAGATTCACGCTGCAGTCGCTACGGATCCACTACCAAGCAAGGCTCATGTCGCTGTCGCAACGGATCTGCTGCCGAGACACGCCCACGTTGCAGTTTCGACGGACTCGTTAATGACTTATGCCCACATGGCAGCTGGAACTGACCCGCCCCCGAGACACGCCCACGTGGCAATTTCAACTGACTCTCTGCCTACTCTCGTTCATGTCGCTGTGGGAACGGATCCGCCACCGCGCCACACCCACGTTGCTGTATCAACGAATGGACTGCAAGCTCACGTGACGGTGGGAACAGCTCCGGCGCCTTGCCAGGCTCACATCGTGGTTTTTACAGACGCGCTGTTGACCAATTCTCATGTCACGGCATCCATCGACTTCTCCCCCAGCTGAGCCCACGTTGCACGTGGCAGCAAATTCACCACCGCGTCACACTCACATCGCAGTGGCGACAGGCTTCCGGGCGGTCGTCGAAGGAGAACGATGGAATTTACTATCGAAGATGGTTCTGCCAGAGTGTCCGCAACGTGTGTTTTCCAAAAGAACAGGATTCAGAAACGTAGTGCAGAGGGTTTGAGTTCCGAGGATGGAGGGAATTCTGATAAAGAGCTATTTTCCTCCTGTTAAGAGGGGGAGGACCTTATCATCCCCGTTGCTCCAGGCTGTCCCCAATGATACTGGAGTGCCAAGGCAAACACCACGGGTGCAACAACGCAGCGCTGTGCCACCTGTGCGAATTCCGCAGCCACCTCACGCTCCTGTCCAGGAGGAGGAGGAGGTGTTGATGGCGCCGCTGCCTTCTTGCATTCCCGTCCAGGAGGATTTGGTGATGGTGCCGCTGCCTTCTCACATTCCCGTCCAGGAGGAGGTGGTGATGTCACCGTCGCCTCACGTTGCCGTCCAGGAGGGGGTGGTGAAGTCCTAGGTGAGGGACCAGACAAAGTACGGCTCTAAAACCCCGATGACAAGTGCAAATGTTGGATCTTTGTTTCCGTTGCCCGGAAGCAGGTCACCGGGGCCCCCCTCTGGAGCCAGGCCTGGAGGTGGGGCAGAAAGGCGACCGTGTGGTGGCTGGGCCTGCAACCATGGGGCTCAGCCGGGCACAGCTCGAAAGGGTTACATTGGTCCCACTTCCCATGGGCTCACCACCTGTAAGAGGGGCCATATGGGAATGTTCATCATAGCAATGTGAGCTGGGTGGTGGCCAAAGGTGGGATAATGGCAATCCGTTCCTCAGCTATAGAAAGTACATTTAGGGACATGGAATGCCATCTCTTTGGCAGGGAAGGAGCCCGAGGTGGTGCGTGAGACTGAGAAGTTCCGACTAGATATAGCTCGCCTCTTTGCCCTGGTTGGGCTCTGGTACCACTCCTCTTGAAAGGGGTTGGACTCTGTTCCACTTTGGAGTTGCCCACGGTGAGAGATGCCAACCACATGTGGGTATGCTTATTGTCCCCCCCCCCCCAGCTCGGGGGCTGTATGTTGGGGTTTACCCCGGTGGAGGAGAGGGTAGCCTTCCTCCTGTTGTTTGTGCCTATGCATCAAACAGCTGTTCAGAGTACCCAGCTTTTTGGGAGCCTTAACCCTCTCCAGCACTCCCTCTGGGGACTCCATCATTCTGCCCATGTGGGCAATGACAGTGAGACCTGGAAGGGCGTGATTGGAAAGAATGGCACCCCGAGAATACCCAAATGGAGTTCTGTTAGTGGACTTCTGTCCTCATCACGGATTGTCCATAATGAACATAATGTTCAGGCATAAGGGTATCCACATGTGCACATGGCACCAGGATACCAGAGGCCGCAGTTCAATGATTAACTTTGTCGTTTTCGGCCCTGCGACCGCATGTATTGGACACTCGGGTGAAGAGAGGGGTGGAGCTGTCAACTGATCACCACCTGGTCCTGAGTTGGCGCCGATATGCCGGTCTGAGTAGCAGGCCCAAACGTATTGTGAGGGTCTGCTGGGAATGGCTGGCAGATTCCCCTGTCAGAAGGAATTCTAACTCCCACCTCCGAAAGAACTTTGCTGGGTCCTGTTCTAGCCAGTTCATTATGTCATGAGCACGAGGCACGGGACTGTACCAAATTGCGGGACTCCAAGGTGAGCGCATGATCTTAAGTCTGGTTTTATTCCAGAGTAAGGTTGAACACAAATAAGCAGTCCAAAACAGGTGGAAGCACAAAAACGCAAGGAAAGAGGGAAGATCCAAAAACGTGCACAAGGTCCAATGACTATGAGGCAAGCTTAGAAACATGGCAAGATGTAATAAAACTAAAATGGCACAGGCTTGCTGTAACAAAGGAATGCTCTCTACAAAACCTGTAAACTTACGCACAATAACGAAGTTTCCCAAATGCAGTAATGCAAACGCAATGAACTGTCAAATGCCGATGAAACATTTAAAGCTTAAATGCCTGGTCCAATTGGCGTCCAATGCAGAGCAGCTGTGGAACTCCTGTCAGAGGCAATACCACTAAGGGCCATGCCCCTGACAGGTGGATAAAAACCTCCTTGGTGGCAGAACCTTGTAAGTGGATGAGATTCGCCCAGAGTTCCTAAAGGCTCTGAATGTTTTGGGGCTGTCCTGGTTGACACACCTCTGCTACATCACGTGGACATCGGGGAGAATGCCTCTGGATTGGCCGACTGGGCTGGTGGTCCCCCTTTTTAAGACGAGGGACTGGAGGGTTTATTCCAACTATAGGGGGATCACACTCTTCAGCCTCCCTGATAAGGTCTATTCAGGGGTGCTGGAGATGAGGGATCTGTCAGGAAGTCAAATCTCAGATCCAGAAAGAGCAATGTGTTTTTTTTTCCCTGGGCGTGGAACATTGGACCAGCTCTACACCCTCGGCAGGATCCTTGAGGATAAGAGTTCGCGCAACCAGTCTACATGTGTTTTGTGAACTTGGAGAAGGCGTTTGATCGTGTCCCTTAGGGAGTCTTGTGGGTGGTTCTTCTGGAGTATGGGGTACTGAACACCCTGATAGGGGCTGTTCAATCCAGAGTTTGGTCCACATTCCCGGAAATAAGTCGGACTCGTTTCCAGTGAGAGTTGGACTCTGCCAAGGTTGCCCATTGTCACCGATTTTGTTCATAACTTTTATGGGCAGAATCTCTCGGCGCAGCCGAGGCGTAGAGGGTTTGGTGGCCTCAGCTACATCTCTGCTCTTTGCAGATGATGTGGTCCTGTTGGCTTCATCAAACCGTGATCTCCAACGCTCACTGGAGCGGTTTGCAGCCGAGTGTGAAGCAGCTGGAATGAGAATTGGCACCTCCAAATCTGAGACCATGGTCCTCAGTCGGAAAAGGGTGGCATGCCCTCTCTGGGTCGGGATGAGATCCTGCCCCAAGTGGAGGAAATAAAGTATTTTGGAGTCTTGTTCACGTGTGAGGGAAGAATGGAGCAGGAGATTGACAGATGGATCAGTGCAGCGTCTGCAGTGATGCAGTCTTTGTATCGCTCCGTTGTGGTGAAGAGGGTGCTCAGTTGAAAGGCAAACCTCTCAATTTACCAGTCAATCTACGTTCCTACCCTCACCTATGGGCACGAGCTGTGGGTCCTGACTGAAAGAAAGAACAAGATCCCGGATATAAGCGGCCAAAATGATTTTCCGCCGCAGGGTGTCCAGCCTCTCCCTTAGAGATAGGGTGAGAAGCTCGGTCATCCAGGAGGGGCTCAGTGTCGAGGCACTGCTCCTCTACATTGAGAGACACCAGATGAGGTGGCTGGGGCATTTGATTTGAATGTCTCCCAGACACCTCCTTGGTGAGGT
The DNA here is from genome assembly GCF_019802595.1 of Syngnathoides biaculeatus. Lineage (NCBI taxonomy): Eukaryota > Metazoa > Chordata > Actinopteri > Syngnathiformes > Syngnathidae > Syngnathoides > Syngnathoides biaculeatus. Next base: position 34,424,590 of record NC_084644.1, read on the forward strand.
GTTCCGGGCATGTCCCACTGGAAAGAGACCCTGAAGACGACCCAGGACATGCTGGAGAGACAGTTACCTCGGCTGGTTTAGGAATACTTCGGGATCCCTCCGGAAGAACTGGAAGAAGTGACTGGGGAAAGGGACGTCTGGGAATCCCTGCTGAAGCTACTTCCCCCACAACCCAACCAAAAAAAGCAGTAGATAGATGGCTGGATGGATGGATGGCTGCATGGAATTATCACTTACACAGCAGAAAGATGGAATTCTTGGGACTGAAGTGGTCATATGTGATAAATTTGGGGATTATTTGTTCTATTAATCACACTTCACAGTCTTTACTGACAATAACCCCCTCACATACGTCCTAACCATTGCTAAACTAAAAGCAGTGGGACATCAATGCGTGGGAACACTGGCCGATTTCCAGTTTGACATCAAGTATCGGCCTGGCAAAACACACATCAACGCCTTATCCCACCTTATCCCATTGTCCCTTGGATAATGACACCTTCCTGGCTGAGTGAACCAAGGAGTTAACTGATGAGGCAGTATGTGCACTTTAGGAAGGGGGCCAGAGGGCACAGCAAGGTGACATGGCCTGTGTGCCAGCCCTCAACCTCACATCTCAAAACCGACATGAAGTTGAGTCTCTGGAGACTATCAGTCCCAGTGAGCTGGTGTGAGAGCAAAGGAAGGAACCTACAATAGGGAAACTTATAAACATGAAGAAAAGCAATTCACCATTGACAGAGGAAGACAATGGGGATTTTGACACTGACACAAGATGGTTGTCTAGAGAATGGAAGGGGCTACACTGAAGAGATGATCTTCTCTTTATATGAGTGCAGGAAAAGAACAGCTGGTCCTTTTCGTCACGTACAAGCACACATTGCTTAACTAGCTACACAACAAAATAGGGGACCTGGGTGTTGAGAACGTCTTTCACACTGGCACGAACACGATTCTACTGGCCTTTCATGAAAAGAAAAAGACAAGAGTATGTGACCAGAAAATGCATCTGTATTAAACAGAAGAAGCCAGTTACACACAATAGCCATGGGAGCCGAATGTGAACTACTCCTCTTGAATTGGTGCATATTGGAGGCCTCCAGAGGTGGGCGCAAGTATATTCTAGTAGTGGGTGTCCACTTCACCAGGTTTCCGCAGGCCTACCGACCAGAAACAAACCGAGCAAAAGTGCCGCTGAGTGGCTCTTGAATGATTTCATTCCCCGATTTGGGTATCCAGCCAAACTCCACCATGGTCAGGGTCGGAAGTTGAAAATGAACTTTTCAAGACACTTAGACAAGTTAGCTGGGGTAGCCCATTCGACATCTCTATACCATCCCCAAGGCAATCCGGCTGAAAGATTAAATCGCACGCTCCTGCCAATACTCCAGACCTTGGAGGAGAAGGAGAGTGGAGAGCTCATCGGCATACAATTGCACAAAACATGAGGCCACTGTCACCAACATGCGACAAGGGGTTGGACCCAAATGCAGGACTCAGAGTCAGTGACCTGATGTTGAAGGTGGTTTTATTCCAGGCAGAGGTCATACACAGGTAAGCAGTCCAAAAAAAGGCAGAGGCAGAAAAACAAGAGGCAACAGGTAGGGTCAATAAACATGGAAATGAGGTCAGATTACTCCTAGGGAAAAAGCAAGACTTGACTTAGCTGTGGTGGCACAGGAACGCTGGCTGTGACAACGAGGCAAATACACAACAAGAGCCTCGTGTACTCATGTCATGCACAATGAACTGGCCACTGACAATGACAAAGTCTTGTGTGCCTACCCTAATTAGTGTCAATAAGGTGCAGGTGAGGAGCTGCTGCCAGAGGGAGCTGCGCACAGGACAGTGGCCTGGCCACGCCCATGACAGAGTCCCCTTCCAAGGCGCGGATCCTAAACGCGATAAAACAAAAAAAAAAACTACCGACCAGGTGTGGGCAGAAGGGGGCCAGGGGGATGACACAAAACCCACACCCAAGTCTGTCTGGTGACCTTCCAGGACACCGAAAGTGAGGAGCGGGGATGAGCAGTTCAGGTGGTCGACTAAAACGCCAAGCACCAGGATCCTTACGGGGTGACTCAGGTGGCCGTCCATGAGGAGGGTCCCAATGGCAAAGCAGGAACCAGACAGGAGCACGTGACAGCTGCGGATGAACCCCCGCCAAGGCATGGTCAAGAGGCTGTGGCTGCTGCTTCTGGTCTAGCAACAGCAAGGCATGGTCAAGAGGCTGTGGCTGCTGCTGGTTGAGCACCACCAAGGTATGGTCGAGCGGCAGCTGGGGCACAACCGAAGTGTGGGCGTGAGGTGGCTGGGACACCACTGGGGCATAGACGAGAGGCGGCTGAGGCACCACGGGACATGGGGGTGGTGTGGCTAGGGTGCCCCACGACATGAGCAAGAGGTGGCTTCTGGTCCGCCACTACCGAGACATGAACATGATAAACTGTCCACCAATTCACGATTGAGCCTAGATCATTTTATGGCTCTGTACAGAGTCAATGCCCATTACCCGCATACACTGTTGATGGTATTCCACCAGTATTTGAACCATTGCTCAAAGCTAGAATAATTGTACAACAATGTGACAGTTCACCAGTTCAAATGCTGATATTTCGGGTGGAAAAAAAAACAGACCTTGAGGTCACCCAATGTAATGGTGTTTTGTTCAAGATTTGCAAGCTGTTAATGCTGCAATAAATATTCCACCTCCTCGTGTGCAAAGCCCCAATACCATTTTGCGTCAAATTCTATCTGGCATGAAGTTTTTTGCAGTTCGTTGACCTTTCTAATGCATTTTTTTTCAGTGGTCTTTCACAAAGATTCACAATTTTGGTTTGCTTTCTCTTTTTTGGGGAAAAAAAAAGTACACTTGGACACATGACTATGAGGGGTAGGCCCCACTCACTCTGGTGGTCCCCCACTGTGTAAGTTTTATCTTTGAAGAGAAATGCTCATCAGACTTGCCTGGTGCATGTTGGTTCAGATACAACACGGTATTGGGACTTCATCATGTGTCAGTACAACGCTGCAAACCTTTCATGCTGGTCCCTGATGAGGGGACCTACACACCACATTCTTGTGTGGCACAATTACAGCCTTATGTAGATCTTGTGTTGATCTCTCTGCGATACAGTAGTGTTCAAAATAATAGCAGTGCAATTTGACTAACCAGATTAATCTACGTTTTCAATATATTTTTATTGCTACATCAAACATTTCACCAGGAGGTGCAGTAGATTAAGACCAACAAGACCCAGCATTCACAATATACACCCTCTTAAGGCTGTGGAATTGGACAATTTGTTGAAAGGGGTGTGTTAAAAAAAATGTGTGGCATTAAATCACCAAGCTCATCAAATTTGAAAAACAGGTTCCTATTTAAGGATGAAGCCAATATCTGTTGAACATGCAGTTCTTCTTGAAAGCCTGAGGAAATCAGGTTCTTCAACACTGTTCAGAAAAACAGTGTTCTTTGATTAAAAGTTTAATTGGAGATGTGCAAAAAAATTATAGACTGTTGATCTAAAATTATCTCTAATCCCTTACAATGGCGAGCAAAACGTGGCAGAAAACTGAAGACAACCATCAAAATGGTATCATGGAAAAAAAACAGAATGGCAAAGGCTCAGCCAATCATTGGCTCCTAGATGATAAAAACAGTTATTTGTAAGTAGTGTGACAGTGCGAAGACATCTGTGTGAAGCTAATCTATTTACAGAAATTACTCGCAAAGTCCCTTTGTTGAAAAAAAGGCATGTGCAAAAGAGGCTACAATTTGCCAAAGAACAGATCAACTGGCCTAAAGAGAAATGGAGGAACATTTTATGGACTGGTGGGAGTAAAATTGTTCTTTTTGGGTCCTTGGGCCACAGACAGTTTGTGAGACGATCATCAAAGTCTGAATTCAAGCCACAGTACACAGTGAACCATGCTGGTGCAACCGTCATGGTATGGGCATGTTTCTCCTATGGCTGTGTTGGGCCTATTTATAGCATACCAGGGATCGTAGATTGGTTTGCATATGTCGGAAAATTAAGACATAATGTTGCCTTATGCTGAAGAGGACATACCCATGTAATGGGTGTTTCAAAAAGATAATGACCCCAAACACACCAATAAACATGCAAACTCTTGGTTCCAAAACCAACAAAGTTAATGTCATGGAGTGGCCAGCTCAATCCCCATAACCTAATCCAACTGAGAATTTGTAGGGTGACATCAAAAATGCTGTTTCTGAAGCAAAACCAAGAAATGTAAATTAATTATGGAATGTTGTTCAGGAATCTTGGAGTGGAATAACAGCTGAAAGGTGTCACATGTTCGTTGACTCCATGCCACACAGATGTGAAGCAGTTATATTAAAAAAAAGAAAAAAAGAAATGTGGTCATACAAATAAATATTACTTTGATAACTCCAAGTTGTTAAATATTAGAAATAAAAAAGTTTGTACAAAATAAATTTGAGCTTGTAGAGTCAACGGCACACCCATTTTTTCCCCCCACACACACCTTTGAGCAAATTGCCCACTTGCACAGTCTGAAGAGTGTCTATATCATGAATGCTTGGTCTTGTTCATTTTCTCAGAATTTACTTTCCTACTGGTAAGGGTTAGGGTTGTTTGACATATAGCAATAAAAAAATATACTCAAAACGTGAGTTAATCTGGTTGGTCGCATTAGACTGCTATTATTTTGAACACCACTGTAGCCTTGCAAAATCTGAATTTAGTCTATTATTTATTTACTTCTTCGAGATCCTGATACTGCTTCCTTCCACAGCGCCTTTGCGGTGGTTGATGATTTTGGAGTCGTGTCTTCCTAACCCCTCCCTTCACATTGCTCGTCACAAGCAGCGGAATTGGTGGCACTCACAGAGGCCTGTCTTCTCGTTTATGGAAAATCCGTCACCATTAAATAGACTCCTGCTATTCTTTGGTGTGGTCTATGACTTTGGCGCCCTCTGGCGCCATCGCATTTTTTAAAAAATCTGATGGCAACCCAATTCTTCACCATGACAAGGTTGCAGCTCTCCTGCCATCTGCCATAGAGGTCTGCAAGTGGGCAGTGCACACCAACTTGTCTGACCCTGTCTATCAAAGAAATGCCAATGTCGATGCATCATTCCATTTCACCTCCCCCTCTTACTTTCACTAACCTTCACTCTTTAGCTACTCTTTATCTACTCCCGTGAAATGTGCTGTGTGGCGGGAGTACAGGGCAGACTTTGAGAATGGCATTTGGATCGGCCCTGATGATGGCCCTTGTTTCACCTGGCGTCTATTCTTTTTTATGCCGAAATGGGATGGTTTCTGAAGTGCATTGTCAATGGTTTATAAAGGGATTTTCTGCTTTTGCAGCTGATTTTGCAAATGTCACCTCACATTCGCTCGCTTCAATTCTGGTAGACCGCATCCACTCACAAACAGGCAGCACTTCCACAACCTACATGGCCAAGAAATACTGTGTAGTTATGGTCAACATGTTTTCAAAATGGATTGAAATATTTCCAGTTAAGAATGCATTGGCATCTAAATGGTAAAAGCATTGTTGAGTGAAATTATTCAGATGGGGAATTCCTGAAAAACTTTCTTCTGAGGAACCACTTTGTAAATAAAGTGATGACTCAGCTTTGAGATAGACTACAATTTGACCTTAAAACACATAGCAGTAACCATCCCCAGTCCAGCAGTGCAAGAGAAAAAGAAAACAGGATTCTAAAAGATGAATTGGATCAAGTATCTGCCAAATGTCTTGATGTATATGAGGATGCGTGTGTGTCCTTGGCACATTCTGTCCCCTTTAGAGATGCTGAAAGGTAATGTTAGGACAGCAACCTGCGCTAATACCCGGTTCCAGGAACAGCCTTAAATGGAGTTGTTTTTCCAGCAGGCTTCAGCCTTGTGTGACGAGCCTAAACAGAGTTGGGTTTTTTTTCGCAGGCACCTGTCTTGAGTGTCCAGTCACAATGGAGGTGTTTCTCAGCAGACTCAAGGGCCTTGGGTGTCTTGTCACATCAGTAAGATCCTGTTTTGAGATTTGTCCACCAACGGCAGCGTTCCAACATTGCCTATATAATCTATGTTCTGCTTTCACACATACACACACACACACACACACACACACTCGATGTCGGACCACAGCCTTTTCCTGTGTCATATTGTGGGTCACATAGCGCTCTGTTAATTAAACTTCGAAGTGTTTGTCACATTTCACACCTCTGGGGTCCAGTTATTGACCGGACCTGGAAGGACCCCAAAAGGCCCTCCTTCCAACATTTGGTGACCCCGACGTGATTCAGAACCATCCATTGAACCGACAGGCAGAAATTTTGGCGTGCTCCAATTGACAAGGTAAGAAGACATTTATCTTCACAATCTAATTTCTGTCTGTCGGCCAGTGTGTGGTAAGATTTCACTTCCGATTGTTTGAAATTGAATAAGAGGCTGTGAAATGTGATGTTACGGCCAGAAAGTAAAGAGAATAAAAGAGCATAAGTACAAAGAGAAACAGAGAAATAAATTACCAATACAATGAGTATTGTAATTTGCACAAAGAGAAGGCGGATTCGCTCTTCTAGTGAGTTTTAGAATCAAGAAGTCATGTTTTGTGTTGAGAGGCAGTATCGTTCTCTTATGGAATCTGAGATACCACAATTTCCTCAAACCAATAACTACTTAATGTGTGTGGAGTAAACTGCCGGGGCAGAGAGAAAAAGTAAAGTGTCGGGGACAGAGAGAAAATTCCACATGGTGACTAAATAAAAATTGCATGCAAAGTACCTGTGGAAGGCCTTCCTGAGTGTGAAAGAGAAAGTAAGAAAAAAAGAGTTCTGTGACTGAGTCGAGACACGGCTGGTTTCCGACTTTGACGTCTGCAGCGTCATTGGTCATGTTGATGAAAGAAGTAGATAAGTGTTGTGCGGTGAAAAAGGAGAAACTTGAGAGTGATGTTAAAAAAAAATAAATCAGCGGGCACTCCAAGTCCAATATCAATACAAGATTCATAGTCAATTACAGGCTAGATTGCACAAAAATAGTATTTTGTGCAAGAAAAACATGGCACTTAGTAATTTCTGGCTTTAATAAATGTTCTTTAGAGCAATATTTATTTGTCACATCTTAGAAGAGTTCTAACTTATGCATTCCAAAAAATTCATGGTTGAGCCAATTTGTCACCTTTGGATGTGCCTTTATTTTCTTGTAACATCTCAATTGTTGTGCATGTCAGATCTTGCCATGGATGAATTATTTTACGATATAAACAATATTCCTACCTGTGATGAGGAATTATGAGAGAGAGAAAAATGGTTTACCTGTTGATTCAATGACTACTTTAAATTTAATGGTTGGAAAAAAAAGTCACTTTATTGGCTGTAGCTATATTTACTTGAAATATTAATTTGATTTTAAGGTCCATAAAAAACAGGTTGTCTGTTAGAGGGAGAAGAGGAAGAGAGTCCTTGAAAAGGGTTTTGTTAAGCATGGGAATTTCAGTGAAGGTTGCGAGAAAGCTGTGCTGGAAGAAGCCAAGCCACCTGTCACACACATTCCGCCACCTTATTATACTGCAGCAGAATCGCCATATTCAGAATGTAATAAAATGCTGCAAAATGCATCCAATTTGATGTGTCCCATAATGACATTGAATCTGAAGGATGGAAAGATGCAGAACAATTGTGGACATTATGGCTGCCATGGATTCGACACCTTCACGCTTATGACATGGTTTGTGATTGGATGCACTTCACTCTATACTATGACAGGCGCGGCGACAAGGTATATGCACATTCATTTCAAAACATCGACGGCGATGTTTGGCAATTTAACATCAGTGATTTATTTGTGGGAAAGCCTGGAGTGGCATTGAACACTTCATTGAGTAATGAACAATTAAAATGGTGCACGATGCCTGACCCACCCGACCCCACCATGCCACCCGCATATTTCTTTGATGGTGTCTCCCGCAATTCGGCCAGAGATCTTGTTTCTTTTGTCAGAGAATGCACGATGGCTACCGATTGGCAACTATTGTTATGCAATAAATTGTTGTATTCTCCATCGATTGATGCATATTGGATTCAATCTAACGCATCTCATCCAATTTTCTATTTTGGAGCATTGCCTATTGGACAGACACCATGAAACAGTAGACAGTGATTTGGCCCTACTGGCATTGGCTGTTATGCCTAACATATTTTGATCTACCGATCCCACCGATGTGGGCATCTGCGATGTGATTCCAGTCACGTTTCAAATGACATCTGACCCGATTTATGTTCCACAATACCCAATCAAGAAGCAGGGTTTGATTGGCATTACCGACACTACTAGTGGATTGACAAAAGCTGGAGTGTTGTGTAAAATTCCACACTCCCAATACAACACACCAATTTTGCCGGTCGGGAAAAAAAAAAAAAAGCACTGGTAAATAACGTATGATCCATGATTTGCATGCCATCAACGCGGCTGTCACTACACCTACATTACCTGTTCCTAATCCCCACTCGGCTCTTTCGCAAATTTCCCTCTCCCACACCCATTTCACTTGCATTGATTTGGCAAATGCCTTTTTCTGCATCCCATTGGATCCAAGCATGAAGAAATATTTTGCGTCCACATGGAATGGCAATTCATACACTCATCTTCCACAAGGGTTTGTGTTGTCACCCAGACTTTTTAATGCCTATTTGAAACAACTGTTGGCTCCTTTGGAGCTTCCAGATGGAGTACTGCTGGTACAATATGCTGATGACATTTTCCTTGCTGCTTCTTCTTAAATAATGTGCATTGAAGCCACCCGCTCACTTTTGTTCACACATGAAGGTACTTATTCACAACGCTCGTGGACGAAAAATTAACCGGCGTCCAATCAGCACAAAGAGACGAAAAAGTTGCAGTGAAAACTGCATTAGCAATAGCCCAAGGAGTCACGGCAAACATTTACATGACTCCGCCTATACCCATGTGATAATCCACACTCCACTTGCAGAGTGGCAAATGAACGATTTTCTCATTGCTCTGGGGGCTCCAATAAAACATCAACAATACATTTAGGCGCCTAAACCTAATACCTAAGGCTGTAGCTATTGTTAAATGCCAAGGGCATTCCAAAGGAACCAACATCATCACACATGGAAATACAGCCGCAGACAAGGGTGCAAAAGAGGTGGCCGGTTACCTCCCAACCTTACAGATGATAGTCAGTGAAGAGGAGCTGAAAGCCAGAGAGGAGGTGAGCATGGCCACGGTTAGGGAGTGGCAGTAGCAGGTCAGCCCAGATTGAAGGGTGCATGGGAGTCGAAGGGGGGAACGAAGAACGAAGAATGAGGATGGTGTGTGGACAAAAGATGGTAAGTGTATCCCAGTGCAAAAACAATTGAAGCAACTAATAAGTGAAGCCCATGGAATGTGCCACATGGGAGTGGAAGAGACGCTCAGGAGACTTAGAACGTGGTGGCACCCGTTCATGAGTACCGCTGTTAAAAGAGAACTGCAGGACTGCAGTGTATGTAACAGATTTAACAGTATGCCTGCTACCAAGCCACCCAAGGGCGGTCACGATCCGGAAGTGACTGCCCCTGGCCAGGTGGTGTCGATGGATTTCACTGACATGATTAAATCTGTGTCTGGATATCGACACTTGCTTGTCATAGTGGACGCCTTCTCTGGCTGGCCTGAGGCGTATCCCTGCAGACTTGAAACAGCAAGTACCGTGGTCAAAAATCTAGTAAATCGTTACACTCCTTCCCTTGGGTTCCCGAAAAAGATAAGATCAGACAATGGAATGGAACCCATTTAAAAAACAAACATCTACAAGATGTTGAAAGAGCACTGGGATTAAAACATACGTTCGGTTGTGTGCACCACCCCCAATCCCAAGGCCAAGTCGAACGCATGAACCAAAAGATCAAAGAAAAATTAGCTAAAGCACTGGCTTCATCCAAACTGAATTGTCTACAAGTACTTCCAATTGCCCTGATGAATGTTTGAATATCTCTAAATGCATCAAAAGGGTGGACACCCTTTGAGTGCCATAGCAACCGAACATTCCCAATGTCAAACATGCTGGTCAAGAATTTCTGGCAGAATATGTAGAGACATCAGCACTGCCTGGGCCCTTTCCAAATTCTCCTCATTACTAACACTGCAGTGAAAGTCGCTGAAAGAGCTACGTGGGTTCACCCGTCACACTGCATGAAGGTTCCAGCACCTCCGATGGTCCTGAATCTTCCACTCCCTTCATCTTGTCTGACAATTGACCATAAAGGTTGGCCTATGAAGGCTGAGTAACCGCTACGAAAGAAGGTTCAGTTTTAGAATACACTTTTAGCAACAATCAGTGCTTGTCACGAATTGGGTGTTGATAAGTCATAGAGGAGCAAAAAATTACGTCACAAAAGCTGAGCAATAACTATTTATTGCCTGAACTGACACACGCACACATACTTGGATTACTTGGCAGAAGAAAAGATATCTTAAAGGGTTTCCTTGGTGGTCTGACATTAATTGTCATGGGTGCTGTGATTAAATTGTGTGTTGATGCTCCCATTTTAACAGTTGATGCAATTCTGTACCGTAAAACACGTGACAGCAATGACGAGCTTTTCTAGTTACATTAAATTTCCTCTACTTCTGATACTTTCACCTCCTACAGCATGAATCTTTGTTTTCTATATACCCTTCATGTTGCACGTTTGCAAAATTGTTCTGGTCTGTTTGTTCCTTCATGCCGCATGCAACCGCAAGTCCAGGATGTGGCTGCTCCACAACCTAATGCCTCGTCACTCTTTCCTTTCGTTTTCTTTTTTTGTTCGTCTGTGATACAATCACGCAAATTTAGTCAAACTTAATCAAACTGTCTTGGTTGAAACGCTCCCTTCTTCCTACATCAACACATAATTGTAATGGTTATAAACCTAATAATGATTCAGGTAGGTTACCTTTTGTTGAGCTCAATTCACATTCGTGCTGGAGTGACATTGCGCTGTTTTGTTCCAGTTGGGCATGTTGCTATTTGAGGGCACGTACTGGGTTTGTGCACACAGTTTCTACATTGGGCTCGTTCCAGATTGGTCAGGTTGATGTGCTCTTATTGCTTTGACAGGCCACTCAAACATTATCTTTGCCACATCTTCTTCCAGTTGTCGTAGACAAATTCACTTTAAGGAACACAATCCAGCATGGGCACAGATGTACACGGCAATCCCAACGTTTGGAATACAGTTAGTAAGATATTATTCTCACTACTTCCTCAAATCGGGGCAGGCAAACTGATGTTATAGTGTGAAACTCTGAATTAGCATTTTTCTAGTTTTGTCAATGCAACCCTGTCTATACTTGAGGCTTCACTTGTGGAAATTAAGGCGATTTGTGAAATTACTTTAAATTGCATTGCAGTTGATTTGTTAATGGCTTCTCAGGGTGGTGTTTGCACTCCTTTGAAGCAAATCTGTTGCACATATATTCCTCACTGGTGAATGCTGGCGATACAGGCTTTATAGATAGTGGCATCAAAAATCTCATGGCACTTTGCAAAGTTGTGGGACGCGAGGACCTGCTCGATTCAGATTGGTTGACTGGACATGGGTACCAAGTATGTTTGTATTACTTTGCTCTGATGGTCTGATTTGTGTTGCTTATCCAGTTTTATGTCATGCTGTTTCATCCCTTTCGCAAAACCTCTCATTTCGAATGCGTCATCAGGAGTTCACATCACACGGACCCAAGAGCATTTGAGGATACAGTGTAACATCATAAGGACTTAAAAGTATGAAACAGTGTCACAAAGAACTGCATTATAACAACTTAAAAGCATAATCGGAAAATAAAGAGAACAGAGAATAAAAGGACACACACACATAACACCTGTGCTATAAAGAGTACCACAGATGTGGTAGATATGCCTTGAGGTTGCTCGTGGAAAAGTACAGAAGAGGTCAGAATGCGCTATATTGTGTCTTTGTGCTTCACGAGAAACTTCTTCGTCTTGACAGAGTACCAAAAGAGGAACTGTGGTACTGCATGCGTAAGTCTGCTGTGGCAGAGAATTTTGTTAGAATAGGACAGGGCATGTTTAAGGGCAGCAGAAAAGTGCTGAGGTGTGGTGTAGGTGTGGCAGAAGAATTTTAGGTGGAGGTGGGGCTGCAGCAGGGATCAGCTCTGAGCCACTTCCTGTTTGCTGTGGTAATGAATAGGCAATACCTGAGAAAAACAATGTTAATATTTGGTACAGTAGCCTTTGTTTGCAATTACAAAGGCCAAACATTTCCTGTAGTTGTTCACCAGTTTTGCACACACTGCTGGAGGGATTGGCACACTCCAGATCATACAGATCTTCTCTAGATCAGAAAGGTTTCTGGGCTGTCGCTGAGAAAATACAGAGTTTCAGCTCCCTCCAAATATTTTTGGGGGGTTTAGGTCTGGCCACACGCCAGAACCTTGATATGCTTCTTACGGAGCCAGTCGTTGGTTTTCCTGGCTGTGTGCTTCGGGTCATTGTCATGTTGAAAGACCCAGGCATGACCCATCTTCAATACTCTGACTGAGGGAAAGAGGTTGTTCCCCAAAATCTCTCAATATATGGCTGCGGTCATCCTCTCCTTAATACAGTGCAGTTATCCTGTCCCACATGCAGAAAAAAATCCATAAAGCATGATGCTACCACCCCCATGCTTCACAGTAGGGATGGTGACCACAAAACTTTCTCCCATGACTCCTCTCTATCATCCAAATGGTCATTGGCAAACTTAAGACGGGCCTTGCTTGACATGTGCTGGTTTAAGCAGGGGAACCTTCCATGCCATGCATGATTTCAAAGCATAACGTCCTAGTGTATTACAAACATTCACCTTGGAAACGGTGGTCCCAGCTCTTTTCAGGTCATTGACCAAGTCCTGTCGTGTAGTCTTGGGCTGATTCCTCACCTTTCTAAGGATCATTGAGAGCCCATGGCGTGATATCTTGCATGGGGCTCCACCCGATTGAGATTGACCATCATGTTTGGCTTCTTCGATTTTCTCATGATTGCTCCAACAGTGGACCTTTTTTTCACCAAGCTGTTTGGCAATTTCTCCGTAGCCCTTTCCAGCCATGTGGAGTTCTACAATTTTGTCTCTGGTGTCTTTATACAGCGCTTTGGTCTTGGCCATGTTACAAGTTTGAGTCCTACAGATTGTATGGGGTGGACAGGTGTCTTTATGCAGCTAACGAGCTCACACAGGTGCATCTGATTCAGGAAAATACATGGAGCGGAGGTGGACTTTTAAAGGCAGACTAACACGTCTTTAAGGGTCAGAATTCTAACTGACAGACAGGTGTTCAACTGCTTATTTGCAGCTGTATCATACACATAAATCCTTGAAAAAAAAATCATAAATTGTGATTTCTGGATTTTTCTATTTAGATTCTCTCCCTCTCACAGTGGACATGGACCTACAATGAAAATTTCAGACCCCTAAATGATTTTTAAGTTGGAGAACAGGCAATATAGCAGGGTGTTCAAATACTTATTTTCTTCACTGTATGTGCGTGAATGAGAGGGATGGAGGGGGAAGAGTGAGACTCCAGGGAGAAGAGATAGCGAGGGTGGACGACTTCAAATACTTGGAGTCAACAATCCAGAACAATAGTGAGTGTGGTAAGGAAGTGAAGAAATGGGTCCAAGCAGGTTGGAACAGCTGGGTGAATGTGTCTGAAGGGCAAATTTCATCAAACAGTGGTGAGGCTGGCCATGATGTACGGATTACAGACAGTGGCACTGAAGCGGCAAGAGGAAGCAGTGCTGGAGGTTGCAGAAATGATGATGAGGTTCTTGCGAGGAGTGAGCAGGTTGGATAGGATTAGAAATGAGCTCATCAGAGGGACAGCTAAAGTTGGACGTTTTGGAGACAAGGTTCGAGAGAGCAGACTTCGATGGTTTGGACATGTCCAGAGGTGAGAGAGTGAGTATATTGGGAGAACAACGCTGAGGATGGAGTAGGCAGGCAAAAGAGCAAGAGGAAGAGAAGCTTGATGGATGTTTTGAGGGAAGACATGAGGGCAGTGGGTGTTTGAGAGGAAGATGCAGGAGATAGGCTAGATGGAAAAAGATGACACGCTGTGGTGACCCCTAACAGGACAAGCCGAAAGAAAAAGAAGAAAAAGAAGCTATCAAACTGACTAAAAAATGTGAACGTGAACAGAGCAATGTTTCAAACATCCGCGGGGATTTTGTGTGAGACTGAGTCTTCATTCTCCTATCTGGTGCACGATCACCTGTCTTTGCTCTTAAAAGAGTTTGAGCGCTACTTCCCATCCAAAATGGACCCATAAACTGCCAAGGGATTAATCTGCAACATATTTATCAATAAATCAGGTTAATCCAACATGTCTGTGCAAGAACATCAACTGCTGGAGAATGCAAACGACAGTGGCTTTAAAAAATATTTTAGAAAGAACGACTCTGCTGATGTTCTGGATTAAAGTCATGGCAGAATACCCAGAGATCACCACTAACACACTGAAAACCCTGTTGCCATTTCCGACATCATATCTGTGTGAAATGGGGTTTTCTGCAGTGAGAGCATTCAAAACAAAATGTTATCGACTGGACATAAGCACCACAGTTTGGGTGTCATTGTCTCCCATTACTTTCCAGAGAAACAAGCTCAAGGCTCCCACTGATTTAGCGTTATGGTGTTTTAAAATTTCCATGCACTTTAAATTAATTTTCATGATGAATTTATATCTTATTTTGAAGCCATAGTTCAACATTACTGTAGCGCACCAGTCAGAGAGCATTAGGGCTGTGGTCACCAACAGAGGGAGATGAGGCAGAGGGGAAAGGAGATGGTTCAAACTGACAAATTTATTTCAGCTCTTGAAAAATAATAGTTTATAATATCTTATATTCTAAATGATATATAAATATCTTATATTATAAATTATATATAAATATTTAATATTCACATTCATTTAATAATTACAAAAATTAACTGTTGTGGAGGTATATTTAGATAAAAGCGAAAGAAATGTGGACTTGCTGGCTCTTCATTTATTTTTCCATGTGTATTCTTTGATTTAATTTGATTTTTATAATATTTTATTTTCATTATCATGTTTATTATATTTGATATTCAATACAAACAATTTTCACTTCAGACAATCTACATAACGCCCCCCCCCCCTTCTCCACAGTCCACAGTAAAAATTGTCAAACATTGACTGGTCTGCAGTGATTAAAAGGTTAGGAACCAGTGGTCTACATCAATCCAAAGTTGTGCCATTTGGCGTGAAGAACGCCCCAGCAATGTTCCAAAACTTGTCAGCACGTAACATCAGATCTGGAAGGTGTCAAAGCCTTACTCAAGGCTATTACACTTGGCTTTACAACCAAGTGCTGAAATGTCTCACTGGTGTTCTGGAAAACCAGCAGATGAATGCCCTCCGACCAATTGTCAGTCAATTGGCAACCAAGGTTGTTTGTTCAGGAGGGGGAGAATCAAACCTGTTACACTAACAAGCCACCAGACAGTGGACAGCTGGGCAGTACACAAGACTGGAAGCTGATGGCAGACCTGGACAAGAAGGTCTGCTTTCCAGCTGTGGTTGCAACTACCACCTTACAACCTTACAACCAGATATGGTGCTTTGGTATGTCTTAGTCAAGCTTGTCTACATTATCGAGCTCACAGTGCCCTTGGAGGGGGCTTTCAATGAGGCGTATGAGTGGAAGAGGCTGAGGTATGCAGGACTTACGGCCATAATGCAACAGCAAGGCAGAAGAGCAGAGATATGCCCGGTGGAAGTAGGCTGCAGAGGGTTTATAGCCTCCTCAACATCCAGACGGAGAGAGATTTGAGTCCGAGGGAAGGCCCATAGGCAGGCATTCAGAGATCTCTCCAAGGCAGTGGAGAAGGTCAGCCAGTGGTTGTGGATAAAGAGAAAAGACCCCAAATGGGGCTTCAAGAGGTAGGGGGTGAACCTGGCATGCTGGGATTCACTGCTGAACGCTCTCGAGAGTGTCGCAGGCCAATCTGCCAAACACTTGATGACAGAAGGAAGCCCATTTGATAACCTGCAGCATGCCATCACTTAATTGAACATCCCACAGAGCCTCGCCGGATCCTTAATATGCATGAATCGAGGGATATTCACATCTAACCCAACATAATTAGAACTTGCAAAAGTGCGAGTTTGAAAAGGCACAAGTTGTATTTTTAAGGTATGTTGAAGGATACGGCCTGGTACAACCAGTTAGTGTTAAAATTGAGGCTATTATACATTTCCCAGTTCAGTGTAAGAGAGAACTGATTAGATTCCTGGGTATGCAGGCGTTTCCAGAAAATTCTGCTAAAATGTATCTGATGTCTTTTTGCCACTTACTAAACTTTTGGAGGAAAAGGTTAAATTTCGGTGAGATACCAGTTGTCAAGCTGCATTTGAAAAAGTCAAAGCCATACTCGGGAATTCTCCAGCGTTGCAGGTACCTAACTTTGAGAGAGCATTTAAATTGTAAACTGATGCCAGTAATGCCGGGGCAGGTGGTGTCCTGATGCAAGATGACTCATGTTTTCATCATCCAGTGTGTTACTTTTCCCAACTTTTCATCAGCACCAAAGAAATTATTCAACCCTTAAAGAAGAAATTCTGGGTCTTTTGTCAGCGTTATTGTTTTTTCCTGTGTTCATTCTTTGTTCTTCATTCTTTATCTTTCTTTCTTGCGTACATTCTTTATTACGTCATCTGATGCGGCCTTTGGTCTTATGTCAATCTTTGTTCAACGTTCGGTAAGTGCCTAAATAAGGACCGTCTTATTTTTAGTTTGGGCTTCATAGAAGTAATGACTTGGATTATCTTCCACCACCCTGCCTTCTGCAATGTAGCATATATTGGTTTTGATAAAAACAGGATGAAAAAAATGAGCCAGATGCAACGCCTGCGTTAGTTCCAGTTTCACGTAATTTTGCATCTTTTTTGGATTTAAAATTTAGGAAAAAGTGATGAAAACGTGTCAATCTCATAATCTGAAGGTACCTTAACTTGAGAAATACGAGTTCTCGATCCCAGAGGTCTCTTAATTATCTCACCCCAAATGTTACAAAGGTTCAAAATTCTAATGTTGTGATCATATTACTAGAGAGTTAGTTGAGCCGCAGGATTTTGGGCTCTGAAGCCAATTTGATTTACAGCCACTAGCAAATATTTTTATGTCTGCTGCGGACATAAGTACAGTATGCCCTGGCACAGTCGTGGTTCACTGTTCACAGCCCCGCATATTCGGGGATTTTGTAATGTACCATATTTCCACGTCCATAAGGTGCACTTAAAAGTGTTGAATTTTCTTCCAAATAGATCGCCACTTAATAATTTGCACCTTGTGTGAAGACCAAGTTTCAAAATCTGTAAATGTTGTGTGAGTACTCCAATGAAGTAGAACCCAACAGATGAACATCACAGTTACCATAGCGTGCATTTCAGCGTGCCTGAACATTACCGTATAATGGTGCTCACGAAGCAGTAAGGAAAAATTGCAATTTTATATATGCAAGCAGAAGAACTTTACATTCCCCCACACACAGAGTCGAGGTAACTCATTAGTCACCATGTTGTTCACACTTACCGTGTCATATAAAAACTCAAATGTTCACACCACAGCAAACACAAGAGCATAACTAGCAAATAATAAAATATAAAACAATGATTGAAGCAATAATTGACAAGACATGCAGTTGTCAGATTCCGCTTATCCGCAGGACTAATCGGGAGAAATGTCCTGACCGAGTCTCCAGTTAAAGGGTTAAGCTACACCTTTACCCCAGCCAACTCTAACGCCGTACGTGAAGGAGGACAGGAGCTTCTTAAGTCGGTGTCGAGATGAATTCGCCTAGGTGTACTAACTGCCTTTAGTTTTGCAGAGCCAATCCAGTCTGCCTCCACTCGTCCGCCTTGTCGAGTAACCTTTCCGAGTAACAAGGTGACAAAGTGTTCGCTCTGCTTTTACAGCAGCTCCACTCTTATGAATTGATTGCACTTGTCATTGACCTAGTTAATTTAACAATCCTTATTAGGATTGTACGGATTTGTTCTATTTTAAACCGGGGATTATCAATGAGTGACTGATTAAAATGGAATTTTTACGACTAAATTATGTTAATGTCGATGACGTTCGATCTTTAATGAGGTTGAATGGTAATAATGAGAAAACTCAATATAAGAATGACAAAGATAGATGAAGATGGAAATTTTAAGAATTTAATACAATAATAAAGATTGTTCAGATAACATTCATTCTACAGTTATCCCCGCCAGACGCGAGGTAGGGTTGCGATGTTAAGGCAAAATTCAATGTTAATTGAACATAAATCACTAAAAGTAAAAATGGTTAAAATGATAAAAATTGTCCAGATAACATTCATTATACAGTTATCCCCTCCAGACGCGAGGTAAAGTTGTGATGTTAAGGCAAAATTCAATGTTAATTGAACATAAATCAATTAAAGTAAAAATGGTTAAAGTGATAGAAATTGTTCAGTTAACATTCATTATACAGTTATCCCCGCCAGACGCGAGGTAAAGTTGCGATGTTAAAGCAAAATTCAATGTTCAACCTAACGACTGAACAGACCTCAGGCGGCCACGCCCAGCCATGGCATACTTACATACTACAACCATCGTGACCCTTGTGAGTTTGCACGTCTGAAGATAGCATAAGAGAATCTCCTGGCATTGGATGGCACTGAATTTTTCAAGTATCAAATCCTGGTAGACCATCTGAAGTTTGAAGAGGTATAGCTAATTGCAGATTCCTATCTAACTCCTGCATGTCTAACATTGACACCATGTCAGCCCTGAGTGAGAAATTTGGTCAGCCCCACCAAATTGCTCTTTAGAAGATTGCCAGTGTACTAGACCCATCTGACGTTCAATGCAGTGACACTGAAGCCTTCGAGTGAGTCGCCCTATAGATCCAGGCATCGGGTGGCCTCCTGAAGACATTGGGCACAGATGGTGAGGTGGAACTTAGGTGCAGGTCCCACGTGGTGAGATGGCTGAGTAGACTGCCTCCAAATGGACCGACTCCAGAAGAGGTACACTCACCTGGTTGTTTTGCCAACCCATCCAGAACATCAGACCATTAGTCCTTATTGGGTCTCACCAACCGCACCTGATCACTGCAATTTAGGCAGTGTTACTGGGTTTTCCCAGGGTGGGGTGGGGGGGCAGCTGCTGTCCGTACCAGACTAGGTTGGACCCTCCAGAGTCAAGCAAAGTTCCTTCAACAGCCACAGCAGTATCTGCTGACGTTAGTTTCCAGATCTGAGTCAGCGATATACAAGCACTCGACACCCTTGCCTACCGAAGCGAGAAGGTACTAACAAGGTCAAAGCACGACGAAGCAACATTGGCCCTTGTCAGGTTTACCAATTGGACGGTCGTTAAACAGGACAAAAAGGAAGCAAACACACCAGGTCCAGTTTGACAGCTCGCGAGGAGGGAGGAGAGGAAATGTCTTTTACAATTCACCACTGCACTCTCTGATTATACTCTCCTTAGCACCTCTGTTTATTTGGTTTCAAACACCCCTTATTTACATGGATGTTGCAAAAAGGAGACGGGGAACAAAACATAGTTGGAAACAACGTGTACTTCTTTGTTCATGTGTGTGTGCGTGTATGTGGAAGATTGCTGAGTACATGTGTGATAATCATTTATTTAACAGACCACAGATGCTCCTGGTTCTAACAATTGTGCTCATTAGATACTCTTGTTCTTGTGCTATCTCCTGCTAAGCAGCTGCCACGTTATCTAGAGGATAGCAAAAGATTTCTTTATTAGAAGCAGATGTATGATGATTTTATTCACAATTATTCCTACATTTCCCCCTGTTTATCCTACATTTAATGCCACGCTATCTAGAGCAGAGCAAAACATTCCTCATTGCAGGCAGGAGCAGCTTTTTTAAAATTATATTTACAATTATTCCTCAATTTCCCCCTGTTTATCCTACATTTGCTCAAATCCTCACATCTAATAGATCACCCTTTTGGCTTTATTCTATACAAACAGTTACACTCGGAGGAAAATATAGCACTAATCACTTGTAATCTTCTGGATCAAAGAACAGATCTGGGAGTCATAATGTCCTAATCGTGGTCAACAATATCACTGTCAATACCCTGCTGTCCCAAAAGTGGTTATAATTCTGCCAATTTTGAATTTGTCGGGGCAATAGCAGTGGATATAAGCCGGTTAAGTGATGCCCTGATGCAGGGAATACAACAACATCCACACAATGTAAGAATAGTTGCAAACACGGCTGTGGAAACGAGGACACCAAGTTTTTAGATTTGCCAAACATTTTTTCCCCACCACTCAGACCAGGCTGACGTGTTCACACCAGTGTGCTCCTTCATCATGTGATTCAGGGTGCGAAGGCCTTGAATAGCCCTTGTACTATTCAATTTATTATTATTTATTATATTATTTATTTATTCCAAATAACACAGCACCCACCAGGTGCTGTGTTATTTGGAATAAACGTACAACACTGATCACCAAACATTGAACAGACGCCACCCTTCTCAACCAGGTGCATGTCGACTGCTATGCGGTTCTGGAACGCCATGAATAAGGTTGCAGGTAGTTGTTCTTTTATGGCAATAAAGCCTGCTTCTCTATAGTTACCTAGTTTCTGTACATTGTAATGTATGTAGTTGATGATTCTGTCAACATTATTATTTGGGGTTATTCATAACAAGATTGATTCCCATCCTGCAGCAATCTGGTTAGCCAAGTTATACTCATCTGGCACGCCTCGTGGGATCCCAATTGCATCAATGTATGTCAGATCTGCATCTTTCCATGAGGACCTTCGCCTTTGGGAGAATCGAGGGGAGGTCCAAAGATGGATACAGCCAATTCAACAGAATATCCTCTGATGTTGATGGAAACACAGTTACAGGTAAGAGCAGTGACCAGTGCACACATTCCTGATGCATTTATCAGTGTGGCATACAACTTTTGACCACCGCACCACCACCACACACCGCTGCGTGGGAGCAGTGGGGCAGTTTGCCGATGGATATCATGGCATCATGTTTTGTTGAGACTTCCCACCTGAACACCTGTCCTTGTAAAGTTAACACAGGAGAAGTTAGCCAATGCAAAATAAGTAGAAAATATCAGTATCATTTACTGCCTTAGTTGTTGGATAAACAGTATTCCATTTCTGACAAGTTGTATTAGGAGTTGTTTTCGTTACCCTGTTTTGGGATCTCGACTGGAATGACACGTAGTAGTGGCCCAGGGCTCATGCAGGTGATGCAACTTTTGTTTGCCATGATAGCTGCATTCGACATAAATAACAACCAGTTGTTTCCTATTTATGAAATACCTGTCACTGACAAATAACGTTCATCATGCTTTTTCGGTTGAAATACTTCAACTCCCTCCATAGCATAGGGACTCTTTTGTATGGCATTCGGGTTTAGGGTAGCTTTAAATTGGCAAATGGTGAGAAGAAAATGGTTGTTCCCTTTAGCATAAGATCATAGATGGAATCCTCAGCAAGATGCGGTAGAACGCTTAAAAGCCGGGGGAATAATTGGACCTTAAGTCAAATTTACCTGTATTGTAAGACCTGTTTCTATCTTAAGCAATGTCATTAGGTATTTGCAATGCCGAGAACATGATCATGTTCCCCAGTAGGTGGTCAATCTGTGACCTTCATCCATCACCAGGTTGTTCCAGCTGGAGTCTCGCACATTATTTGTGTTATGTGTGTGTGTGTATTTCTATTCTTTATTTTCCTTTCATACTTTTGTCCTATTATGATACTAATCGTTTGTGATGTAGAATTTTGGATTGTTTTGAGGAGGGCCTACATAAGGATGAGAAGGACCGTCAACAGAGCATCTTACCACCACTCTTTGGACAAGTATAGTACATGCAACACTGACTTGAAAAATTCTCTGGAAATGACATTTCCCTGGTTGTTCAACGGTGAGTATTTGTGGCTTGGCTTGACTACTCAGTCTTTGAACTTCTATTTTGTGTTCGCTATTTTGTCGGATTTGTGTTGTGTAAATTGACTTTAATGCAATACAACTTCCTTGTCGCACTTTGCTAGTTTGAACAAAGGGGACGTTAGTCTAAATCCACACATAACATTTGTCAGATACTTTTTATTTCTTCTTCTTCTTTTCCTTTCGGCTTGTCCCGTTAGGGGTCGCCACAGCGTGTCATCTTTTGCCATCTTAGCCTATCTCCTGCATCTTCCTCTCTAACCCCAACTGCCCTCATGTCTTCCCTCACCACATCCATAAACCTTCTCTTTGGTCTTCCTCTCGCTCTTTTGCCTGGGAGCTCCATCCTCAGCATCCTTCTACCAATATACTCACTCTCTCGTCTCTGAACATGTCCAAACCATCGAAGTCTGCTCTCTCGAATCTTGTCTCCAAAACATCCAGCTTTGGCTGTCCCTCGAATGAGCTCATTTCTAATCCTATCCAACCTGGTCACTCCGAGCGAGAACCTCAACATCTTCATTTCTGCCACCTCCAGTTCAGCTTCCTGTTGTTTCTTCAGTGCCACCGTCTCTAATCCGTACATCATGGCCGGCCTCACCACTGTTTTGTAAACTTTGCCCTTCATCCTAGCAGACACTCTTCTGTCACATAACACACCAGACACCTTTCGCCAGCTGTTCCAACCTGCTTGGACCCGTTTCTTCACTTCCTGACCACACTCTCCATTGCTCTGTATTGTTGACCCCAAATATTTGAAGTCATCCACCCTCGCTATCTCTTCTCCCTGTAGCCTCACTTTTCCCCCTCTACTTTTCTCATTCACGCACATATATTCTGTTTTACTTCGGATAATCTTCATTCCTCTCCTTTCCAGTGCATGTCTCCATCTTTCCAATTGTTCCTCTGCATGCTCCCTGCTTTCACTGCATATGACAATATCATCTGCGAACATCATGGTCCAAGGGGATTCCAGTCTAACCTCATCTGTCAGCCTATCCATTACCACTGCAAACAGGAAGGAGCTCAGAGCTGATCCCTGATGCAGTCCCACCTCCACCTTAAATTCCTCTGTCACACCTAAGGCACACCTCACCATTGTTCTGCTGCCATCATACATGTCCTGTACTATTTTAACATACTTCTCTGCCACACCAGACTTACGCATGCAGTACCACAGTTCCTCTCTTGGTACTCTGTCATAGGCTTTCTCTAGATCCACAAAGACACAATGTAGCTCCTTCTGACCTTCTCTGTACTTTTCCACGAGCATCCTCAAGGCAAATAATGCATCTGTGGTACTCTTTCATGGCATTAAATCATACTGTTGCTCGCAGATACTTACTTCTGTCCTGAGTCTAGCCTCCACTACGCTTTCCCATAACTTCATTGTGTGGCTCATCAACTTTATTCCTCTATAGTTCCCACAGCTCTGAACATCCCCTTTGTTCTTAAAAATGGGAACTAGAACACTTTTCCTCCATTCTTCAGGCATCTTTTCGCCCGCTAGTATTCTGTTGAATAAGTTGGTCAAAAACTCCACAGCCATCTCTCCAAATTGCTTCCATACCTCTACCGGTATGTCATGAGGACCAACTGCCTTTCCATTTTTCATCCTTTGTAGTGCCTTTCTGACTTCCCCCTTAGTAATCATTTCCACTTCCTGGTCCTTCACTCTTGCCTCTTCAACTCTTCCTTCTCTCTCATTTTCTTCATTCATCAACTTCTCAAAGTATTCTTTCCATCTATTTAGCACACTACCGGCCCCAGTCAACACATTTCCATCTCTATCCTTAATCACCCTAACCTTCTGCACATCCTTCCCATCTCTATCCCTCTGTCTGGCCAACCTGTAGAGATCCTTTTCTCCTTCTTTCGTGTCCAACCTGGTGTACATGTCTTCATATGCCTCTTGTTTAGCCTTTGTCACCTCTACCTTTGCCCTACGTCGCATCTCGATGTACTCCTTTCGCCTCTCCTCAGTCCTCTCAGTATCCCACTTCTTCTTCGCTAATCTCTTTTCTTGTATGACTCCCTGTATTTTGGGGTTCCACCACCAAGTCTCCTTCTCCTCTTTCCTACCAGATGACACACCAAGTACTCTCCTGCCTGTCTCTCTGATCACTTTGGCTGT
Organism: Syngnathoides biaculeatus; assembly: GCF_019802595.1. NCBI lineage: Eukaryota > Metazoa > Chordata > Actinopteri > Syngnathiformes > Syngnathidae > Syngnathoides > Syngnathoides biaculeatus. The sequence continues at coordinate 34,448,730 of NC_084644.1, forward strand.
CGTCGTCCAGTCTTCCGGGAGCTTCGGTTGTCCATCGAGAGCCTGTCTCACCTCTTTCCGGAAGGCCGCACAAAATTCTTCCTTTCTCAGCTTCCACCACATGGTTCTCTGCTCTACCTTTGTCTTCTTAATCTTCCTACCCACCACCAGAATCATCCTACATACTACCATCCTATGCTGTCGAGCTACACTCTCCCCTACCACTACTTTACAGTCAGTAACCTCCTTCAGATTACATCGTCTGCACAAAATATAATCTACCTGCGTGGTTCTACCTCCGCTCTTATAGGTCACTATATGTTCCTCCCTCTTCTGGAAATAAGTGTTCACTACAGTCATCTCCATCCTTTTTGCAAAGTCCACCACCATCTGCCCTTCAAAGTTCCTTTCCTGGATGCCGTACTTACCCATCACTTCTTCATCGCCCCTGTTTCCTTTACCAATATGTCCATTACAATCTGCACCAATCACAACTCTCTCCCTGTCTGGGATGCTCAGAACTACTTCATCTAGTTCCTTCCAGAATTTCTCTTTCAACTCTAGGTCACATCCTACCTGTGGTGCATAGCCGCTAACCACATTATACATAACACCCTCAATCTCAAATTTTAGTCTCATCACTCGATCTGACACTCTTTTCACCTCCAAGACATTCTTAGCCAGCTCTTCCTTTAAAATAACCCCTACTCCATTTCTCTTCCCATCTACTCCGTGGTAGAATAATTTAAACCCTGCTCCCAAACTTCTAGCCTTACTACCTTTCCACCTGCTCTCTTGGATGCACAGAATATCAACATTTCTCCTAATCATCATGTCAACCAACTCCTGTGCTTTTCCTGTCATAGTCCCAACATTCAAAGTCCCTACACTCAGTTGTAGGCTCTGTGCATTCCTCTTTTTCTTCTGACGCTGGATCCGGTTTCCTCCTCTTCTTTGTCTTCGACCCACAGTAGCTGAATTTCCACCGACGCCCTGCAGGTTAGCAGTGCCGGGGGCGGGCGTTGTTAACCCGGGCCACGACCGATCCGGTATGGGATTCTTTAGATGAACGCTTTGTTTGGCACAGTTTTTACGCCGGATGCCCTTCCTGACGCAACCCTCTGCATTTATCCGGGCTTGTTCAATTAGACTCGGCCAAGGAATTAAAAAGTGCTGAACTGATTCATTTGGAGGCACACACGGAGTCCTCCCCTCATGACTCTGTGACTGGCCCATAACTGTTCATCAATGTTATTTGAAATTAGATTGGGCCTCTTTATCTTATGTGTGGTAGGCATATTAGGCTGAGAATAACTATTGGGTCTGTTATGTGTTTTTACCAGCTGTACTGGTGCCTAAAAGGTACAATATGAACAAAAATATCATTATGGCTATCAACGTTGCAGCCCAACAGGCTATCATATTTTTTAGCCATTTTGGAGTCATGTCAACCAAGTCACCCCTGAATTAGTTAGGTGTCTTTTAATCACTTCACCAGCCTTTGGGTATTTTCAAATACTATAAATCTGCACCCATCTGATGCTGGGCTTTGCTCACCTTCCCCTTTGGGTGAATCAGCTGAGATGACATTTTTACTGTGTGTAAGGTGTATCCATGTGTTTCTTTCTGCTATTTTCGCCATGTCATTCAGCTCCTCCTCAGTCTATGCCACTGTTCGGGTAAAACTGCATGTACAGTAGATGTTAATTCAGAAACAGACATAGGATGAATAGACAAATGGCAATAATAACGTTATTAAAGCAAAGTAACCTTTCCAATTTTTTCTCTATTTATCAAAAAGACGCTCCCACCTCATGAGCTTGACATTGTTCCTTCTGCCCATGCCTGTTACCGCCACACCACCATCAGATACCTCTACATGAGAATGCTTTAAATGAATTATCAGTCACAAAAATGGTTTTACACATCAATGCTGATAAATTTGTTTCCAGGTCCTATCAATTTGATGCATGTGATATTTCAATTGCATGTAACGCGTCATTAGAAAAGTTTTTTGTTTCTAAAAAGAAGTTAATGGATACACAGATTTTTTTTCATTTGTTATCAGGTAATTGCACTGGTATAATCTGTGGATTTGTGCAAACGACACAATTTTTTGTTAGTGTTTTAGTATAAGGAGACAATTTTATGTCTGGAAATGCCTCTTGTGATTTGAAACTATTTTTCTACATCTAATTAAGTGTTTAAATAAGCAGTCACTCCTTTTAAGCCCAAAACTGTTTCAGAGGCAGGTTATTGTAGTTTGGGACCTGTACAAATCTACAAAGGGAATTGAGGATTTTTGGAAGACACGTGAGCCCTAATTTCATTCACAGGTACAGATATTGTAACACTTGCAACTCTCATGGCCTGATTGTTGTCACAAGAATGTGGTTTTACATTTATGGATCTACCGTGTCATTTCAATTCGCTTGAATTCAGTTTTTTGTATGCAGTTATCCATTTTGATTTTCTGGGACCTTGAGTGGTTCCCAGAGGTACCACTCGAACAGAAAAATTTAAATAACAGATGGCGTTTTCATCCAACAACCAACAGCAAAATTTAATTGTTTAGTCGCCATTATGACAGCAGGTTGAGGCGGAAGGGTTCTAAATAACACTACCCCCTGTGTAGCCAGTCGACAACAACCTTGGCAGTAGGAATGAGAACAGTGGCCAATAAAAACAAATTGGTTTTTAGTATTAACAATGGTTTCAAAATCAATAACCTTTTTACAATAGACAGATGAACTCAAATATTCATTGTTGTTATTTTTAAAGCTCTTGGTGTTGTCAATAACTACGGAAAGGTACCTTCCCACTTATGTTTTTTTTTTTTTTTTCATCATTCGTCTATCTCTCATTGTGTGGAAAACATCGGTAATTTGTAGAGTCTCCCAAACAGTGGTTTGAACGGAATGAGACCTGTCATGCTTGTAATGTAAATATAGTTTGACTAAATCTATCAAATGTGTCCATGGTCTGTGTTTCTTCCATGCATTTCTTCAGTCTGTTCTTAATTGTATTCTCTCACTTTGGGGATGGTGGTGTTTCAAGTTAATGTGAAACTTGAGTCTCATTTTGTCGACCACTTTGTTTACAAAGTGTGTTCCATTGGTTTGATGTCTTTGCATAATGCTTTAGCTACTGTTAGTCCATCCGGTTCTTTAGCTGGGAATGTTTATACCCATTTTGAAAGAGCATTGATTATGACTAAACAGTATTGTTTTCCCCTCATTTTTGTTTAGTTCAATGAAATCCATGTGTATTTTCTGAAATGGACATGTAGCCTGAGGAAACTGACCAGGTTTTGGACGCACATTCCTTGTGGATTATGTCCAGCAAAGGTCAGGCAAACCCTACAAAAAATGTTTGCATCAGAGTAAAATCCATAGGTCGTGTAATGCCTTTGTACCAGGGCTACCATTCCCCCTGTTGAGACATGAAACTTCCCATGGCTCAATATTGCCACCCACTTGAAAAAAATTTTGGTAGAATGGGTTTTGTACCTGTGCTGACACAAATCCCATTTTTAAATGAAGCACCTTTATTTTTCCACATTTTTAGTTTTCCTGGTAGGCTTTCTTGTTGCAAATTGATAAACATATCATCTGAAAGTATGTCTTCATTTGTTACATGGTCAGCTAATACCATAAAGGAATTTGGCTGGCTACTTTTGCTGTTTTATCTGATTTCCCTGTAGTTGTCACTATTCCTCTATTTTCCCAGTATTGTCTGTGTAGATTGCGATATCACTGTGAATACAGCAGCATCTAGTCTCAGATTGTTTTACACTCAGATTGTTTTCTGTCCAGTCCAGTCGTCCCAATCCAAAGATGGTTCTTTTTCTGTCCAATCAGAAACATTTCATGCTGCCTATACAAATTGTCCCAAACTCTTCCACTCTTGTTCAGTTTGTTTGTACAATGATATGTGCGGTGGTGTCCATTCTTGTCATACATTTAGTTTGTTCGTCCTTCTTGTTCCTGCCAGCATAACTGATATACCATCTGAGTACAGATAAACAATCATGATTTTGGCTGGTGTGGGCTGTGATACGTTTATTTATACTACAGAGTCACATGTAGTGAGTCACATCCTATTTCATCTTAAGGTTGTTCAATCATTTCTCGAGCTGTTTGCAGCAAGAGGTTTCCTGTTCTTGTGGGACATTTGTTTGGAATATCTAAGGTGTCATAATAGAGTGCTGGGTTTCTATTTTGTAAAATATTCAACCGTCTTCCCAGTAATTCCTTTTTTCTTTTTACATCTAATTTGCTGTTGGAGAGGGAACTAACCCCAGTCCTTTCCTCGAAGCCGTCTAGAAGTAATTTTCCATGACCTCACAGAACTCCTCCAACGCCCTGGTTTTTGCCTCAGCAACCACCAAAGCTGCATTTCGCTTGCTCAGCCAGTACCTATCAGCTGCCTTGGGAGTTCCACAGTCCAAAAATACGCAATAGGACTTATTTTTTCGCCTGACGCCATCCCTCACTGTTGGTGTCCACCAACATGTTCAGGGGTTGCCGCCACGACAGGCACCAATCACCTTACGGCCACAGCTCTGGTCGCCCGACTCATCAATAGAGCCGTCCACTCGGACTCAATGTCCCTCACCTTCTGCGTAACATGGGCAAATTTCTTTCGGAGATGGGAGTAGAAATTCCTTCTGATAATGAAATCTTCCAGCCATTCCTAGCAGACCCTCACAAGACGTTTGAGCCTGCCACGATGGACGGGCATCTTCCCCCACCATTGGAACCACCTCACCCCCAGGTGGTGATCAGTTCACAGCTCCGCCCCTCTCTTCACCGAGAATGAAATGATTCAGAACAAATTTAAAAATTTGGAATTTCCTCATCGCAGATTTGGCGTTAGGTTTTGACATGACTTGCTTTTTGCAAAAGATTCAGATTTGCGCAAGCCACTGACTCCTTCTGGGGTCAGGGATTCAAGAAAATCCTCAAGCGTGGTAGTTTAGGTCACATTACACGAGCTAACGATTGACTGGTGCTCCTCAGGACCACTGACCCTCCATTGACCAAATACTGGACACCCCTGCCCCTCTTCCTTGAGTCCAAAACAGACCTCAGAGTATAGGCAGGCTAGTCATCTATCACATCCAGAAGAGGTGGGGGTATCATGGAGGACTCATTGGACAGGTGGAGGTGGAGCTAAGACGGAGCAAAGAAACGTGGAAGACCGGATACACCTTGAGCGAAGATGGGAGAATGAGCTTCAGAGCCGCAGGGTTAATGAAGGAGATGATCTCAAAGGGGCCAATGTAATTGAGAGGCAACTTCTTGAACTCCCCCAGCAACCGCAGGTTCCGCATAGAAAGCCCTACTTCCTGCCCAGGACAGTAAGCTGCTGTTGGTCAGCATCTTGATGTGAGAGGCGGTGCAGGCCGGCATCGCATGGGTGTCCCACCAGACATGATGCGCCTGCTTGAGGAAAACCTGGATCAAGGGAATGGAAAACTCCTTCTCCCGAGTACGGAATACTGGAGGCTGGTACCCATAAGGTGTGTGGGACGGCCGAGCAGACAAGCGTGTTGTAAGCGTTCTCCACGCATGGCAGATGGGAGCACGAGAATGAAGGGTGCTGTTGACAGATGCAGTGAAAGGCAGCCACTAGGTCTTGGTTGGCACATTTCACCTTCCATTTGACCGAGGGTGATACCCAGAGGACAAGCTGACCAACAAACTCAAACCCTTGCAGAATTCCTTCCACAAAGGGGGGATAAACTGCGGTCGCCTGTCTGAAACCAGGTCAGAGGGAATACCATGTATCCGGAAGGAGTGCTCGACAAGCAGCTTGGCCTTTTCCAGGGAGGAGCGCAGCCAGGGAAGGGCAACGAAATGGGCGATCTTCGAAAACCTGTCCGCTACATTGATGATCACAGAGTTGCCCAGGGAACGAGGAAGGCCCGTGATAAAGTCCAAAGCTATATGTAACCACAGGTGTAAGGGCACGAAACTTGCGTGAGCAAAAGCCAGGCAGGCCATCATGAATCTTTCCACGTCTCAGCAAACCCTGGGCACTAGAACCTCTGGGATACAAAAAAGCAGGTTTGACCAACCCCCTGTGACAAGTCAATTTGGATTCGTGTCCCAATTGCAGTTCCTCCGGGCACAAAGCATCAGGAACAAAAAGGTTTCTCTCCGGGCATCATCCGGTTCCTGTATGTCACTCAATGCCTTGGTCACCTGTCTCTCCACCTCCCACCGCAGTCCTCCCACGATACAGTCCATGGGTACAATTGTCTCCAAGGGATGGTCCTTAGAGGAAGACCCGCAGGGCCATAAGAGCACATCTGACATGGTATTTCTCGGGACTGGTCAGTAGGTGATAAATGTCGAAGCAGGTGAACAAGAGGGCGCACTGAGTTTGACATGAATTCAGCCTGTGAGCGACCTGGAGGTAGGCACGGTTCTTGTGATCTGTGAACACATGGAATGGAACAGCAGTTCCCTCCAGTCAGTACTTACCCTCCTGCAGCACGAGGATGATGGCCAGCAGCTCCCTATTACCAACATCATAATTTTGATCAGCCAGACTGAGGCGACGAGAGATAAAGGTGCAGGGATGAAGCCTCTGGTCAAGCTTCGATATCTGGGACAGGACAGCCCCAACTCCTGAATACGAAGCATCTACCGCAACACAGAATTGCAACTCAGGACTGGGATAAGTCCAAATGAGTGTATGAATAAATAATCATTTCAGGGCATCATAGACCGACTCAGCATCTCAATTCCACTCAAAAGGGATTTTTGAGGACATACGCCTCATCAGAGGTTCCACCTAATTACTAAATGAACCACCTGAAGAAATTGACAAATCCTAAAAACCTCTGGAGTTGTTTCTTTGAAGTGGAGGCCACTGCTTGGATCTTGACTGGATCCACTCGAAGTTTCTTGTTCTCCAGGATAAATCCAAAGAACTGAACCGAACTAGAAATGAACTCATACTTTTCTGCTTGAACATATAACCGACTCTCCTGCAGGTGTAGGAGGACCAAGCAGAAATGGTCGAAGGGTTCCTGCTGGTTTCTGGGACAAAAAACAAACAAAAAAAAAATCAAAATATCATCTAATCAGGGGTGGCCAACCAGTCAGAGAACTACTAGTTCAACCAAATATTGTCTGGTATGGCGCATTTTTTATCTAATGAAACACTAAAATACTCACGTTTAAGCAAGGCAAAGCAAGTTTATTTGTGTCGTGGATTTCCTACAAGAGGAAACTCAATGTGCTTTAAATGATTACAAGCATTTGAAAACAAAGAGATAAAACATTGGGGGATACCAGAATGGGATAAAAACAATCAAAAGGACAACAAAATACATAAATAAAAAACCCACCGGACTGAAGTGAGCAATTGATTAGAGGTGTGAGTGCAACTGTGTGTGACACCCTAGTGTGCACAAGGAGGGTATTTAATTTTGTTGTTGTCATTATCACTGTTTTTTGTTGGTTATTGTTAAGAGGTGTTCGCATTTCCTTTTTCCACATGAGCTGTGAAGCTGTTGTAGTGTGCCTTTGGAGCAGGAGGGGGCAGTGTGGGGAACTGGGTGGTGTCGGCGTTGAGAATAGGTTTTGAGAAAATCACCTCCGTGTCATTGTGGAATTGAAGTTCACGCCGCCACCATGTCTGCGCCTCTCCTTCCTACAGCTGTTTTGCAGGTTGGTCGCAATTCACTTGCCCACAACGAAATGGATTGTGTTGGGTAGGAATACTGCGTCGAGTGTGCAATATGTAGAAACTCAATATGGAAAGCAGTTATGTTTCGTTAGTAGTAGCGGTGGGCCAAACCATCTTCATATTACGAGCTTCGTGCCACGCCCACGCGCACACTTCCTGAATTAGTGCGAATGTGTCCTATATCTCTTTCTGATTCTGTTACCGCATATGCATGCAAAATACACTTAGATATAAGAAATTAAAACTTATATAGTTATCTTAATCAGTTATGTACAGTAAAGAAAATAAGTACTTGAACACCCAGCTATATTACAGGTTCTCCAACTTAGAAATCATGGAGGGGTCTGAAATTTGCATCGTACGTGCATGTCCACTGTGAGAGATAATCTAAAAAGAAAAATCCAGAAAACACAATATATGATTTTTTTTAATGATTTATTTGTGTGATACAGCTGCAAAAAAGTATTTGAACACCTGAGAAAACCAATAATAATATTTGGTATAGGAGCCTTTGTTTGCAATTACAGAGGTCAAACGTTTCCTGTAGCCATTCACTAGGTTTGCACAAACTGCAAGAGGGATTTTGGCCCACCCCTCCATACAGATCTCAGGTACAGGTTTCTGGGCTGTCGCTGAGAAACAGAGTTTAAGCCTCCCTCCGAAGATTTTCTATTGGGTTTTGGTCTGGAGACCACGTCAGAACCTTGATATGCTTCTTACGGAGCCACTCCTTGGTTTTCCTGGCAGTGTGCTTCGGGTCATTGTCACGTTGAAAGACCCAGCCATGACCCATCTTCAATGCTCTGACTGAGGGAAAGAGGTTGTTCCCCAAAATCTCACAATACATGGCCACGGTCATGCTCTCCTTAATACAGTGCAGTCGTTCTGTCCCATGTGAAGAAAAACACCCCCAAAGCATGATGCTACCACCCCCATGCTTCACCATGAGGATGGTGTTCTTGAGATGTTATCATTCGTCTTCCTCCAAACATGGTTAGTGGAATTATGACCAAAAAGTTACATTTTAGTCTCATCTGACCACGAAAAACTCTCTCCCATGACTCCTCTGTATCATCCAAACGGTCATTGGCAAACTTAAGATGGGCCTTGACATGTGCTGGTTTAACCAGGGGAACCTTCCGTGCCATGCATGATTTCAAACCATGACGTCTTAGTGTATTACCAACAGTCACCTTGGAAATGGTGGTCCCATCTCTTTTCAGGACATTGACTGTCAAGTCAACTAACAGAAAGAGCACCTGTCCCCCTCCAGACCTGCAGGGGGCAGAGAAACCTCAAACACACAACTCTTCAAACTTCCTGTCAGAGGCCAGGGGCGGCCATATTGCTCACAGACAGAATGTGAGCTTGTGTGGAACAAAGAAAGCCTACCAGCAAAAGGAATAAATCACTAACAAACAACTGAAGCAGCCAAGAAGCAATTAAAAAAAAAACAACCCAAAAGCAGCCCTCAGTTTCGCAACTGGTAGGGAAACGATTTGGATGCTAATTGGTTAATTTGTTTAATTTCAGCTACAAGATATGTTCTTGGTGTTTGTATAACTTCTGAATAAATGTAAAGTATTCATGGAGACAAAGTGGATGCTTTTGTTGGATTTATTCAATCAGTTATGGTGCTTATTTCCTTTTTACTTTGTAACTTTTGAATACTTAAATGTATGTCATTCATTTACTTAAAATGTGATTAGCAAGGTTAAAGTAATGCTTTGATGACCTATTTATTTAAACTAAAATTAATGTGTTCAATGTGCTTCTTTGGTCAGGGTTTTCAACCTAATCAATCTCTAATCACCCTCTAACCACCTTAATCATCAATAAACAGTGAAAAGAGGAAGATTTGAGTTTTTCATGTGTTTGAAGACCAAGGCCCTTTTCAAGTTGGGGTAAAGAACTGAGGGAGTTGAAGACAACTCGATGGTTGAAAACCAGCGTGGCAGCAAAGACAAAGGATTAACAGCCTCAAGTCAACGCAGTCAACGCAAAGAACAACTGCAACTATGGCGGAAGAAGCCATAGGTAAAGCAATCAAACTGCTGAAGCAAGAGAGGACCTCAGGAATGAGTGCTTTCACCAAGCCTACTACCTCTGCAGAGCTTTTTGGACACCTGGCAAAGTTAGAGTTGCAGAAGGAATTCAGAATACTCTCGTCACTTGCACGGGATGTAAATGACACCAATGACAGGTATGAACTCAGCCTACGAGCTGAACTGAGAGGTGATGAGGAAGATGAAGAAATGACATTGGATGAGCAGCAACAGATGGACCTGGCGAAGACCATAACGGACTGGAACACTAGGCAGGTCGAAGTGAAGCAGACAGTGCAGTCCAACCTCTGATCAAGGTATGGGGAAGACGTTCGCAATTGAAGAGGCAGAATCAGCTTGTGAAGGGGCCCATGCGATTCCTGTGTCTGTGGTGAACAAAGATGCCAATGAACATCAAGTGGATGGTGCAAAGGAACTCATCAATGATGGTAAGCTTCACGGAATGGGAAGGATGGATCCTGCGAGCAGAAAAAAACCCTGCTGGATGGCAGAGAGAAAGGCTTAAAAAAACTGAAGAACAGCCTCGAAGCCAAAAAGGCAAAATTCCTAATCGTTCAAAGAACTGCAGAGGAGGAAATGAGAGGAAGAGCTCTTCATATACAGCCTGCAGCCCAGCAGCCTGTTCTTAAAATTAAACCCAGCAGCCTACCCAGATTCTACGGCTCCAAAAGAGACTTCCATCAATGGAAAAGGGACTTGGAGAGTCTTCAGAGACAAGGTGAGCCAACTACCTCAGCAGAAGCCAAAAAGATACAGCTCCTCGACAGAGTTGATGAGAAGAGCCGCAGAGACCTAAGACTGTTCACCTACAAGACCGCTGAGGACATGTTCAAGGTGCTGGAAAACAGATTTGGAAACAAAACAACCATAGCCCTGGAGATCATTGAGGACCTGGAGAAGTCATACAATGAAGAGAGACTGGCTAGTCTTCATGGTCAATCCGGCAAACGCAGTCACACCAGACAACCACTCCGATACCCTCCTAAACTACATGAAAACTCAAGAAGAGGCCTTGGAGAGGCTTGAGCAGCTTGGAGTATCCGAGTAGCCGGACAAAAAGTCAGCTGACTCCAAGAAATATGCCTCAACCACGTCCTCAAGTAAAGGGGGATGCGTCATCTGCGGAGATGAGCGGGACAAAAGAAAAACTTTTCTTCTGCAAAAAGTTAAAAGAACTGAAGCCAAAAGACAAGTTGAGTGCTGTGGAAAGACTGGGAGCCTGCACAAAGTGCCTAGAGTGTCATGAAGAAGAGAGTGAATGCAAAGACACTTACCTGTGTAGGAAGCAGAACTGCAGGAGAGACCATCACTTCTTCATGTGCCGGAAAGGAGACCCTAAAAATGCTGAGACGGACACAACATCAAAGCCAAAATCTGAGGAGGGACAAACTGACAGAAGAACAACAGCAATTTGTGTCTGAACTGTCCCCCGACATGGCAGAGAAATTCAAGAGAGAGTTTACCAATACTTTGGCAAGATCACTCTGCACTGACAAGCCTGCAGGGATGGAGCAGAGTGCATGTAAAGAACTCCCAGTGATCCTTATGCTCCTTGAAGTCACAACCAATGCAGGTCAGAAGACTTAGCATCTGACACAAATTACATTACTCACAGTGCTGCCAGGAGACTCAACCTCAGAAGTAAAAAAATCACTTAAGTTGTCCATGGCATTGGAGGAATGGCCCTGAAAGTAAAGACAAAAAGATATCACGTCTGGGTGAGGGTCAAGACATCCACAGGAACCGAAAGAGCCCATGAACTCATCTGTTATGGCTTGGAGGAAATAGCCAAAGTACAGAGAATGGTCAAACCTAAAGAACTGAAGAGGTTCTTTCCAGATACCGGCTCAGAAGACCTACACAGACCAGAGCAAATCAAACTGCTCATCAGTCATCGGGAAGGACGGCTTGTGCCGGAGAAGGTGAAGGTGATTGGAGACCTCGTCTTACGGGACGGCCCACTGCGGGAAGAGCGTTTGGTGGAATGCGCCTAGACCTCTTTGGGAATGTGGATTTGGCAGCTCACACATCCAAAACGCACTTTGCACGGACCATGAGAGCTACAGCTGTGAAATATCAAGAACTCTGTGATCTCGAGGGATTCAAAGCTGAAACCAAAAGCACTGTTGCAGATAAAGAATTTCTCAACTGGTGGAAATGGGACAGTATTGGAGCAGTTTGCGAACCAAAGTGTGGAGGATGCAGATGTGGCAACTGCTAGCCAGGAGGCAAGGAGATTACACTGAGTGTGGAAAGAAAGCTGGAAATCATCAGGAAAGGCCTCACCTATGTCAACGCTGATGATCACATTGGTGAACCACACTGGGACTCAAAATACCCATGGATTGAAGATCCTATTTCTCTACCCAACAATAGAAGTGGAGTAGAAGCCACTTTTCTGAGGACAGAAAACCAACTCAAAAAAGAACCAAAGTGGAAGGTGGCATATGCAGCTCAAGTTCATGAGATGGTGGAAAGAGGAGCAGCAAGGAAGCTCACAAAAGAAATGGTGGCTGACTGGAAGGGACCAGTCTGGTATGTTAGCCACTTGGTGGCGCCAACCCCACACTCTGTCACTACACCTGTGCGTCTGGTCGGGAACAACACCAGAAGTTCAAGGGACTCAGCATGAACGATGTCCTGTTGAAAGGGCCTAACGTCCTCAATCCAATTCGTGCAGTGCTACTCAGGTTCAGAAGAGGTGTGTATGCACACCTGGTGACGTCAAAAAGATGTACAATTTAGTGTGGCTGGAAGACCGGGAAATGCACCTTCATAGATTTGTTTGGAGAGACACCGAAGACAGTGAACTTGAAGAGTATGTCATCACCCGAGTCAACATCAGTGACCGCCAGCAGGATGCATTGCACAGGTGGCCATGAGAGAGACCACAAAGCTACCCATGTTTACTCACCTGGAGGAGGAGTGTAGGATCCAGGAGAAGATTCTTATGTTGATGATGTGCTTACCTCCCACAACGACCTGGAAAAGCTGGATGAAGACACCAGAAGAGTTGAAGAGATCCTAAAGGCAGGCGGATTCTTCCTTCAGCCCTGGGTCCGGTCAGGCCAAAGTCATCATTAAGTAAAGTACTTATTCTGCCAAATCAAAGGAGAGAAGGAGATGACAAATCCCTGGGAGTCGGCTACCTTGTTGAAAGTGACAATGTACCCAATGACCTCAGTCAACATATCAGAGAGGAGGAAGAAAATGAGAGTGGGTCAAAACCTCCTGGAAGAAGAGGTGAAAGAAAAAACTCCCAAGCCACTAACTAGAAAACAACTGCTAAGCCAAGTAGTTAGCCTCTATGACCCAATAGGTCTTGTCACTCCTGCTAAAAAGAAGGGTGCCATTCTAGTCAGGAGAGCTTTCCCGAGAGACTGGAACCAGCACAACCCAAGACATGTGGGACAAGCCATTGTCAGAAAAGTTGAGGGAAGAAGCAATCCAGTTATTTCAAGAATACGTCCGCCTCAGCCAAATTACCTTCCACAAAAGCCTCACACCATGGAACTAGACCCGAAAACCGTGGGGAGTGACATTCTCTGATGGGAGCGACCAGAGCTACTTAGCCGTGGTGTACCTCAGATGGGAGACAGCAAAGGGCGTTGAAGTGAGACTCGTCGAGTCAAAAGCAAAACTCACACCACTCGACCAGAAGGGTCAGTCAAAGCTTAAATATTTGGTGCTGTCTACGCAGTTAGCCTCAAAAGGTACATCGAGAAACACAGTCGAATGGAGATTGAAAAATGGCTCCACCTGCTGGACCGTGAAACTGTGTTGGGAGCAATCCAAAGAGACAGTTATGGATATCAAACTTTCTTTGCGAACAGAGTTGGAGAAATTCAGAAGAGCACATCCACTGATGACTGGTGGTGGATCCAGGGGGACATCAATCTTGCGGACATTATGACAAGAGGTGCAGCTCCAGAGGACCTCCAAGAGGATTCTGTGTGGCAGAACGGACCTCAATTCCTAAAGCTGCCTGTGGAAGAGTGTACGAAAAAGTCTGCCAAAGAAGTTGCTGCCTACGCCAGGGAAGGGGTTAACAAACTCCAAAGAAAATCCTTCACAGAAGAACTGACCAGATCACAGGTGAAGAAAAGCACATGTGATGCGCCATCTAATGGAGTAATCCAGCAAAGTCCCAGATGAGAGAGACCATAATGCTCCACGAGGCACCGCAGATGGAAAAGAGCCCAAGCCTCAAACCCAAAGACTACCAGCTGTATCTGCAGTGAAGGAACTGATCGACATCAGGAAGTTCAGCAGCCTAACCAAGTTGATCAGAGTTGTTGCCTGGGTATGGAGGGTTGCAACAAAATGGAAAAGAGTATTGGCAAAAACCCCAGCTACAAGTAAGCCAAAGTGGGAGGGGCTTTCATCAAAAGAGATAAAGTCCAGAGGCAAACAAGCTGTACTTACAATCAGTGAGTATGAAGATTCACAGAGAGACCTCTATCCTTACAGCCCAAGAGGGTGCATCCTTCCAAGACGCGACCCTCAACAGGATGGCTGTATACAAACATGCAGAGACTGGACTCTTGGTCTGTGGAGGAAGATTTCAGATCTAATGACAGAACTGCTGTACCAATCTTACCATGTGATGCATGGATATCCTCTCTTCTGGCACAAGAAGGTCACAATGCAAACCATGAGGAAATAGCAGGGACACTCCTGCGCATGAGAAAGAAAGCATGGGTTATAAAAGGCCTAAGACTGGCTCAGAAGATTGTAAATGGCTGTGTAACGTGCAGCAAAGCCAAAGCCAAAAAATACCAACAAATCATGAGCGACCTCCCATCCGAGCGGATAACACCAGCCAAACCATTTCAATACACATCAGTAGATTTGTTTGGCTCTTACCAAGTGAAGGCTGAGGTGACAAAGAAAGCAAGGCTCGAGGTATGGGGGCTAGCCTTCTGCTGCATGGCATCCCAAGCTCTACACTTAGATGTCGTAAGTGACCAGTCGTCTGAAGGTTTCCTGTTGGCCTACAAGAGATTCACAGCATTGAGGGGACATCCAAAGAAAATTTGGTCAGACCCAGGAAAAAACTTTGTGGGTGCCAGACCTGCCCTCAACGAACTGTATGCCTTTCTGAAGCAACATCCAAAGTTGAGAATGAAGCCTCCAAGCATGGAAGAGAATGGAGCTGGAAACTTTACCCTGCTGATTCCCCTCACAGGAATGGAGCAGCAAAGGCTGCTGTAAGCACAGTGAAATGCGCTCTGCACAACCTGGGAGGAGACGGGTGCTTCACATGGAGTGAGTTCCTAACCTTCCTCTACATGGCTGCTAACCTGGCCAACGAGAGACCCATAGATGCCAAAACTCAAAGCCGTGAAGACTGTCTAGACTACATCAGCCCGAACTCTCTTCTGCTGGGAAGAACAGGACCCAGGCGAGATGTGGGAAGCTTTGACTTTCAAGGATACCCATACAAGAGGCTAAGACCCATTCAAACTGAAGTTGACCAGTTCTGGAGGAAGTGGAGTCAATTGGTGGGGCCTAATATATTCATCAGAAAGTAAGTGGCACATAACAAACAGAAATGTAGCCACAGGAGACATTGTCTGGCTGGCCGACCAAAATGCTTTGAGGGGTCAGTATAAACTTGGCCGAGTCGTCAGTGTCAACCCTGACAAAAAGGGTGTCTTCAGAGATGTACATATCAAGACCTTCCCCAGCAATCCCATCTTCTGTCAAATCTGATCAAAGAGGGTCAGCAAAGAAACCCCCCACAAAAATCCCCTCTACAATTCTGCACAGAGATGTACGACACATCATTGCTCTAATCCCTGTAGAAGGACAAAAGTAATCATCAACCATCAACAAAGAAAAAGACAACGAGCATCCAGGACTCATGTGACCTCTCTGGGTTCAAGAACCGAAATGTCAAGTGGGAGGTGTCAAGTCAACAAACAGGAAGAGCACCTGTCCCCCCTCCAGACCTGCAGGGGGCAGAGAAACCTCAATCACACAACTCTTCAAACTTCCTGTCAGAGGCAAGGGGCGGCCATGTTTCTCAGACAGCATGTGAGCTTGTATGGAACAAAGAAAGCCTACCAGCAAAAGAAATAAATAACTGACAAAACAACTGAAACAACTAAAAAAAAAAAAAAAAAAAAAAAAAGGTACCCCTCAGTTTCCAGTCAGACGCAACTGGTAGGGAAAGGACTTAGATGCTAATTGGTTAATTTGTTTCATTTCAGATACAAGCTCTGTTCTTGGTGTTTGTCTAACTTCTGAATTAATGTAAAGTATTCATGGAGACAATGTGGATGCTTTTGTTTGGTTTATTCAATCAGTTATGGTGCTTTTTTACTTTTTACTTTTGAATACTTAAATGTATGTCATTAATTTACTTAAAATGTGATGAGTAAGGTTAAAGTAATACTTTGATGACCTATTTATTTAAACTAAAAATAATGCAATGTGTTCAATGTGCTTCGTTGGTCAAGGTTTTCAACCTAAATAAGCTCTAATCACCCTCTAACCACCTTAACCATCAATAAAATGTGAAAAGAGGAAGATTTGAGTTGTTCATATGTTTGAAGACCAAGGCCCTTTTCAAGTAGGGGTAAAGAACTGAGGGAGTTAAAGACTACTTGACATTGACCAAATCCTGTGTAGTCCTGGGCTGATTGAGATTGACCGTCTTGTTTAGCTTCTTATATTTTCTAATGGTTGCTCCAATAGTGGACCTTTTTTCACGAAGCTGCTTGGCAATTTCTCCGTTGGCCTTTGCAGCCATGTGGAGTTGTACAATTTTCTCTGGTGTCTTTGGACAGCTCTTTGGTCTTGGCCATGTTACATGTTTGAGTCTTACTGATTGTATGGGGTGGACAGGTGTCTTTATGCAGCTAGCGACCTCATACAGTTGTATCTGATTCAGGATAATACATGGAGTGGAGGTGGACTAAGAAAGACGGACTAACAGGTCTTTGGGGGTCAGAATTGTAGCTGAAAGTGGACTTTCGTAAAAAATTCCTGAAAATAGAAATGCGGGCACTAGGGGGGTCCCAAGAAATTTTTGAAAAAATATGGATGGCTGTGGTGCATTCTGGCGATATCTGTGAAAAAAATTCAGACAAAAATTGCTTGGCAATTTCTCCGTTGGGCTTTGCAGCCATGTGGAGTTGTACAATTTTCTCTGGTGTCTTTGAACAGCTCTTTGGTCTTGGCCATGTTACATGTTTGAGTCTTACTGATTGTATGGGGTGGACAGGTGTCTTTATGCAGCTAGCGACCTCATACAGGTGTATCTGATTCAGGATAATACATGGAGTGGAGGTGGACTATGAAAGATGGACTAACAGGTCTTTGGGGGTCAGAATTGTAGCTGAAAGTGGACTTTCGTAAAAAATTCCTGAAAATAGAAATGCGGGCACTAGGGGGGTCCCAAGAAATTTTTGAAAAAATATGGATGGCTGTGGTGCATTCTGGCGATATCTGTGAAAAAAATTCAGACAAAAAGTGAAAGTAAAATTTCTAAGTCCTGACCCAAAAAAAAATTGGGCAGAAATTCCCCAGATTTTTTTTTGCCCCCCATCTCCCTATCACTGGATAGCACAAAATCACATCAGCCATTAAAATATGCTTAAAATATGCCATCTTATCTCAAGACAAATGAATTAAGTGAAATATTCATTAAAAAGACATCTAAAATTGTCCTTTTCCCCACATTATACACATTACAGTATAGATATAGAATATACACAAAAATATATCCTAGAATGTCTACACTGTACAGCAAAAAAAGTTAAAGAAGTTGATCTGTAGTAATTACTATGAACGTTTAAGTCTCAAACTTCTAACCTCACGTTGTACTGATTGATACACTCGACCCTATTGCTCACAATCTTAGATATAGCTCTTGTAATACTTATACAATAATGAGTTGCCTTTTATATATCTATGTATATATATATCTATGTATATATATATATATATATATATACACACACACACACACACACAGTCACTCACATTTGAAAAATATACAGGTGTGGTCAGTCATGCTCGCAGATAAAGTTGCGGGTGTGATTAGGGGTGGCCTGAAAATATTTTATTGGATTAATATAACATAACTGTAAATTAAAAATAAAATAAACAAATACATAACTAAAATAGAAAACTAAAATAAAAAACTAAAATTTAAAACTCGGAAATGATCATTTCCAATTTCAACTGATATTAGTAGAACATGATATAAAACAGTATTTAAAAGTTATCAATAAAAATTCTTGATCCGACAAACTTTATCTGAAGAAAATGTAAATGCACTGGCCTGTGAAGGAATAAACACAAATGGTCTATACTCACAATGTTTTGACAAATGCTGAAAGTTTAGTTCAACATAATCGGCGTTCGTGGCAACAAGCTAGCGTTACATTGAAACGAACATTCCTGTCGGCAATTGTGACGTATTGTGTGTGTGTGGGTGGATGGGGAGGAACGCACCACGGAACTGCCGAAAATAGGAGGCTGGCTTGCTAGAACACTCCTTTATCTGGACGCGCTCGACATATTGGCCACACCTGAATCAAGCGACGAGGTGGATGATAGTCTGTTATTTTTTTTTTCTTCCCACCGTCACACTACCTCGTGATCAATGCAAGAGCACCCCTGGTGTTGATGACTTTCGACATAAATGCGCTCACATTACGTGAAGCAGGTCGGAACATGCGCTTTCGTACATCCTCCGTATATGCTCAGTACAGTTAACTTGCATTTCCCGTTTCCGGGTGAATACTGGTTGTTTTGGAGCAGGCTTGTTTAGTTAACGTTATGAAATAAACATGTAAATTAATGTCAAGACCACACAAAGTAAGTGACGTCTTGAGAGAATGTGAGAGGAGGGGTGTTACTGTTACTAGTGTTCGTGCCTCAACATGGCTACGGTCGTGAAAGCAAAACAACGAACTCAAACGCATGTTCGTTCAATGTTGTCAACTAAGATTGATTTTAGGCAATTTTTCCTCAATTTTCCGGAGAAATTTACATGAAAATTTAAAAATCCAGAATTCTGGGAAAATCTGGAAGACTTTCATCACTGTAGCTGATAGACAGGTGTTCAGATATTCATTTGGAGTTCTATAACACAAACAAATCATTAAAAATCATACATTGTGATTTCTGGAGTTTTCTTTTGAGATTATCTTTCTCACAATGGACAAGCACCATCTCTATCCTTAATCACCCTTACCTCCTGCAGATCCTTCTCATCTCTATCCCTCTGTCTGGCCAACCTGTAGAGATACTTTTTCCTTCTTTTGTGTCCAACCTG
Organism: Syngnathoides biaculeatus; assembly: GCF_019802595.1. Classification (NCBI taxonomy): domain Eukaryota; kingdom Metazoa; phylum Chordata; class Actinopteri; order Syngnathiformes; family Syngnathidae; genus Syngnathoides; species Syngnathoides biaculeatus. Next base: position 34,467,771 of record NC_084644.1, read on the forward strand.
GTGTACATGTCGTTGCCTATTATATTATATGCCCATTGTTTAGCCTTCATCACCTCTACCTTTGTCCTACGTCGCATCTCAATGTATTCCTTTTGCCTCTCTTCGGTCCTCTCAGTCTTCTTCTTCGCTGATCTCTTTCCTTGAATGACCTCCTGTATTTTGGGGTTCACCACCAAGTCTCCTTCTCCCCTTTCCTACCAGAAGACACACCAAGTACTCTCCTGCCTGTCTCTCTGATCAACTTGGCTGTAGTAGTCCAGTCTTCTGGGAGCTCCTCCTTTCCATCAATAGCCTGTCTCACCTCTTTCCAGAAGGCCGCACAACATTCTTCCTTTCTCAGCTTCCACCACATACTTCTCTGCTCTATCTTTGTCTTCTTAATCTTCCTACCCACCACCAGACTTGTCCTACACACCACCATCCTATGCTCCCGAGCCACACTCTCCCCTACCACTACCTTACAGTGAGTAACCTCCTTCAGATTACATCGTCTGTACAAAAATATAATCCACCTGCGTGCTTCCACCTCCACTCTTGTAGGTGACTCGATGTTCCTGCCTCATCTGGAAAAAGGTGTTCACTATTGCCATTTCCATGCTTTTTGCTTTTCATTAAACTAATTTATTTATTATTGTAGGTCAATCTATGTTGCTTCCTCTTCTGGAAAAAAAATGTTCATTACTGCCATTTCCATCCTTTTTGCAAAGTCCACCACTGTCTCTCCCTCAAAGGTCCTTTCCTGGATGCCGTACTTACACATCACTTCTTCATCGCCCCTGTTTCCTTCACCAACAAGTCCATTACAATCTGTACCAAACACAACTCCCTCTAAATCTGGAATGCTCAGAACTACTTCATCGAGTTCCTTCCAAAATTTCTCTTTCAACTCTAGGTCACATTCTACCTTTGGGGCATAGCCACTAATCACGTGATTCAAAACATCCTGCATTTCAAATTTCAGCCTCATCACTCAATCTTTTCACCTCCAAGACACTTAGCCAGCTCGCCTTTTAAAATAACACCTACTCCATTTCTCTTCCCATCTACCCCATGGTAAAATAATTAAAACCCTGCTCCTAAACTTCTAGCCTTACTCCCTTTCCACCTGCTCTCTTGGATGCACAATATATCAACCTTTTTCCTCCTCCTCATCATGTCAACCAATTCCTGAGCTTTTCCTGACATAGTCCTAACATTCATAGTCCCTACACTCAGTTGTAGTCTGTGTATTCTACTACTTCTGCCGATGAATCCGCTTTCCTCCCCTTCTTCTTTGTCTTCTATGTATTTATATTTAATCTTTCTTTAATTATAAAATCTTTGTTAATCTTTGCTGCAACAGTCGCCTGACCATGGTTGAGATGCAGGGGAGACGCACACACGGTCGTACACAGGCAGAAGTGGGTCGTAGGGGGTGTAAATTCACTCACCTGCAGCAACATGATAATCGTAAACACAGTCCTTGAAGAAGTACACATAGCTGTCCTCTTTCAAAAAAGGCCCTTTTCATCAGTGTTAAAAACGTGCGCCCACCATCTAGGAAACCCTTTGTCCACAAACCGATGAGCGGTACCATACAGAGGCAAATTTCTGAGGTTGTATATTTTTAAATAAAATTTCAAACCAGCCTTTGCTGGTCAAAAAACCTCATCCTCAAGGGGGAGAATCATAATGCAGGATCCAACAAGGAGAAAAGTGCCCTGTATGCCGTACCAGTGGGTCCCGTGCCATTTACTGCATAAAGTGGTTGATTCCTCCCATTGGATCCCGAAAAGGATAAACGTGCACGCATTGTCACCAACTCTCGGCCGCCACGGAGAAAGCTTTCGCTGGGGCACAACGCTGAGGTGGTATTGTAAGTACGTAATCAAAAAACATTATCACTTTAAAAAAAAAAAATTATATCATGCACACGACTAGATAATAGGTGGGACAAGTAAAGTTGCCACTCTTGCTCTCATTGATCGATGTCGTGCCTGCAACCAATCAAATTTTTTTTCTTGCTTCATTGTACCACGTCGCACTGGGCACCTGCCTTTTATCAATCCACATTGTATCAATGCGCCTCACGTAATATAGTACCTACTGTAATTCAATCTGTCTTTTTTTTGGGAGGGGGAGTGGAAAAAAACACGATGCAGTGAATCCGCAATAGGTGGAGCGCAAAGTAGAGAGGGATTACTCTCACGAGTTTACTTGTGCTGGGGACACTAGGAGGCGGCGAGGGTGCCTTATCAGAAAGTGATCCCACTGTGACAGAGTTGGGGTTCTCTGCATCCAATTGAGCACAAAGTTGATTGACCCGTGCTTCTAATGTGTAGATTAGTAGACAAAACAGTCATCGCCTCCATGAGCCTCTGCAATGTTTGCTCGTACTGACGCACTAATTTGCCTTGGAACATTAAAGGATGACACCCCCCAAAACTCATATGTACAATAAACTCTCCAATGTTAAATATTATGACATATATTTTGGACATTAATTGAAAAAAAAATTGACAAAGAAAATTTTTGAAATCCAAGCAAAATCTGGATATGTACCAGCTTTCACAGCCAGACCCTGAAGAAACATCCTTGACCCGCGTCTGACGTCACCAGTGGTTACCATTACAGACCATTCGTTCTAGCTCAGCCAAGATGGTGATCTGTTCTGCACCAAACTGCAAAAAAACTGAGAAAACGCACCCAAACTTGTCCTTCTTTAACCTCCCGTGGTGTTAACATGACAGGATAAAGCTGTGGCTGTCACAGTTGAAGCTCATTCATCTGCAGGGGAAATTTGCACCCATCTAATCATTAATGGTTCATTGTCGCTTAGTTATCGACTCTCGTGCTGATATTGTACAACTAACAACATACTTTATGAGGCGATATGGGGGTGCACCTGTTCAATCCTGGGCCTCCGTGTGTGGAAATTGCATGTTCTTCCCGTGTCTGCGTGTGTGTAACCTGCCTCTTGCCCATTGACAGCTAGGATAGGCTCCAGCACTCCTGCCACACTCGTGCGGCCAAGAAAATAGATGGGTGGCTATCTATGTATAATCAATTTAGGGAAGTCCCTTTTTTTTTTTTTCCATTTTATATTTCAGATATAAACCATCTTCGTCCAAACAACTTCGTATCTATGATCTATGTTATGCAGACAAGTTGATTGTGATCCAAGTTCATTCCGATACACTCTATTTTTTGTTTGACCTTTTCAAACTCACTACAACACTGGCATTCCGCCACAGTTGGCATTAGATGACAGAGAACACCAACACCAGTCTTTCAAAACGACCCTGTCTGGAACATCTCCGAGCTCCATGTTATGCACTCTGTAAGCGTCACGCACCCTCTTCAACACGTCAAGTTCCGCTGTGTCTATTCTGGCTCAAACGCTTGACCATTGTACATTGTTATTTTGCTTGCTCAATGGCGTGAGTAGTAATAACCCAGAGCATCAACACGCTGTTATACTGGCTTTGTTTTTTACTACACAACACTTCCCGGTTACCATTTACGGCGATGGGCGCATACAACCCCCACACCCGCCGCCGGTCGATTGCGAGAGGCTGGCTGCTTGAAAAGTAGAACTTGGGTAAAAAAAAAAAAAAGTCTGGCTACACCTGCTGTATATTCTCTACATCTAAACCAACTCCTCAGATAAGCATCAAACAAATCTCTGCGGTTCATATAATGGGACTATTGTTCATCGTAGTGCCATGCCCCCTCTTCAAAACTTCAAGTTCTACCTTTGTGTATTCTGGCTCAAGCGCACAGGCGCGAACATTGTACATCATGCTATTTTTGTTTTGTTTGTAATTTTTTTTCAAAAAAATCGGCCACAAAATGCCAAATAGTGGAAGTTCTCTGTTTGGTGAAACGTAACCACGAACAATGGGGTGTCACAACAGCAAGCACTGCAGGCACGGCAAAGGCTGATTGGCTGTCAGTTTTCCAACCGGGCTCATTGGAATGTCTGAGCGAGAGAGGAATTTTTGACAATACTTTTCCAATTTACAGTTTCTTGGTGAAATCTGTGGATAACTGGCATCAAAAGCAACACTGAACCCTTATCTTCTAGCTTTTAATGTGTGCTCCCATTCCTATAATTTGGGGGAGAGTCTTCCTTTAAGGCCAGATGGACTTGATGAGGGTCTGTGGGATCTATGCTTTTAGCCGGATTATTCAGTTGTGTAACGTGGTAGGAATAAAGGACCCCAAAAAACAGACACATGATAGTTGGGTACACTCAATTTAGTAAGAAAACATTGCACTTAGCGTACAAAGAGAAAAGGGAAACTCAAGGTGCGCATAACTTGTGAGCAGCAGCTGTAATCATACAAACTAAAGTATACAGGGAAAAAAACAAAATAAGCATAGTTTATCCAGTACCAGATTGGACCGGTGGACAGAGCCCCAGTGGAAGGACGCCGCCCAGGGAAAAACACAAAACTAAGGAGAGTCAACACCACAATATTACAGCACTTGAGCCAATGGTATTATACAGAAGGGTGGAACAACATAGACCATGCAAAGTGCAATACAATACAATGCTATGCAATAATCCAAAGTCCTCCTTCTGCTTCTGTACATCAAATGTATCAGAAGAAGCATGATAGTTTTGAGTTTCACATTTAAAACTTTAGTATTGTTTTGACCAACATAGTTTTTAAAATACACAACAGCATGTTATAATTTAGAAACAGATCATTCAGTTAGAGATTTAAAGTCATCTGGATTATTTTCAATATGTAAATGCTGTCTTTTGAGGTCATCATGATGTGTTTGTTCTTTACTCTTCTTCACTTGCCACTCCTCTTAGCAATGGGACTTCAAAAATTTTCTGAAACACAGGACAAACAGCAGTTCAACAACATAACATTTGCCATGCTTCTGCATTGAACAGTTTTTATGCCATTTTACTTAGAATAGCAGAAAAGAGATTGTGATCATCCCTATTACTTGTTTTCTTAATAGTTAATGTAAAGGTAGCAATTGGTCTGCATTTTCAGCAAGAAAAGCTGCCTGGTCTTTAAGACCCTGGACAGCTTGGCATCTCTCTGCCAAAACTTCGGTTCAGAAACCCTTATCTGCCAAGTACAGTGGTACCACTACTTACAAACATTCCTAGTAATGAAAAATTCAAGTTACAAAATGCCCCCTCTGAAAAATATTGTTCCTAGTTACGAAGGATAATTCAGGATACAAAAGGAAAAAAAATGGGTGCAGGATTCACATCCCCCAAATTCCACCGAATGTAAACATCTTGTATCGTGGTTTGAAAGTGGAGCGATGGAGCTGCTTTCCCATCTTGGTGTAACATCTTCCTGGCATCCATTGGTTGGTCGGGACATCATTTTTTACCTATGATGCTTTTCGGGGGTCACCACATCATATGGAAGTGCTTTCACATTGTCACAGGCTAGCGCACATTGGTAAAGTAACGTTTGCATTGTTTTTTTTTTAATTTGTGTTTTTTTGCAAGTTTATTCATCTTTCTTCACCATGAGCCCCAATAACTTTTGTGGAATGAATGTGTGCTGCGGTACATTCGTACATATGTTTTCTCTCAGCTGTCAAAACGTTTGCCTCCTCCTCCGTTCCCTACCTTGCATTCCACTTCTCACTCACGCTTCTCTTCGCATAGTCGCACAACGCCAAATTTACCAAAACTTTTTTCTTTACTTTATGTACTTTGAATACCTATTTTTTGGGTGGGAGGCTTGAAACAATGATGCTATCGACATGTAAAATGCGTTTCTACTTATGAAAAAATGTAAGTGATGAGACAACTTCTGGAACAAATTTATTTCCTAAGAAGAGGTACCCCGGTTTGTGGAAAAACAAGGAATTTGTCTCCAGTAGTTGGAGCTGCTCTAGTAAAACAGACAGTCACAGACATTAAGTCTCACCGCCGCCATTTTGAAAAATCTACTTCCGGTGGCAAACACATGGATACACGAGCAGTTTAGTGTTAGGAAACACTGGAGAGAGGGCTATTTCCATACACAAAATTAGAGAAAATCAGAGACTTTGGTGGCTGGTTATTATGTTCTTTGCTTGGCATGTGAAGTGGACTATGTCTCAGGCATCAATGTATGATAAATCGTACAAAGTAAAGGTAGGTGTTCGGCTGGCTGCGATCACCCCTCGGGCCTATCTACCCTTTGAAATACTGTAAAAACAGTGTCTGATGCCAGTTCATCGTGCAACACACGGCAATGCAGGAGCAGTTTGGTGAGGATGGCATAGGGAGGAGGCATCGTCTAGTCCATCAGCCAGAATAAAAGAAGTGTTGATGAAATTCCATGATATTTCCTAATTTATTCAAAAGAATCATCTGGAATATGTGTTAACTAATTGGGTTATCGCTCACTTCGATGACGTTTGCCTTGCACATTTCCGCAAGATTATTAAAAGCCGTCAAAGAGGCAAACAACCTTGGATTGGTAGTTCATGAAACATTGAAAGTTAATGTTTGTTTTGAATTCATAATTTGTGGAATTTGTTAATTTTTGTGGAATTAAGTTGTGTGGTTGCCCCCTCCTCCACTGTCCCCCAGAATGCCTTTTTGCTTGTCACTCACGGTTCTCTTTGCATCATTTCTCAACGCCAAAGGTAAATTAACATAATTTTTTATTCTGCTTTACATTATGTACACTTTGAATGCTTATTTTTGGAGGCGGGGAGTGGACTTGGAACGGATTAGGCCCTTTCTGTCAAGCAGATTTCTCATTATGAGTTTGTCAAAAAGACCCTTCTGAAAGCTTATGAGTTAGTGCCCGAAGCTTACGAACAGAAATTTAGAAACGGTTATAAAAGGGACAATGAGAGTTTTGTAGAATTATGTCGGGAAAAGGAAATATTGTTTGATAGGTGGTGTAGTTCAAAAAAGGTTTCAGATTTTGAGGGTTGGAGTCAGTTAGTTTTGATGGAGAATTTTAAGCAGTGTGTTTATTCTGATCTTAAGACTTATTTGGATGAACAGAAGGTTAATGCCTTACATGATGCGTCAGTGTAGGCAGATTACTTTTTTGACTCACAGGAGTTCTTTTCAGTCTTCTGACAATTCAAGTTTTCTTGCCAAAAGGACTTTTCGTAGGGTAAGACTACTTATCATATAAAGACAAATGGTCATAAGGCAGGTTCAAATTCTTTTGACAAGCAGTCAGATTCTTATTCAAACCAAAGTCTTCTCATGACTCTTGTGACTCTGGTCCTCCCTGTGCTCATTGTAAGAAGCCTGGTCACTTGATTCCTGCTTGTAAAAAGCTCAAGTACAAAAATCAGTCCACTGGTTCCCCAAATGCGTTTGTATATATCGCACATAAGTCTTTGTTTCCAGATGGTTCTGAGGAGAGTTTTGTTTATGACAAACTTTCAAATTCTGAAATTCTGAAATAGTATTTGCCTTTTATTCACACTGGTTCGGTTTCACTTATGGGAGATAATTCCACCCAAAGGCCAATTACTATTCTGAGGGACACTGGAGCTCTGCAATCTCTGATTTTGAAGGATAAATTGCTTTTTGCAGCACAAGGACACAGCTGTAAAGCATTGGCCTCACAGTTCTGAGGACCAGAGTTCAATCCCGGGCTTCCCTGTCTGGAGTTGGGATGATTTCCCCATGCCTACCTGGGTTTTCTCCAGGGACTCTGGTTTCCTCCCACATTCCAAATAAAAATGCATTAGTTGGAGATTCTAAATTGCCCCAAGGTGTGTTTGAGAGTGTGACTGCCTGGGGATTGGCTGGCAACCACTTCAGGGTCTACCCCGCATCCTGCCCATTGACAGCTGGGATAGGCTTCAAGTACTCCTGCGACCCTTGTGATGACAAGTGGCTAAGAAAATGGATGGATGGATTTTGCTTTTTTTCTGCAGAGTCGTCAATGAACTCAGATGATATTTTTCAGGGTATAAGTGGCAATTCTCTTGCTCCTTTACGTTTTGTGAATTTGTCTTCAGATCTGGTTTCTGATACCATTAAAGGTTGACTCTTTTTCAGTTCCGGGTGTTGATTTGTTGATCAGCAATGATGTCATGGGAGCTCGAGATGGCGCTGATCCTATTGTCACGGTTTCTCCAGAGTGTTTAGTCAGTACAGAGAAGTTGGGAGTGTGACTTTGCTGGTATTTTTCTGTCTTGTGCAGTGACTCCTTCGATGTTGAAAGACATCTTCTCAGGCTTCTTTGCCGAATGATTCCATTTATGATTTGTCATATACATTTATGGTCCATTCTGATTAGGGCTCAAATTTTACATCCAAGGTGTTTAAACAAGCAATGGATCAGTTTGGCATAGAACAGGTTAAGTCGAGTGTTTACCATCCAGCGTCGTGGGAGCGTTAGAGAGGTTTCATCAAACTTTTAAAAAATATGATCAAGACTCATTGTTTTAAGACAGAAAGATTGGGATGAGGGTGTGCATTATTTGTTTTTTGATGTCAGGAAATCACTTCACAAAAGTTTAGGGTTCAGCCCTTTTGAGCTGGTTTTTGTTCACAACGTATGCCACTAAGCATCTGAAAGAGCAATGGCTCAGTCGCAATCCAGAGATCAATATTTTGGACTATGTTTCGACTTTTCGGAACAGGCTTTCAAAAGCTTGTGAGTTGGCCCAACAAGATTTAAAAATGGCTCGAGCCAAAATGAAACAAAATTATGACAAAAAGTCAAACGAACAAAGTTTTATTTCTGGTGAAGAAATGTCAGTCTTGCTTTCTATTCGTGGCCAACCACTCAGCGCTAGATATCAGGGTCCATATCTGATAAACAAAAAGGTTAGTGACACAGACTATATCGACCTAACTCCTGGCTGTCATAAACACAAAAAGTTGTGTCATGTGAACATGATTATGAAATATGGCAGAGTAAAAGCCAAATACATAAGTCAGTTGTATTGCTTCACTCTCCCCAGTTACTGGTTGTCCAGTTGTTGATGATGAAGCAATGTGAAGTTAGATGATTTGAATGACCATGCTTCATCAAAGTTGAGGGATTCTTAAATTTTTAGCTCACCCTGATGAGAAGTTGACATACTTGTCTGCTGAACAGAAACCTGAAACGTCACATTTGATTTTTGAGTTCTCTAACCTGTTTCCTGATGTGTCTGGCCACACAGATATTGTTAGTCATGATATAAAGGTAGGTGATGCTGTACCTGTGAAACAATACCCATATCTAATGAATCCTGCAAAAACTGAAATTCTGCAGAAAGAGATGAGTGTTAAGTGTTGAGAAATCCTGAAGGGACCCTGCCTTCTTAACACTGAATTTAGACAGTGAATTTCAGACAGCAAATTGTAGCCAGTTGAATTGCAAGACAGTGAATTATAGCCAGTTGAATCTCAGGAGTCTGAAAATATTGCGTTTGAATTTTGAAGGTTGAAATTTTGGCGAATGTGTTAACATTTAAAAGTTAAACTGAAATATAGCTATTGAAAATGTGATCACTTTGAAATAATGTGAATTTTCAACATAAACTTTTCAGTGGCATTTTTAATTCAAATCTTGGTGGCACATACAGTGGAGAAAATGAGTATTTGAACACCCTGCTGTATTGCATGTTTTCCCACTTAGAAATCATGGAGGGGTCTGAAATTTTCATCATAGGTGCATGTCCACTGTGAGAGAGATAATCTAAAAAGAAAAACCCAGAAATCACAATGTATGCTTTTTTTAAACAATTTATTTGTGTGATACAGCTGCAAATAAGTATTTGAACACCTATCTATCAACTAGAATTCTGACCCTCAAAGACCTGTTGTCCGCCTTTAAAAGTCCACCTCCACTCCATGTATTATCCTGAATCAGATGCACCTGTGGGAGGTTGTTACCTGCATAAAGACACCTGTCCACCCCATACAATCAGTAAAACTCAAACTTGTAACATGGCCATGAGAAAGAGCTGTCCAAAGACACCAGAGACAAAATTGTACAACTCCACACGGCTGGAAAGGGCTCCGGAGAAATTGCCACGCAGCTTGGTGAAAAAAGGTCCACTGTTGGAGCAATCATTAAAAAAAATTGAAGCAGCTAAACTAGACAGTCAATCTCAATCGGAGTGGAGCCCTATGCAAGATATCACCGCATGGGGTCTCACTGATTCACAGGTGAGGAATCAGGCCAGGACTACACGACAGGACTTGGTCAATGACCTGAAAAGAGCCAGGACCACCGTTTCCAAGGTGACTGTTGGTAATACACGAAAACGTCATGGTTTGAAATTATGCATGGCACGGAAGGTTCCCCTGCTTAAACCAGCATGTGTCAAGGCCTGTTTTTGTCACGTCCCATCGGAAACGAGAGTAGGACCCAAATGCAGGAAGTCGGAAGACGCAAGGTAGTTCAAGAAGAGACAGGTTTATTGTATGCAGAGGTCGGGGATCAAGCAGGCAGTCCGGTGTAGCAGCGGTAGTTCGGACGTCGGGCGAAGGGAGCAGATGAGCGGACAGGCAGGAGTCGGTACACGGGGAAACAATCAACGCAGGCAGAAGTATCAAGGAGTCAGGCTTACAAGGTTGGTCAGAGAACGGACGGAGGTCGGTACACACAGGTTCAGTCAGGAATACGAGAGTGCTGGAACGGGACATAAAGCTCAACGAACTGGCGGAGGACCAGTCGTCACCGGGTCCTATATATACGGGGGATGATCAGCCCGCAGGAGGCACAGGTGTGTGCCTCCCAATTAGCGCAGCCGCACGGGCACCCGCACAGCTCGTGCTGAAGCGGCAGGATCATGACAGTTTTAAGTTTGCCAATGACCATTTGGATGATGGAGAGGAGTCATGGGAGAAACTTTTGTGGTCAGATGAGACCAAAATGTAACTTTTTGGTCATAATTCCACTACGTGTTTGGAAGAAAATGAATGATGAGTTCTGTACGGTTCTTTCGACATGTTTAATGTGCTCAGTGTTGAACGCAGAATTAACAGCCAGCCAAACTCTTTTCAAGAGCCAGGAGATGAGCATTCTATAGCTCCTTTATTGGCAACAGAAGCAGAGTGAAACTGCAAACAGTGACAAGAAATATACAGTACTTGGTGAGTTGTCCATTCAGCCTGTACTGTACATCAATAAAATATATGAAAATACAAACCTAAACTAAGTGTTAATGAATCGACACTAAACAGATATTTCAATAGGTAGGTTAACATAAAAATCCACACAGCCTGACATCTGACATACAATGGTCAAAGACGAGCTAGTTCGGTAGGCTATGCATGAAATCAAAGTGAACATAGTTGCATTCTCATACAACACACACCAACATGTACATCACAACAAACTCAGTCAATGCTTTCTGAAGGCTGGCATACACGAAATGATGGACAACACGACGATGAACTTCACGTGGGTTCTGTTGTTGCTTGCTGACACAAAGGAAGTTCGATCTTCTCTGTAAAAGTAGGTAGGCACGAAAGAATGAGTGTTGCCACCCAGAGGATGGATGCGGAATTACACTAAAACATTCAATTAACAAGGCTGTGTACAAATGTAACCGATTAACACTTGGAAAAAAAAATGTGCTAAACAGAAGAAAACTTCATGACATCTTGCAGGGCAGAACAAGTTCCATCCCAAGAACACCATCTCTACTGTAAAGCATGGGGGTGGTAGCATCATGTTTTGGGGGTGTTTTTCTGGACATGGGACAGGATGACTGCACTTTATTAAGGAGAGGATGACCGCAGCTATGTATTGCGAGAGTTTGGGTGACAACTTCTTTCCCTCAGTCAGAGCATTGAAGATGGGTCGTGGCTGGGTCTCTCAACATGACAATGACCCGAACCATACAGCCAGGAAAACCAAGGAGTGACTCCGTAAGAAGCATATCAAGGCCGCATATCAAGGTTCTGGCGTGGGCGAGCCAGTCTTCAGACCTAAATCCAAAAGAAAATCTTTGGAGGGAGCTGAAACTCCGTGTTTCTTAGTGACAGCCCTGAAACATGTCTGATCTATAGAAGATCTGTGTGGAGGAGTGGGCCAAAAATCCCTCCTGCAGTGTCTGCAAACCTGGTGAACTACTACAGGAAACATTTGACCTCTGTAATTGCAAACAAATGCTACTGTGCCAAATATTAACATTGGTTTTCTCAGGTGTTCAAATAGTTATTTGTAGCTGTATCACAAATCATTTAAAAAAAAATCATTGTGATTTCTGGATTTTTCTTTTTAGATTATCTCTTTCACAGTGGACATGCACCTACGATGAAAATTTCAGACCCCTCCATGATTCCTAAGTGGGAGAATTTGGAATACAGCAGGGTGTTCAAATACTTATTTTCTACACTGTATATACACAGTGCCTTGTGAAAGTATTCGGCCCCCTTGAACATTTCAACCTTTCTCCACATTTCAGGCTTCAGACAAAGATATAAAATGTTCATTTTTTGTCAAGAATCAACAAGTAGGACACAGTCGTGAAATGGAATGAAATTTATTGGATATTTTATACTTTTTAACAAATAAAAATCTGAATAGTGTGGAGTGCAATATTATTCAGCCCCTTTACTTTCAGTGCAGCAAACTAACTCAAGAAGTTCAGTGAGGATCTCTGAATGATCCAATGTGAAGTGATTATGATAAATGGAATCCACCTGTGTGTAAAGGGGAATTCTGGTGGTTTGGATTAACAATATATCCAACAGGTCATGTCATATGTATTGTATTTGAAAATGTGATGTTAATCCTCTCTCATTTAATGATGTCTTGAAGTTTTTATTGGCAAATCCGAATTTTCAGGAGCGGCGCCATTTTGGTGAGTCACACGACCTACGTCCACGGATGTGATGTAATAGGCGCGCAAACAAAGACTCGATTATGATGGACACAATTATGGCCAGTGCCGATTTCTCGGATTTATCCTCATCTGATGAAGAAATAGCAGTATTGGTTGACGGGAAGACGGAGCAATACTTCCAGACAGTTTTGAACCTGTGGCTGTAAATAATGTTGAATATTTGGACGGTTCTTCGGATGGGAATGACGCAGAGTCTGACAAGCAAGTTCCGGCGGTGGGCCGGAAGTGAGCTCCGGTGGCGGGCCGCGAGCGAGCTCAGTACCATCAGAAAATTGTACATTTACAGCTACAGGTTCAAAACTGTATGGAAGTATTCCTCCGTCTTCCCGATGAACCGATACTGCTATTTTGTCATTAGATGAGGATAAAAACGAGAAATCAGGGCTGACCATAATTGTGTCCCTTTGTAATCAAGTCTTTGTTTGCCCACCTATTACGTCACATCCGCGCACGTAGGTCACATGACTCGCCAAAATGGCGGCACCCATGAAAATTCGTAATTGCCGATAAAAATCTTTTCAAAACACCATTAAATGAGAGAGGATTAACATCACATTTTCAAAATACAGTCCACATGATATGACCTATTGGATACATTGTTAATCCAAACCACCCGGATACATTGTTAATCCAAACCACCGGAATTCCCCTTTAAAGAAAACTGTTTTCATTTGAATGTTTGTCCTGCAAATTGCATACATTGGAACACAGGTTCAACTTCTATGATGAATATGTTGTGTTAGTGCTAAATCATTACATAAAAATCATTGAATGACCCTTTCCTGCTGCACATCCTTCCACTCTCTATCACTCTGTCTGGTCAAACTTTAGAGATCCTTTTCTCCATCTTCCGTGTCCAACCTGGTGTACATGTCATGTCCCACTTCTTCTCCTTGTATGACTGCCCGTATTTTGGGGCTCCACCACCAAGTCTCCTATCTCCCCCTTTTTACCAGAAGACACTCCAAGTACTCTCATGCCTGTCTGTTGGATCACCTTGGCTGTAGTATTCCAGTCTTCTGGGAGTTCCTAATGTCCATCGAGAGTCTGTCACCTCTTTCCCAAAGGCAGCACAACATTCTTCCTTTCTCATTTTCCACCAAATGGTTCTCTGCTCTACCTTTGTCTTCTTAATCTTCCTCCCCACCACCAGAGTCATCCTACAGATCACCATGCGATGATGTTGAGCTACACTCTCCCCTACCACTACCTTACAGTCATTAACCTCCCTCAGATTACATCATCTGCGCAAAATATAACCACCTGCGTGTTTCTAACTCAACACTTGTAGGTCACTCTATGTTCCTGCCTTTTCTGGAAATAAAGTGTTCACCACTGCCATTTCCATCCTTTTTGCAAAGTCCACCACCACCTGTCCCTCAAAGTTCCTTCCCTGGAAGCCGTACTTACCAAACACTTCTTCGTCGTTCCTGTTTCCTTCACCAACATCTCCAATACACATCTGCACCAATCACAAATCTCCCTCTGCCTGGGATGCTCAGAACCACTTCATGTAGTTCCTTCCAGAATTTCTCTTTCAACTCAAGGTCACATCCTACCTGTGGGGCATAGCCGCTAATCACGTTGTACATAATCCCCTCAATTTCAAATTTCAGCCTCATCATTCGATCTGATACTCTTTTCACCGCCAAGACATTCTGAACAAGCTCTTCCTTTAAAATAACCCCTACTCCATGTTAAAATAATCTAAGCCCTGGCCCCAAACCTCTAGCCTTATTATCATTCCTCATGTTTTCTTGGATGCACAATATATCAACCTTCTGCCTAATCATCTTATCACCCAACACCTGAGTTTTTCCTGTCGTAGTCCCAACATTTAACGTCCCTACACTCAGTTGTAGGCTCTGTCCATTCCTTTTCTTCTTCTGCTGACTAATCCACTTTCCTCCTCTTCTTTGTCTTCCACCCACAGTTGCTTAGTTTCCACTGACAACCTGGAAGTTAATGGTGCTGGGGGCAGGCGTATTTAATCAGGGCCATGACCGATCCGGTATGTTATTCTTTGGATGAACGCTCATATTTTTATGGCAAAGTTTTAAGACAGATAACCTTCCTGGCACAACCCTCTGCATTTATCCGGGCTTGGAACCGCCCTACAGATTGTAGTGGCTTGTGCCCCCATAGGGCTGCATTAGAACATTAGAACACTCAATGAACAGTAAATATAATTTTGAAAAAAAAAACTCCTAAATAACTGATGGTCAAAATTTAGCAAGCATAGAAGTAGCTGCAGCTTTACCTTTTTTTTGAGTGCCTCCATCGATTCAAAATCCAGACGAGCCAGTTTGATTTGAATGTGTTTAGGAACATCTGGAACCAGGAAGGCCAGGATAAACTTGAAGGCCAGCAGTCCATGCTGAAATTACAGTTAACATGGGATCTACATTTTACATCGCATTTTCATTTTATGTGCTTGGGAAAAAAAAAAAAATTGAAAGGAATTACTAAAATAATACAATTACTCACAATCACAAAATTTAATGGCAAAGTATATTTCTGAGGGGGGCTGTAAGTACTTTTCATTGGGTTAGGGTTTACATTTTCAACAATTTCATTGTTTCTTATTGTTTGTTCCAAAACATTGTGGTTTCTGGAGTTAAGTGAATTTTGCATTTTTTATTTACTGTAAATTGTAATCATCAAAATTGTATCAATATCTGAGTTTAATCTTTTAAATTGAATTATCTAATGAAATTAAGATTTTGGCATTTCAGGGGAAATAGATTGCAAAAATCCTGATGTAATTGGCCATCAGAATTTTGAAATAAGAAAAAAATTCTCACCCCCCAAAATTTTTGAATAAGAGGGGATGAACTGTCAATCACAAAATATGTAGACTTTTGCCCTGCAATTTTGTTCATAAATATATTTTGCATGTTGAGAGTAGGTTTGGGCTTTTATTTATTTATTTTTTCGAGTGAATGGTTCAGATTTCCAACTAGTTCCAAGTAGCATATTTATTGCTACTGCACCAAACATCAGAAACGACTGTCCCTGAGTTTGTTTTAACTTCAACAAAAAATGTCGACTACAAGGGCCGCTTTTAAAAGAAATGTGTCATCACTCTGGCCAATGACGGTGCCAAACCTGAAGCAAAACAACGTGAGCTGAAACTACGTAGTACGATCATATGATCGTTTAAAAAAAAAAAAAAAACGGGATAGCGCACAAACTTTAAATGCTCATTTTTTTTAAAAAGTGCCCATTACGCTCATTTCTACATAGTTTGACCTTTCGTTTTGATCGTAACCTGACGATATGGGAGTAAGAGGCTCCGCTGTTAGCACAGTGGACCTTACCCTCAATTCGTTGACAATAATGAGAAATAAAGGGAACCAAGACTCTTAGGATTAAAAAAATGTTTCCACACAAACGCCATGGATGATGCAGAGGATGACATGCTGTGGGAGCAAGATGGGATCACTGTTAATGAATGCAGGAGACACAGAAACTGGGCTAAGTCCTCAATGATGAGTTTGGTAGTGATGCACCAAAGGTAGCTATGATATATATTTTTCAGATTCGAGATGACTCAGATGCTTCTTTTGAAGTCTTAGTCAAGGATGTGTAATGTAGAGGATAAACTCCACTATGCACAAACGATTTATGCACAAATATATAATGCAGAAAAAGTTCAAGTTAAACAGTGTAAAATAGTTTATTTGAGACTGTAATATGTGTTAACAGTATCAATAAAATGTTATGCCATTGTTGAGCATTTATTTTACTTTTTTATGGATTATGTTCTGACAATTACAACGACCAAAACAAGCGTGTAAGTTGATCAAATGATCAAAACTTACGAGAACAAGCGTGTCCTTGACCTGTCCCGATATATATTACCGCTGCATCAGTACATGCGCAAAGATTATGAATGATTGTTGTACGGACAATTTTTGAAAAACAATACAAGTACAAAAAATAAAAGTAGAAACCTACCAAAATAGAAATACAGAGTATTCCCAATATTTTGAACATATGGATAGCAGCAAATTGGTGGTGCGCATTGTACATTGGTAGGTTTTCCTGGTTAATTCTTTTTGTGTATGATCAAGTTGTTGTTTTAAAAGAATTATACTGTCTACATTGTACATAATGTTTATACTCTTGCTTTACATAGCTTAACATTTACTGATGAACTGGAATAGTGTGTAAATTGAAATAATTAATTTTAATTCATAAAGCATTTTATATGCTTTATCGGCGGCACAGTTATAGGGGCTGGTTAGCAGATCTGGATCACAGTTCTAAGAACCCAGATTCAAATTCAAATAACTGGCCATCTCTGCAAATCGCCCTTGTTCTTAAAAATGGGAACTAGCACACTTTTCCTCCATTCTTCAGGCATCCTCTCACTACAAGTATTCCGTTAAATAAGTCGATCAAAAACTCCACAGCCACCTCTCCAAATTGCTTCCATATCCCCTCCGGTATGTCATTGGGACCAACTGCCTTTCCATTTTTCATCCCCTTTTATGTCTTTCTAACTTCCACTTTAAAAAATCATTGCCATTTCCTGGTCCGTCACACTTGCCTCTTGTATTTTCCTTTTCTCTCATCCTCTTCATTCATCAACTTCAACGTATTTTTTCCATCAATTTAGCACACGAATGGCACCAGTTAACACATTTCCATCTCAATCCTTAATCATCCTTAGCTGCTGCACATCCTTCCAATCTCTATCCCTCTGTCTGGCTAAATTGAAGACATCATTTTTTCCTCCTTTTGTGTCCAACCTGGTCTACATGTCATATGCCTCTTCTCGCATCTCAATGTATTCCTTTCGCCTCTCCTCAGTCCTGTGTTCCATTTCTTCTTCACTCTTCTCTTTCCTTGTATGACTTCCTGTAATTTGGGGTTCCACCACCAAGTCTCCTTCTCCCCTTTCCTACCAAAAGACACACCAAGTACTCTCCTGCCTGTCTCTCTGATTACCTTGGCTGTCGTAGGCAAGCCTTCCGGGAGGTCCTCCTGTCCATCGAGAGCCTGTCTCACATCTTTCCGAAAGGCCACGCAACATTCTTCCTTTCTCATCTTCCACCACATGGTTCTCTGCTCTCCCTTTGTCTTCTTAATCTCCCAACACACCACCATGCTATGCTGTCGAGCCACACTCTCCCCTACTACTACCTTAGAATAATTACCCTCCTTCAGATTACAATCGTCTGCACAAACTATAACCACCTGCGTGCTTTTACATCTGCTCTTGTAGGTCACTCTATGTTCCTGCCTTTTCCGGAAAGTATTCAGTATTGCCATTTCCATCCTTTTTGTAAAATCCACCACCATCTTTCCCTCAGAGTTCCTTTCCTGGCTACCATACTTGCCGTTCACTTCATCGTCATCCCTGTTTCCTTCACCAGCATGTCCATTACAATCTGCACCAATCACAACTCTACCTCTGCCTGGGATGCTCAGAACCACTTCATGTAGTTCCTTCAAGAATTTCTCTTTCAACTCAACTATCATATGAAAATTGCATTTTTTATTTCCTTGGGTTGTATCAGAGTGATATTAAAATTGGTTTGATGATTTGAAAGCATGGCGGCATGATGATCAGCTGGAAACTGTTGACCTTCAATACCGGACCCGCTTGTGTGGAGTTTGCATGTTCTCCCCATGCCTGCGTGGGTTTTCTCCGGGCACTGGTGTTGCTGACTTTCGACTTAAATGCACTTGCATGACTTGAAGCAGTTCTGAACATGTGCTCCGTACATGCTCTGTACGGTTAACTTGCATTTCCTATTTCTGGGTGAATACTGGTTGTTTTGGAGCAGGCTTGTTTAGTTAAAGTTTATGAAATAAACATGTAAATTAATGTCAAGACCACACATAATAAGCGACGTCTTGAGGCGGCGTTACTGTTAGTATTGTTAGTGCCTCAAAATGGCTACGCTCGTGAAAGCAAAACTTCTTCTTCTTTTCCTTTCGGCTTGTCCCGTTAGGGGTCGCCACAGCGTGTCATCTTTTGCCATTTTAGCCTATCTCCTGCATCTTCCTCTCTAACCCCAACTGCCCTCATGTCTTCCCTCACCACATCCATAAACCTTCTCTTTGGTCTTCCTCTCGCTCTTTTGCCTGGGAGCTCCATCCTCAGCATCCTTCTACCAATATACTCACTCTCTCGCCTCTGAACATGTCCAAACCATCGAAGTCTGCTCTCTCGAATCTTGTCTCCAAAACATCCAGCTTTGGCTGTCCCTCGAATGAGCTCATTTCTAATCCTATCCAACCTGGTCACTCCGAGCGAGGACCTCAACATCTTCATTTCTGCCACCTCCAGTTCAGCTTCCTGTTGTTTCTTCAGTGCCACCGTCTCTAATCCGTACATCATGGCCGGCCTCACCACTGTTTTGTAAACTTTGCCCTTCATCCTAGCAGAGACTCTTCTGTCACATAACACACCAGACACCTTTCGCCCGCTGTTCCAACCTCCTTGGACCCGTTTCTTCACTTCCTGACCACACTCTCCATTGCTCTGTATTGTTGACCCCAAGTATTTGAAGTCGTCCACCCTCGCTATCTCTTCTCCCTGTAGCCTCACTCTTCCCCCTCCACTTTTGTCATTCACGCACATATATTCTGTTTTACTTCGGCTAATCTTCATTCCTCTCCTTTCCAGTGCATGTCTCCATCTTTCCAATTGTTCCTCTGCATGCTCCCTGCTTTCACTGCATATGACAATATCATCTGCGAACATCATCTTCCAAGGGGATTCCAGTCTAACCTCATCTGTCAGCCTATCCATTACCACTGCAAACAGGAAGGGGCTCAGAGCTGATCCCTGATGCAGTCCCACCTCCACCTTAAATTCCTCTGTCACACCTAAGGCACACCTCACCATTCTTCTGCTGCCACCATACATGTCCTGTACTATTTTAACATACTTCTCTGCCACACCAGACTTACGCATGCAGTACCACAGTTCCTCTCTTGGTACTCTGTCATAGGCTTTCTCTAGATCCACAAAGACACAATGTAGCTCCTTCTGACCTTCTCTGTACTTTTCCACGAGCATCCTCAAGGCAAATAATGCATCTGTGGTACTCTTTCTAGGCATGAAACCATACTGTTGCTCGCAGATACTTACTTCTGTCCTGAGTCTAGCCTCCACTACTCTTTCCCATAACTTCATTGTGTGGCTCATCAACTTTATTCCTCTATAGTTCCCACAGCTCTGCATCCCCTTTGTTCTTAAAAATGGGAACTAGAACACTTTTCCTCCATTCTTCAGGCATCTTTTCGCCCGCTAGTATTCTGTTGAATAAGTTGGTCAAAAACTCCACAGCCATCTCTCCAAATTGCTTCCATACCTCTACCGGTATGTCATCAGGACCAACTGCCTTTCCATTTTTCATCCTTTGTAGTGCCTTTCTGACTTCCCCCTTAGTAATCATTTCCACTTCCTGGTCCTTCACTCTTGCCTCTTCAACTCTTCCTTCTCTCTCATTTTCTTCATTCATCAACTTCTCAAAGTATTCTTTCCATCTATTTAGTACACTACCGGCACCAGTCAACACATTTCCATCTCTATCCTTAATCACCCTGACCTGCTGCACATCCTTCCCATCTCTATCCCTCTGTCTGGCCAACCTGTAGAGATCCTTTTGTCCTTCTTTCGTGTCCAACCTGGTGTACATGTCTTCATATGCCTCTTGTTTAGCCTTTGCCACCTCTACCTTTGCCCTACGTCGCATCTCGATGTACTCCTTTCGCCTCTCCTCAGTCCTCTCAGTATCCCACTTCTTCTTCGCTAATCTCTTTTCTTGTATGACTCCCTGTATTTTGGGGTTCCACCACCAAGTCTCCTTCTCCCCTTTCCTACCAGATGACACACCAAGTACTCTCCTGCCTGTCTCTCTGATCACCTTGGCTGTCGTCGTCCAGTCTTCCGGGAGCTTCGGTTGTCCATCGAGAGCCTGTCTCACCTCTTTCCGGAAGGCCGCACAACATTCTTCCTTTCTCAGCTTCCACCACATGGTTCTCTGCTCTACCTTTGTCTTCTTAATCTTCCTACCCACCACCAGAATCATCCTACATACTACCATCCTATGCTGTCGAGCTACACTCTCCCCTACCACTACTTTACAGTCAGTAACCTCCTTCAGATTACATCGTCTGCACAAAATATAATCTACCTGCGTGGTTCTACCTCCGCTCTTGTAGGTCACTATATGTTCCTCCCTCTTCTGGAAATAAGTGTTCACTACAGCCATCTCCATCCTTTTTGCAAAGTCCACCACCATCTGCCCTTCAAAGTTCCTTTCCTGGATGCCATACTTTCCCATCACTTCTTCATCGCCCCTGTTTCCTTTACCAATATGTCCATTACAATCTGCACCAATCACAACTCTCTCGCTGTCTGGGATGCTCAGAACTACTTCATCTAGTTCCTTCCAGAATTTCTCTTTCAACTCTAGGTCACATCCTACCTGTGGTGCATAGCCGCTAACCACATTATACATAACACCCTCAATTTCAAATTTTAGTCTCATCACTCGATCTGATACTCTTTTCACCTCCAAGACATTCTTAGCCAGCTCTTCCTTTAAAATAACCCCTACTCCATTTCTCTTCCCATCTACTCCGTGGTAGAATAATTTAAACCCTGCTCCCAAACTTCTAGCCTTACTACCTTTCCACCTGCTCTCTTGGATGCACAGAATATCAACCTTTCTCCTAATCATCATGTCAACCAACTCCTGTGCTTTTCCTGTCATAGTGCCAACATTCAAAGTCCCTACACTCAGTTGTAGGCTCTGTGCATTCCTCTTTTTCTTCTGACGCTGGATCCGTTTCCTCCTCTTCTTTGTCTTCGACCCACAGTAGCTGAATTTCCACCGACGCCCTGCAGGTTAGCAGTGCCGGGGGCGGGCGTTGTTAACCCGGACCACGACCGATCCGGTATGGGATTCTTTAGATGAATGCTCATATTTGTTTGGCACAGTTTTTACCCCGGATGCCCTTCCTGACGCAACCCTCTGCATTTATCCGGGCTTGGGAACGGCCTACAGATTGCACTGGTTTGTGCCCCCACAACAAACTTAAACGCACGTTCGTTCAATGTTGTCAACTAATATCTGGATTAATTTTAGGCAGTTTTTCCTCAATTTTCCAGAGAAATTTTAATGAAAATTAAAAAATCCGGAATTCCGGGAAAATCCGGAGGACTTTCATCACTGTAGCCGAAAAATCATACATTGTGATTTCTGAAGTTTTCTTTTTAGATTATCTCTCTCTCACAATGGACATGCACCTACGATGAAAATTTCAGTGTTCAAAGTGGTAGAACTTGCAATAGAGCAGGGTGTTCAAATACTCATTTTCTTCACTGTATGTTAGTCAGAGTCACTCACATTTGAAAAATGTACAAGTGTGGTCAGTCATGCTCACTGATAAAGTTGCAGGTGTGATTAGGGGTGGAATCTCAAGACTTTAAAATAATTTACAGTATTAAAATAACATAACTGTAATTTTAAAATAAACTAAATACATAATTAAAATGGAAAAAAATTTCAAACTCAGAAAGGATCATTTGAAATTTCAACAGATATTAGTAGAACATGATATAAAACACTATTTAAACTGTTTCATCAATAAAAATTCTTGATCTGACAAACTGTTTAAAAGTTAAATGCACTGGCCTGTCAAGGAATTAACACGAACTGTCAATACCCACAGTGTTTTGAAAATGCTGAAAGTTTAATTATCATAATCAGCGTTAGTGGCAACAAGCTAGCGATACATTGTAACAAACATTCCTGTCGTCAATCGTGATGTATTGTTATGATCTAGCGTAATTTACGGCAGTATCTATTGTCAATCCACTGATGAAAGCTACCAGTAGATGATCTAGATCTTCCTAAAGCATGTAGAGGGGAAAAGTTTTCAACTTCAACATAACTCGTACCACGGGGAAAATGACCGTTTGCATTCCGATATATGGACAGACGAGACTAACGTTAGAACTTAGATCAGGTCAAAGTAAATCACAATCTCATACTTTTTATAGTTAGATACTGCAGCATTACCTGTGTTCTATCCCAGAAATGTTTTCAGTGTAACTGAATTTCCTTTGCGGCTCATGATGCTGATGACTTTCAATGCACAGTAAATGCGATCGCAGTACGTGAAGAATATCCGAACAGGTGCTTTTGGCCGAACTTCCGAACATGCTCAGAATGGTTAACTTGCATTTCCTGTTTCCAGGTGAATACTGATTGTTTAGGAGCAGGCTTGTTTTGTTTACACTGTTTATGAAATAAACACGTAAATTAATGTCAAGGCGACACAAAATAAGTGACGTCTTTCAATATCAATTTATTCTACTCATAAATTTTATTGATTGTGATTGATAGTGATTTTTCGTGCTCGACTGTGTGGTTGCCCTTGTCAAATGTGAGTGACTGTAGTTAGTTATATGTAATGTTAGTAAAGGTAAAAGTGACATTTTCAAATATGAGGAACATGCTTGTTTTGCTTGTGAAATTGCTTGTGAAAGCTGTGAAAAGACCCTGAAGACCAAACTCCCAAAGAGACCGACGTACAGAGGATGAAAAAACCCTCAAACTGTATTCAGCATCGACAAAGACTCAGAAACTAGCCAGAGATATACAGTACAACGAGGATATGTCCAAACCCAAGATGGAAGAAAAACTTTTATACCAGAAGCGGGACAAAAAGACTATCCCTACCCATTTTCCTGGTTAGAAAAACTGGATGATGATCTGACCTTGAATGTAAAAGCCACCTACGAAGAAGCAGCAAATATCTTGCAAACCTCCATATACAACACTCTCGTGGGGCATAAAGACTTTACAAAGAACTTCAGAGAAGGCTTCGTGACAGTAATGTACGACATTTTACTCAGAAAACTGAAACAAGCAGTGTATCGCAGAGCACAAACCGAGCCGAAGAAGACTTGGATATGGACGCTGGCCCTGGAAACCATCCCACTCAGTACAGAAACCAACTGGGAATAACAACGTTTGGGCCCAACTCCATGTACCAGCCAAGCAGCACAGAAAAAGACATGCAAGACTTTAAAGCTTTAAAGGAGCTAGTCCGGCCGAAAACTATCTAATTGAGATATGGCCTATGGTCAATGATACTCTGGGAGGAGAAATCGGCAAGAAATTATGGCTGCAATATATCATTGCCAACCCCATTGGACCCAACGAAACACCACAACAGGTCTATGAGAGATGGGTGGATGGTGAAGATGAGGACGAAGAGGCTCACAGAGCAAGAGCTAGGGAGAGACGCAAGCAACGAGGCACATTATTAAATGTGTGGCATAAAACAAGACAAGTCATAGCTCCAAGCAGATATGTTAAAGCGCTGAGAATGATTGTAAAAGAAATAGGAAACGAAGCAACTTTTGTGAAGATAGCACCTGAAAGCACAGCGCAAAAAAATCGAGGCCTCTATCAAGCAATGGGACCAACTAACAAAATACTACAGTGAGAAGAGGAAAGCAGCATAAACTGACAACCGCCCTCACGGGAATAATCAACAGTTGGCTCAAAAACCACCACAACCTCCACCAAGAACAATTGAAAGTCAGAGGCAGCCTCCCCAACCGAGACAACAAGCCACAAAAAGGACAGAGCCTGGAGCATATAAGAGGAGGGCCCAAAAAATAATGAAAACAAAGGCACAGGTCACCCTGGAAGGAGTCTATTGAATGAGGGATGAGCTCTACTTGAAATTGAAGGGAATACCAAATTTGGTAGACACCGGGGCTGTGGTGTCAATGACCCGTAAAGCCTTGAAAAGAATTGGACACCTGAAAGTGAAAGTAGCTGATGGATCAACTACAGAAATCCCAGTTGGAATTTGGAAAGGAATAGTGTGGATCATGGGCCATCCAACCTATTGACATTACGAGATTCAGAAAAACTTAAACCCAGAAATACACTAAACAGCCACAAAACGATGGGAAAAGTTGAAATCAGACACAGAAGTGAGAATTGGACCAACCAAAATAATCCCGGAAAACGAGTGGTATAAGCCAGTGGATGTATCAGCGGTGAAGGCTCAACAAATCCAGGACAGTGATTTGTCTCCAAATAAATAAATTGGCAGAAATAATACAGGAAGCCTCCGTGGCACATTTCAAGAACGATTGTGGTGACTTGGGACTGAAATACATGCACACCATAAGTGGAGGAGTGCACCCACCGGTGAGACAGTACCCACTCAACCTGGGAGCTGTGGCTGAAATGGCAACGATAGTAAAAGAACTGTTGGCGCTTGGAATAATTCGTGAAGAACCAAATCCGATAACAAACAGTCCCATTCAAACTGTCAAAAAGCCTGAATCCATAGGAGGGGGTTGGAGGCCAGTCATCAACTTCAAAGCTCTAAATCGCCGGACGAACTGAACGAGCCTCATAAACCCCCAAGCGTCGCTGAGAACACTGAAAGTGAAAAAGTAGAAATCACGTACTGACCAAGCGAATGGTTTTTTCTCCTGAAGAATTGCCAAAGAATCACAAGGAAAGAAGGCATTCACACACAAAGGAAAATCATACGTTTGGCAGCGATTACCTCAAGGATATAAAAATTCCCCAAACGTGTTTCAATCAGCAGTTTTGGACATTTTGGAGGGGCTGCTTGTCACAGTTTGCATCGACGATGTATTCATCGCCACCGATACAGAAGAAGAACATTTAAACACCTTACAAACTGTAATCCGACATGTAACAGCAGCAGGAGTGAAACGTAATCTAAAAAAATGCCAAGTTCCTAGGTTCCAAGTAGACTACTTGGGGTGCCAAATTTCAGAAGACTTCAGGCTTTCAGATGCTTATCGACAGAAAATTGAACAAATCCTGCCCCTAACGTCCGAAAATATATTACAGAGGATCCTCGGCTTATGCAACTATGTTCGAGACCATGTCCCTCTTTATCAAAAATACGCAAGGCCCCTTTATGCCAATCTATGCAAAAATCCTGAAGTGGGAAAATCTAAAAGATGGGACTTAGAAGGATTAAAAGAAGCAGTAAGAAACGCTGTACAACTTGAACCAAAAAGTCTGGATACGAGATTGATTGCTAAAGTGGAGTGCAACGAAGACTAAGCCATGGTGAGCGTTAGTAACGAAAGCGCTGGCTTAGTGACCTTATGGACTTACACCCTGAGCAGTGTAGAGAAGAAGTTTCCCCAGGAGGAAAGAGAGCTGGCAGTCCTAGCTAAGTAATGGGGGACATTGAAAGACCAAGCCCAGGGACAAGGGATAAGAGTCATCACGTAGAGCCAAGTTCATCGCTATCTGTGAAAAGACACCATTGAAAGTACTAAAGCAACCAATGTGAGATGGGGAAGGTGGGAAGATATCCTACTCGACCCTGATTTGGAAATAAGACCAATAACCACCTCTTCCAAGAAATGAGTGAAACCGGAGACAAAAGTAGAGAAACCATACGAATGGGTTCAAGATGCATCAAGAAAAGGTGAAGACCAGTCTGCCCACTGGGGCTTCCCACAATCCCACAATACATGGCCACGGTCATCGTCAGTGCAGTCGTCCTGTCCCATTTGCAGAAAAACACCCCCAAAGCATGATGCTTCACAATAGGGCTGGTGTTCTTGGGATGGAACTCATCAATCGTCTTCCTCCAAACAAGGTTAGTGGAATTATGATCAGAAAGTTCAATTTTGGCCACAACTAACCACAAAACATCCTCCCATGACTGCTCTGTTTCATCCAAATGCTCATTGGCAAACTTAAGACGAGCCTTGACATGTGACGTGTGTCACAGTGTATATGCACCGACGATGAAAATTTCAGACACCCCCCCATGTTTCTAAGTGGGAGAACTTGCAATATAGCAGGGTGTTTAAATACATATTTTCTTCACTGTAAGTACGCCTCACCTATGAGCGACACAATGCATCCATTAGTCCACCCATCCATCCATTTTCTGAGCTGCTTATCCTCACAAGGGTCATGGGAGTGCTGTAACATATCCCAGTTGGCATCGGGCTGAAGGCAGGGTACACCCTGAACTGGTGGGAACCAGCCAATTTCAGAGCACATGGAGATAGACAACAGTCGCACTCACAATCACACCTAAGGGCAATTTAGTCTCCAATTAATACCTGTTTTGGGGATATGGGAGGAAACCGGAGTGCCTTGAGAAAATCCACACAGGCACAGGAAAAACATGCAAACTCCACACAGGGTGGGGCCAGGATTTGAACCCTGGTCTTCAAAACTGTGACACCAATGCTCTACAGCTGCCCCACCGAGCCGCCTCCAGACAAAGAGTTTTCTTTTTTTTGTTTTTTTTTGTTTTTAACTGTCTACATCCTCAAACACTCTTGTTAAAATAATCATCCATATGTTCTCATTTTGTTCAAACTGTAGTTGGTTACACATCACCACCAAGCTTGTACCTTTGAACTCATTGTGTTGATGTAATCAATCTAACAAATGTAAACAATCAAACAGTCTGACACGTCTTAGTTTATGTGTCGCAAGCCTTCAATGGTTGTGACACACACACACACCACACACACACACACACACACACACACACACACTCATTATGTGATTCACTGAATAAAAAGAAGCTGCAAGGAGACAGAAGTAGGAGTTGGTTGGAAGCAGGGAAGTCCTGTCACTCCCCTTGCAGCAAGTAAAACTTGAAGCCTTGTCTGTTTGCCTTCTTTTAATAGAGTCAAGTTTTTAAACCTGACATTTGGTCCTTCGAGCCGTATCCCAACACACCACCGCCCATCGAGGAGGGAGAAGACACACCGAAGTCTGTCGACAGCCAGGAGCATTTAGCTGTTCCTGAAGAAAAGCCCTGGTGGGACGTGAATTCGTGGCCAGGCCGGTGTCAGAGTCCAATCTCCGCTCGGTGGACGAAGGTTGATGGGATCACGAACAACTGGCGTCCAGACAACGCGTGAACCAGTAAGTGAAGGCTACTCCGCCAGAAAGAGGTTTTAAGGTTACTCCACCTTTAAAGAGGTTATTTATTAGGATCCATAAATGTGTGAGTGAGTGAATGTAAGTGTGAATGCCATTACTTGTGGAATCACAGGTCACGGATGGAAACCCAACGGTGCTAACAGAAGTCCGTGCTCCGGTGAAGTACACAAGGTAGTGGATTAGGACCTGGGTCCCAAAAAGGACAAGTAGTCTGTACGGGACAAATGTAGAAAAACATAATGGTGAGCGGGAATAATGTCTGCCCTAGAGGGGATGTAAACTTTATGAAATAATGTGTAACGGGCAGCATGATGTTTCTTAACGAAATGGGAAGAAAAAAAAAAAAAAGAAAAATAGCATGGCTTAAATGGCAAGTTAACAGTTGAAGGATGCAGCAGGTTGATAGAAAGATTGATGGCAAGTGTTACAGGGAAGTAAGGCAAAACCAAGATTAAGACTTACGTCTTAGGATGGCGAGAGGTTAGTTAGCATAGGCAAGAAAGAGAAAGGCAGGAGAGTCATCTGAAGTAATGCAACAAGTGGCCATATTAAAACCAGCTACAACAGTTTAAAACAGGCTAAAGAAAGTTCATCATGGTGTGGCCCTGAAGTTTTATATGAATGGCACTTTGCGGTGTTGTGTGCAGAGCTGGTGAACCTACCAATCACGGTGGGATTGTGGCTTTCGGGGTGTGACAGTGACAAGTCCTGATGCAAGCTGAGAAATTAAAATTTTCATTGAGTGAAAGTTAGTGATTTTGCCATGGAGAGTTTTATTCGTTTTGCGCACAACCTGTTTACACTAGCTTTCTTGCTTATCTTATTTTGTGTGTGTTTTTTTAAATAAAAAAAAAAACTTTTCAATTGTGTGTAACTAGAATCACTGAGGGGGTAGTGGTACATACGTCTGCCTTTGGTGTGGGCAGTATGGGATCGATTCCCGCTCAGTGATGGTGCCGATATGTGCCCTGTGACTGACTGGCGACAAATTCAGGGTGTAGTCCACCTTTCGCCCAAATTTAGCTGAAATCGGCTTCAGCTTTCCTGCAAGTCTTGTGAGGATAAGCGGCTTGAATAATGACATGTTATGACAAATTGTGTGCATGTGCGCTGAGGCTGCGTCCCAGCCTCAGCCAGAATGTGCCTTCAGCGGCCCTGATGTGAATGGACTTTTGAGACCACTGATATACATAATCAGGGGAAAACCTGTATTATTAAAAATAATAAAATAAAATTAAAAAAATCTGTTTAAAACAGACAATTTTGAGTCACGCGCCTTGCCATGTCTCAACAGGAGGGATGGTAATGGTAGATGTTATACAGACATTTTCGCAACTTTGGATTCAATTATTACTCAAAAAAAAAATTTTGCAGATCATGTCTTAATTGCTAAAAACACAATACTCAAGGGAACTGCAGACCTAAGACGGCAGTTTCCCCAAGGTAGTCAGCCTTTCCAGTTTTTACACATTAATTTGATTTGAGTTAAACAGCATTACAAATGTAGTTTAGAATTGATCTGCCCCTTATCTAAATGGGTGGAGATTTTTCCATGGACAAGTGCTGATGCTATTACTGTGGCAAAGTTCTTGTGTAAATATATTATTCCTTCTCATGGCATCCCAGAAAAATTGCATGGCAACAATGTGCCACATTTTGTTCATGAAAAAAAAATAGTCAAGTATCTGCAAATCTCGAAATAAATTGAAAAACTAAAATCATTGTGCAGAATTAGTGGAACGAAGTAATGGGACAGTGAAGTCTTGAGTAAGGTAAACTACATTTAGTAAAACTGTATATGAAAATAACCCCAACAGATAAAAGGATTGTTCCCATTTGAAATAGCATCTAGTAGATTAGATTAGATTAGATTAGATTAGACTGCCCATGGTAGAGGGGCCAGAGCAGCAGTCAGAAGAAAATACTTTAATTGATCGGGTGAAAGAGATGCTGCTAAAAAAAACTGTAAAAGAAGCAAATGATCTGCCGCCGACTGTGCCTTCTTCACAGGTGCTGTTGGTGTCCATTGGTGATTGGGTCCTGAGAAAAACCATCAAGAGGAAGTGTTGGTCCTCACCTCGCTGGGATGGTCCACTCCCACGGTGATAAAGATAGCAGAACATCCTACATGGACACACTTGTCCCACTGCAAGCCTGTGGCTCCCTTTTCATTCCACGACGTGTAGCGGTGGAAGTCCGGCTACAAAGGGTGGGGTAGCAATAGGTTGCCCTGGTCTCAAACCGGTGAAGAATTCCGCTGATCCGCGCTTGAGCATGTTAGGTAAAGGGGAGCCACTATTGGGACTGCTGGCCTTCATGCTGTTTGGCCCATGGCTCCTCCGCACTGGCCAGTCTGGGACTGAACGTGTTTATCACTGGATCTATAGACATGAATCATCATGGAGCAAGGACAATCCCACCTCTCCAATGGTCGCCAACGCCTGGTACTCTTATGTGAATATGGTGTCCCTCTGTGGACAACCAGTGAGAGATCAACAAGTGTGGTGAAGCTGGAACTACTCAGATGCCCCGCCATGAAAAGAAGTGTGCAGCAGCGACGAGTCCGACAATGCCAGCAATTCCACCTACAGGTCCCAGACTTCATGCCAGGCCAGGAGAGGATGCAGAGAGAAACCATCTGAGGTCTTCAGGACGGACCTGATCACCACCATGAAGGTGCATGACTCGTACCAGCTCAACGCAGAGGATTACTACGTCCTGGCCGATCCATAGAAGCAGAAGCGAGAAAAAGGGTATCCACGTGCCCGTTAGCCCGCAGTCCATCCCGGAGCCCGTGGCCCGGGTGCTAACTGACAAAAGCAAGGATGTCATATTCATCAGGCCCAAGAAGCTGATCCACATGGTGGAGAGACCATCATCACTCAGAACGACAAAGTCAAGGTCAAGTACTACTGGCCCAAGCACTCGGGCCTTAAAGGCAGTGACTCTGTGGAGCGGGACTCCAACACTGAAGTTGAAAATGAGGAAAGCGTCGGGAGCAAGAAGGGCAAATTGAGAGGAAAGGTTGGAAGGGACAATAAAGAGGACATGGCCGCCCTCGGCTTCATCCTTTTCGCCTCGTCGTCCTTGTGTCTTGTTTGTAAATGTGACCCGCAGGAAAAGCGTGTCAATGTCCGGAAGATGAAATTGCAAGAGATGGAGGAGGTCTTCAGTTTGTGGACGCTGAGGAAGTGGGCCGTCACCTCAAGATGACACCCAAGACAGTTGACTTCCTGTGCCAATACTAGAAGCTGAAGCACAAAGCTAACTTCAACCAACTGCTGCTCATGCCTAAGAAGGATGAGGAGGACACCCTGGCCAGACATGAACACGAGGTGTTGCTGAGATGACTGCAGCTATTCAAGCAACTCAGCCAAGACCTGGAGAGGGTGTGCAACCTGACTTGCATGGTGATGAAGATGTTAAGACTGTTGATTGGAAAAATACGAGCGATGGAGTGCAGGACAATGGCCTGACTTTAATGGACAATGACTCTGCACTGTCACCAGCAGAGCTGAAGAATCTCTTCTGTGTTTGCCCTTATATGCCATGGGGCACAAAAGTCTACATGACTGTCCCAATCACCAGCGAGGGTTACATCTCTAATCACAGCTTCCACTGTCAGTGGAGGCTGTGTGTTTATCTCGACATCAACCATTGCCTTTCTCCTCACATGTTTCGCGACTCCAATACCAAGAATATCTACACTAGACTTGGTTGGGCTGCTGTGTACCCGCACATGATGGGTTCAGAAATGAGCAACGACGTTCACCAACTCTTTATTTATGATGATGATGATGATGATGATTATTTCTTAGTATTGGTCC
The DNA here is from genome assembly GCF_019802595.1 of Syngnathoides biaculeatus. Lineage (NCBI taxonomy): Eukaryota > Metazoa > Chordata > Actinopteri > Syngnathiformes > Syngnathidae > Syngnathoides > Syngnathoides biaculeatus. The sequence continues at coordinate 34,499,350 of NC_084644.1, forward strand.
TGGTTCACCTCCGGACCTTGGTATTTTGTTATGATGAATTTCCTTATCTGTAATTACTGTTCTGGGTTTGTTCTGCCTTTTCATGATGTGTATAATCGCACGTTTGAAATCTATGATGGTTCGAGCAAGGTCAAATGTTTTTGTGAACTATGCCCTTCTACAACAAGTAGACCCTGAAAATATGCAGCTCCAGCCAAAAGGAAACTTTTGATGCTTTATACGCTCGAGTGTAAATGATGAACTTTCTGAAAATGCAACAGCATTCTGATGTCCCCACTCGTATTTCCAAAATGATAAACAGGAGGGAAATGTTAAAATAATCATCCATATGTTCTCATTTTGTTCAAACTCTAGTTGGTTACACATCACCACCAAGCTTGTACCTTTGAACTCATTGTGTTGATGTAATCAATCTAACTTGATGTAATCAATCTAACAAATGTAAACAATCAAACAGTCTGACACGTCTTAGTTTGTGTTGCAAGCCTTCAATGGTTGTGACACACTCACACACACACACATTATGTGATTCACTGAATAAAAAGAAGCTGCAAGGAGATACAAGTTGGAGTTGGTTGGAGTTGGGGGGGATATCAACAGTCAGAGCAAGTATCACAAAATGGAAGACATTTGTAGCTCTGCACAAGCTCTCAACCCGTTGGGGGTGTCAAAATGAGAAAGAATGGTAAGCAAAAAAAAAAAAAAAAAAAAAATCCAGAATCACATGGATCTTTTTAAGTGAGAGAACCTGCACAATTGGTGGCTCGCAAAATCTCCCCCCCAACTGTATATGATGTATTACCTCAATAGCAACTGTCCACAGCATGAGATGCATCTGTGAGTCGGGGAAGTAAGCTCTGACGTGAGGAGACATGCTAATAAGTGTGCAGTTGGTCACAATAGCAATGACACTCATGGCTTCAAAGGCGAGCTAAACAGAAAGAGCAACAGTCAACAAATTATTCAATACATTTGTATGGTTTTGTGTTTAATTGTTGCTTGAGATCTTGTAATTTGCTTCAGTCCTTGTGACTCGTTCCCTTGGAGCAACAAACTGTTTCAAACATTCTTCCATCTTAGCCACAGTTACAGTGAAGAAAAAAAAGTATTTGAGCATCCTGATATATTCCAAGTTCTCACACTTGGAAATCATGGAGGAGTCTGAAATTGTCATTATAGTTGCATGTCCACTGTGAGAGAGATAATCCAAAAAGAAAAATCCAGAAATCACGATGTATGATTTTAATGATTTTTTTTGTGTGATACATCTCAAAATAAATATTTCAACACCTGAGAAAACCAATGTTAATATTTGGTACAGTAGTGTTTGTTTGTTTGCAATTTTTAACCAGGTTTGCACACACTGCAGGGAGATTTTGGACCACTCCTCCACACATTTCTTCTTGAGATCAGACATGTTTCTGGCCTGTCACTGAGAAACACAGAGTTTTAGCTCCCTCCAAATATTTCCCATTGGGTTTAGTTCTGGAGAGTGGCTAGGCCACGCCAGAACCTTGATCTGCTTCTTACGGAGCCACTCCTTGGTTGTCCTGGCTGTGTGCTTCAGGTCATTGTCATGTTGAAAGACCCAGCCACTACCCATCTTCAATGCTCTGACTGAGGGAAAGAGGTTATTCCAAAAAAATCTCAATATATGGCCACGGTCATCTTCTCCTTAATACAGTGCAGTCGTCCTGATCCATGTGCAGAAAAACACCCCTAAAGCATGATGCTCCAACCCCTGTGCTTCACAGAAGGGATGGTGTTCTTAGGATGCAACTTACAAGTTACAAGTTTGAGTCTTATTGATTGTATGGGGTGGAGAGGTGTCTTTATGCAGCTAACGACCTCACACAGGTGTGTCTGATTCAGGATAATACATGGAGTGGAAGTGGACTATTAAAGGCAGACTAACAAGTCTTTGGGGGTCTGAATTCCAGCTGATGGACAGGTGTTCAAATATTTATTTGCAGCTGGATAACACAAAAAAATTGTTAAAAAAAATCATAAATTGTGATTTCTGGATTTTTCTTTAGATTATCTCTCTCACAGTGGACATGCACCTACGATGAAAATTTCAGACCCCTCCATGATTTCTAAGTTGGAGAACTTGCAATACAGCAGGATGTTCAAATATTCATTGTCTTTACTGTATTGGAAAAAAACAGACTAAGGCGGTATGGTAAGACATTTTAATATATTTGATGAACAACAGAAGTAATCAAGAAAATTCCATTCAAAATCGCGTTAAAACAAGAACATTAGTAAATCTAATTTGTAAAACACAGGATTAATAGATTGTTAAACCAGTTGAATTAATCATGTATTAGTTTGTTAATTTCGTGGGATTAGCTCTTGTGTTATGTGTGTGTGTGTGTGTGTTTTTAGTCATTCTCTTTATTTTCCTTTCATGCTTTTAAGTTATTATGATGCGAGTCTTTTGTGATGCGGTTTCCTTTAATACTTTGAAGTTATTATGATGAAGATATTTTGTGATGTGGAATTCTGGAATGGTCTGAGGAGTGCCTATATAAGGACGTGAAAGACCGTCAACATCACACTGCTGCTTGGGACAAATACACGGACGCATTCTGCCTTTCGTGTATGGACATTTCTGGAACATTTGTTCACTTTGAATATTCGTTGGAAAGAATACTTGCCTGTTTGGGAAAATTCGTTCAACGTTGGTGACTATTCGCCGTTTGGCTCAACTACGCGGTCTTTGAACTTCTATTTTGTGTTAGTTTTATCGTGCCAGTGTTGAATTGATGTGTGTGTGATTAAATTGTCTTAAACGCAATACAACTACTTTGTCACATTTTGCTGGTTTGAGGAAAGGGGATTTTAGTCTAAATTCACATGTTACACTTGCTCTGATTGGGGATTGTAAAATCTTGCATTTAGCGTGGACTAGAGGTTGACACTGCTTCAGATAATGCCACACATTTTCAGACATCTCATCGATAGAGATGTGGTCTGTGTCTCGCGTTGTTTCTTGTGAGGAGTACTTTTGTTTCTAATGCTCTCCCAGAGTAAGAGCTGTAAGCTACAAACCAGAGCGCCTTATGTACTGTGTGCATCAACGTAACTTGACATGGTTCTACTTAAGTCAGATAATAGTTTGGGTCTGAAGCAACTCTCAATATTATTGACTTGTTGTATTGTTTGACCAAACATGGACAAAACAAAATTTCTCTAGCTGGGCTACGATTGGCTGAAATGCTGAAGAGACCCGCAAAAAGCCAAAAAGGCGTTGGGATTCTTTTCTGAAAGATTTTTTTTTTCTATTAAACATTGGATGATGTTTTTTTTATGCATATTGATCGTGTTTATATATATGGACTGTATTATTGTTTAGCCATAGCTTTGATGATATTGTGAATTTGTTACCAGTAATGGGAGAAGCTAGAAAAATAATTCTAAAGCTCATGAGTTGTTCTTCATGGTTGTTAAAAGCACTTAAATATCAAACTTTGAATTTTTTTTTTTTATTTTACTCACAAACATTTTATCTTCTTAAAACTATTATACATAAATGAAAGTCTAGTAAAGTGAAATTTTATAATGAAAACCAATGAAAAAAATTCAAACAAGAGTGTAATCAATCATAATTCTTAAAATTGTTTGTGTTCACTGAGAAATATATTTTAAAGAAATTGGCAACTAATCAACCAATAAGATTTTATCTGACAGGATAACCAATATGGAAGAAGACATTCACCTGCCAGATCCCTATATTTGCAGCCGGGTCAGAAAAGGGTCTTTTAAACACATTGCACATTTTGAAAGCATCAGAGTAAATCTCTGTGATGTTGTTCAAAACAACGAAGACAGCAGCCAGAGGATAAACTGATGAGAACAAGCTGACATAGCCAAACAGAAGGAACAACTCCAGGTAGTCATCAAATGTACCCTGTTGGGAAATAGTGATAGTTAAATCTGTATATTCTCTTTGATCTAAAATTTGAAGAAGCTGAAAAAAAATACTTACCAAGTAAGTGTTCATGTTAGTTTCCAGTCGCACCTGGGCATTCAAAGGGAGCTCATTCATCATCGTCTTATTGCGTCCCCTTTGAAGCCAGTAGGGCAGAAAAGCTTCGATGAACTGATTTATGATTTGACTTGTGATCAACAAGGTTGCCAAATTCTTGAGAGACAAGAGCACAAAGATCATGGAAGACAACAAAAAAAAACAAAACGATTTACGTGTGTACAAAACTGTTGGTACCCCTGTATTAATGAAACAAAAACCCACAGTGGTCACAAAAATAACCGACAAGTGACAAATGGTGAATGATGAATAAAAATGTTATAAAATGCAAATCAGAAAATAATTTTGAAATGTGATTCAAGAGAATTATAAAAAAAAAAAAATGAAAGGGGCCTGAAAAATTGATCTTACATTAACATTTGGTTTCACAACCTTTGAAGGCATACACTGCTGTTAAAGGATTTTTTTTTTCAGTGAGACTTGTCCATCTCAAGTATTTTGGCCCACTCTGCATGAGGAAACTGTTCCAGTTTTTTAGGTTTTAAAAGTGCTTTCTCCAAGCAGCATGTTTCAGCTCCTTCCACATGATCACAGGGTCACAGAAGGGTACTTAAGAGTCCAACGGTTTGCTCTAAGCCTTTCTTTCTTCCTTCCTTCCTTATTCCTTCCATCCATCCATCTACCATTTCTCCGGGTCGGGACACCGAGGAAGATGCTTCAGCAGGAATACCCAGACTTTCCTTTCCCCAGTCACATCCTCCAGCGCTTCCAGAGGGATCCCGAGGCATTCCCAGGCCAGCTGAGAAACACAGTCTCTCCAGTGTGTCCTGGGTCGTTCCTGGGGTATTTTTCTGGTGGGAAGTGCCTGGAACACCTCACCAGGGAAGTGTCGGAGAGGCATCCGGCTCAGATTCCCCAGCCACCTCACCTGGCTCTTCTCAATGCGGAGGAGCAGCGGCTCTACACTGAGCCCCTCCTGGATGCCGGCTGAGCTCCCCCTTTACCACAACGGACCGATACAAAGTCTGCATCACTGCAGACGCTGGACTGATCCACCTGTCTTTCTCCTGCCCCATTCCCAAAATACTTGAACTCCTCCACTTGGGCCAGGATCATATCCCCGACCCGGGGAGGTCACCCCCCCTCTTTCCAACTGAGGATCATGGTCTCAGATTTGGAGGTGGTGATTCTCACCCCAGGTGCTTCAAAATCGGTTGCGAACCGCTCCATTGCCAGCAATGCTAACTAAACTCTGACACCACTTGTACAGGGACCAAACAGCCCGTATCAGGGGTTTCGGTACCTCATACTCACAAAGAAACCCCCCACAGGACTCCCTGAGGGACAAAATTGAACGCGTTCTCCAAATCCACAAAACAGAAGTAGACTGGTTCAGTGAACTCCCATGCACCCTCAAGGACCCTGCTGAGGGTGTAGAGCTGGTCCACTGTTCCACACCCAGGATGAAAACCATATTGCTCCTCCTGAATCTGAGATTTGACTTCCCAATGGACTCCCCTCTCCAGCACCCCTAAATAGACATTAGCAGGGAGGCTGAGGAGTGTGATCCCTGTATTGGTGGAACAGCCCTTCTGGTCCTCCTTCTGAAAAAGGGAGAGTCCCAGTCTGCCAATCCAGAGGCACTGTCCCCAATGTCCATGTGATGTTGCAGAGATGTGCCAACCAGGACAGCCCCACATCATCCAAAGCCTTTAGGAAACTTGGGGCCAAAAATGCCCGATAGGACTCCTCCTTCAGCTCGACAGCATCCCTCACTGTTGGTGTCCACACAACAGTGATCAAAGTTCTTTCGGAGGTGGGAGCTGAAATTCCTTCTGACAGGGGAATCTGCCAGCGATTCCCGGCATACTCTTACAATATGTTTGGGCCTGCCACGTCGGACCGGCCTCTTCCCCCACCATCGGAGCCAACTCGCCACCAGGTGGTGATCAGTTGATAGCTCCACTCCTCTCTTTACCAGAGTGTCCAAGACATGTGGTGGCAAGTCTGATGACAAGACCACAAAGTCGATCATCGAACTGCAACCTAGGGTATCCTGGTGCCGAGTGCACATGTGGATACCATTATGCCTGTACATGGTGTTCGTTATAGGCAATCCGTGATGATCACAGAAGTCTAGTAATAGAACACCACCCTGGGTTCTGATCGGGGAGGGGCGTTCTTCCCAATTATTCCTTTCCAGGTCTCATTGTTGTTGCCCACGTGGTCATTGAAGTACCCCAGCAGAATGATGGGAGTCCCCAGAGTGAGCGCTCTCTAGAACTTCCTGTAAGGGATCCAAAACGTGTGGGTACTCTGAACTGCTGTTTGATGCATAGGCACAAACAACAGTCAGGACCCGTCCCCCTTCCTGGAGGCGGAGGGAGGCTCCCTTCTCATCCACCAGGCTGGGGGTGGGAGGGCGGCAATGAATATACCCACACCTGCTCAGTGCCTCTCACCGTGGGCAAGTCCAGACTAGAACAGAGTCCAACCCCTCTCAAGAGGACTGGTACTTGAGCCCAAGAGGTGCGTAGAGGTGAGTCCGACTATATCTAGTTGGAACTTCTCGACTTCACGCACCAACTCCGGCTTCTTCGCTGCCAAAGAGGTGACATTCCATGTCCCTATAGCAAGTTTTGCCCCTCTCACAGGTAGTGAGCCCATGGGAAGGGGGATCCATGTTACCCGTGCAGGGTGTGCCTGGCTGAGCCCCATGGGTGCAGGCCCAGCAACCAGGCGCTCGCCTTTGAGCCCCACCTTCAGGCTTGGGTCCAGATGGGGGCCCCGATGATCATCGTCCGGGCAAGGGAAATTAGAATCATCTTTATTGGCCAAGTAAGTAAGTCAAAAACAAGTAATTTGTCTCGTCATTGGAGCCGAGCTCGTATGACATACGTCAAGTACAACAACAGTCAATTGACAGAATACTTTTAAGACATAAGGTCATTGCAGTAATAGTCATGGAGCAATCAAGGATGCTAGTAATGTGGCAATGAGGAACACTTTTTTTTTTGACAAGTGTGCTTTGGATGGACATGCATATGTTTTTTTTTTTTCTTTCTTCAGAGGTTGTTCTGGGCTCGTTTGTTACCGTTTGTATTTTCAGTTCCTTCAATTTGTGATCAATTTTCACATCCAGCCATGTCCGGGGAGTTTGGCAAAAGTCCCCTCGATTTTCAGATTTCTGAATAAAAGGTGCAACTGCAGTCACAGGAACATTATCCTTCTTGGTGACAGTCAAGCTTTTACTTTTATCATGCTTGTCTATATTTTTTTCTCACCTACAGCGACAACTCTGTCCTTCACTTTCTCTGGTCCATATTTAGGGTGATATACATCATCAACAGTACAATGATTACTTGTCACATTTTAAATAGGGCACTTAACAGAATACAAGTTCGAAGACACATGACGCTAATTAGAGAACACGCCTTGTTTAAATATTGCCCTATGGTCAAATTACTTGTAATTTTTTGGGGGTACAATCATATTTGTCTAGGCTTGTTTTCAGGAGGTTGTTTAAAAAAAAAAGTCTGTTGAACTATATTATAAAAGCAAGGTGATTATCGATTATTTTTCATTTATTGATTTGACACTTTTGAATCAAGTTATTTCTGCGATCACTCTGTGCTTTTCCGTAATTAAGGGAACGGTACCAACAATTTTGTGCAAGTGCATAAGATTTTGTAGAAACAGTTTTGTGACACAAACAAAGAAAAAGCTATATATTTTTAGTTTGTGGTGTGAAAAAGTCCCTCATTGGCACTGGAAAGTATTGACAGCAATTCACTTTTTCCATCTTTTGTTATGGTGACTCGTTTCAAAATTTATTAATTTTAATCCCACAATTTTTACACACAGCATCACATGACAATAAAAAAAAGTCCGATTTTTCCATTAAATTACAAAGGGGAATCATTCGGTAATGTTTTTCACTATTAGAAACTGGGTGACTAATCAGGAGTAAGAGAAAAATGAATGCAGCAACGCACACATTCTGTTGATCAGAGACTGAAGCAACGGTTCATTTTTTTAGTGCGACCGTGACTATTATATATAATAATATATCAAGAAAGCAAAGCAGATGTATTTATACAACACATTTTGATACACAAAGTAAATGTGCTTTACATCATTAAAAGCATCCAAATACATAAAAACATTTTTCAAAAGTACAATCAAAAGCGCTTTTAGTGAAAGAAATATCACTGAAAAGTGGAAGTCCTCAAACACGAGGAAAAAAACGTTTTAATCTGGGTTTGAAAACACTGACACTTGGGGCTGATATCACTTCTGTTGGCAATTTTTTTTTTTTTGCAGCAAACAGCTAAAAGTGTTCAGGTCAAGTCTATATCAAAATTGTATGTGCACGAGAGGATTTTGATCGGTACTCATTTTCTTTCATGACCCACCGACCATACTAGATAGATTTATGTCCATTTGTAGATATACAGTTCAACAGTTTTCTGAGGCTCTGCAACTCCGATAGTGAAGATGACTTTCGTGGTTTCAATGAACAGGAGGAGGATGAATAAAAATTAACTTTTCTGTTTTCTTTGAGCCACTTTACACCCATGTTACACTTTTTAGAAACAAGCTTTGTAAATAAACATTTACAATGTTGTGTGAAAATTAAACTTTACACCAAACTTGATCGGCTGATAATTGGCATTTTTTGCTTAGACATTTACTCCGCATTGCCATTGTGCACAGTATATCGGAATCGAGTAGTTAATTTTTATACAGTAATAATTATATATTTTTTCTGTCTTTTAACAAAGTACTGTTAAGACCTGACAGTCTGTATATATTTTTTTTCAATGGGAAAGAAGACTGCTTTGACAAGATGACACGTAAATGTGCAGATCAGACTACAAGACAAATTTGCTCTGACGATTGCACTATGTCAGACTATTCCAATAAAATCTTATATCTCACCGGATCTTGTTTTTTTTACAATCAGTGGCCTTTATCTTGTTAAATTAAATCCGAAGAAATACACTTGTTATCATGGGGTTTACAACACAAGTGGAACGTGGCCAATGTATTATAAAAACGGGGAAAAAACGTGTTGTTAGTCACCGTTGCTCAGGACAGGAGAGGACTTCGGTTAAGGCTTGCTTCACATACTTTTAGTACAATACGGCTCGCAAGCAATCAACAAAATGTTATGTAGCCTAGCGAGTGCTCCCACTCATGGTTGTGTGTAAACATGCTGCCATTGTGTTGATAAGATGACCTCACCGGAGTCGCGAATTCCAACCTTTTTGGTGCAAGGGCCCATACTTGAAGGGGAAATTCAGTGCTTGCTTTAACAGTGTATCCAATAGGTCATCTAATATTTACCCTATTCTGAGAATGTGATGCTAAATCCTCTATCATTTTATAGTGTTTTGAACGAATTTTCATGGGCATTGCCATTTTTGTGAGTCACATGATGTACGTGGGCATATGTGATGTGTACCGTGCCATTCAAAACGCTCGATTACATGGGACACCATTATGCCCAGTATTCATTTCTTGGATTTATCCTCATTTGATGAAGAAATAGCAGTATCGGTTGATCAGGAAGACGGAGGAATACTTTCATACAGATTTGAACCTGTGGCTGTCATTAATGAATATTCGGATGGTTCTTCGGGCGGAATGACGCGGAGTCTGACTACTCGGAGCCCTACACACAACATAAGTGCATAGCCTAAGTCCCCCGGGAGCTCCGGGCTGGCAGCCGCGGTTGGTTCTTCAGACAGGTATGACGCAGAGTCTGACGAGAGAGCTCCGGCGGCGACTGTGAGCCGAGGTTCCAGACGGCAGAGACCGTTAGCCCCGGACGCCGAAGCTAGGCTAAAGGCCTCCGCCGCCACCGAAGGCGGGCCACGAGCTCTGGCGGCGGGCCCCAAGCCGAGCTTTCAGGTGGCGGAGGCCTTTAGCCAAGCTTCGGTGGTGATGGAGGCCTTTAGCCTAGCTACGGTGTCCGGGGCTAACGGCCTCCGCCACCACCCCTTTGTGAGCCCCAGACTCCGAAGCTAGGCTAAAGGCCTCCGCCGCCACCAAAGCTCGGCTAAAGGTCGCCCCGGACGTCAAAGCTCGGCTCGCAACCCCCCACCAGAGCTTGTGGCCTGCCTTCGGTGGCGGCGGAGGCCTTTAACCTAGCTTCGGCGTCCGGGGCTAACAGCCTCTGCTGCCTGGAACCTCGGCTTGTGGCCGCCGCTGGAGCTCGCTCGTCAAATTCCTCGTCCTTCCCGTCAGAAGAACCACCCGGTGCTGCCAGCCCGGAGCTCCCGGGGCCTTTGTTTATGCATTTATGTCACGCGTAGGCCTTAGAGTAATCAGACTCAGCATCATTCCACCGGAAGAACCATCCAAATATTCAACATTAATTACAGCCACAGGTTTAAATCTGTATTGAAGTATTCCTCCATCTTCCCAATCAACTGATACATCTATTTCTTCATCAGATGAGGATAAAGCTGAGAAATCAGCGCTGGGCATAATGGTGTCCCATGAAATCCAGCGTTTGGAATGGCACGGTACACATCACATACACCCATTTACATCATGTGACTCGCGAAAATGGCAGCACCCCTGAAAATTCGTAAATGTCGATAAAAATCTTCCCAAAAACCTATTAAATGAGAGAGGATCTAGCATCACATTGTCAAAATAGGGTACATATGATAATGACTTGTTGGATACACTGTTAATGCAAGCATTGGATTTCCCCTTTAACTGAAAAATCTCAGTACACAAACAAAACAAAAATATCCAAAAAGTAATGATAATTTAGTAATTAATTTCTGTATGTACTTACTGTCATCTAATTAAAAAACATTCATTTGTTTTGTCTGTCGCTATGCCTCAGTGGCAAAAATAAATGAACAAAGATACTTTATTGTAAATACATGTTTTTTTAACACTTAAGTACACAAATACAGTGAAGAAAAAATTTTTAATACCCTCCTATATTGCAAGTTCCCCCACTTAGAAATCATGGTGGGGTCTGAAATGTTCATCATAGGTGCATGTCCACTGAGAGATAGTCGAAAAAGAAAAACCTCGAAATCACAATCTATGATTCTTTAACAATTTGTGTAATACAGTCGTAAATAAGTATTTGAACACCTGTATATAAGCTAGAATTCTGACCCTCAAAGACCTGTTAGTCCCCCTTTAAATGTCCACCGCCACCCCATGTATTATCCTGAATCAGATGCACCTCTCTGACGTCATTAGCTGCATGAAGACACCTGTCCACCCCATACAATCAGTCAGACTCAAACTTGAAACATGTCCTATTTATATGTATGTATGCAAAATCCCTTCCTGTCTGGTATTACAATAGTGCTAATGAAACTGGGCTGCGTGGAAAATTTCACTTTTGTCTGACCACAAATTATAATGGTGTATTTTGCCATAGTCAAGCAGCACTAAATATCAGGTTTTTTTGCCATACATACTGTATGATACATGGTTTAGGATTCAGGGTTTTTTTTTTTTGTTTTTTTTTTTTTAAAAGGCACACGGAGAGAGACAACAGCCGCACACACAATCACACCTCGGGGCAATTGAGAGTCTCCAATTAATACACGGGGGAAACCCACGTAGGCACAGGGAGAAAAGGTAAACTACACACAGGGGAGGCTGGGATTGAACGCTGGTCCACAGAACTCTGAGGCCAAGGTTTTACGGCTGCGTCACCGTTTCACTAGCTAAAAGTCATCTAGAAGAAATTTGGGAGCGTCTGGAGAAAGATTTTAACCTGTTTATTGTGTTCTTAACATATTCAACAGCAGCAGAAGGTATCGCTTTGGGATGGATCTAAACCAGCTTAACGAATATTTTTGGAAATTGATCTGAAAGGTATATTGGGTGAAGGGAGATAGCCAGCAGTTCAATATCGGTGTCGCACAGTTTTTCCCTGACCATAACAGATGAGCACCAGTGTGTGTTGACATAGATGCTACCCCACAACACTACGCTTTCCGTTAAATCCAGAGTCTCTATCTATCCTTATAAGAGGTTGCAAGTCATATACAGTGAAGAAAATATGTATTTGAACACCCTGCTATATTGCAAGTTCTCCCATTTAGAAATCATGGAGGGGTCTGAAATTTTCATCGTAGGTGCATGGCGACTGTGAGAGATATAATCTAAAAAGAAAAATCCAGAAATCACAATGTATGATTTTTTTAACGATTTATTTGTGTGATACAGCTGCAAATAAATATTTGAACACCTGTCCATCAGGTGGAATTCAGACCCTCAAAGACCTGTTAGTCTGCCTTTAAATGTCCATCTCCACTCCATGTATTATCTTGAATCAGATGCACCTGTATGAGGTCGTTAGCTGCATAAAGACATCTGTGTACCCCATACAATCAGTAAGACTCAAATTTTTAACATCGCCACGACCAAAGAGCTGTCCAAAGACAAAGTTTTACAACTCCACACAACTAAAGGGCTACAGAGGAATTACCAAGCAGCTTGATGAAAAAAGGTCCACTGTTGGAGCAATCATGAGAAAATGGAAGAAGCTAAACATGACAGTCAATCTCAATCGGAGTGGACCCCCATGCAAGATATCACCTCATGGGGTCTCAATGATCCTCAGAAAGGTGAGGAATTAGCCTAGGACTCCACGACACGACTTGGTCAATGACCTGAAAAGAGCTGGGACCACCGTTTCCAAGGCTGGTAATACACTAAGATGTCCTGATTTAAAATCATGCATGGCACGGAAGGTTCCCCTGCTTAAACCAGCACATGCCAAGGCCCGTCTTAAGTTTGCCAATGACCATTTAAATGATACAGAGGAGTCAAAGGAAAAAGTTTTGTGGTCAGATGAGACAAAAATAGAATTTTATGGTCATAATTCCATTAACTGTGTTTGGAGGAAGAAGAATGATGAGTTCCATTCCAAGAACAACACCCGTACCGCGAAGCATGGGGGTGGTAGCATCATGCTTTGGGGGTGTTTTTCTGCACATGGGACAGGATGACTGCACTGTATTAGAGTACTAATCCAAAGGAAATGTATATTATTTCCATACAAATGCAGCTAAAATTTCATTTAAAAATTCATAAAAATTCAACACAACAGAAATGAAATAAATTAGCGCCAAAGTGCACATTTTCTTCAGAACCCGAATGCCTCTGATGTCTGTTTCAAACAGAGGCTCTGTTGAAGCTGCTTCCGTGTGACGTCACATAAAGACAACCCCCAGTAAAGACAATGGGATGAATGCAAGTGGGTTCTTGAGGAGATAGACAGCAGTGATGGAATGCTCTGTGGAAGAGATAGGAACTGAAGAGGAGGAAAGGCCATTTACATAGAAGTATGTCATTTGTATTTTTATCTGTATTAGAAGGACATAAGGGGCAAGTTACAAATTTAACATTCTCCATTTTTTAATTGTTGTGCAGGTAGCTTTGCATACATTTAACTATGTCATGTTTTCATTCTTTAGTCAGAAGATAATGAATAAATGACGGGGCTTTACGCCATAGCAGCATTATTTCAGCCTTATCTTGGCGAGCAAATGATTGTCCTGAAATACAACTTTGTGCTTAAAACACACCATCCATCCATCCATCCATTTTCTTCACCGCTCATCCTCACGAGGGTTACGGGGAGTGCTGGAGCCTATCCTAGGTGTCAACGGGCAGAAGGCGGGTCACACCCTGAACTTGTTGCCAGCCAATCGCAGGGCACATGGAGACAAACAGACACACTCACAATCACACCTATGGGCAATTTAGAGTGTCCAATTAATGTTGCATGTTTTTGGGATGTGGGAGGGAACCGGAGTTCCCGGAGAAAACCCACACAGGCACGGGGAGAACATGGAAACTCCACACAGGGGGGTCCAGGATTGAACCAGGGACCTCGGAATTTCCACCCCCAGTATTTAAAGATGATGCCGTGTTCACAGGATTTATGCCCAGCTGATGAACATTACCCTTTTCTTTGCATGAAAACTAAAATGTGGGTGTTGATTCTTGACCAATAATTGATGGACATTGCTATCATTATGTGACAGTTTTGACTAAAATATCTTTTGTTCTGGTGCAAAATTTGCCTTTCAAGTTGACTCTAATTAGAGGAATGGCTGAAAGATTTGTGATATCATCTGTATCACAGCAGTGAAAACCACTGAAGGTGAACCCATCATTCAATAAATATGCACATGCTAAATATGATATTGTTTCATTCCATAAAATCTCATTAGGAGCGGGAGACTTCAAATCCAGAGTATGCCACCTCACCTTGCTTTCACCATGAGGACATATTTACGGAGGTTCACACAAGTTGAGAAAATGACTATTGAACAGACCAGACTAATGCATAAATTTTTTCCATCATGCAACATGACTGGTTAATCAGCATGCGGCAGAAGTTTGTAACAAAACTTCTGTTGCTGAAGTTCCATCACAATAGAATTTAGTTTCAGTTTAACAAACCGTACAGTTTTTAAAATTGCCTTCTTCAAATTTATATATTTTTTTCATTTTCACAACATATTATTTCAACAAGCTTTGATTTGAAAATCTTGAAAAATGATCCCGAATAGCCAAGTCTTTGCCAGGTTTTGTGTACTGACTGCTGAGAGGTGGTGATGCTTGGGCGTCAGCAGAGGAAGTCGTTAGGTCCGCATCCACATAGAGGGTCCAAAGCTCTTCTAACAGGAGTTCCACATACCCTGAAACATGGAAATTACATGACTTCATACATATGCAGATAATGCTGTCCTGGTTTATCCTATAGGTCTAGTATTTTTTAACATGGATTTGGAAAACATACTACACCAACAATCATATGAGTCATTGAAATTAATTCAAATTATCTCAGCCCCGTATTCACAGATCTGAGGACTACATGTAGAAGAAAACTAGAAATGATGGATTATTAAATTTACTCTTAATCTTTCTCGTTTTTCATAAACTCGTCTTTTACATTTGGGGTTACAATTCTCTTTGGTGAAAGGTATGAGTGGACAGGCATGAGGTCGTAAATTTGGCCTTCTGCAAGATTTAAAAAAAAAAAAAAAAACATTTTTAATTTGGAATATTTTGCCAGATCAGAGTAATGTCCATTGTTTATAGCGCATTCTTTGCGTTATTTACATGCATTTAGCCCGTATTTTAAATGATGCACCGAACATTTGAGAGCACACACTGCTGTAGTCGAATTTGAGGAAGACCTCAGCGTCAACAGTATACTAACTTAGTACAGGGTACAAATTCCGTCACCTCCTAAACATCACATGGATACAGATTAGCTGCAAGATATATTTGTATTGGTATTGTGTTTACATTTCAAATGCGGTAGATACTTGTCAATACTAAACAATTGAACATGCACGTACTTACTTGCTACCGAAGCCAAGTGAACGCTGCACTGGGTTTTCAAAGTACTCCGGGAAATGCTTAGAACATATTACTGTCCACTTTGATTTGCAAGTCCAATCCCCCTGCTTTGTCTTCACAAACCTGGTCCATAGCCTGTCTATTTGTTACTGTTTCAGCCATTCATGTAAGTTGACTCCATCGGTGTTTGACGCAGAACAGCCGTATGCCTCACACTTACTCTTTGGTAGCTTTTTCACTCTCTGGCTAAATGTTGTCGTGATGTGACATCACATTCCAGAGAGAACTGGAATTTGGCGAATCCAAGCGACATTTCCAACAAATTGTCAAGACTGACTTTGACGCTAATTTATTTCATTTCTGTGTTGAGAATTTTAAAAATATTTATGAAATTTTAGCTACATTTGTATGATAGATAAATCAAATTCTTTTCCTCTGGATTATACGTTTAAGGAGAGGATGACCACGGCCATGTATTGTGAGATTTTGGGGAACGACCTCTTTCTCTAAATCAGAGCAATGAAGATGGGTCGTGGCTGGGTCTTTCAACATGACCATGACCCGAAGCACACAGCCAGGAAAACCAAGGAGTGCCTTGGTAAGAAGCATATCAAGGTTCTGGCATGACCTAGCCAGTCTCCAGACCTAAAACCAATGGGAAATTTTTGGAGGGAGCTGAAACTCCGTGTTTCTCAGTGACAGCCCAGAAACCTGCCTGATCGAGAGAAGATCTTTGTGGATGAGTGGGCCAAAATCCCTTCTGCAGTGCGTGCAAACGTGGTGAACAACTATGGGAAACATTTTAGCTCTATAATTGCAAACAATGACTAATGTGCCAAATATTAACATTGGTTTTCTCAGATGTTCAAATACTTATTTGCAGCTGTATCATACAAATAAATAATTTAAAGAAAATCATACATTGTGATTGCTGAATTTTTCTTTTTAGATTATCTCTCTCACAGTGGACATGCACCTATGATGAAAATTTCAGACCCCTCCATGATTTCTAAGTGGGAGAACTTGCAATAGAGCAGGGCGTTCAAATACTTTTCTTCACTGTATATACACCAGTCCCTGTGATGTCAAAGGCGCGTATGCAGTCGCAAATCTTCACAGTCGAACACAAAAAATCCCACGCATAAAATTTGTTACGCGTAGAAATAGATAGATATTGAAAGACCCTAACCCTAAACCCTATTTTATGTAGTCTTAACATTAATTTACGCGTTTATTTCATAAACGTTGGTAACAAAACAAGCCTGATCATAACAATGAATATTCACCCGGTAATAGGAAATGCAAGTTAACCATACTGAGCATGTTCGGAAATTATGCCAAAAGCACGTTCAGCGCTTCTTCACATACTGCGAGCGCATTTACGTCGAAAGTCATCAACATCTTCAGCCATGTCAAAGAAAATGCAGTTACACTGAAAACATTTCTGGGCTATAACACAGGTAATGTTTCAGTTTCTAATGATAATAAGTATGAGATTGTGATTTACTTTGACTTGATCTAGGTTGTAACAGACTAATCTGTCCATCTATCTAAATGCAAATGGTCATTTTCCGCCATGGTATCGAAGACAAAGAAGAGGAGAAAACCGGATCCAGCGTGAGAAGAAAAAGAGGAATGCACAGAGTCTACAACTGAGTGTAGGGACTTTGAATGTTGGGACTATGACAGGAATAGCTCAGGAGTTGGTTGACATGATGATTAGGAGAAAGGTTCATATTCTGTGCATCCAAGAGAGCAGGTGGAAAGGTAGTAAGGCTAGAAGTTTGGGAGCAGGGTTTAAATTATTCTACCACGGAGTAGATGGGAAGAGAAATGGAGTAGGGGTTATTTTAAAGGAAGAGCTGGCTAAGAATGTCTTGGAGGTGAAAAGAGTATCAGATCGAGTGATGAGACTAACATTTGAAATTGAGGGTGTTATGTATAATGTGGTTAGCGGCTATGCACCACAGGTAGGATGTGACCTAGAGTTGAAAGAGAAATTCTGGAAGGAACTAGATGAAGTAGTTCTGAGCATCCCAGACAGCGAGAGAGTTGTGATTGGTGCAGATTGTAATGGACATATTGGTAAAGGAAACAGGGGCGATGAAGAAGTGATGGGTAAGTACGGCATCCAGGAAAGGAACTTTGAAGGCCAGATGGTGGTGGACTTTGCAAAAAGGATGGAGATGGCTGTAGTGAACACTTATTTCCAAAAGAGGGAGGAACATATAGTGACCTACAAGAGCGGAGGTAGAACCACGCAGGTAGATTATATTTTGTGCAGACGATGTAATCTGAAGGAGGTTACTGACTGTAAAGTAGTGGTAGGGGAGAGTGTAGCTCGACAGCATAGGATGGTAGTATGTAGGATGATTCTGGTGGTGGGTAGGAAGATTAAGAAGACAAAGGAAGAGCAGAGAACCATGTGGTGGAAGCTGAGAAAGGAAGAATGTTGTGCAGCCTTCCGGAAATAGGTGAGACAGGCTCTCGATGGACAACCGAAGCTCCCGGAAGACTGTGCGACGACAGCCAAGGTGATCAGAGAGACAGGCAGGAGAGTACTTGGTGTGTCATCTGGTAGGAAAGGGGAGAAGGAGACTTGGTGGTGGAACCCCAAAATACAGGGAGTCATACAAGGAAAGAGATTAGCGAAGAAGAAGTGGGATACTGAGAGGACTGAGGAGAGGCGAAAGGAGTACATCGAGATGCGACGTAGGACAAAGGTAGAGGTGGCAAAGGCTAAACAAGAGGCATATGAAGACATGTACACCAGGTTGGACACAAAAGAAGGAGAAAAGGATCTCTACAGGTTGGCCAGACAGAGGGATAGAGATGGGAAGGATGTGCAGAAGGTTAGGGTGATTAAGGATAGAGATGGAAATGTGTTGACTGGTGCCGGTAGTGTGCTAAATAGATGGAAAGAATACTTTGAGAAGTTGATGAATGAAGAAAATGAGAGAGAAGGAAGAGTTGAAGAGACAAGAGTGAAGGACCAGGAAGTGGAAATGATTACTAAGGGGGAAGTCAGAAAGGCACTACAAAGGATGAAAAATGGAAAGGCAGTTGGTCCCGATGACATACCGGTAGAGGTATGGAAGCAATTTGGAGAGATGGCTGTGGAGTTTTTGACCAACTTATTCAACAGAATACTAGCGGGCGAAAAGATGCCTGAAGAATGGAGGAAAAGTGTTCTAGTGCCCATTTTTAAGAACAAAAGGGATGTTCAGAGCTGTGGGAACTACCGAGGAATAAAGTTGATGAGCCACACAATGTAGTTATGGAAAAGAGTAGTGGAGGCTAGACTCAGGACAGAAGTAAGTATCTGCGAGCAACAGTATGGTTTCATGCCTAGAAAGAGTACCACAGATGCATTATTTGCCTTGAGGATGCTCGTGCAAAAGTACAGAGAAGGTCAGAAGGAGCTACATTGTGTCTTTGTGGATCTAGAGAAAGCCTATGACAGAGTACCAAGAGAGGAACTGTGGTACTGCATGCGTAAGTCTGGTGTGGCAGAGAAGTATGTAAAAATAGTACAGGACATGTATGATGGCAGCAGAACAATGGTGAGGTGTGCCTTAGGTGTGACAGAGGAATTTAAGGTGGAGGTGGGACTGGATCAGGGATCAGCTCTGAGCCCCTTCCTGTTTGCAGTGGTAATGGATAGGCTGACAGATGAGGTTAGACTGGAATCCCCTTGGACCATGATGTTCGCAGATGATATTGTGATATGCAGTGAAAGCAGGGAGCATGGAGAGGAACAATTAGAAAGATGGAGACATGCACTGGAAAGGAGAGGAATGAAGATTTGCCGAAGTAAAACAGAATATCTGTGCGTGAATGACAAAAGTGGAGGGGGAAGAGTGAGGCTACAGGGAGAAGAGATAGCGAGGGTGGACGACTTCAAATACTTGGGGTCAACAATACAGAGCAATGGAGAATGTGGTCAGGAAGTGAAGAAACAGGTCCAAGCAGGTTGGAACAGCTGGCGAAAGGTGTCTGGTGTGTTATGTGACAGAAGAGTCTCTGCTAGGATGAAGGGCAAAGTTTACAAAACAGTGGTGAGGCCGGCCATGATGTACGGATTAGAGACGGTGGCCCTGAAGAAACAACAGGAAGCTGAACTGGAGGTGGCAGAAATGAAGATGTTGAGGTTCTCGCTCGGAGTGACCAGGTTGGATAGGATTAGAAATGAGCTCATTAGAGGGACAGCCAAAGCTGGATGTTTTGGAGACAAGATTCGAGAGAGCAGACTTCGATGGTTTGGACATGTTCAGAGGCGAGAGAGTGAGTATATTGGTAGAAGGATGCTGAGGATGGAGCTCCCAGGCAAAAGAGCGAGAGGAAGACCAAAGAGAAGGTTTATGGATGTGGTGAGGGAAGACATGAGGGCAGTTGGGGTTAGAGAGGAAGATGCAGGAGATAGGCTAAGATGGCAAAAGATGACACGCTGTGGCGACCCCTAACGGGACAAGCCGAAAGGAAAAGAAGAAGTACCGCGTGACCTTGAAGTTATTTATTTCCCCCAATTTAATAATTACCGGTATTTCTTATTTTTTAATTTTGATTTGCAGTTATATTAATCTGTTAATATAAAAAATCCTCCGAGTCATCGACATCACATCAGTATCATTGGACTAGCAGTATCATGTATGACTTATGTTTATTTATTTTTGAATTATAAGTGTATTATAAGTGATATTCAAATTATGAACTTATTTGTTCTGATAACTCCCAAATGTCATTTTATGGATAGCCATTAAATTATGTTAAGGTCTTGAGATTCCATCCCTAATCACACCCGCAACTTTTTATCTGTGGGCGTGACTGACCACACCCGTACATTTTTCAAATGTGAGTAACTGATTTACAATGAATGAAATAGGTCGTTTAAATAGACATTGCTCCATCTTGTGATCGGATCAATGATTAGATTTTAAACTTTCTGATCCATCCCAAAAATCATGATCAGTACTCTCTGCACTGGTGGAAGCCAATCGCTGGGCACATATAACCAAACAACCGTTCCCACTCACAGGCAATTTTAGAAATACATGACAAAAACAACCCATAGTCCTTTCGTGAATGTGTTGAGCGAATGGGAACCTCAGGGCTGAATCATGAACCGAATGAGGAAGCACACAAATGATTCTGAAAAAAAGAACTGAATTATTCAGTGAGTGAATCTTTTGAGCAAATCTTTTTCACAAACTCATTCTTGTGATTCAGTCGTTAAAAGAACTGCCATGCCCATAACTATGGCATAGTAGAGGGATGAATGGAAAACCACCAAGAATACAATTAAAACAACTGAGCCAACCTGTCACTATGACAGTCTTGTGTGTTGAATTTTGAGGGGAAACATGCCTACTCCATTTTGGAATATGCATGTTGCACAACAAAATGTGGAAAAAGTGAAATAAATATTTTTCAGATATACTGTACATTTGTGTGCTGGGGTCTAGGTGTTTAATAAAAATGGACCAACCTGTCTGAGCAGCACCAGGTCTTGCAGAATGAAGGCAATGTAAAACAGCGAGGCAAAACAGTTTAAGAAGTTGAACTAAGAAGAAATCACAAGAGTTATTTTAGCATTGTAAATGTATGTAACAATGACATGAAGTTAATTAGTCATGAAGTTACTTTATACGTACAACTAATACTTTGAGGACCAAGTGATTCTGATATGAAGACTCAAGCCTGTGGTTTTCTAAAAAGAGGAAGAGTGACTCAAAATGACTAATGTATCACTTCATTCTGTTCCAATCGCATTCCCTACTATCACATCAGGAATATACTCAGTGTTCAGGCATGTTATATCTGAGATGTTATCAGCATAATAATATACTGTATGTGACATTAAATCTCTTTGGATCAGCGCTGTCAAACTCAGATTGTTAACCAAATTTAAAAACTGGGACAGACATAGGTTAATCTCAGTTTGTATTGAAAATTTTACCCCAAATGGTCAAGTTTTCCCTTCTCTTCAGACATGTAACATTGAATCTTTTCAAATGAAAACAAAACAAAAACAAAACAAATGTTTTGCTTAAACGCACAATCTGGAACAAGCCAACGTGAATACCCTAAACATGAGTAATCCGTTTCTAGTTGGGCTCACATTTAAAAATGCTTTTGGTCACAAACTGACCGTGCACTTTTTGACAAACGCTTTGTCAAAGTTCTGGGTGATTTTGCAGTCACTGCTGCCAAAATGAAACTAGCCTTAGCAGCAGCCTTACTTGATGACATTGTCTTTGTTTACATAGTCTGCTGTGAAATCAAAGATCTCGTCTACTTTCTGGAGCTTCTCAGTCTACCTTCTGGAGCGTCCCCTTCATGTGCAGGTCCTTGTACTGTGTCGTGGGGGTTCATTTCCGTGTCCTCTTATTATGTATATATTTTTTTGTACCAGTCATGTTGGGTCTGTACACATGGCAAACAAGTCTGTCCTTTACTTTCAAGAACAGTATTTGCCTCCCAATTGTCTTCCGTCCATATTTCATTTGGTAACATTTGGGAATGGAAAGTGTAAATTTGTCTTAGGAGACTGGAAGCATGGTTTCTAATCACTAAAACAAAAAGGAGGGAGTGACTGCTGGTCATGACTCAAGTGCCGATTTATAGTATCAGTGGTGGACATGCTATATAATAGCAGGCCAAATATGATTACACTGGGTCATGACATCTTAAACTGCTTAATTTAATCAATTATGGAGGAGTCAAGTATCTCGGCGTCTTGTTCACGAGTAAGGGAAGAATGACGTGGGAGATGGACAGGAGGATTGGTGCAGCATCTGGAGTAATGTATCGTCTGTCGTGGTGAAGGCGCTGAGCTAAAGGGAGAAGCTCATGATTTACTAACCGATCTACAGTCCTACCCTCACCTATGGTGAGGAACTGTGTGTAGTGATTGACAGAACAAGATCATGGATATAAGCGGCCAAAAAGAGTTTCGTCCACAGGATGTCTGGGCTGATTTGTTTTGCCTGCTCTGTCTCACTCTTCGACTGGCACTGGTATCTGAAGACACCAAAGAAACAGAGGAACCCTGTTGAACACCAAGTCTAAAAAAAATTCCATGGCTAAGGAAGACTTCCCCGATCAGTAAACTATTTGTCTCTAAGGCAAAAGAGAACTTGGGGAGTGCCAAGGAGTGAGCCATCTTGGAAAATCGGTCCACAGTGGTGACGACGATAGCATTGCCTCATAACAGGGGAAGATGGAACGAACCACAGATGGGATACGACGAGAAGTAAATAAACCAAGCCTGCCGGGCAACCGGGATGGTTTGTTGAGGGCACAGACAGCAAGTTGAAATAAATTATTTTTCATCCTTCACAAGCCCGGGCCACCAGAACCTCTAACCCAGGGGTCGCTGACCTTTAACAGACAAAAAGCCATATTAACGCAGTTTCTGGGAGCCACAAAAACTTTTTGACATCAGAAATGTCCAATGTTCCTCGGTCTAGTGGTTCAGTTGCAGATTGTTGAGTTCCGAGTGGTAGATGTACTGAATATCAGTGTCGCAGAGGCAGTGGATGGCGTGACATGATGAAAGTAACCCTACTCCTGGTCAACTAAGGATAAGTCTGGTCAAATTGTAACTTGTAGGATGCGAAGAAGGTGGTATATTTCCATAATGTCCTTTATTGCTTGCTCATGCTTTCCTACCAACTTCCCTTGAATGGTTAAAATCTTGCATAATTGGTTGGCTTCTGCAGGGTCTATCCTGATGAATGGAATATTTTGTCACTGTTGACTGTACATAATTTTGAATGCCAAAGCAGAGTCAACACAAAAATAATTGAAAATAAGCAATTGACTTTTTCAACCAAAGGTGGACAAACAAAGTGAGCTGGGACAATACAATTATGAAAACTACACAGCAAACGGCTGATGTGAACAACAATAAAAACACCCCAGAGCTGGTTAGGTGGTGTACCATGGAAGCTAGTTGAAATAAAGGAGCAACAAAACAAGGGTGTAGTTCTTGGACTACAGAAGTCCATAGATAAGTCCATAGACTGCTGTCTTGTTCCTCCCCAGTTCTTGGGACTACACAAGTCCATAGAACTGGGGAGGAAAAAGATAGTAGTCTAATCTAGAAAAGAAAAGATACTATAATACTAGGACTAAGGAAAAAGAGGAAACAAGTGTGAGATAAACATGGTGCAAAACACACAATCTAATGGGTTTAGACAATGACCAACAATATATGACTAGCTGCAATCTCTCTGGCGCTGAACAACCAAATTCATCATGATATTGAGCAGATGTGTGCCAGAAGCTCTGCCCATCCACCATGGTCAGGGAATGAAAAAAAATAGTTTTAGCAGGCCCCTAGCCTGCAAGAATACAGAGTATCAGGAACAGAACACAGGATCATGACAGTGTAACATATAAGGGAAAAGAGAGTTGGTTATATATATATATATATATATTTTTTTTTACTAATTTCACCAAAATCCCTCATATTGTGTTTTGGATTATCTTCACTATTGTAATTTTATCTTCAATCTGATATGTTTATTTTGGCTTTATACGTTATATTTTCTTGAAAACGCAAAGTTAGCGCTTTTATTTTGAAAACCTGAGGAAGTGATGTAATGTCAGGCCTGTCTCTGTCAGTCTGCTTTGACACTGACTGGGAGCGGTATGTACCTGAGGCTGCGGAAACAAAAACTTGTTTTCATAAATGTTATTAATAATTTCATGTCAAAAGGTTTTGAGTACTGTTGCTTGGTGACACATTGTGAAAGTTATAATTCACATAACGAACTGTGTTGTTGTATTTGAGTAAGGAAGCAAACTGGCTTAACGTGCAGCTCTTCCTGCATCCTGCATGGGTGTGTATGTGAGTGTGGGTGTGGACGAGTGCGCCTAGGCGCAGGTGCTAATCCACCTCTCCTGTAACTTTTGGCCTTTTGGATGGCATGAAGCTCACACTCTGCTTTTGATTTCATTTCATATGATGCAGGTATGTGCACAGTTGGTTAAATTCAGGGATTACAATTATTAGATTTCATATTTAAAATGTATTGCTGACTAACGTGGAATTGTTCTTTGACCGAACCTCTCATTTTTTTATTTATATACATGCATTTTGGTTAGTTATTTTGTATTTTCTGTCTGCTAATCCAGTCACATGGTTGAATTATTTTAATACCGTGCATTAAGCACTGGCTTATTTATTAATTTTATATACAATTTATTCGTACATTTGTTTTATTTTTCATAAAACTGTGATGTTGCAGAGCTTAATGTGAGTCTGCTTTGACTCTGACTGCGAGAGGTGGCCTTTTGGATGGCACGATTTCATATAATGCAGATGATGCAGGAATAAAACACCAGTCAGACAGTAATCTCTGCATCCAGCATCCCTCTGTGTCCAGGGTCCCTCCATCCACCAGAACACAACGCAGTGTAGTCCGGGTGTGCGGACTATCCCCAGCTACAACAGCTCAGGCCAATCTGTGTGTCAATTACATCTTCTCTATAAGTTTCTCTGGACATCCAAACCCACAGTGCACAAACCATACAAAAGTCAAATGAAATCTACTTAGGTCACCCTCATTTGTTAGTCAGTTGCCATAATTAAAACTACTGACGTCATGAAACCATTGTTTTTGGCACCCAAAACCAACTCTTTGATTTTAAGGTTCTGCCGACACCCAGACATAACTTTTTGATGATATTATGGACCGTAGATGATAAAATCCCCCAATTTCTTGAAATTGTACATTGAAGAAGATTATCCTGAAACTGTTCAGCTATTTTTTCAGACCTTGTTCACAAAGAGCTGAACCTCAACCCATCTTTGCAAGTGAATAACTGAGCAATTCAGGTAATCTCCTTCTCAACCCAATCATGGCACCCACCTGTTCCCAATTAGCCCGTTTATGGTGGGATATTCCATCCAGGTGTTTGATGAGCATTCCTCAACTTTCACTGCCTTTTTTTGCCATGTGTTCCAGATTTTTTTGGAACATGATGCAGCCACAAAATTAAAAATGAATGATTATTTGCGAAAAACAAAATATATGAGTTTAAACATTAAATATCTTGTCTTTGCAATATGTACAGTAAAATATAGGTTGAACATGATTTGCACAGTTGTATTTTATTTTTTGTAATAACAACATCCCATCTTCTTTGGTATTGCATATACAGTGAAGAAAAGTATTTTAACACCCTACTATTTTGCAAGTTCTCCCATTTAGAAATCATGGAGGGGTCTGAAATTTTCATCGAAGGTGCATGTCTACTGTGAGAGAGATAATCAGTAAGACTAACTTGTAACATGGCAAAGACCAAACAGCTGTCCAAAGACACCACAGACAAAATTGTACAACTCCATACGGCTGCAAAGGGCTACAGATAAATGGCCAAGCAGCATGGTGAAAAAAAATCCATTGTTGGAGCGACCATTAGAAAATGGAAGAAGCTAAACATGACGGTCAATCTCAATCGGAATGGAGCCCCATGCAAGATATCACCTCATGGGGTCTCAATGATCCTGAGAAAGGTGAGGAATCAGCCCAGGACTACACGACAGGACTTGGTCAATGACCTGAAAAGAGCTGGGACCACCGTTTTCAAGTTGACTGTTGGTAATACGCTCATATGTCATGGTTTGAAAAAAATGCATTGCACAGAAGGTTCCCCTGCTTAAACCGTCATGTCAAGGCCCATCTTAAGTTTGCCAATAACCATTTGGATGACACAGAGGAGTCATGGGAGAAAGTTTTGTGGTCAGATGAGACTGAAATGGAACTTTTTAGTTAGAATTCCACGAACCGTGTTTGGAGAAGGACGAATGATGAGTTCCATCCCAAGGACACCATCACTACTGTGAAGCATGGGGGTGGTAGCATCATGCTTTGGGGGTGTTTTTCTGTACATGGGACCGGACGACTGCACTGAATTAAGGAGAGGATGACCGCGGCCATGTATTGTGAGATTTTGGGGAACAACCTCTTTCCCTCAGTCAGAGCATTGAAGATGGGTCATGGCTGGGTCTTTCAACATGACAATGACCCAAAGCACACAGCCAGGAAAACCAAGGAGTGGCTATGTAAGAAGCATAAGGTTCTGGAGTTGCCGAGCCAGTCTCCTGACCTAAACCCAAGAGAAAATCTTTGGAGGGAGCTGAAACTCCATGTTTCTCAGCAACAGCCCAGAAACCTGATCAAGAGAAGATCTGTGTGGAGGAGTGGGCCAAAATGCCTCCTGCAGTTTGTGCAAACCTGATGAACAACAAAAGGAAACATTTTGACTTCTGTGATTGCAAACAAACAGTGCTGTACCAAATATTAACATTGGTTTTCTCAGCTGTTCAAATACTTATTTGCAGATGTATCACACAAATCATTAAAATCATACATCGTGATTTCTGGATTTTTCTTTTGATTATCTCTCTCAGAGTGGACATGTACCTATGATGAAAATTTCAGACCCCTCCATGATTCCCAAGTGGGAGAACTTGGAATATAGCAAGGTGTTCAAATACTCAATTTCTTCACTGTATATATACAGTGCCTTGTGAAAGTATTCAGCCCCCTTGAACTTTTCAACCTTTTGCCACATTTCAGGTTTCAAACAAAGATATAAAATAAAATTTTTTATAGGCCAAATCTACAAAAGAATGATTCACAAATGTATCCAGGTGTTGGAATGTCCAGACCTGAATCCAATCGAGAATTTGTGGGCAGAGCTGAAGACTGCTGTTCACAAACGCTCTCCATCTAACCTCACTGAGCTCGAGCTGTTTTGCAAGGAAGAACAGGCAAGAATTTCAGTCTCTCAATGTGCAAAACTGATAGAAACATACCCCAAATGACTTGCAGTTGTAATTGCAGCAAAAGGTGGTGCTACAAAGCATTCATGCAAGGGTGCTGAATAATATTGCATGCACCACTTTTCAGGTTTATATTTGTTAAAAAAGTTTAAAATATCCAATAAATTTCATTCCTTTTCATAATTGTGTCCCACTCATGACAAAAAAAAAAAAATACATCTTTATGTTTGAAGCCTGAAATGTGGCGAGAGGTTGAAAATTTCAAGGGGGCCAAATAGTTTCACAAGGCACTGTGTGTGTGTGTGTGTGGTGTGTGTGTATTGAAGACTATTTTACTTTTATTGAACTTTCATTATTTGCTTAAATATGACCTTATACATTAAATCAACTGATAAAGTGTTGCCCAATTGCTCATCAGACAAGGATGTGTGGTGGAGCCGGTGGTTGTCCTTGATCTTTGTATGCAGAAAACCGGCTGGCGCCATCCTCCTCTCCCAGGCGTTGCCGTGGAGACGAACGACACAAGATAAGGAGCGGAATGTTACCATCCCATCCCGGCCCAGGACCAGACTGCGGGGGTCAGCCACTTTTACCATGGACCCATACATATAAAAACCTTGTGTTACTGGGCAGCTTTTGTCTTCTTCTTTGGCTATCCTGCCAGAAGACACACGTCTCGTGTGCAGCAGATACCGAGATAAGACCCGGACGTCTGTCTGGCACATTCCTTTGTAATAAATCAATTTGCTGTTAACTTTTTCTAATCATTGGTCATACCTTCCTCGACTCGTGAACATGTGTAGGGTCCAAACTCGCAAATTCCTACAACTTGGTGACCCCGA
This sequence comes from Syngnathoides biaculeatus, assembly GCF_019802595.1. NCBI lineage: Eukaryota > Metazoa > Chordata > Actinopteri > Syngnathiformes > Syngnathidae > Syngnathoides > Syngnathoides biaculeatus. The sequence goes on from NC_084644.1 coordinate 34,527,350, forward strand.
CCGTAAGTCGAGGGAGGTCGACGAGCGTTGGTCGTCCACAGATGAGATAAAGAGAAACATATGAGAAACATAGGAGTGTTATATGGACAAGTCGAACATGGTCATCTCTACTTCTGACTTCTCCAGGTCGCGACCAAAACCAAAGGTAAGCAGAAGTCACTTACTGTCAAATTGTGCATATTGAACTGCCTAAATTTGAGAAGTCATTGGTATCAGATTGTTCATGCCTCATATGAGTTATTGAGAATAAGAGATAAAGAGAAGTCGTATATCCCGTCGTAGCTGAATATATTGTAAACAAAGAATTGCACTGTGAGGTTCACTTGTAACACCTAAGGGGAATGGAATCCCTTAAAAACAAAGGGTTTGCCGTCTGTTTGAGCCTGGGACGTCGCAAGGGGTGTACAAAAAAAAACGAATAGCATAGGGTAATTTGTTGCGCGATAGGAATTCGGTTGGGTTTAGGCGAAGAAGAGTGACCACTAAATTAAAGAAATGCTCATGGATGGTGAATTTAATCATGAATGTGCTGAATATAATCCAACTAAAGATTAAATATCCATTGAAATTGAGCAGCAAATGATGCTTAATGTTGACAAAAAGAAACAAGATAAAGAAAGGAAGCGCGCATTAGAATAATGGCAAAAGCACAATTTGGGTAAAATTCGCGATTCAGACAAACTGACGAAGTTATAGGACATTGACAGAAACTATGTAAATGTAATATAAATATAAATGTAAAAGACTATGAAAGACGTAAGCAACATATTAGATAAGGGCTCATGGAACTTAAAGAGGTGAACAGAGAAAGGCGCACTGCGCATTTAATGATGGTGACGGACATTGGAACAGGACCAGAAAACTATCCGAGACGGCTGGTAAGGTGGCATGTGACGTTGACTGGCTTCAGCCCTCCCCGCGACCCTCATGAGGATAAGCGGTAAAGAAAATGGATGGATATTATATTATATTATATAACAAGCAAACAAAACGCTACAAGGTTGAAAACTCTTTTTATTCCTCGGGCTTTTTAGAATATATCCACTATTTGATCATATAACTTGCACTGTATGCGGTTTTAATTGCTTTTTAAAAATATTTTGTAATTTTTATTGTTTTTATCCCGTTTTAAATGTTTTATCTGTTTGTTTTCAAACTGCCTTTAATCATGTAAAGTTACCTCGTGCAATGAAATGCGCTATAAAAATACATCTGCTTTGCTTTACAATGATGCCTATGACAGAGGTTCTGGCAGGTCCAATATACAAGCCATTTGATCTTAAAGATGTTAATTGTCTTTCTGCTAACTTGTCTCGTCTCTCATCTGCTGGTAATGCATGGCTGTCTGGTTCTGTGGAAACTTTACAGGGGTATACACTCTGCATGGGAGACTGGAGACAAGCAGCATCTAGATCATGCACTAGTATTGAACACCGAGAAATCGAGAAAGACAACTGCAGGTATGCTTAACGTACCCAATGAAATCATACTGAGAGCACACTTCGAGCGTCTGGCCGCAGTTATCAGAGAGAGGTTCCCCACTCCTGTTGCAGCCGCACCCACTTCTTTCCCATATGTTAAATGATGCACTTGAGCACTTGACTAACTGTACTAAACTTTGGACTGAATCGACTGGACATCACCCTGGACAGTCTGGTTAGGAGGAGGCTATGTGCAGGACTGGGATCCTGGCAGGTCTCCTTGAACCAGTACAGACAACTCTTAAAGCTGACCCTGACCTCCTGTCCAGAGATGAGCCTAGATTTAGACGACACTTAGTGCATCACCTCAAAATTTATTTTAGCCAACAACAGGGTAATAATGAAATTACTAAACTCCAAAAAAAAACTTCTGAAATTACAAGTAGCACAGGCAAGACGGAAAAGGTCCAAAACCACACGAGATGTAATTTTTTGGCAGACACAACCACCTAGACAGGCAGGTGGGTTCTAGGGTAATAGCCGGGGTGGATACGCAGGAAGGTGTGGAGGGGTCGGGGGAGAGTGCAACATCAACGTGTTCAAGGGTGTTTTGGTTGTGGTTCTCTCGATCACTGGATTAAAGACTGTCTTACAGCTCTCCACCTCAAGCTCCAATGCAAGGGCGTGGTGGCTGGTCCAACAACTGAGGGGGCCAAGGCAGAGGCAGAAATAACAGCTTTGCCCACCCTGGCAGCAGAATGGACAGCAGCAGGTTGGACAGTACCACAATGGGTGCCCAGGAAGCCAGGGTTCTGGCGATGCAGGTGCCAAGATCCCCATCTCTGTTGCTGAGCGAATGTGAACACTCTTGTTGACACAGGGGCAACACACTCCTCACTCAACATCTCGCTCCCGGACACTTTATTGTCACAACAGACTGTGCAATTGATGGGCTTCTCGGGGACTCAAGAGTCCTTGCAATGGACTCAACCCCTACCGACAATATTGGCTGGAAAGACCTTCCACCATTCATTTATAAGGCCGGCAGCTGACACAGTCTGCCACTCTGGATAGGTCTTATGACACCTGTGAGTGAACCAACTCCAACTGTGGACATTTATTGGGCCCGACTTGAAACACTGCTCAAACCTGGTCTCATACATCAATTTCTGTTGTGGAAGCCCTGGTTAAACACTCTTAGGGCTTACCAGCCTCCACTAGATCCATACCATTGCACACTATATTCCGACCTCAACCACGATCTAGTCCAAACATAAAAGGTGATGCTTGGGAGTCAGTACCCCACATTTCACTCACTCTTTCTCCAGGACACGAGGCCCGACAGCTGGGAGCTATGGTGAAACTGACTGACTCAAATGACTGACTGGGAGGACAGACCACTCCCTAACGTACAGATCTCGAAATCGACATATGCATACTGCATCATTATTCCTGACACACCTCCGACAACTAAAATCACAATATTAGAACACGAGACCCTCACTAGAGAACACGGACATGACTACTCTGACCATGACAACGACGAGTCAATGCCTAAAGTGCCTAAATTAGTTTGGCTCTCCGAACCCTTTGATGTTGGACATTGTACAAAGACACCAGACATTAAAATCAATTATTCTAGGATCTCATTTTTACAGACCTCAATATCCTTGACGCACAGCTGCTAACCAGGGGATGGAGGGCACTCTCACTGGCCTGTGGAATTCTGGAGTCTTGGACACATCCACCTCCCCGTGGTTTACATCATTCAGCAAGGTTTTAAAAGCTGATGGTCACACTTATCGTATGACACATGATTTGAGAGCCGTTAATGATGTAACGACCACACCACTGTTACCTCTACCAGACCACCACAGAATGTTGTCTACCATCACATCTGGTTTGAAATACTTTAACGATTAATTTGGCAAATGCATCCTTCTGTGTCCCACTTGCACTCGAGTGTAGACACTTGTTTGCATTCAGATATCAAGGACACAATTTGCAATACACCAGGTTGCCACAAAGCTTCAAAAATTCACCTGGAATTTTTAATCAATGTTTGAAATCATTGCTGCGGGATCTACAACTCCCAGATGGATGTAAACTCCTGATGTATGTTGATGACCTCCTGTTGGCAGCCCTAACAGCAGAGTTGTGTTTGTCTCTAACTAAACTTGTTTTGCTTCGTTTGCATGAGCTGGGATTCAAAGCTTCCAGAAAGAAACTTCAGTGTTGTCGCAAATTGGTGACCTTCTTGGGCAGAGTGGTGTCCTCTGAAGGATCCACTATGTCCTCGGGGCATCGTTTTTCTATTCTACAGATTCTCTTCATCCACGTGCCAACCTCAGACTAACGGCAGGGTTCTGTTCAATGATGGTTGCTGTTACCGTAAGCTAAATGGCTCTTTGGCTGCGGCGGCTGCCATAGTGGAGCAGCAGCCCTCAGGTGAATTTTTAACTGTTACCAATTCCGTACTCTGTTCCCTAAGCCCAGGCAGTGGAAGTGCTCCCAGTCTGTCTCACACTGGAACTGCCGGTCGGACAATCTGTCACTGTCTATTCTGACTCATCTTACGCTGTCTCGGCTGCTGTGTTGGACCTGTCTGCCTGGAAACGGAATTATTTTAAAACAGCCAAAGGTACTCCTATTCCACATTTGACACTGATCCAACGATTCGATAAAACCCTGGGCAAACCTTCGGAGGTGGCTATCGTCAAGGTCCCTGGTCACTCCAATCCACCTCAACCACAGCCCTCGGCAATAATGCTGCCGACTTGGCTGCCAAGCAGGCTGTGGGCTATGTCCCACAGATGCTTGTCCAATTATCTGACAAATCCTCTCCTGACCTGCCCAAACCTCCGTCTCGTAGTGAATTGGTTAAAATACAGCACAACGCCTCTCCTGAACAAAAGATATTCTGATTGAAACCCACTCTATTGCTCATACTGGCCCCAGAGCCATGCTAACCAAACTTCACATATGGTGGAATCCTAAAATGTCTGACTTGTGTCATGCCTACTGTTGTGACTGTAATATTTGACAGCTACACTATGTTCACCCCACACTTAGACCTTTGTCAGGTTCATTTGACCCACCCACCTGGCCCGGTGCGGAACTGGTCATGGATTTCACAGACATGATCACGCCTGTTCAAGGTAAGCGCGACCTTCTTGTTTTTGTTGACACCTTTTCCGGATGGCCTGAAACCTACCCCTGCACTCGCGAAGACCCCATGTCGATAATGAAAGCTTTGGTGAACCACTGGATTCCAACGTACGGTTTCCCTGCTCTCATCACAACGGTGCACATTTCACATCCACACACCTCGCTACTGTAGAGAAGTGGTTAGGGTTTTGCCCTGCTACAGACTCTTAATTGCAGTTTTATTTTATTGCTTGTTGTTGTTTTATTAGCCATGATTCCAACAGATAGTCCGATTGCTTTTCGGACCAAGAGAGGGAGAGCAGGAATCTATGGCATTCTTATTATTGGTTTAATGTTCTTGGTATTTTTATCTGGGAAATCGCTCAGAAATACCCCATACCCACAGCCACATCAGTGCCAGCTGTTAGCATAACCCACCCAGAAAATATTTATCACAGAAGAAGACTTGTATGATAAACAAAGCCCTATCTGTTGATGAGGGGTTTAGGGTTTTGACAGGCATTAGCGCAGTAATCAATAATTGGTTACTAATGGGAGAACAAGCGGCTAATAAAGCCCTGAGTGACTGTGTTGTATCCATGAGACCTAGACCTTTGTTACGTGTTGTTTCCTCTTCTGTCAACTCCACCTGTGTTCTAGATCTTGTGAAAAATTATGTGGCGACTAAAAATGAATGCAAAATTTGGGATACTGCCCACCCAGTAACACCAGCCCAAAAGAACAAACCTGTGTTTAAGCGTGCTGTGGCACGCCAAAACTTCACCTGTTTTCCTTTAAGATAATGGTGCCCCAATTGACAATATCTCTGATGATCAGTGTGCAGAGACCCAGGAAACACCTTTCTTCCAACCTGTCAGCTATACTTATCTGTGGTGGTGGTGCGGAGGGGACCGTATCGTCGACCGCCTCCCGTGCAACAGTATGGGCAGACGTGCACGAGTAACTTTACTTTTGCCTATTTCCGTTGTTCCTCTCACCCTAGATGATCTGGCGGTTGCTCCTGAACACTTCAATGAAGCTCTTGGCCTATTACACCGCTCACGTAGATCCAAACGTACCTGGCTCGGTGCTGACGACCCCACCTAAATTGGCACTTTTGGCATCCCCCGTCGTGTCCCAGACGAGTATAAACTGACTGATCAGGTAGTTGCCAGTTTTGAAAATATATATGTAATTTCCACTCTTTCCCTGTTACTCCTAACGAAAATGTCGACCGCATCAATTACACACATTATAATGTGCAACGTTTGGGCAATTTCACCTTTGAAGGACTTGAAGCTGCGCATGAGTAACTTAAAGCTACAACTATTATGGCTTTCCAAAATAGAATCGCATTAGATGCACTGTTGGCCGAGAAAGGAGGTGTTTGCCGAATAACACACAACCTGGCAGACGCATCACGAAGGCCGTAGATGGACTTAGAACCCTTGCTAAGAAAATGAAGGAACACTCTGGTGTTGACACGTCAATGTGGGATAACTGGATGAATATATTTGGTAAATGGAAGGGTGTAATTTCATCAATCTTCATCTCTCTGGCTGTCTTCACTTCTATTTTCACCCTCTGTGGATGCTGTTGCATTTCTTGTATATTCTTTCTCTTTTAACCCGTCTGATTGAGAAGACGACTGGTGCCCTAGCTGATGGCCGTGGAAATTATCTCCTCATTAGACCCCCGCCCCGGCACACTCCTCAAGATTTTATTGTTGCTGTCGCTCCCCCTGAAAATGATACAAAACTTCCACCGCTTCCTGATTGTCATGATGTTGACATGCCCCGTGATTGGATTGGCCCTTCTGTTCTACTGATACTTTTTACGTGATATTACTTTTTTAGAAATGTTTTGCTGTTTTTGAGTTGTCTAGTACTTTCCTGCAGGTTTAAAGCTCATGGGTGTTCTGAATCATGAGGCAATGCACTTATTAAAAGGTATGCTTGGATGATTAGAGAGGGTTTTATGCTTTCCATATTTCTTGAAGGGTTACTTTGGGGATTTTCGTGATTGTTTTTTGTGATCTATTTTATAGATCAAGAGAGGGAATGAAGACTATTTTACTTCTATTGCACTTTCATTATTTGCTTAAATATGATCTTATACATTTAATCAACGGATAAAGCGTTGCCCATTTGCTAATCAGACACCGATGTGTTGTGGTGGTTGTCCTTGATCTTTGTAAACAGAAAACCGGCTGGCGCCATCCTCCTCTCCCAGGCGTTGCCGTGGAGACAAACGACACCAGATAAGGAGCAGAAAGTTACCATCCCGACCCAGGCAGCCACTTTTACCGTGGACCCATACATATAAAAACCTTGTATTACTGAGCTTTTGTCTTCTTCTTTGGCTATACTGCCAGAAGACACACGTCTCGTGTGCGGCAGATACCTAGATAAGACCCGGACGTCTGTACTGCACATTCCTTTGTAATTAATCCATTTGCTGTTAACATTTTCCTAATCATTGGTCATATCTTCCTCGACTCGGGAACACGTGTGGGGTCCAAACTCGCAAATCCCAACAACTTGGTGACCCCGACCATAAGTCGAGGGAGATAGACGAGGGTTGGCCGTCGACAGATGAGATAAAGAGACATATGAGAAACACAGGAATGTTATACGGACAAGTCGAACGTGGTCATCTGTACTTCTGACTCCTCCAGGTCGTGACCAAAACCAAAGGTAAGCAGAAGCCTGTTTACTGTCAAATTCTGCATATTGAACTGCCTAAATTTGAGAAGTCATTGGTATCAAATTGTTCATGCCTCATATGCGTTATTGAGAATAAGAGATAAAAAGAATACGAGATAAAGAGAGGTTGTATATCCCGTCGTAGTAGACTTATATTGTAGACGTACAATTGCACTGTGAGGTTTACCTGTTACACCTAAGGGCGATGAGATCCCTTAACAGAGGGTTTGCAGTCGGTTTGAGCCTGAGATGTCACGAGGTGGCGGACGAAAAAACAAAATAGTATAGGCTAATTTGTTGCATGATAGGAATTCGGTTGGGTTTAGTCGAAGAAGAGTGACCACTTAATTAAAGAAATAATCATGGATGGTGAATTTGATCATGAATGTGCTGACTATAGTCCATCTAAGTCCACTGAAGACATCTGAAAATGTTGTTTTGCATTGCTTTTTTCTTTTATTCCATTAACCCTACCTCTAGTTGCAAGTTGATTTTGTTTTTACGTTACGTACTTTCTGTGCAAATGAAAAAACATTTTCCCCCTCATTATTGCTTGTTTAATGTTACTCTGCAGTTTTGTTTGTAAAAATAAATAAATAATCACAAAAAACAGGTTTACAAGGCTGGGGGCCGAGTTACCACAGATACGGCAATGCAATCCCAGCCAAGCATACTCTACTAGGCTAAAGCATATATTTTAAGCAAAAAATAAATATATTCCTTAAATTATTTAATTATATAAAGTATTTAAACTATACATGTATTTCTACTGTACAATTTATTATCAGGAAACGCTAAAAAAAAAAAATCACTTGAAAAAAAAAATTATTTTCCATTAATTCATAATGGGAAAATGTGCTTCAGTTTTTAACAAGCCCTCTGGAATGGATTGTGTTCGAGGACCAAGGCACCACTGTATAGCCACTCAATAAAGTTATGGGAAAGAGTAGTGGAGGCTAGACTCAGGACAGAATTAAGTATTTGCGAGCAACAGCATGGTTTCATGCAGAGAAAGAGTACCACAGATGCATTATTTGCCTTGAGGATGCTCATGGAAAAGTGAAGGGAAGGTCAGAAGGAGCTACATTGTGTCTTTGCAGACCTAGACAAAGCCTATTACAGAGTAGCAAAAGAGGAACTGTGGTACTGCATGCACAAGTCTGGTGTGGCGGAGAAATATGTTAGAATAGTAGAGGACATGTAAGAGGCCAGCAGAACAGTGGTGAGGTGTGCCGCTGGTGTGTCACAAGAATTGAAGGAGGAGGTGGTGGCACACACAAAAAGCATTTTATATCTTGTCTCACTGTCTGAAGTCAAATCAGAATTAAACCTCTCCTGTTTCAAGTCAGTCAAGATCACCAAAATTATTTGCCATATTTTTCGGATAATAAGTTACAGTTTTTTTTCATAGTTTGGCCGGGGGTGCAACTTATTCTCCATAACGACTTATATGTGAAATTCTAAACACATTATTACATCTATCTATTTTCACACTGAAAACCGTAGGAGGGCGCTCTCGGCCCGTGTATCTGGACCTGCTACTTCTGTACTTCTGAAAATTCAGGATTTCAACATTAGCTGTAACATGTAACAACTGAGAAGGACTGAAGAAAAATGGCGTTGAAGAGAAAACCATATTCTGCAGAGTACAAGCTGCAAGTAGTGAAACATGCAGCAACACTAAGCATCTGGATGGCTTCTTTAGAGCACGAAAAGCTCTGCTCGTGATGTATCTATAGCATGCGCCCGCACATCATGCCACAGTTAAAAAATAAATGGAATATTTTCAACTCCATACCTGCTATCAACCCTTGGAGGCTTGAACCAAAATACTGGAGCCATTTGATATCGCCATGAATCGCAGCTGTAAAGCAGTCTTACGTAACCTGTGGGAGCAGTGGATGACGGATGGAGAGCACAGTTTCCAGATGAATCCGCCATGCAACTTTCCGGGAAATCATTGAATGGCTCGATAAAGTATGGGCTTCCGTGACAACCAAAACCATCCTGTCGGGATTCAGAAAGGCTGCAATAGGATGGTTGCAACAGCAACTGACAATGAGTTTGACGTAAGCAACGCACAAGAGGAAGCGCCACATCTTCTACCTCCGGAGTTCGCAGAGTTGATGAAAAGTGACACTGAGGATAAAGATTGCTTTGGATTTTAGTGACCAGATGGTTTTGATAAACTTCTTAGTATGTTATTTATGCTATAGTTATCAGAATAAGTCTTAAGATGTTATGTTAAAATACCAGGCACGTTCTCAGTTGTGTCATGTAAAGTAAGCATAGCGTTCAGCCTGTTGTTGCCTCTATTCTAATTTTATTTTAAATTGTTTGTCATTTAAATTTTAAACGACGTGTCTGTTCTTGGTGTTGGATTTTACCGGGTGGATACAGCCAGAGGGTGACATGGGTCCCACTCCCATTGTGCTCACCACCTTTGAGAGGGGTTGTGGGGGTTGGGTGCAATGTGAGCTGGGCGTGAGCTGAAGGCGGTGACCTTGGAGATCTTGGCTGTCAACTTATCATCACCTGGTGGTGAGTTGGCTCCAATGGTTGGGGAATATGCCAGTCTGACGTGGCAGGCCCAAACATATTGTGAGGGTCTGCTGGGATCGTCTGGCAGATTCCCCTGTCAAAAGTTTCAACTCCCATTTCCGAAAGATCTTTGGCCATGTTCCAGGGTAGGCAGGAGACATTGAGTCAGAGTGGATGATGTTCTGTGACTCCATTGCTGAGGCAGCTGATTGGAGCTGTGGGCATAAGGTGTTCGGTTGCCTGTTGTAGCGGCTGTCGAGATTCAGCGCCACTGATTCATTCACGCTATCATGGTGCCACAAAAGCCTAACTTCTGACGGCTTTGATCATATCCAAAAGTTTTACTTTTTGCCGATCGTCATCAGTGTCCTCTTGCCAGATGAGGTTCGACTGGAATTCCCTTGGACTATGATGTTCGCAGGTGATATTGTGATTTGCAGTGAAAGTAGGGAGCAGGCGGAGGAACAATTAAAAGGATGGAGGCACACACTGGAAAGGAGAGGAATGAGGATTAGCCGAAGTAAAATAGAATATATGTGTATGAATGTGAGGGGTGGAGGAGGAGGAGTGAAGCTTCAGGGAGAATAGATAGCAAGGGTGGATGACTTCAAATACTGGGGTCAACAATAGAGAGCAATGGAGAGTGTGGTAAAGAAGTGAAGAAACGGGTCCAAGCGGGGTGGAACAGTTGGCAGAAGGTGTCTGGTGTTCTATGCGATAGAAGAGTCTCGCTAGGCTGAAGGGCAAAGTTTATAAAACAGTGATGAGGCCGGCCAAAATGTACAGATTAGAGACAGTGGCACTGAAAAAACAACAGGAAGCAGAACTGAATGTGTATATATGTACACATAAGTACACACACACACACATGTATATATATATATATATATATATATATATATATATATAAAATCTGTCACTTGGTCAACTTTAAAATTATAATTATCATCATCATCATAATATATGGACAAAATCAATCTTTTTCACTTCATCTTAATGAGCTGGAAATCATGTGAACATCTCTGATTTTCGATCTTGTGATCGGATGAGGACATCCCTCATTCAAACGTCTATAAACTATTCATGAACTTTTATAGAAACATTTTAAATTTAGGAGTAAAATGTAAAAACAACAGAAATGACAACTGTGGAAGGAATGTGGCATGATTCAAACTGGAAACTCGAATTCGCTGAAACTATAAACTGTTAAATTGGTTTAAATTTTGTGTAAAATAATTGCTTAAATGGCAGACAACAGCATCTCTATAAACTGTAATTGAAAATACTTACCCCACTCCGTGAGGAACTCAGCAGCATATCTGTAGATGAGATTCATCACCTCTATGACCACAGCATAGATAATCCCAGGAATAAACAATAGTATTGTGGTCCAGAAAGTAGGCTCTCTATCATGAAGCATCAGAGTCCATCCTTCCATCTCAAAGTAAATCATCATGACATAGAGGGAAAGGTAGAGACAGAGCAGGACGAAGGGGAGGGACACAAGATAGATCCGGAGTTGCCGCTTGGCACTGGGGTATAGAGGCTCTTCTCGTCCTGTCACTGGGTTAAACCCAAGAATGCCATGGAAACCAGGCCGTGGTTCTTCAAATACCTTTTTTCTGCTCAGCGTGCCCCAGTGATAGGCTAGAGAGGCACTGCACCGCTTCCATAACTAAAGCAAAGCAAAGAAAATTTATTTGTATAGTGCATTTCATACATGCAGTAACTCAGTGCTTTGTATTATTAAAAATATTTGAAAACAAAGAGATCAAATTTAAAATGAGATAAAAATAATTATATATATATATATATATATATATATATAAAGTACAATTAAAACCACATACAATGCAAGAAATATGACTAAAAAGTGGAAATACTCTAAAAAGCATGAGGGAAAAAAATAAGTTTTCAACCTGGATTTAAAAACATTTACACTTAGGGCTGACCTCATCTCTGTTGGCAACTTATATGGCAACTAGTAGAGGAAAGATCATCACAGTCGTCAATAATACAGTAGTGTCCAAAATAATAACAGTCCAGTGTGGTCAACCAGATTGTTCCATCTTTTCAGTAAATTTTGTATTGCTTCATGGGAAACAAGTTACCAGTAGATGCAGTAGATTCTCAGAAAACCAAACCCAGCATTCATTACATACACACTTTTAGGCTGTACAATTTGTAAAAAGGGGTTGGTTAAAAAAAAAAAAAAAGTTTGCTATTGACTTTAAAAATGCAAAACTATTTTGTACAACATTTTTTTTGTTTTCAGGTTTTACCAATCTTTTAAATCAGTGGTCCCCAACCTTTTTATCACTGCGGACCGGTCAATCCTTGGGGTGGGGTTGTCTTAAATATTGAATATAATAAACATAAAATAATAATATAACAATGAAAGAAAAAACAAAAAATAAATGTGGAAAAATAGACCAGAACCAGCAATTCCACATTTATTTAAATCTAAATACATGTACACAACAGTTAAACTTTTTTTTATTATTAAACACTCCATGAATACTATTTTTCAACAGCTGAAATAAATTTGTCAGTTTGAACCATCTCCAACTGTTGGCAACCACAATCCTAACACTCTTTGACTCTGGTGCGCTATAATAATGCTTAAGCAACCCTTCAAAATAAGATACAGATACGTCACGAAAATGAATTTTAGTCCATGAAAATTTTATCTCACCATCATGCTAAATCATTGGGAGTCCTGCAACAAGATGGTCCCATCTGGGGGTAACGGGAGACAATGACACCTGACACCTTGTCGTCGCTCACGGTTGAGTGGGCCATGCCGTCCGTTGCATTGTTCATCACCGATGTTGTCTGCAGTGTTGTTCATCGCCGATGTTGTCTGCGGTGTTGTTCATCGCCGATGTTGTCTGCGGTGTTGTTCATCACCGACAGCATTGGCGGCGTTGTTCATTGCTGAGGGCATCGACGATAGACAATGCCACAGACGATGGCACACTCAGCCACGAGTGACGACAACGCGATGAGCCACCTCGGCCGAACCTATGATCGGCTCGTCACGGCCGGGCCGCAGTGGCTCATCCCGCCCGGGCCGCAGCATTGTCGTCGTTCGCGGGTGAGTACACTACATACTGTCATACTGTCGGGGAGTCCATTGTTCCCTTGAAGTGATCCGCATATCATCTCAATATGGCTCGAAACGATAAGGTAATATTGCCCTGGCCATTTCATTCGATTGTAAGATGTTCTCTTCTTTGAAAAGAGCTTCCATGTCTGAAGGGGAGTCGGAAAAATCTGAAAATCTCTGTTGTTCCTCTCCCATAGCAAGTGGCACTACATGTTTTCACTGGCGAATGTCCCAGTGTGACATCAGCTGATGACGTTGGAGGCAATATGCACCATTTCGATATCGAGTGACACTTCTGCAACTTTGCACATGGATGACACACTCTCCGCTATTTATTTTTTCGTATAGACATTGAAGTCAATAATGTTCTATGTATTTTTCATTACAATATCTATTTTATAATGTTAATAGGCATGTCACTTGGGCTTTAAATACTGATTTTCTTCTTGCATGACATGCTGGATTCCCTTGTGTTATTGATAAATGCGTCGCGGATCCATTTCTTGGAAGTTTGTAAGTCCTTTTTGGTTGGGATGTAGCGCTCGATCGTGCACCAGCTGGGAGAATGAAGCCTCAGTCACACACAAAATCCCCGCTAATGTTTGAAACATCTCAAATATGAGTCGATTCACACGCTGTCCCCAAAAATCCAGTTTGGCTTTAAACAAGCTATTTTATCTGCCAACTGGAAGACCGTTGTCGTTTACCCCTGAAGTGACAGATTGAATTCATTGAGCGGGCTGAATATGTTGCACAAGTAAGCCAGTTGTGCGACCCATTCCTCGTCACTGAAATGGGGACTTCTTTTCTGAGATAAATCTTTGCAGCAGCTCTTGTAATTCAAACACCCTTGGGAGCGAGTTCCCTCTGCGGTTGCTCTTCTCCACCATGGAAGTGGATTGGACGGGGAGGCGGTTTGGCCGCAGCGTTGTCGTCGCTCGCGGGCAGCGTTGTTTTTATCACCACCGCGCGGAGGTGGATCGGACGGGGAGGCGGTTTGCCCGTAGCTTCATCGTCGCTCGCGGGCTGCGTTTTTATCACCGCCGTGCAGAGGTGGATCGGACGGGGAGGCGGTTTCGCCGCAGCGTTGTCGTCGTTCGCGGGTGGCGTTGTTTTTATCACCGCCGCACAGAGGTGGATCGGAGGGGGAGGCGGTTTGGCTGCGACGTCGTCACTTGCAGGTGACGTTTTTATCACCGCCCCTGGGAGGTGATTTGGCTGCATGGGGTTTGGCCGTGATCGCCATATCATCTAAACATGGCTCGAAACGATAGGGTAATATTGTCCCAGTCACTTCACTCGGTTCTGAGATGTTCTGTTCTTCGAAAACAGCTTCCGTGTCAGAAGCAAAGCAAAGCAAATTTATTTGTATAGCGCATTTCATACACAAGGTAACTGAATGTGCTTCACATGATTAAAGTAATTTGAAAACAAAAGAGGTAAAACATTTAAAACGGCATAAAAACAATAAAAATGACAAACAAAATATTTAAAAAACGAGAATTAAAACCACATACAGTGCAAGTAATATGATCAAAAAGTGGATATATTCTAAAAAGCATGAGAAAAAGGAATTTTCAACCTGGATTTAAAAACATTCACACTTGGGGCTGACCTCACCTCTATTGGCAACTTATTCCATTTGTGTGCAGCATAATAGCTAAATGCTGCTTCACCGTGTTTACTTTGGAGTCTGCGCACAACTATTTGACCTGAGTCAGTCGATCTGAGAGCTCAACTGGGTTTGTATTCTGTAAGCATTTCTTTCATGTATTCAGGACCTAAATCATTAAGTAATTTATAGACCAGTAGCAGAGCTTTAAAATCTATTCAAAAACTGACTGGAAGCCAGTGCAAGGACTTTAGGATTGGAGACCGCTTTGTTTTGGTCGGAATGCGAGCTGCAGCTGTTAATACTACAGTCAGAAGACAAGTCTACTTGAGATAAAAGCATGGATGAGCTTTTCCTGATCTGCTTGACACATACAAGATTTCACTCTCGATATGTTCTTCAGATGGTGAAAGGCAGTTTTAGTGATTGATTTGATATGATTGTTGAAAGTCAGGTCGGAATCAATCAGAACACCAAGGTTTCGGACTTGGTCTTTGGTTTTAAAAGATAAAGAGTCAGGGGGTTTACTAACAGCAATTCTCTTTTCTTTATTGCCATCAACAATTGTCTCGGTTTTTTTTCTGATTTAGTTGAAGGAAACTTTGGCTCATCCAGTTATTTATCTGATTTAGACAGTGGCACAATACCTCAATAGAACTGTAGTCATCTGGAGACACTGCGAAATATAACTGTTATCTGCATAGCTGTGGTAGTCAAAATTAAAGTTTTGAAGAATTTGACCCAAGGGTAGCATATACAGGCTGAACAGGAGAGGTCCAAGATTGACCCTTGGGGGACCCCATAGTTCATTTCCATGCGCTGAGACCGAGCACCTCCAATGGTCACAAAGTAGCTCCTTTCTTTCAAGGTAGGACCTAAAGCATTTAAGGACCGTTCCATTTAGTCCTACCCATGTTTCCAACCTGTTTAGCTGTATATTGTGATCTACCGTATGAAAAGCCACGCTGAGATCCAACAAGACCAAAATTGACACCTTTCCTGAGTTAGTATTCAACCTTATATCATTTAGCACTTTGATAAGAACAGATTCTGTACTGTGATGAGTTTGGAAACCTGATTTAAATTTGTCAAAAAGCCCATTTAAATTCAAGAAATTACTGAGTTGATTGAAAATAACTCTCCCAAGAATCCTGGCTATGAACGGGAGATATGAGATGGGTCTATAGCTTGTTAACATGGAATCGTCCAGTGCTCCGTTTTTGAGAAGAGGCTTAACAGCAGCCACTTTAAGAGCTTTGGGAAACTCACCAGACTGAACTGAGCAATTGATTATTTGCTGCAAAACAGGTAGCACTGACTTCACAATAGTTTTGAAAAAGTGCTGAACAGTTTTCTCTACAGTTGTTTGGTCAAAACTATCAAATTCTGACAAGTTAATAGAGTTTTCTCTGGGTGGCTTCAGATGTGAGATCATTCTATCTTTTTGCTGATTTGTGCGTGTCAACCACAGCAAATAGAGCACGAGTATTTTTGAGGTTCTTACTGATGATTTCAGAAAAGTGTTGCTGTCTAGCGCTAACTAACTCTTGGTTAAAATTACAAAAGACACGGTCTGTAGAGGTCATAGTACATTTGGAGTTTAGTTTTTCCCCACTTGCATTCTGCTTTCCTACACTCCGATTTAAATCTTTGACGATCATTGTGCTGCTTCACGGTGTTCTAGGCCGCCTCAGGATGGTCTTGGTCTGAACAGGAGTGACAGCATTCATGGCATTTGTGATTTTTAAGGTGAAATTGTCCAAAAGTTTATCAACTGTCTCAGCATTCACAGTCTATGGCAGAGCAACAGTCTCCATAAACTTAGTGGCAGTACTCTCATTTATGTACCTTTTCTAATAGAGATAGAGGATGTCTGAACTTTTGGAAGAATCTGTAATTCAAAAAATACACATAAATTGTCAGAAATAGCCATATCCTTAATATCAATCGATAGAATATCAACATCCTTAGGGATGAATCTGTAATTCAAAAAATACACATAAATTGTCAGAAATAGCCATATCCTTAATATCAATCGATAGAATATCAACATCCTTAGGGATCCTTAGGTCCAAGATGTGACCTTGAGTCTGAGTTGGACTCTTAATATGTTGAGAGAGGTCAAATGTGTCTACTGCAGAAAGTTCTTTGGATGTTTCTTTCCATGTTATTTTCAACATGAATGACGAAGTCCCCTGTTATGACAAAATAGTTGTACTCAGTACAAATAACTGACAGCAGTTCAGAAAAATTCTACACAAATTTTCCCATTGTATCTTGGAGGTCTATAAATGATTAAAATAATCATCTTTGGGTTACCCTTAACTAAAAAACTAAAATCACCCAGTATAATTTCTTTACATTGACATAATGATTTAAAAACAACAGCAATACCAACACATTTTTTCCCTGTAAGGACGTGTTCGTCTCCCATTGTAGCTGGCACAGCATGTTTTCAATGGTGAATGTCCCAATGTGATGTCACAGACAGAAGATGCAGCCAATATGGTGACCACTTGGATGTCAAATGAGACTTCCTCAACCTTATGCATGGATGACGCGCTTTGCTCATATTTATCTTTTCATATACACATTGAAGTGAACAATGTTATATGTACATTACAATATTAATTTTAGAATGTTTATAGGGATGGCACTTTGGCTTTAAATAACTGTTTTCACATCTGTGCGGCATAGAGTCAGCAAAATTGTGGCACCTTTCAGGTGTTATTCCATTCCAAGATTCTTCAACAACATTGCATAATTCATTTACGTTTCTTGGTTTTTCTTCAGAAATAGCATTTTTTTATGTCACCCCTCAAATTCCTGTTTGGATTAAGGTCCAGGGATTGGGCTAGCCACTCCATGACATTAACTTTGTTGGTTCGGAACCAAGACTGCATATTTACTGGTGTGTTTGGGTACAATGTCTTGTTGAAACACACAATTCCAGGGCATGTCCTCTTTAGCATAAGGCAACATGAACTCTTCCAGTATTTTGACATATGCAAACCAATCTACGATCCCTGGTATCCTATAAATAGGCCCAACACAGCCGTAGGAGAAACATGCCCATACCATGACGGTTGCACCAGTATGGTTCACTGTGTACTGTGGCTTGAATTCAGAGTGGCGATCGTCTCACAAACTGTCTGTGGCCCAAGGACCCAAAAAGAACAATTTTACTCCCACCAGTCCATAAAATGTCCCTTCGTTTCTCTTTAGGCCAGTTTATGCGTTCTTCGGGAAATTGTAGCCTCTTCTGCACATGCCTTTGTTTAACAGAGGGACTTTGCAGGGGATTCTTGTAAATAGATTAGCTTCACACAGTTTTCTTCTCGCTGTCACAATACTTACAAGTAACATTTGGATGTCTTTCATTTTCTGCCATGTGTCTCTGGTTTTGCTCTTTATTTTAAAGCATTCGAGATCATTTTAGCTGAACATCCAATAATTTTTTGCACCTCTTTTGCTCTTTATTTTAAAGCATTCGAAATCATTTTAGCTGAACAGCAGATAATTTTTTGCACCTCTTTATAAGGTTTCTGTTCTCCAATCAACCTTTTAATCAAAATAGGCTGTTGTTTTGAAAATATGTGTTGGACACTTTTTTTCTCAGGCTCTCAAGAAATGCATGTTCAATAGGTGCTGGCTTCATCCTTAAATAGGGGTCACCAGATCCACACCTTTTTGTCACAAAATTGATGACCTCACTGACTGAATGCCATGCTGCTAGTTTGTTAACGCACCACTTTCAACAAATTGCCCAAGTGCTGTTTCTTTTTGGTTTTCTGAGGATCTACTGGACCTACTGGTAACTTGTAGCAATAAAAATATATATTGAAAACGTGGATTAATCTGGTTAGTCACACTGGATTGTTATTATATAGAACACGACTGTAACATATTTTGAACACGAATGTATCACTCTCACGTCATAATATTCATAGTACGTCGTTTTAATTGCACACCAACTCACAGCAGTTAATTCAACTTAATCCAAACGTAATATATTTCACCTATAGATAGTTAAAATGAAAATGGTCTCCTACCTCAAGAATAACTGTGCACCAGATAAGATTGAAAACAGCAAAGAAAACATATTTGTCATAGTTTTTCCAGTCAAATTGACAGCAGAGCATCCCAATAAAGGCCAGAGGCACCAGGGCCATTGTGAAATATTCCAGGAAGCCAAAGTAGAGAGCCAGACCCTCTCCATAGTAATGTCTGATGTCATCTGAAAGTAAGAAAGGAATTGCATTGATCAAACAGGATTTAAGTCGACACACCCCTATAAAGATTCCTTTTCACAAAGTCACAGATGCTAAATGAATTCCCAGCCAGTCCAAATAACTCATAAAAGTGGAGATGAGGAATCCTGACTCCTCACCAGCAGATTAAATCAATTAGAAGCTACTCCAGAAACCTGGACTCCTAGTCATCAGAACACCACCTGGGGAGAGTTTGGGGGGACCCCACAGGCCTCTGCAGACTTTTTTTTTAAACATAAATTAACTATAACTAAATTAACAATATAAGCTTTCCCCCCCCCTAAAAAAAAAATAAAAAAAAAAAAAAAAATTCACACACTCAAGTATTTGTTGATGTAGGGTTAGGGTTATAGTTGCCTCATTTCTCAGTTTTTTTGTTCTGGCTACCAACTTGAGCCAGATCAATCTCCACCTGCACATGAAGCCTGCTTCAAGCTATGTCCAATAAATCTCAGCCTGCCAGCTGGGAAAAACGAAGGAATGACTCCGTAAGAAGCATATCAAGGTTCTGGCAGGGCCTAGCCAGTCTCCAGACCTAAACCCAATAGAAAATCTTTGGAGGGAGCTGAAACTCTGTGTTTCTCAGCAACAGCCCAGAAACCTGTCTGATCTAGAGAAGTAGGCCAAAATCCCTCCTGCAGTGTGTGCAAACCTGGTGAACAACTACGGGATACGTTTGACCTCTGTAATTGCAAACAAAGGCTATTGTGCCAAATATTAAGTGAGATTTTGGGGAACAACCTCTTTCCCTCAGTCAGAGCATTGAAGATGGGTCATGGCTGGGTCTTTCAACATGACAATGACCCAAAGCACACAGCCGGGAAAACCAAGGAGTGGCTATGTAAGAAGCATAAGGTTCTGTCCTAAACCCAAGAGAAAATCTTTGGAGGGAGCTCAAACTCCATGTTTCTCAGCGACAGCCCAGAAACCTGATAAAGAGAAGATCTGTGTGGAAGAGTGGGCCAAAATGCCTCCTGCAGTTTGTGCAAACCTGGTGAACAACAACAGGAAACATTTTGACTTCTGTGATTACAAACAAACAATACTGTACCAAATATTAACATTGGTTTTCTCAGGTGTCCAAATACTTATTTGCAGCTTTATCACACAAATAAACCATTTTAAAAAAATCTTACATTGTGATTTCTGGATTTTTTTCTTTTTAGATTATCTCTCACACAGTGGACATGCACCTACGATAAAAATTTCAGACCCCTCCATGATTTCTCAGTGGGAGAACTTCGAATATAGCAAGGTGTTGAAATACTTGTTTTCTTCGCTGTATTTTCAGAGAGGATGCGTTTGTGATTGGTGTTCAAACACTTAATTTCTTCACTGTATTAAGTACAGTATGTTTCTGTTTGGATTGGCGATTTCTGAATTTTAAATTGGATCATTGTGGTGTGATGTGATATGATATAAGACAGACAGACAGACAGACAGACAGACATCACTCCATTGCTTAGTCAGAATCACAATCAGACTCATCTTTATTGGTCAAGTTTGTAAAAACAGACAAGGAATTTGTCTCCAGCAGTTGGTGCCGCCCTGGTACGACATTTAGAACAAAGAACAAAGTAACAAGAACAAGGAAAACAAACATTATGTTAATAGAAAGTGTTCCTTATAAGAGTCACAGATGTGCAAGATGAAGTCATTTGGAATGGATACAGTGAAAAAAATAAGTATTTGAACACCCTCCAATATTGAAAGTACCCACAATCTTTGGAGTCCTTATAGGGAGTGCTGGAGAGCGGTCCCTCTGGCTTCATCCATGAACATCTTGACAGCGAGGGTGCCTATGCGAGGATTCTCTTTGTCAACTTCAGCTCTGTGTTTAACACCATCATCCCTGAACTCCTCTCCTCCAAACTTCTCCAGCTAAGCATCTTGCCTGCGATCTCCCGGTGGATCTACAACTTCCTGACAGGCAGGACACAGCAGGTGAGGCTGGGGGACACCACTTCATCGACGCGCGCTACCAGCACCAGGGCACCCCAAGGTTGTGTTATCTCCCCTCTGTTCTTCTCTCTCTACACAAATGATTGCACCTTGTGGCATCCAACTCTCAAACTCCAAAAGTTCGCAGATGACATCACGGTCATCGGCCTCATCAAAGACGGCGACGAATCTGTGTATCGACAGGAAATTTGGTGTGGTCAACACAAGCTGGCGTTTAACACTAAACACTAGAGAGATGATTGTGGACTTCAGGATGCATCCATCGCCACACCTGCCCAACTGTCTTGTGTCTACCGTTGAGACCTTCAAGTTTTTGGGAATTACAGTCACAGAGGATCTGAGCTGGGGGACGAGCATCAATTCCATCCTCAAAAAAGCCCAGCAAAGGATGTACGACTTGCGGCTTCTGAGGAACCACGGCCTGTCACAAGAGATGCTGAGACAGTTCTACACAGTGGTCATCCAATCAGTACTGTGTACCTCCATCACAGTCTGGTTTGGGGGCGTGACAAAAAAGGACAAACTCCGACTGCAACGGATTGTCGGCATCACTCTACCCACCATTGCACACAACACGAACTAGGTCCAGAGCAGGCAGGATCCTTTCAGATCCCCCATATCCTGGCCATCAGCTCTTCCAGCTCCTTCCATTGGGAACGCGCTACAGATCAATGCAAGTCAAAATTAGCAAGCATTCGAATATTTTTTTCCCTATGGGAATTAACTCATTAAATTCTTGATCAGTGAACCTACTATTTTCTGCCTTGTGCCATTGTTAGGACACTCACTCACATCCAACTGGTCCAATCAGTATTAGTAATATATTTTGTTGACTCACACACGATTCGTCCCTTTATACAATTGTCATTGCACTGGTCTATAACGGGAACTCCGAACAAGTGAACGCACTCTGTACAAGCTTACCACAATGTGGGACCTTCACACACTTACCTCTTACCTGTTCTAAATGAAAAAGGTTTTGAATCTTGCATGACTCTGATACGGAATAGTTCCTATAAACAGAAATGTCTCTCGTTCGTTGTTTTTGTTGCCATGTTCTTTGTTCTGAATGTCGTACCAGGGCAGCACTGACTCCCGGAGAAAAATTCCTTGTCTGTTTTTACACACTTGGACAATAAAGCTGATTCTCGTTCTGACTGTTCTGCTCAGGCATTTCAAAGCTCAACTGGGTAATGACAAGGAAATCTGAAAGGGCATGACTGGGAAGAACGGCCCTCTGATCAGGACCTGATCAGTGTTCTGTTACTGGACTTCTGTGCTCATCACGATTTGTCCATAACGAACCCCATATTCAGGCATAAGGGTCCCAAATGTGCCCTTGGCACCAGGTCACCCGAGGTCACAGTTCGATGAATGACTTTGTTGTGGTGTCATCGGACTTCCGGCTGCATGTCATGGACACTCAGGTGAAGATAGGGGCGGAGTTGTCACCACCTGGTATTGTGAGGGTCTGCTGATTCTGCCAGAATACCCCCGCCAGATGGAATTTGCCCAAAACTGACCTAACCCGACCCCCCTCCCCCCAGTCTGTCTGGTGGCCGCCCATGCCCCGCAAACTGAGGCGTCCAGCCGAGCCGGTCAGGAGGTCAGCCAGCATGCCAAGTACCAGGGTACCCACAAGGACGTCCTTGAGGGGGAACCAAAAGGCATAGCAGGAACCGGACAGGAGCAGGTGATAGCTCCGGATGAAGACCTCCCAGGATGTGGTTGTGAGCCAGTGGCTGCTGCGGGTCGGTCGACGCTGAGACGTTGACGTGAGGCGGTCGTGTATAGGTCACTACTGAGACGTGGTAATCAGTCGGCCGAGGATCAGTTGCCATCGAGGCGTGGTCATTAGGTGGCTGGGAGATGGTCGCCGCCAAAACAGGAGCGGTAGGTGGCCGGTAGTCGGTCGCCATTGAGATGTGGTCTTCAGGCAGCCGGGAAACAGTCGCCTTCGAAACAGGGATTTGAGGTGACCGCGGACGTTAATGGGTCGCCGCTGGCACAGGAACGTGAGGCGGCCACGAAGTCGTCGTCGCCACCAAGACAGGCAACCGTGGAGGGCACATCGTCGCCAAGACGGGGGGACGTGGAGGGGTCGTCGACAAACCATGAACGTGGTCATTGGCCGGCCGAAGATCGGTCACTGACCATGCATGAAGGTGATCATTGGGCAGCCAAAGATCGGTCGCCGCTGAAGTGTGGTTGTCAAGCAGCCGACGATAGGTTGCCGTTGAGGTGTGGACGTGTTCATCGGGCGGCCGAGGATCAGTTGCTGCTGAAGCGTGGTCTTGAGGCAGCTAAGAGTTGGTCACCGACGAGGCGTGAATGTGGTCATCGCGTGCCCGAAGATCGGTTGCTGATGAGGCGTGAGCGTGGTCATCGCACGCCCGAAGATCGGTTGCTGATGAGGCGTGAACATCGGGGAGCTGGGGATCGGTCGATGTCGAGGCGTGGGTGTTGCTCAGCAGCAGCTCGGTCGCCACCAAGGCGTGGGCGTGGCTTGGCAGCGGCTCGGTCGCTACCGCGACCTGACGGTGGCGGCTCGGTCTCCACCGTGACGTGACCGTGGCTCGGCAACGAGTCGGTCGTCAACGCGACATGGGCCTGGCTTGGTATTGGGTTGGTTGCTACCGTGACGTGAGCGTGGTTCGGTAGAGAGCGTGTCACCACCGCAACCCGAGCGTGGCTCAACAGCGATCGGTCGCCGCTGAAGAGTGGTCGTCAGGCGGCCGAGGATCAGTCGCTTTCAAGGTGTGGATGTTGTCACCGGGCAGGTGGGGATCCGTCGGTCAAGGCGTGGGCGTTGCTCAGCAGCAGCTCGGTCGCCACCTCGGCGCGGGCATGGCTCGGCAGCGAGTCAGTGCTATCGTGACGTGAGCGTAGTTCAGCAGAGAGTCTGTCACCACCACGATGTGAGCGTGGCTCAACAGCGAGTCGGTCATCAACACGATGTGGCCATGGCTCGGCAGTGGGTTGTTCTTCACGATGCATGGGTTTGAAAGAGATGAGGCCATCCCAGGGACAAGGTTGTTTAATCTCTGCTGAATCCCGTCCATGAGATTCGCAATTTCATAGATCGTTGGCTTAGAGTCCGCCGACTCGGTCTTTGGCGAAGATTGGGCTGACGCTAGCTGAGGCTCAGCCGGCAGCGAGATGTGGATGGACGTTGGCTGTGACTTGGCCTTTTAGGGAGCAGAAGCGGGACCGCTGTGGCTTGGTTGTCGGTGCCGAGTGGGCGATAGTCTGCTGTGGCTTGGCGCGAAGCGTAGGCGGTGGTCGACTGAGGCTTGGTCGCCGGCAAGATATGACTGGACGTCGGCTGTGGCTTGGTCGCCGGTGGGGCGGAAGCGATACTCCGCTGTGCCTTGGTCACCAGTGAAGTGTGGGTAGATGTCAGCCTTTGGCTTGGTCGCAGAGGCGCAAGGCGTACCCTAAAATTCAAAGTCATTTTCCGAGTCGGAATCCGGCAGCCGGTCATTTAAATTCAGATCTTCCTTGTAATCCGAAGTATCTGAGTCCACCAAGATATGTGGTGGGGAGCGGGTCATGGTTGGGGAGTAATCATGACACACGGGTGGTGCAGGTGACAAGGTAGGAGAGTACAACATAACAGAGCCCACCCGGATAGGAGATACTCGTTCCTCAGGAGCTTGCCTGCCGTCGTGACCGGCGATGCCGCATCTTCCCTGCTGGGTCCTGTACTGGGCAATTCGTTTTGTCATGTACCAGCGGCAGACCCGAATGCAAAACTTTCAGGCAACGACATAATGATCAGAGTGGCTTTATTCAAGAAACAGGTTAATACCAGGTGTAGCAGACCGACAAGGCAGAGGCACAAAACCGCTAGACTAAAGTCAGGATTCAAAAACATGAAACGAAGTCCGATGACTATGGAATAAACTAAGAAACTTGACAAGACGTGGACAAACTAAAAAGGCACTGACTCGCTGTGACAAGGATAGCCCTACACTAAACTTAAGTACAATAGTGGAGAGTCCAACATGCAGTAAATGCAACGGTTCGGGAGACTATGTCGGCT
The DNA here is from genome assembly GCF_019802595.1 of Syngnathoides biaculeatus. Lineage (NCBI taxonomy): Eukaryota > Metazoa > Chordata > Actinopteri > Syngnathiformes > Syngnathidae > Syngnathoides > Syngnathoides biaculeatus. Next base: position 34,552,163 of record NC_084644.1, read on the forward strand.
GGCCTGGGAATTTATCGTGACTCCTTGGAAGAGCTGGATTAAGTGGCTAGGGAAGGGGAGGTCTGAGTATTGCTGCTAAAAGCTATTACCCTCGCAACCTGACCCAGTAGATGGAGAGAGGGAGAAAAAAATTGCAATTCATTGCACACTGTTTTCAAGTTATACATGGGCTGAAATATCCATGTTTGGTCAGACAATGCCAGACAAATACTACAATACATGATAGCTGTTGTTTTTGTCCATCTAATGTTAACAAGAGTAACGCACCGTTGCCTTCATGGAAACAACAACCTGCGCAAAATTGCCGTTGGAAAGACAAACACCTGGTCTTATCTAGTTTTAATTCCTTTGCCTAGAAAGCCAAATAGTTGTGTGAGGTTATGTGACTTTCTTACGTTGTTTGAATTGTGAACTTGACTGAAACATCCCCAGCGCTTCCATCAGAAAGATCCCCCGATGCAGAAGTCAAAGTCATAATGTTGCGCAATTAATAAATAAAAGCAGTGAGTGGCACTTAGATCATTGTAGAGGAGTAAAAGCACCTTTACTTAAGCAGAAGAAATGGCAGAAGTATTTTTTTTTCTGTTCTCGTCAACTCTTGTGACCTATCCAGCGACAGTGACTCCCCCCAGAAGGGAAAAACTCAATGGGTCTCTGGGATTCATGTAAAAGGACAATTTTGAGTTCAAAATGGTGAATTTTGCTGAAAGGCAAGTGATTTACATGTATGGTTTAAACCTTGTGAATACAGCCCTATGGGCTAAGCCAGTGCAATCTGTAGGCTGGCCCAAAGCTTGGATAAATGCAGAAGGTTGCTTCAGGAAGGGCATCTGACATAAAACATTGCCAAACAAATATGAGCGTTCATCTAAAGAATGCCATACCGGATCAGTCATGTCCCAAGTTTACAACGCCCGCCACCGGCACCATGAACCTGCAGAGTGTCGGTGGAAATTCAGCAACTGTGGGTTTAAGACAGAAGAGGAAAGCGGATATTTCAGCAGAATAAGAAGAGCAATGCACAGAGCCTACAACTGTGGAGGAGCTCCCACAAGATTGGACTAGTACAGCCAAGGTGATCAGAGTGATGGGCAGGAGAGTACTTAATGTGTCTTCTGGTAGGACAGGGGAGAAGGCAACTTGGTGGTGGAACCCAAAAATACAGGGTGTCATACAAGTAAAGAGGTTAGCAAAAAAAAGTGGGACACAGAGAACTGAGGAGAGGCGAAGGGAATACATTGAGATGTGACGTAGGGCAAATGTTAAATAAGAGGCAAATGACGACATTAACACAAGGTTGGACACAAAAGAAGGAGAAAAAGATCGACAGGTTTGCCAGACAGAGGGATAGAGATGGGAAGGATGCGCAACAGGTATGGGTGATTAAAGATAAAGATGGAAATGTGTTGACTAGTGCCGGTGGTGTGCTCAATAGATGGAAAGAATACTTTGAGAAGTTGTTGAATGAAGAAAATGACTGAGAAGGGAAAGTAGAAGAGGAAAGTGTGAAAGACCAGAAAGTGGCAATGATTCGTCAGGGGGAAGTGAGAAAGGCACTAAAGAGGATAAAAAAATGGAAAGGCAGTTGGTTCTGATGACATACCTGTGGACGTATGGAAGCAATTTGGAAAAGTGGCTGTGGAGTTTTTGACTAACTTATTCAACAGAATACTAGTGGGTGAGAAGATGGTTGAAGAATGGAGGAAAAGTGTGCTAGTTCCCATTTTTAAGAACAAGTGCGATTTGCAGAGCTGTGGGAACTATACAGGAATAAGATGATGAGAGACAATTAAATTATGGGAAAGAGTAGTAGAGGCAAGATGCAGGACAGAAGAAAGAATCTGCGGGTACAACACTATTGTTTCATGCCAAGAACGAGTCCCACAGATACATAATTTGCCTTGAGAATGCTTGTGGAAAAGTACAGAGAAGGTCAGAAGGAGCTACATTGTGTCATTGTGGCTCAATAGAAAGCGTGAAATATGCTGTATGTGTGACAGAAGAATTTAAGGTGGAGGTTGGACTGCATCAGAGATCAGCTCTGAAACCCTTCCCATTTGCCATGGTGATAGATAGGCTGACGGATGATATTACACTGGAATCCCCTTGGACCATAATCTTCCCAGATGACATTGTGATCTGCAGTGAAAGTAGGCAGCAGGTCGAGGAAATATTAGAAAGATGGAGGCATGCACTGGAAAGGAGTGGAATGAAAATTAACAGAAGTAAAACAGAATATATGTGCGTGAATGAGAGGGGTGAGTGAGGGGAGAGTGAGGCTTGAGGGAGAAGAGATAGCAACGGTGGACGACTTCATATACTTGGGGTCAACAATCCAGAGCAATGGTGAGTGTGGTACGGAAGGAACATGAATTCAGTGAACACGTTGAAAAGCAAGGTACAGCTGATCACAAGCCGGCTGGAGAGTGGTAACCTGCACAAATTCCCTTGCATGCAAGAAGAATTACAACTTTAAAGGAAAGGTGTGACACAGCATTGACGAGCAGAGAGAGGGAGCTGATGCAAAGTGGCTGTATGATTAGAAAAATTGTCATTGGGTTGGTTATTGCAGGCTGCAAAATGTGTGTGGGTTTGCAATGTTAACACTGAAATGGTACATCTCGGGAGGTTTGGCGACTTGGAAAGTAGCTCTTGGGTCCAAAATGGTTTGGTACCCCTGCTCTTGAACTTCATTCCCATACGTTAATAGTTTCATTTGTGGGGATTTTGCTCACTGACAGACATATTTTTACAAATAGGCAGGTTTAATTGTTTGTTTCATGAGACAAGCGAGAGACCAATCCATTTGCGTACGATCATGAAAAAATAATATGTAACTATCTGAATGAGAGGGCCATCAACGTACAATTGCTGCATCAAAGTCCATCATATTTGTTTTTATTTCCTTCTCTTACCAAGAGGCTGAAGGGATGTCTTGACTTTTTTGTACCACTTAAAAGAAAGTCTCTTGAGTTCCTCTTTGTCATGCAGGGGAAACATTTGGGTCAGTATTCTTTTGGATTGCAGTCTACGAACTGAAATGACAAGAAATCAAAGTTAATTCATTTCAATTTTCAATTGCCATATTCTAAACATTGTAGCATGCCTCCCTAGTGAGGTGTTCCAGGCATGTCCCACCGGAAAGAGACCCCGAGGATGACCCAGGACACCTTGGAGAGACTACCTCTCTCAGCTGGCTTAGGATCGCCTCGGGATCCCTCCGGAAGAGCTGGAAGAAGTGGCTGGAGAAAGGGAAGTCTGGGTATCCTTGCTGAAGCCACTTCCTCCGCGACCCGACATGGAAAAGTGGTAGAAATATGGATGGATGGATGGATGGATGGATAAACATTGTAGCAGGCATGCCCCTTCGCAAACTGAGGTAAAAGTGACTCAACACGGTGTGATAAAACTGTCACCATCGAAGCCGCCTTGCTGTGAGACTCCTCCACATATAGACTTTGTGTGGACCCTAAACCAATTAGCAGGTCCCCTTAAAATCTTGTTTTATAGTCTTCAAGGAACCCTTTCTTCATTTGAATGCAAAACAGCCCAAATGAGTCTGATCGATGAGGGGATGCAAATACAGGAACAGACTAGTTGCACACATCTAGTATCCAAAGGTGCATGCAAGGCGCCACCACCTGGCGTTTGAGTGGACCACAACCTGTCAACTCCCATCTGATGTTAAACCAATGTTGTTATTTATCTGTTTTTATATTTCCCAAGGTATTTGAAGTCATCCACCCTCGCTATCTCTTCTCCCTGGAGCCTCTGTCTTCCCCCTCCACTCCTCTCATTCACGCACATAAATTTTGTTTTACTTCAACTAATCATTCCTCTCCTTTCCAGTGCATGCCTTCATTTATCTCATTGTTCCCCCACTGCTCACTGCTTTCACTGCATATCACAATATCATCTGCAAACATCATGGTCCAAGGGGATTTCAATTTCTATTCAAACATTTTTCTCCACCACACCCAATTTACGCATGCAGTACCACAGTTCTTCTCTTGGTACTCTGTCATAGGCTTTCTCCAGATCCACAAATATACAATGTAGCTCCTTCTGACCTCTGTACTTTTCAATTAGCATCCTCAAGACAAATAATGCATCTGTGGTACTCTTTCTAGGCATGAAACCATACTGTTGCTCGCAGATACTGACCTCTGACCTGAGTGTGTGTGTGTATATATATATATATATATATTATATATATATATATATATATATATATAGTCAAGTCTCCATATAAATGCACCTGCTCTGATGGAGATTTATCTTCCAACAGGACAATGATCCAAAACAAAGCCAAACCTACAATGGAATGGTTCACAAATAAACATATCCAGGTGTTTGAATGGCCAAGTCAAAGTCCAGACTTGAATTCAATCGAGAATCTATGGCCGAGCTGAAGACTGTTGTTCACAAATGCTCTCATTCCAACCTCACTGAGCATGAGCTGTTTTGCAAGGAAGAATGAGCAAGAATTTCAGTCTCTTGATCTGCAAAACTGATAGAGACATACCCCAAGCGACTTGCAGCTTTAATTGCAGTAAAAGGTGGCGTTCCAAAGTATTAATGCAAGGGCGCCGAATAATATTACATGCCCCACTTTTCAGGTTTTTATTTGTTAAATTTTTTTAAAGGTCTAGTTTCATCTCTATAAACATTCTAAAATAGATATTGAAATGAAAAATACATATAAAATTATTCACTTCAATGTCTACACGAAAAAATAAATATGAGTGGAGAGCGCGTCATCCATGCGCAAAGTTGCGGAAGTCTCATTCGATATCCAAGGGGTCGCCAAATTGGCTGCATTTACTGACTGTGACGTCACCCCGGACATTTGCCATTGTAAACACGCTGTGGCCCCTACTGTAGGACATGGTCCTTCAGACACGGAAGCTCTTTTCAAAGAAAACATCTCACAACCGAGTGAAGTGTCCGGAGCAATATTACCCTATTGTTTCAAGCCATATTTAGATGACATTCGGATCACGGCCAATCCACCTCCGCGCGGTGGTGATAAACGCCCACTTGGACGTTGGAACGGGACCAGGAAACTACCCGAGATGACTGATAAGGTGGCATGTAACGTTGAGGGCATCAAGGAGCCCATGAGGAAAATAAGATGGAGCTGAGAAAAGTTGTATTTGATATGTGGACATGAGTGAAGGACTGCAAAAATGAGAAAGGAGGCACGTCGAACACACGCACGTGCCCTGAATCACACGTAAGTACATCTCTCACACACACACACACACACACACACACAATCTGATGTAAAGTCTAAACAAAATTATTTAATACATGGTTAGATCTACCTGGCAATTCGACAACTTCAATTTCACTAGTTCAGAATGTTTTTTTCCTTGTACGTGTTCCACCAAATCCGTCCTCCCCCCGATCCGTACTTGATATCTTGGTGGCATAGCACACAGTAAGCCTTGTCCGGTTCCTTGATTTTACGAATGTGTTCATGCAGGTACTCGTTGACCACTTTATGTTCAAACCAATTCCAATGTTATAGGTTTTTTTATGCCGTTTTCCTTGTCAATTTTTTTCCACAATGTCTTTCTCACCGTCTTCCCATTGCACAAAATCCCTTCTTGCAACAGACATTCTGTCATATTCTCATAGCAAAGCTAGACTACTGACAGTGTTTTTTTTCTTCTTATCGACACGTGTTTCAACCAGACAGGAAAGGCAGAAGTTGATGTGAATGCTGCAAGAACTCAGAACAAGGTTTGGCGGCCCAGCTGGTCAGCCAAACCTGTTCTCCTCATGAGCAAATAAAAGATCACTTTTTGTCCCTGCAATCTGCATATTAGTCCAGCAGTTAGGTGATGAACCTGACACGATCTCCTCTCCCTGCAGCCTCACTCTTCCCCCTCACCTCCTCTCATTCACGCACATACATTCTGTTTTACTTGGGTACTTTAATAAGTACTTCATTCATCTCCTTTCCAGTGCATGCCTGCTTTTTTCTTTCCTCCACCTGCTGTCTACTTTCACAGCTGATCACAATATTGTCTGCAAACATCAACGTCCAAGGGGAATGCGGTCTAACCTCAACTGTCAGCCTACTCATTACCACAGCAAAAAGGAAGTGGCTAAGTGCTGATACCTGATGCAGTCCCACTTGCACCTTAAATTCTTGTGTCACACCTCACCACTGTTTTGCTGCCCTCCGACATGTTATGTACTATTCTAACTTCTAAATTCTTCTTTGGTACTTTGTCATAGAATTTCTCTTGATCCACAAAGACACAATGTAGCATCTTCTGAACTTCTCTGTACTTTTCCACTAGCATCCTCAAGGTAAATAATGCATCTATGGTACTCTTTCTAGGCATTAAACCATACTGTTTCTCTCAGATATTTACATCTGTCCCGAGTCTTGCCTCGACTACTCTTTCACATAACTTCATTGAGTGGCTCATCAACTTCATTCCTCTAAAGTTCCCACAGCTCTGCAAATCGCCTTTGTTCTTAAAAATGGGAACTAGCACACCTTTTCTCCATTCTTCAGGCCTTGTCTCGCCCACTACTATTCTGTTGAATAATTTGGTCAAAATCTCCACAGCCACCTCTCCAAATTGCTTCCATACTTCCACAAGTATGTCATCAGGACCAACTGCCTTTCCATTTTTCCATCCTCTTTAGTGCCTTTCAAACTTCCTTCACTAATCATTGCGACTCTCTGGTCCTTCACACTTGCCTCTGTTATTCTTCCTTCTCTCTCATTTTCTTCATTCATCTACTTCTCAAAGTATTTTTTCCATCTATTTAGCACACTACTGGCACCAGTCAACACATTTCCATCTCCATCCTTAATCAGCCTGACCTGCTGCACATCCTTCCCATCTCTATCCCTCTTTCTGGCCAACCTGTAGAGATCATTTTCTCCATCTTTCGTGCCCTATCTGGTGTATATGTTGTCATACACCTTTTGTTTAGCATTTGCCACCTCGACCTTTGCCCTACGTGGCAATACCCAATTGTAACAAAATGTAAAATACAACTAAATATCGCCATTTTACGGAATCATACTTTCCGTTTTCCACACAAGTAAATAGGGAGACGGACAGGTAGGAAGGCGGAGACACTTACTGATAGATTTCCCTGGGTACAGTTTAGCTTGTGTGTATCCTGGAACGTGAGTCTCATCTTTAGCTCGTAAGGTCTCCAACTCATGTTTAATTATGTACTGGCACTCCGCCATACTGAGGAAGCCATCACCATCCCCTAGAAAGATAGCAGCGGTCAGAGGTAAGATCATCCAATTCATAAAGATGCAAGAAAAAAATGAAAGGCTTATGTACTGCATCTAACACTGTAAATATAACACTAGGTTTAAAAAAAAAAAGGTCTTTTCTTCAACTCTTTCAGGTGTATTTGCATTGCTGAATCCAAATATATCAATTTATTTTGTACATGTTTTTTTTAATCATAAGTTGTGAACAGTTTATCAATTAAACATTACAAACTGCTTCCTGTAATCAGAATAGTAGACTGATCAAAAGTAACCACCTGTAACTTGGATGTTATGTCATCACTGTTTAAAATTTCAGGACAATTATTTGAACCTCTACAGTGAAAATATCTGTACTTATGTCAACAAAAACATGGCCAGAATTCAAAATATTGACCCGTATGAGCAAAATAAATTTTATATTTGGATTAAACACATCAAAATTATACTATAGCTGCTACAACAAATTTTACACCTTTTTTTTTATTTGCTGATCAATGGAATAAGTATTGGTGGCTAAAGTTTTCTTAATATTAAAATTTCTGTTTCAAGCAAGAAAATCATCGCATCAGTTAGCAATTAACTATCATCAGGCCCAATCCTGAATTGACCTAAACCTTAGCTCTACAGCTCCTTTTGGTAGATGCATACAGTTGAAGGTATATGGCTATTCAAACTGTTTGAGGTAATATATAGATTGGGCTTCACAACATCCGGATTTTTGGACCTGGTCACCGATCAGCGAGTTTGCAAAAATAAACGATCCGATCTAAGGGCGGAGAAATGAGTATTTAAATGACCCGTTCATTCATTGTATATACTTGTGTACAAAATTGTTCAAATATATAGATTTACATTAAATTAATCTTTTTTCATTTATTTATGCACGTGAGGCATAGTAACAGATACAACAATTTAATAAGAATCAGCTTTATTGACCAAGTATGTAATAACACACAATGAATTTGTCTCTGGTAGTTGGTTCTGCCCTTGTACAACATAGATGTTGAGTATGAAGAACAAAAGACAGTAACAATGGCAGGGATTCTTTTTCAATAAGAACTCACAGTTGTGCAAATGTGTGCAAGGATGCAGTCTTCCAGCATTTAGAGTGGCCACTTGAGTGACATATAGTGTTGGCCACAACAAAGCTCCAGCCTCTCCCACTTCCTGTCGATACGCAGGCTTGTCACCATCTTTCATGAGCCTGATGACTGTGGTTTCATCTGCGTTCTTTAGGAGTTTGACATACAGGTGCCTTAAGGTGCAGTTGTTCCCGTAGAGGTAGAAGAACTGTGGGGACAGGACACAGCTTTTGGGTGCCCCAGCGTTTATGGTGCGTGCGGATGAGGTGGTGTCCCCAGCCACACCTGCTGTGTCCTGCAAGAAGTTATAGATCCACTGGCAGGTGACGGCGAGATGCTGAGCTGGAGAAGCTTAGAGGAAAGGAGTTCAGGGTTGTTGGTGTTAAACGCAGAGCTGAGGTCCACGAATAGGATCCTCGCATAGGTTCACTTGCTGTTGAGGTGAGTTCTGGTCTTTGATTAGTTGGCAGTCAGTACATACACCAATTAATGTATCTCCTTCTTGACATTTTTGATTGGTGGTGTGCCGTGAGATTTTTCAAATGGCAAAGTATGTGCCTTGCCTCCAAAAATGCTGGAATTCGATGCAGCGGTCAATATCACGTGTTGAACAGAATGGCAGCATGTTAACACAAAACCACGAACGCTATCACGAGCTTGCTCGTCTGCGTAACATTTTGTTGCCTGATTGCAAGCTGTATCGTATTAAAAGTACATGTATTCTTATAATACAGTCAGTGCGATCCACTCATGTTGTCATCCCCATGTTAAGGTGTGTATTCAATCGCATTTTAGTTGACAAGATAAAGCCCAATGATCATGAAAAAAACGGGATGTGGTGGCATCGGAACACGAGATTTTATTGCAGTGGTCTGAGGTCGTACAATTGTGAAGAAATATTTTTGGAGTCTAAGCCACACATTACATGTTGTCTTGTCTCAGCAGTAATCACGCCCATCGGTCCGATTTTTTATTTTTTTATTTTATTGGCCATCAGACATTTATAGTACCATGTCAAAAAAGACAAAAACACTATATAAATGCTATTATACACACAAACTAGCTTTAGAATTCAGATATACTGTGCAGGACAGCGACGTGGAATAAATGTCTTTCTCGGATCAGCGATTGACATCAAACCCAATAAGCCAATGAAAAAAATGGCAATTAGACAATCCAATCAGGCTCATCAAATTGGTGTAAACTCTAATGTACAGTTGAAGCCAGAAGTTTACATCCACTGTGCAAAAGCAAATATTTCATTTTTTGTCTCATTGAAGTCAAATCAGAGAAATCTTCCTCTTTCGGCTTGTCCCGTTAGGGGTCGCCACAGCGTGTCATATTTTTCCTTCTAAGCCTATCTCGTGCATCCTCCTCTCTAACACCCACTGTCTCATGTCCTCCCTCACCACATCCATCAACCTTTGCTTTGATCTTCCTCTCACTCTTTTCCCTGGTAGCTCCATCCTCAGCACCCCTTCTACCAATATACTCACTCTCTCGCCTCTGAACATGTCCAAACCATCGAAGTCTGCTCTCTCGAACCTTGTCTCCAAAACACCCAACTTTGGCTGTCCCTTTAATGAGCTCATTCCTAATCCTATCCCACCTGCTCACTCCGAGGAGAACCTCAACATCTTCATTTTTGCTACCTGCAGTTCTGCTTCCTGTTGTTTCTTCAGTGCCACCGTCTGTAATCCCTACATCATGGCCGGCCTCACCACAGTTTTATAAACTTTGCCCTTCATCCTAGCAGAGACTCTTCTGTCACATAACAAACCAGACACCTTCCCCTAGCTGTTCCAACCTGCTTGGACCCATTTCTTCACTTCCTTACCACACTCACCATTGCTCAGGATTATTGACCCAAGGTATTTGAAGTCATCCAACCTCGCTATCTCTTTTCCCTGGAGCCTCAGTCTTCCTCCTCCACTCCTCTCATTCACGCACATAAATTTTGTTTTACTTCAACTAATCATTCCTCTCCTTTCCAGTGCATGTCTTCATTTTTCCCATTGTTCCCCCACTGCTCTCTGCTTTCACTACATATCACAATATCATCTGCAAACATCATGGTGCAAGGGGATTTCATTCTAACCTCATCTGCCAGCCTCTCCATTACCACAGCAAACAGGAAGGGGCTCAGAGCTGATCCCTGATGCAGTCCCATCTCCACCTTAAATTCTTCTGTCACACCTACAGCACACCACACAATTGTTCTGCATCTCTCGTACAAGTCCTGTACTATTCTAACATTTTTCTCCACCACACCCAATTTACGCATGCAGTGCCACAGTTCTTCTCTTGGTACTCTGTCATAGGCTTTCTCGAGATCCACAAATACACAATGCAGCTCCTTCTGACCTTCTCTGCACTTTTCAATTAGCATACTCAAGGCAAATAATGCTTCTGTGGTACTCTTTCTAGGCATGAAACCATATTTTTGCTCGCAGATACTGACCTCTGACCTGAGTCTTCCCTCCACTACTCTTTCCCATAACTTCATTGTGTGGCTCATTAACTATTCCTGCATAGTTGGCACAGCTCTGCAAATCCCCTTTGTTCTTAAAAATTGGAACTAACACACTTTTTCTCCATTCTTAAGGCATCTTCTCACCCGCAAGTATTCTGTTGAATACGATGATCAAAAACTCCACAGCCACCTCCCCTAATTGCTTCCATACCTCCACAGGTATGTCATCAGGACCAACTGCCTTTCCATTTTTCATCCTTTGTAGTGCCTTTCTGACTTCCCCCTTAGTAATCATTTCCACTTCCTGGTCCTTCACTCTTGCCTCTTCAACTCTTCCTTCTCTCTCATTTTCTTCATTCATCAACTTCTCAAAGTATTCTTTCCATCTATTTAGTACACTACCGGCACCAGTCAACACATTTCCATCTCTATCCTTAATCACCCTGACCTGCTGCACATCCTTCCCATCTCTATCCCTCTGTCTGGCCAACCTGTAGAGATCCTTTTCTCCTTCTTTCGTGTCCAACCTGGTGTACATGTCTTCATATGCCTCTTGTTTAGCCTTTGCCACCTCTACCTTTGCCCTACGTTGCATCTCGATGTACTCCTTTCGTCTCTCCTCAGTCCTCTCAGTATCCCACTTCTTCTTCGCTAATCTCTTTTCTTGTATGACTCCCTGTATTTTGGGGTTCCACCACCAAGTCTCCTTCTCCCCTTTCCTACCAAAAGACACATCAAGTACTCTCCTGCTTGTCTCTCTGATTACCTTGGCTGTCGTTGCCCAGTCTTCCGGGAGCTTCTGCTGTCCATCGAGAGCCTGTCTTACCTCTTTCCGAAAGGCCGCACAACATTCTTCCTTTCTCAGCTTCCACCACATGGTTCTCTGCTCTACCTTTTGTCTTCCTAATCTTCCTACCCACCACCAGAGTCATCCTACATACCGCCATCCTATGCTGTCGAGCTACACTCTCCCCTACCACTACCTTACAGTCAGTAACCTCCTTCAGATTACATCGTATGCCAAAATATAATCTAACTGTGTGCTTCTACCGCCGCTCTTGTACGTCACTCGATGTTTCTGCCTCTTCTGGAAATAAGTGTTCACTACAGCCATGGAAAAAAGTGTTTACTACTGCTATTTCCATGCTACTGCTATTTCCTGCTATTTTTGCAAAGTCCACCACCATCTATCCCTCAAAGTTTCTTTCCTGGAGGGCGTACTTACCAATCACTTCTTCATCGCTCCTGTTTTGTTCACCAACATGTCCCCCACTCACAACTCTCTCTCTGTCTGGCATGCTCAGAACTACTTCATCGAGTTCATTCCAGAATTTCTGTTTCAACTCTAGGTAACATTATACCTCACACATCTACACTTTTACACAATTGGTCTCATCATATAATATCATGAAAAATTGCTTAAATTGTTCCGGAATAGCTGTCCACAAGGTTTATGGGAATTTTTTTACTTCCATAAACGCTTTTGTGATGCCATACACTGATGACTGATAGGCCCTCCTATTTAGTCTCTGTGCTAATTTCATTCCAGAGTTCTTTGTGGTTGAGGTCAGAACTTTGATTGACCAAAACTGCCAGTTGATCGCTTGACTGTGTGCCAAAAAAAACAAACAAACAAAAAAAAAGACATCAGGCTGACATTTCGGCAGGGCTCGGAACCTTCTCTCACAACGATTTGCTGCTCGGCCACACACTCTCCTGCCTGGTTTACCTTAGACCGCTCCCCTCCACTCTTAAAGGGGTACACTCATCATTACAAATACAGAACTTAAGCTGCCCATCAATGTGATTTATAATGAGAGTGTCCTGATGCGCCTCCCACCACCGGTGCTTTAGTTAGCAACACAGTGTGGGCAACGTAGAGCAAACACGAGCTATACATGCTCCTTATGTTTAAAAAGAAATGCTGTTGCTTTAAGATGCCATGAATGTCAGAGGATGTGAATAATACAAGAAAAAGTAGTGAAACTGGACACGATTTTCTATTTTTCAAGTGAGAAAGGTCCAAAGCCAAAGTATAAAGTGCAGGATGAGATGGTGTGTAATTTTAAGATTCCACCTTGGCACAGCCTGATCGAGGAAAGCAGCGACAATACAGTGCACAAAAAGCTAATTCTGTATTTTAAATATAGACATGACATTCACCTTAAAACTGTTTGGGAGCATAATTTTTCAGTTTTCAACATGCAAAAATCCAAATCTTTCTGACCCTCTGTGTAAAAGTAATTGTCCCCTGAACCTCATAACTGGTTGTGCCACCATTGGCAGCAATAACAAAAATTAAGCATTTGCAGTTCTTGGTGATGAGTCTTTCACATGGCTCTGGAGGAATTTTGTCCCACATTTCTTTGCAGAATTGTTTCAACTCCACCATATTGGAGGGTTTTCTAGCACGGAGGGCTTGTTTAAGGTCACACCACAGCTTCTCAACTACGTTTAAATTCAGACTTTGATTGGTCAGTCCGAAACTTTTTTTTTTTTTTTTTTTTTTTGAGCCATTCAGAGGTGGACTTCCTGGTGTGCTTCAGATCGTTCTCCTGCTTGAGTTGGAAGGCCTGAACTGCTGGCTGGAGGTTCTCCTTCAGGATTTTCTGATACATAACAGAATTCATTGTTCCATCAATCAGAGGAAGTTGTCTTGGTCCTGAGGTAGCAAAGCAGCCCCAGACCATCACACTGCCACTACTATGCTTCAACATTGCAATCGTGTTCTTATGATCAAATCCAAAAGTCCTGAGCATGACCAAGCAGTTTTTTGGGAAATGTTAGTCGAGCCTTTGTATTCTTTGCAAACAGCAGGGGTTTGGGCCTGGGAACTTTCCCATGGATGCAATTTTGCCCCATGTCTTTATTATGGTAGAGTAATTAACACTGACCTTAATTAACTGAGGCCAGCAAGGGCTGCAGGTATTTAGATGTTGTTCAAGGTTCTTTTGTGACCTTCTCAATGAGTTGTTGTCACACTCAGAGTAATTTTAGTTGGTCGTTCACTCCTGGGAAGGTTTGCCACTGTTCCCAGTTTTCTCCCTTTGTAGATAATGGCTCTAACAGAGGTTTGCTGAAGCCCCAAAGCCTTGGAAATGGGTTTGTAACCTTTTCCACACTGATGGATTCGGATTACCTTTTTTCTGATTTCTTCTTGAATTTCTTTGGATAATGGCATGATGCATTGCTTCTTGAGCTCTTGTAGCCTATTTCACATTATCTGACAGATTCTATTTAAGTGATTTCATGACTCAAGTATGGTGGAAAACAGGTTTGGGTGTGGCTTGTGAAATTAAACTCACCTTTCCCAAATTTGTGGTGAATCACAGAGACTGATTTAAAATGAAGGGCAGATACTTTTTCATTTCAGTCTGAAAGGTTTGGATGTTTTCTGTGCCTTAATAAATTGAATTGTAATCTGAAAATTGCATTTTATATTTCCTTAGGTTATCCCTGAATGATATTGAAATTGGTTTAATGATTTGAAACCTTTGTGTGTAATAGATAATAATAATAATAATAATAATAATAGTGCAAAAAAACCTGAAATCAAATACTAGCAAATACTTTATCACGGCACTGTGGGTCTTAGACTAGGCAGGTCATTCATCAGACTTAAACCTGATTATGCAGTTTGAGATGCTATTGCAGACAAAGGATTTGCTCAAGATGAACTCTGATTCCCTTTCAATCTATTTGAAATATCTTCTCAATTTTTACATTGGCTCATCTTGGAAAAAAAAAATAATAATAAAAAGACCCAGCAATTAAAAACGTCCTTGAGGTAATAGATTACAAGAAACAAAAGCATTTACCCACTCATCCCGTATGTTACCATGAAATTCCTTAAAGTTGTGGCTGTTGACGCACGTATAACCCCTCATTGATCCATCATTAAACTCCTTGAAGAGACCCAAATCTTCAGCACCAGAGAGAAGTCTCTGCCTGGAGGCTGCAACTAGAAAAATGTTGGAGTTCTCTTTCTCTTCATCCACATCTTCAGAGGACAGCTGATCCACAAGCAGTTCAGCACCTAATGCAGGGGAAAAAAAGATTCATAGATTACATTGAGGAGGAACAGTACAAGTGATCACTCAACCTGTTCAAACAGTGAACCAACATCAGTTGAAGGTTTAAAGAGTTATGATTTTTAAATGGTTGGAATATGAGTGAGTACTTTGGTTTCAACTCAGTGGCTTCTTTACCATGACTGAATAAGCGGAGTCTGCATTAGTGCATAAACCGCACCACTCAATCTGACAATCTCCTCCTTGATTCTTACCTCACTCATGAAAATTCCCCCGGGATACTGAAATACCTCCACTTGGGGTAAAATCACTTTCCCAACCTCTGTTTTGCAACAATTGCTGCTATGCTAGACAAATACATCATTTCGCAATGCAGTAGTACCTACTCATGGCAGCATGGATGCGCAGCTACAAAACAGTTGGCCTGACAGTTTTGAGGTATAGGGTTCAATACTGGCCCCACCTGTGTGGAGTTTGCATGTGCTCCCATGCCTGCATGGGTTTTCTCCGGGCACTCCAGTTTTTTTCCCACATCCCAAAAACATGCAACATTAATTGGACACTATAAATTGCCCCTCGGTGTGATTGTGAATATTGTCCGTCTCCATGTGCCCTGTGATTGGCTGGGAACCAGTTCAGGGTTTACCCTGCTTCCTGCCTGTTGACAGCTGGGATAAGCTCCAGCACTCCCCGTGACCCTTGTGAGGATAAGCAGCTAAGAAAATGGATGGATGAATAATCTCTATTCAGCATATCTCTGCCTAGCTCTAAAATCAAATAGTAAATGGCAGAGGAGACTCCAGGCAGTTTGGGTTGGCAGCAAAAACTCCCAACACAATCATGCTGAACACAGGGAGCCCCCCACCGCCCAAGAATGTATGCTGAGGTCCCTCCTCTTCACTCTGCTAATCCACAACTGCATACACACATCGAGTTCCAACCTCTTCAAGTTTGCAAACAACACAACTGTGGTGGATCTGGTCAACAACAACATGGGGGGCTGGGGGGGGGGGTGTCAGGATTTGCATGTCCAACGCGCTACAGCTGCACCACACCGTGCCAAAGCCATGTGATACACTTTTCTCAGCCAGATTTTTTTTTGTCACACACCAACATGATTTTAAAAATCGACTCCTACAGAGTACCAAGACCACAGGCCTTTAATTTTTAAATTATGTACTCTTTATCACACAGATATACTACCAGTTAATCCAGTTCTAATGCAACACGGAAATACTCACATTGATTGGAGATCTGAGTGGAACTGTAACTCAGTAACCATGCTCATGTCTGTTATTCTCTATTCACCAGAGTGGTGAGACAGTTGAAGGTCTGATACCATTTGTTTAAGATTTTTGTTTTCAGGACACAAGATTTCAGCGACATCACTGAGGCATTTTTTTCAATAAATTACCTTTCAATCTATGGCTTTTTTGGCCATTCCAATGTTGCAAGCCACTTGATATGATGTAAGCATACATCCCTAGATGCTTCATTATTTTCTTTAAAAACTGCAGCTGCTTTTTTGTGTGATTTTTCAGCGTGACTAACTTGTGATTGGGAAGTTCAGTCCCTTTTGGAAATTCCTGACGGATGTGGCAATAGATGTCTGACAGAAAAGGCAGAAAAATCTGACAGAGTGGCTTGCTGTTGCACCCGACAATAACAACAACAACAAAAGAGGTCACCCGCTCAGGTGACAACATCCTGTGTTCATCCACATATTTCATTAACTGTGCATTTTTCCCCTGGCATTTTGAGAGCGAAATTGACAAATTATTTTTCTCCAAATTTCACCATACGCCTCAGAAACTTGAGCTATTTTCATTTAATGCACATGCCAGATTTGCTAAAATACCGTGCTAACCTTTCCTGGTGTGGTCACGTGACCGTGATCAGTCGACCGCAGGTGTAGGAATAATTGTGATCATAATTATCACACATCTGCTTCCAATAATGAAATGCTTTGCTCTGCTCTAGATAACGTGGCAGCCTCCTAGCAGGAGATAGCAAGAACAAAAACATCTAATCATCAGAACTGTTAGAACTGGTGCCTGTTAAAGAAATGATGACCACACATCTATTCAGCAATCTTCCACACATGCACACGCACGTGAACAAACATGTACATCTTGTTTCAAACTGTTTTGTTTGTCGTCTCCTTTTTGTAACATCCATGTAAATAAGGGGCGTTTTAAAACAAAATAAATAGAAGTGCTAAAGAGAGGATAATCAGAGAGTGCAGTGGTGAATTGTACGAGACAGTTCCTCTCCTCTCTCCTCGCGAGACTTGAACTAGTGTCTTTGCTTCCTTTTTTGTCCTGTTTAATGAATGTCTGATTGGTGAACCTGACAGCAGGGTACACATTTTCCGTGCTGAGATCATCATGTTCCCCATGAATTCTTCCTTCTCTCGTTGCACAGCTGAGCTGGGTGCCAGGAACAGTCAAGGCACTCTTCCCCAGTCGCCATTGCATTTTCTTTCCTTCTCACTCTCTTGCTGCGCAGTCCCGTCTCACACACACACCAACGCACAACACACACACACACACATACTGAGCTTGTTGTCACAATGCCCAAAACACAAACACCGTAATACACACAAGCAACGCTCGTTCACACTACTGTAATGAAATAAAGCAAAGCAAGTGTGCGCACGCACATAAACAGAACTTTGATATGCTTTGTGCCTTCACAAGAGCCGCACAAAAGTAGGCAAAAGGCCACATGTTCGTAATGTCAATACCACACATTTATGTATGTATTGGGAATTGAACAAACGGTCCTATATAGCAGTCATCCAATCAGTACTGTGTACCTCCATCACAGTCTGGATTGGGGCTGCCACAAAAAAGGGCAAAGTCCGACTGACGCTGACAATCAAAACAAGCTGAACGGATTGTTGGCACCACTCTATCCACTATTAAAGACTTGCACACAGCACTAACTTGGTCCAGAGCAGGCAGGATCCTTTTGGACACTCCACATCCTGGCGACCACCTCTTCCAGCTCCTTCCGTCAGGAAAGCACTACAGATCAATCCAGGTCAAAATGAGCAGGCATTCGAACAGTTATTTCAATTAAGTCAATAAATTCTTGATAATTTTTTTGGGGGTGTCTTTTCTGACTTGTGCCATTGTTAGGATACACACTCACATCCTGCTGGTCCAATCAGTGTTAGTATTAGTAGCCAGAGCAGTATTTTTAGGTTATTTATTTTTTTGGTTGATTTTGTTTTACTGTTTATTTTATTACAGCACCCCAGATCTGAGGGGAATGTTATGTATGCATAACACAGGTAATGAAAGGTGGTGGAATATGCTTTTCAATCAACGAGAAATGGTGCACGGACGTTACACAGCTCAGCTCACACTGCATCCCGCTTTTAGAGTCACTGTTTTTGAACTGTAAGCAGTTTTATTTGCCATGTGACTTCATATTTTACATCCTAGTTGGTGTTTACAATCCGCCTCAAGCTAGCATGAACGCACAACTGCTAACGCTCGAAGAGCAGATGAGATTTGGAAGAAAAGAAAACAGATTCACCGCTCATTGTCCTAGGAGATTTTAACACAGTTAAACTTAACCACGAACTTCCAGAATATAAGAAGCATGCAAAATATCCAACGAGGGCAAATAACACTCTTGAACATTGTTAAAAATTCATCACAAATGCATACCGTGCAATCCTCCGTGCACCCATTGGCTGCTCTGATCACTGCTTGTTGTATTCACGGGGAATTCCAGTGGTTTGCATTAACAATGTATCCAATAGATCATGTAATATGTCCTCTATCTTGACAATGTGATGTTAAAGGTCAAGTGTCATCCCTATAAAAATTCTTAAATAGATATTGTAATGAATGAATGTCAATGAAAACACACGGTGGACCCTACTATGGGAGACAAACACGCCCCTTCTGACACGGAAGCTCTTTTTCAAAAGGAGAACATTACACAACCGAGTGAAGTAACCGGAGCAATATTACACTATTGTTTCAAGCCATATTCAGATGATATGTTATCACGGCCAAACTGCCTCCCTGTCCGATCCACTTCTGCGGTAGAGATGAGCCATCGCGGCTCATCGCAGCTGGCCGGTGTGGCTCATTTTCGGTGCCGAGGTATCTTATCACGGAGCCGAGGCGGGCTGCTTTAGGTGGTTGTTCATAGCCGCAGTACGCAATGAACAACACCGCCGTTGTCGTCACACGCGGCTCAGTGAGGCATTGTGGCAGCGTTCTTCAGAGCCGCTACCGTCCGCGAAGCAACGCAGCGACACTATCCAACGCGCACATCGACACATTTAGCACGCCTGTCATATGTACGCAGATCTATTGTTACGTTATGAGAGACCAATTACGTGGTCCGCCCCAAACAATTTTTTTTTTTTTTTTAGTAGCTCTATTCACACCTGCCTGTCATTTGCAACCCACGAAGCTCTCGTCCTCTGCACCCGTGCAATCCGTTTTTCACGACGAACCGGGTCTCTTGCAAACTTATGAAGGGTAAATCAATCCTCCCAAGTGTTCAAGCAATGTCCACCAATGCAACAAGCTGGCATTTTGCCTAACACGAAAAAACAACGAGCTACCTTACTGGAGGTAAAACTAATGGAAGCAAATGAGTCCACTTGAGGGCAGTCCTGTCCCACTAAAAATCATGCATTTCATGACAGTGGCCCTTTAAATTCTCTTTCATTTAATAGTGTTTTGAAAAGATTTTTATCAACAAGTATGAATTTTCAGGGGCGCTGCCATTTTCGCGAGTCACATGACCTATGTGGGCGTATGTGACATGTTACATGACGTTCCCAATGCTCGGTTATATGGGACACCATTATGCCCAGCGCTGATTTCTCAGATTTATCCTCATCTGATGAAGAAATAGCAGTATCGATTGATCGGGAAGACGGAGGAATACTTCCATACAGACTATGAACCTGTGGCTGTAAATAATGTCGGCGAGCGGCGGAGCCATGAGCTCGCTCCCGGGCTGAGCCCCAGCTCCTTCCATCAGGAAACCGCTACAGATGAATGAAAGTCAAAAGTAGCAAGCATTTGAACAGTTTTTCCCCTCTCGGAATTAAGTCATTAAATTCTTGATCAGGGAACCTACTATTTTTCTGCCTTGTGCCATGTTCGGTCACTCACTCACATCCTGCTGGTCCAATCAGTATTAGTATATACATACATACATATATATATATATATATATATACATACATATATATATATATATATATATATATACATATATATATATATACATATATATATATATATATATATATATATATATATATATATATTTATATATGCTAATGCAGTTGACTGAAGAAGAAGAAAATGCCTCATATCTTTTAATTTAAAAAAAAAATCTCGGTTGTTGCGCGAGTTCGCCTTTGGGCACCTTTCTAGTTTATAATCACAAAACCAACTAACCCAGCTAGCTGTACCATGGCCTCGTGGCGAGAACATAACTAGGCGACAAGCTAGTACTCATTCCGCCCTTACTATGTAGTTTGAGCTCACATTGTTTTGATAACGACCTGAAGCCATTGAGCTCTTGTTGTTTTGACTGCTGCTCTGCTTCCAGGGTTTAGTTAGGGTTAGGGTTTGCCGGCATCAGCGATGACATTTCTTTTAAAAGCGGCTGCACAACTGGTCCTGGTCGTCGACATTTTTTTGTCTCAGTTTAAGATAAAACCAACTCCCGGGCAGTCATTCTGGTCTTTGGTGCAGGAGCAGCAAAAATGCTACGTTAACGATCGTAAAATGCGAAGCTCACTGAGGAGGTCAGAGAACTCAAGTCCTCTTTTCTTCTGTCATCTTCTCTCCCGCTGGTATTCTGTTGAATAAGTTGTTCCAAAACTCCAAGCAACCTCTTCAAATGGCTTCCATACCTCTACTGTTATGGGTTAGGGTATGTCATCAGGACCAACTGTCTTTCCATTTTTCATCCTGTTCAGTGCCTAACTCTCCCCTGACTTATCATTGCCAATTCCTGGTCATTCACGCTTGCCTCTTCTACTCTTCCTTCTCTCCCATTTTATTCATTCATTAACTTCTCGAAGTACTTTTTCCATCTACTTAGCACACCACCGGCACCACTCAACTTATTTCCATCGCCATCCTTAATCACCTTTACTTGCTACACGTCCTTCTCATCTCGATCCCTTTCTGGCCAAGCTGTAGAGATCATTTTCTCCTTCTTTCCTGTTCAAGTGGTGTACATGTCATCATAGGCCTCTTGATTAGCCTTCGCAACCTCTACCTTTACGCTACGTCGCATCTCAATGTATTCCTTTTGCCTTTCCTCAGTCCTCTTCATGTCCCACCTCTTCTTTGCTAATTTCTTTCCTTGGATGACTTCCTGTATTTTGGGGTTCCACCACCAAGTCTCCTTCTTCCCTTTTCTACCAGAAGAATTGATGTCCAAAATATATGTAATAATAATATAACTTGATATTGGAGAGTTTATTGGGAGCAGCTTTGCCCATTTCTACGGGTGATAACACCACCAATTGGAGAGTGAAATTAAATAACCAACGAAACAACTGAGCATGCCAGACAGAGAGAGAGTTGTGAGTGGTGGACATGTTGGTGAAGGAAACAGCTTCAATGAAGAAGTGATGGGTAAGTGCGGCATCCAGAAAAGAAACTTTGAGGGACAGATGGTGGTGGACTTTGCAAAAAGGATGGAAATGGCAGTAGTGAACACTTTTTTCCAGAAGACGCAGGAACGTATCGTGACCTACAAGAGGGGAGGTAGAAGCACACAGGTGGATTATATTCTGTGCAGACGATGTAATCTGAAGGAGGTTACAGACTGTAAAGGGGAGAATGTACCTCGACAACACAAGATGGTGGTGTGAAGAACGACGCTGGTGGTGGGTAGGAAAATTTAGTCAACAAAAGTAGAGCAGAGAACCAGGTGGTGAAAGCTGAGAAAGAAGAATGCTGTGCAGCCTTTCGGAAAGACGTGAGACAGGCTCTTGATGGACAGGAGGAGCTCCCGGAAGACTGGACTACTACAGCCAATGTGATCAGAGAGACAGGCAGGAGAATACTTGGTGTGTCATCTGCTGGGAAAGGGGAGAAGGACACCTGTTAGTGGAACCCCAAAATACAGGAAGTTATACAAGGAAAAGGAAGTGGGACAGTGAGAGGACTGAGGAGAGTCAAAAGGAATATATTGAGATGCGACGTAGGGAAAAGGTAGAGGTGGCAAAGGCTAAACAAGATGCATATGATGACATGTACACCAGGTTGGACACAAAAGAAGGAGAAAATGATCGAGAGGTTGGCAAGACAGAGGGCTAGAAATAGGAAGGATGTGCAGCAAGTAAAATGATTAAGGATAGAGATGGAAAAGTGTTGACTGGTGCCAGTGGTGTGCTGAAGGAATGGAAAGAATACTTTGAGAAGTTGACGAATGAAGAAAATGAGAGAAAAGGAAGAGGAGAAGAGGTGTGAAGGAACAGGAAGTGGAAATGATTAGCAAAGAGGACGTTCAAAAGTCACTACACAAGATGAAAAATAAAAAATAAAGAGGATAAAAAAAATGGAAAAGCAGTTGGTCCTGATGACATACCGGTGGAGGGATGGAAGCAATTTGGAGAGGTGGATGTGGTGTTTTTGACCAACTTAATCAACAGAATATTAGCGAGAAGATGCCTAAAAATGGAGGAAAAGTGAGTTAGTTCCCATCAAAGAGCTACATTGTATCTTACTGGATCGAGAGAAAGCCTATGACAGAGTACCAAGAGAGGAACTGTGGCACTGCATGCGGAAGTCTGGTGTGGCGGAGAAATATGTTAGAGTAGTACAGGACATGTATGAGGGCATCAGAACAGTGGTGAGGTGTGCCGTTCGTGTGACAGAAGAATTTAAGGTGGAAGTGGTACTGCATCAGGGATCAATTATGAGCCCCTTCCTGTTTGCTGTGGTAATGGATAGGCTGACAGATGAAGTTAGACTGGAATAACCTTGGACCATGATGTTTGCAGATAATATTTTGAGATGCAATGAAAGCAGGGAGCAGGTAGAGGAAAAATTGGAAAGATGAGGCATGGACTGGAAAGGAGAGGAATGAAGATTAACCGAAGTAAAACAGAATATATGTGTGTGAATGAGAGGGGTGAAGTGGGAAGTGTGAGGCTCCAGGGAGAAGAGATGGCGAGGGTGGATGACTTCAAATACTTGGGGTCAACAATCCAGAGCAATGGTGAGTGTGGTCAAGAAGTGAAGAAACAGGTCCAAGCAGGTTGGAACAGCTGGCGGAAGGTCTCTGGTGTTTTATGTGACAGAAGAGTCTCTTGTAGGATGAAGAGCAAAGTTTATAAAACAGAGGTGAGGCCGGCCATGATGTACAGATTAGAGATGGTGGCACTGAAGAAACAGGAAGCCAAACTGGAGGTGGCAGAAATGAAGATGTTGCGGTTCTCACTCGGAGTGAGCAGGTTGGATAGGAATAAAAATAAGCTAATTCGAGGGACAGCCAAATTTGGATGTTTGGAGACAAGGCTAAAAAGAGCATACTTCGATGGTATGGACAAATCCAGAGGCAAGAGAGTAAGTATATTGGTAGAAGGGTGCTGAGGATGGAGCTGCCAGGCAAAAGAGCGAGAGGAAGACCAAAGAGAGGGTTTATGGATGTGGTGAGGGAAGACATGAGGGCAGTTGTGGTTAGAGAGAAAAATGAACGAGATGGGCGTAGATGGCAAAAGATGACACACTGTCGTGACCCCTAATGGGACAAGCCGAAAAAAAAAGAACAAACAACACAGGTTATGTTTCAGTAACTATAATAAGTATGAGATTGTGATTTACTTTGACTTGATCTAATGTGAGTCTGTCCATCTATCTCAATATGAACATTTTCATTTTCACATTTTCCCCCGTGGTACCACGATATCTTGAAATTGAAAATGTTTCCGCTCTACATGCTTTAGGATGATATAAATCATCTACCGTTTGCTTTCATCAATGGATTGACAGATATCGCCATAAATTACGAGATTATAACTATACATCAATGATATAAAATTATTTGATTATCTGAATATTTAGTTTTGAAATTGACTGTCTATTGACCTCTTTAAAAATTTCTGTCTCAGTCTTTGCAGTGTCAATAAATTATGATTACAGTATTAGGTAACAACTACATACTCAGGTATAACAACTCAGTAAATTATTTTAAGGTCTTCAGATTCCATCCCTAATCGCTCCCGCAACTTTATATCTGCAGGCATGACTGGTGGAACAAACCCATAGCTTTATATCTGCGGGCATGACTGACCACACCCGTACGTTTTTCAAGTATATATATATATATATATATATATATATATAATACATAAATCATGCATGGCACGGAAGGTTCCCCTGCTTAAACCAGCATGTGTCAAGGCCTGTCTTATGTTTGCCAATGACCATTTGAATGATACAGAGGAGTCATGATCGAATTTTTTGTGGTCAGACGAGACCAAAATGAAACTTTTTGGTCATAATGCCATTAACCGTGTTTGGAGGAAGACGAATGATGAGTTCCATCCAAAGAACACCATCCCTACTGTGAAGCATGGGGGTGGTCGCATCATGCTTTGGGGGTGTTTTTCTGCACATGGGACAGGACGACTGCACTGCATTAAGAAGAGGATGACCACGGTTATGTATTGTGAGATTTTGGGGAACAACATCTTTCCCTAAGTCAGAGCATTGAAGATGAGTCAGCACACGAAGCACACAGCCAGGAAAACTAACGTGTGGCTCTGTAAGAAGCATATCAATGTTCTGGCTTGGCCCAACCAGTCTCCAGGCCTAAACCCAATTGAAAATCTTTGGAGGGAGCTGAAACTCCGTGATTCTCAGAGACAGCCCAGGAACCTGTCTGATGTAGGAGAAGATCTGTGTTGAGGAGTGGGCCAAAATACCTCCTGCAGTGT
Source organism: Syngnathoides biaculeatus (assembly GCF_019802595.1). NCBI lineage: Eukaryota > Metazoa > Chordata > Actinopteri > Syngnathiformes > Syngnathidae > Syngnathoides > Syngnathoides biaculeatus. Next base: position 34,576,959 of record NC_084644.1, read on the forward strand.
GTGCAAACCTGGTGAACAACTACAGGAAACATTTGACCTCTGTAATTGCAAACAAAGGCTCCTGTACCAAATATTACCATTGTTTTTTCCAGGTGTTCAAATACTTATTTGTAGCTGTATCACACAAATAAATCGTTAAAGAATCATACATTATGATGGGATTTTTTGTTTTAGAATATCTCTCTCACAGTGGACATGCACCTTGGATGAAAATTTCAGACCCCTACATGATTTCTAAGTAAGAGAACTTGCTTTTTAGCAGGGTGTTGAAATACTTATTTTCTTCACTGTAAATAGGGCGGCATGGAAGCGCTGGCCTCACTATTATGAGCACCTGGGTTAAATCCCAGCCCCACCTGTGTAGATTTTGCATTGTTCTCCCCTGCCTGCATGCGTTTTCTCCGGGATCTCTGGTTTCCTCCCACACCCTAAAAACATGTATTAATTGGAGACTCTCAATTTCCACTCGGTGTGATTGTGAGTGCGACTGTTGTCTGTCTCTGTGTGCGATTCGCTGGGAACCAGTTCCTTCTGCTTGATGACAGCTGGAAAAGGCTCCAGCACTCCCGAGAACCTTGTGAGGGTAAGCGATGAAGAAAATGGATGGATGAATGTAAATGTCAGAAATCTGGGCTGATTGGGAGAAATACATTTTAAAATAGCTCTTACTCGTACTGTGGAAAATTCATTTGCTGACAATACTGTTGCCTGAATTGTAAATAGGGAACCTCCAGGACCCATGGGTTCAGACAGCTGGCAATAAATCCTGGGTGCTCCATCATGCACTGCGGCAGATGGTCTGGATAAACTGCCATTTTCTGGTGAATATGTTGAATCTCATGGCAGCAAAAACTCTCCTGTTGTTTGCAAAGGTATGTAGCATTTACATGCAAAAGTGTGGATGTAATAAAAATATAATTTAGAAAAATTGTTCACATTCACAAACTTCTACAGCTCAAAGGCCCATATCAGTCCAGAAGACAGAACCATCTACTCCATTTACATTTGTATTTTTAGCATTTACTGTCCAAACAAAACCACGAGATACCGGTTTACAGCTTTCAGTGTAAAGTTTTGCGGTTTTGCTCATGACAACTCTGGAAAATTGTGATGAAAATGGGGTTTGGACAGGTCTGGGTACTGTCTGTTTATGGCATTAGTTTACCAAATGAAATTATATTTATGGTGAAGCAATCTATCACCAGCTGTTGCTCTCAAATTAACGTGGCAACATTTTAAATGAATTTCGTTCATTAAAATCGTTATTTCTGAAAATATACCAACTTGAACTGTGGACTGTTATCAGCTTCTCTGTGTTTTGGTGCAATAATAAGCCTTGTACACGCAAAATAGTTATGGTGGTTGTTGAGTACAAATTTACTCAATACACTGTTTGCATAATTTTATACCAAGACCAAGAACTTTGCATACATATTTCGGACATCGAAGCCTTTACTATTTACAGGCATGTAATTTGACTGAATGAAAACAGACTGAAAAATAGCTGGGGATCTGGGGGCTGCAAGCATGATCAAAGGATGATCAAAACATGATGAATGACCAATTTTAATGTGCAAATTTTATAAATTGTATTTTGAATAAAATATATCTAGCACATCGATAAATAAATACTATTTTGTTTTCGACTACTACTTAAACAACTGGAATTGAAAAAATTGAATTCAGATTTGCATCATGGCATGCCAGCGTGCTTTCATAATATCTATATTGCATCCATTCAAAAATGTTTTAATTTCTTCTTTTGTGTAAATGATTGAAACACATGAATTTGACAACAATTATTGTCAGGTTTTGTTATCAGTAAATAATACAGAGATTTTTACGTTTGCTCCTGAACTGTCAGCTCGTTATTGACGACCCTGTTTGCAACTGGGGTTGATTGTTTCGGTGTATCTTGCCTCTCAATACAGGGAGTAGTGGAAGTAAACAAGGGATGAAGTCCGTAAGGTTTGTTGGCCGTGGGTTGACATCCGAATGTGCCAGCTATGGAAAAGTTAGTTTTCCTTGCTTCGTTGATTTAAGTTTTTTTGTCGTTTTGCGTGAACGTCTGATGCCTTGAAACCTCTTGATCGATATTCAATAGTTTCCTGACGAAATTTGCACAATGCTTTACCAGGTCCATCGATTTAGCGAATGAAGTTGCTTAACAGAGTGGTAACTTCCTTCTTTCCAACAGTATGGACGATTTCTCGTTCCATCCAATCCCATCGAAACTTATTTTTGACATTTCTATCAATTTTTTCACTCGCGAAGCGTCTTGCCTCTCGAGCACCGCCTTTGTGTTCACTTGCAAATGACCCATTACCTGGCTGTTCCACATTCGACCAATCAACAGACGCATATCATATTTTCCGCCTCACTTCCGCATCATTTGCAAAAGTCAGATAAGAAAATGAACGAGGGTGGATTCTGGGATGGATTACGGTCAGAATATTGCAGAAAAACAGAAAATATATATTCCGTCAATAAATGGAAAAATAGTGTCTGTATTTATCAGTTGATGACAAAATAAACAATACAAGAACTTCACAAATGCTTATCAGTCTGTTTCCAACACGAGGCATGTCCTCCTTCCTGGGTCGGTTTGCTGACTGCTAGCTCAGCACCTTCATCGCCAGCTTGTTCGTCTGCCTTTGAATGTGTGTGCTCTCTAACTGGCTCAAATTGATAGATAACCCTTAACGCCTTTATAAAGCTTGTACACTTCATCGTCTTCGTGGGACCCTTCAGAATCATGTTAATTGCTCGAATTATCAGAGGATTAATGATTGTTCTTACAATGCAGTCCAATACTGGAAATGATGTTTCTGTTCAGTTCAGACATTACATCCCTTCTCGGGTTTTTCTGCTCTGTTTTAGCGTTTTTCCGGCAAATCCAGAAATGTGCGATCACTTTTTCCCCATAGTCGAAAAATAAAAATGTTTCCTTTATAAGTGATTTCAGATTTGAATTGAGCATAATAAAACTGTATAATATCAGCAAAAGGTTCATTGAAGACTTTATATACCCATGAACCCGACATGAGTTAAATGTGAGCAAACCTAGGCGTGTGTATAAGACCACACCTCAAACACTCTGCTTCCTTGTTTGACATCATGGGAAAATCAAAAGAAATCGGCCAGGAAATCAGAGAGAAACTTGGAGCTTCACAAGTCTGTCTCATCCTTGGGTGAATTTTGGGTGCTTGAAGGTGCCACGTTGTTAGAATTATTGGAAATACATTTATTATGCATTTGTTACAAAGCCAGATAAAGTACTATCCTTGCTTTGGACAATTATCTTTGCGAACGTGATAAGGAGGGTTAGGGTTTACACATTTATCTGCTCAATTATACGCAAGTATAAATATGGGAATGTCCAGCCATCTCACCTCTTAGGAATGAAACAGCCTTTGTGTGTCCCAGAAATGAAATGCGTTTTGGTCCGAAATGTGTGGACAAACCCCAGAACAATAGCTAAAGACAGTGTGAAGATGGTGGATGAGGCTGGTAAGAAAGTGTCACTATCCACAGTGAAACAAGTTCTGCACTGACATGGTCTGAAAAGCAACTCACCTTGAATGAATCCGTTACTAAAGAAAAAACGACATTACACTTTGCAGGAAGACACCAAGAAAAAGATCTTAACTTCTGGAGTCGAATGAAACTAAAGTGGACCCGTTTGTCTATAATGACCAATGTTGAAGCTCGGAGGTGACCGCATCATGTTGTGGGGCTGTTTTCCTGCACCCGGAAGTCGGAGCTCTTCATAAAATAGACACCATCATGAAGAAATCACATTACATGGTGATATTAAGTCACCATCTTAAAGCAGGAAGCTCAAACATGGGTGCAAATGGGTTTTCAATTTGGACAATGGCCCTAATCATACTTAGTTACCAGTTCTGTCAGGAGGAATGGGCCAGGATTCCAGCAGAGCTGAAATCAGAATCAGAAGCTTGTGAAAAGTTATCCGAAATGTTTGACCAAATCATGCTTTAAAAGAAAATGCTACTGGATAATAAGTAACTAGTATTAGTTAGTAGTACTAACGTTTGACCTCAAAGAAGATCAAATTCTCAAAGAAATTCTCTCTCGCATTGTGGCATTTAAGAAAATTAATTTTGGTGATCAGAAAACATGATCATCATCATGATCATGAAACAGGAGAAGAGAGAGAGGAGTCAAAAAATGAAATTTATGCAAACATCTGACTTCAACAATTCTAGAATTTTGAGATAAACATTGGAAGTGCGTATTGGGTGTGTATTACACAGGAGAAATTTTGGTACATAAGAATTTTTATTCCCGAGCACGCAACCACAAAGATGGAAAAACAAAGATGGAATGTACATCAACACAATATCAATGCATGACTCTGTTTATATTTGAAAGTCAATTGACAAAATGTCATTGACATGCTGATTTTTCTCATGCCCATAACCACCAGATGCAAGTATGCAATTTTGCTCTAACTGCAACATACCATTTGTTAAATTAGGGGTGGCCAAGCCGCACCTCTTGAAAGCAGCACAAAAGCATATAGAAGTTCTGTACATGTGCGTCTGCAAGCATTTGCTTGAGTTCATTACGGTTATGGGTATTGTGACAACAAGATCAGTGTGTGTGTGTGTGTGTGTGTGTGTGTGTTGTGGATTGTGCGGTGTCGTGTGAGACCCGACTGCGCAGCAGAAAGCGTGAAAAGGAAAAAAAAAAGAAAGCACAACGCCCAGTGGGGAAGATTGTCTTTACTCTTCCCGCCACCCAGCTCAGCTGTGCAACAAGACAAGGAAGAGTTAACACCGAGCAGGACGACAACAGCACGGAGAAGACATCTACACTGCATCACGTTACTACGGTCACGTGACCACAGCAAAAAAGGTTAGCAGAGTATTTTTGTAAACTGTCATGTGTATTGAATGAAAACAGCTCCAGTTTCCCAGGTGGATGGTGATCTGTGGAAAAAAAACCTTTGTCTATTTCGCTCTCAAAATGCCAAGGAAAAATGCAGATATATGGATGAACACAGGATGTTTTTACCAGAGCAGGAGAGCTCTTTTTTTTTTTTTTTTTTTGGGGTTGCGCAAGCCGAGCAACTCTGCCTTTTGTGTCAGACCTCTGTCACAGTTCACAGCTTCAAATCTTTACTTCATCTTACTCCATGCCAACATCTACCTGGAATTTCCAAAAAGGACTAAAGTTCCCAGTCACAAGTTAGTCACTTTGAAAAAGCACACAGAAAAGCATATGCAGTAAAAATAAATAAACAAATAAATAAATGGTAATAATAATAATGAAGCATCCAGAGACAACTGTTTGCAACATATCAAGTGGCTTGGAACATTTAGAAGGGCCAAAAAGAAGGGTAATTTATTTTTTAAAAAATGCCTCAGTGATGTCAATGAAACCTTGTGTCCTGAAAACCAAAATCTTCCAAAAATGGTATCAGCCTGTCAACTGTCCCGCCACACTGTTAAACAGAGAATACACAGTTGCAGTCAGACCCTCAATCATGCGAGTATTTCAGTGTTGCATTCGATGAGAGTTGTGACATATAAAACAAGACTTTGTTGAACTGGTAGTTTGTCTGTGTGAGAAAGAGGACATATTTTTTTTTATTACTGCCTGTGATCTTGGTATTCTGTAGGAGTCGATTTTTCTTTTGTTGGTGTGTGACATTTCCAATAAATCTGACTGAGCCAAGGTACTGTATGTGTGTGAAATGGGAATGAAAACCATGTGTAGGATGTGGCGCTATCCTGTAACACAGTGGGGGAAAAAAGAAAAAACTGTGGCTCTTCATCTCTTGACTGGTTGGCCACACCTGTGTTAAATGGTTAAATTGAGATCAAGTTGGCAGTACGGTGGGCGCAGCTGTACATCATTGGCCTCACAGTTCTGAGGACCGCCTGTCTCGAATTTGCGTGAATTTGCATGCCTGCGTGGGTTTACTCTGGGCACTCTGGTTTCCTCCCACATCCCAAAAATATGCAATAATTGGAGACTATAAATTGCCCTGAGGTGTGATTGTAAGTGCAACTGTTGTCTGTTTCTAAGTGCCCTGCGATTGGCTGGCAACCAGTCCAGGATGTACTCATGCCCGATAACAGCTGGGATTAGCTCCAGCAGTCCCACAATCCTCGTGAGCATAAGCAGTTCCAAAAACGGATGGATAGGAACAGGCTCAAGTGACTGGTTTGTTTTTTGTTTTTTTTTCATATCCAAACGCACACGACTGATGGATTGACAAAAATAAAGTTAGACTGCATCCTTAAAGTATTATTGTCAAATGATCCTTCTTCAAAATTGTAAAAAGGAAAGTTGATAGCCAAGCTCTACTAGAATATACGTAATATTTGACTTCAGAAGACTTACATACCTCCATCCTGCTGTTTCTCTCTGATCCTTCTCAGGAGCCATGAAACAGTTTCCTCCTGAGTGTCTGGAGAGAGCACCAAAACCACGAGTGGTATAATCCCAGAACCACATCTGGTGCCTAAAACCTCCATCGTTATCTACTTTCACCTGTAAAAGTCAGAAATCAAGCAAAATGTTATCTACAAAACCTCAGGTCCCTCACTCTCAAGGCATTGAATCGATCACAACGACATTTTAGTTGTCAGTGGATACATTTTGCCTTTCACCCAAGGAAGCTTCATCAGTTCATGCAACAAATTTTAATGAGGACATACTAGCCTGAGCTTGTGTGCAAAATTTCAACTATTTATGCTCACTATGCTCCATTTTGGCAGCACAGTCCAAATCACAGATGGTATCATTCTTTTGGAACCCAAACTGTAGGATGACCGGCAGAGTGGCTCCTGTCCTTCTACAAGAGTTGTTCGGTTGGGTGGAAAGTTTGTCAACATTCTTTTCACTATTGAAAGGGTAAGGAGGTTGCCTCACGGCCATCAGAGGCAATGTCTTTGCTATTTGTTGGAAGCAGAATTATTGAGGTTCTATGAAGTAGACGAAAGAACCTGATTGTGTGAGAGATACAGAGAAGAAAATAAGTATTTGAACACCCTGCCATATTGCAAGTTCTCCCACTTAGAAATCATGGAGGAGTCTGAAATTTTCATCATAGGTGCATGTCCATTGTGAGAGACAATCTAAAAAGAATAATCCAGAAATCATAAAGTATAATTTTTTAATTATTTGTTTGTGTGACACAGCTGCAAATAAGTATTTGAACACCTGAGAAAACCAATGTTAATATTTGGTACAGGAGCCTTTGTTTGCAATTACAGAGGTTTCATGTAGTTGTTCACCAGGTTTGCATACACTGCAGGAGGGATTTTGGCCCACTAATCCACACAGATCTTTTCTAGATCAGACATTTTTCTGGGCTGTTACTGAGATACACGGAGTTTTAGCTCCCTCCAAAGATTTTCTATTGGGTTTAGGTCTGGAGACTGGCTAGGCCATGCCAGAACCTTGATATGTTTCTCACGGAGCCACTCCTTGGCTTTCTTGGCTGTGTGCCTCGGGTCATTGTCATCTTGAAAGACCCAGCCATGACCCATCTTCAATGCTGTGACTGAGGGAAAGCGGTTGTTCCCCAAAATCTCCCAATACATGCCGTGGTCATCCTCTCTTTAATACAGTCCAGTCATCCTGTCCCATGTGCAATAAAACACCCCCAAAGCATGATGGTACCACCCTAATGCTTCACAGAAGGGATGGTGTTCTTGGGAGGGAACTCATTATTCGTCTTTCTCCAAAGAGCTAGTGGAATTATGACCATGTGACCAGAAAGTTCCATTTTGCTCTCATCCGACCACAAAACCTTCTCCCATGACTCCTCTTTATCATCCAAATGGTCATTTGCAAACTTAAAGGAAGATTTTGTCGAAACTAATAGGAATGGGAGCACACATTAAAAGTTAGTAGATGAGGGTTCAGTGTTTCTTTTAATGCCAGAGTTATCCGCAGATTTCACCGAGAAACATCTCTAAATTGGAAAAGTATTATCGAAATTCCTCTCTTGCTCAGACATTCCAATGAGCCCGGCTAGAAAACTGACAGCCAATCAGCGTTTGCCACGCCTGCAGTGCTTCCTGTTCTGACCCCCCATTGCTCGTTTCGTTTCACTGAACAGAGAACGTCCAATATCTGGCATTTTGTGGCTGCTTTTTGTGAAAAAAATAATTACAAAAAAAAAAAAAAAAAAAAGTAGCATGACGTACAATGTTCAAGCCTGTGCGCTTGAGCTAGAATACACGCATCCAGCACTTGACATGTTCTACAGGGGCCTGGCACTAACGACGAACAATAACAGTCTCATTATATGGACCGCGGAGATTTGTTTGATGCCTTTGTGAGGAGTTGGTTCAGATGTAGAGAATATACAGCCAGCATGGCGTTTTTTTTTTTTAAATCCCCAAGCGACCGGCAGCAGCTGGGGGGGTGGGGGGGGTGCACTTGCGGATCGCTGTAAATAGTAACCGGGAAGTGTTGTGTTCTGAGAGCTAGCAAAGCGAGTTGATGCTCCGTGTTATTACAACAGCGACCATTGAGCAAACAAAATAAAAATAACAATGTACAATGTTCAAGCATTTGAGCCAAAACACACACGGGCGGAATTCGACGTGTTGGGAGGGACGTGGCGCTGACGACGAACAAGAACAGTCCTATGAAATGGACCACGGAGATTTGATGCTTTTCTGAGGAGTTGGTTAAGATGTAGAGAATATATAGCAGGTGGCCAGACTTTTTTTTTTTTAAACTTTAAACAGCAAGTTGTACTTTTCAAGGAGTAAAGCTTCTCGCAATCCACCGGCAGCAGGGGTGGGAGGCGGTTGAATTTGCACACGCGGATTGCCGTAAATAGTAACCAGGAAGTGTTACACGTACAGTATGTATCCATCCATCCATTTTCTTGGCCGCACGATGGTCGAAGGTGTGCTGGAGCCTATCCCAGCTGTCAACGGGCAGCAGGCAGGTAACACACACACAGACACGAAGAGAACATGTAAACTCCACAGACGGAGGTCTGGGATTGAATAGCAGTGCCACCATCATAACGTATGTTGTTCCTTTACCGTTCCAGCACGAGAGGCTATAACTTAACGGCTAATAACCAGTAATGATTCAATGTGTGCAAATTTCCCTCCTGATGAATGAGCCTCCACTGTGACAGCCACAGCTTTATCCTGTCCCTGTTAGGGAGGTTAAAGAAGGACAAATTTAAGTGAGTTTTCTCAGTTTTGGTGCAGAACAAGTTGGCAGCTTGGCCAAGCTATAACGAATGGTCTGTAACAATAAGCACCGGCGACGTCAGGGGCGGGGTCAAGGATGTTTCTTTCGGTTTGGCTCTGAAATTTTTCTTGGATTTCAAATATCTTTATTTTCATTTTTTTTTTCAATTTATGTCCAAAATATATGTAATAATATTACTTCACATTGGAGATACATACATACATACATACATACATGTACTAGTGAATTTTGGGGAGACTCTTCCTTTAAAACGGGCCTTGACATCTGCTGGTTGAAGCAGGGGAACCGTCCGTGCCGTGCATGATTTCAAACCATGACGTCTTAGTGTATTGTATGTAGTGTTTTACCAACAGTCAGATTGGAAACAGTGGTCCCAGATCTTTTCAGGTCATTGACCAAGTCTTGTCATGTAATCCTTCGGCTGACACGTTCTAAGGATCATTGAGACCCCATGAGGGTCTTGCATGGGGCTCCACTCCGATTGAGATTGACATTCATGTTTAGCTTCTTCCATTTTCTAATGATTGGTCTAAAAGTGGACCTTTTTTTTTAACCAAGCTGCTAGGCAATTTCTCTGGAGCCTTACCAGCCATGTGGAGTTGTACAATTTTATCTCTGGGGTCTTTGGATAGCTCTTTGGTCTTGGCCATGTTACAAGTTTGAGTCTTACTGATTGTATGGAGTGGACAGGTGTCTTTATGAGGCTAACGACCTCACACAGGTGTATCTGATTCAGAATAATACATGGAGTGGAGGTGGACTTTTAAAGGCGGACTAACAGGTCTTTGAAGGTGTCAGATAGGTTGCCATACCACAAATAGCAATGGAGCAAATTGATAACATTTGGGGTGTATGGCTTAAGGTTCATGTTTTGAGCTGAGCCACCAACTCTCGAATTGAACACCAGATGTCGCCAAACAAAATTATACTTGATTGGGTCACCAGCGCGGCAAAGATCTCTCTGATAAACGTAGCCTACCCACTTCTCATCGCATTGCATATGTATAACAAAGTCAGTAACCTTATATAAACCTGATTATTTTTCATATCTTTGTATTACATACATATATCGGGGTTAGCAACCTTAAGAACCCAATTACTGTTATATCTTTGTATTCACATCTTATTCCTGATATAAAGACAGTGACAGGATGCAGCTCTCAAGCCACACCTAACGTTTTTCAAGATGGTTGCAGCGTCAAGTTACTGAACAGGAAGCCCGTCACCCTCGAATGACCACGCAGGATGTCGGCAAGCAGAAATAGATTTCAACTATTTTTCCACTAGACTTTTAGCAGAAAATAAGATGCTTTGAAACAGCTTTGTGAAAAGAATATAACCTGTGTATGGCTGTCTTTCTCAGACAAGGCAAGACATGATGAGCAACCAACTAAAACAAGCCTGAGAATGCATGAGAGAATTGTATTCACAAGAATGTTGATACATTTATGCTATTGTTCAAAATTAGGGTGAAACCGAACGAGAGTTGTGGTTATATTTTTTAAAGATGCATTTATTAATTAAATTTATTTTTCTATGTACAAGTGCTGATGCTATTACTGTGGCAAAGTTCTTGTGTAAATATATTATTCCTTCTCATGGCATCCCAGAAAAATTGTATGGCAACAATCTGCCACATTTTGTTAATGAAAAAAAAAAAAAAAAAAAAAAAAAAAAAAAGAGTCAAGTATCTGCAAATCTAAAAATAACAACAACAAAAAATCATTGTGCAGAATTAGTGGAATGAAGCAATGGGACAGTGAAGTCTTGAATAAGGAAAACAACATTTAGTAAAACTATATGAAAATAACCCCAACAGATAAAGGATTGTTCCCATTTGAAATAATATCTAGTAGATTAGATTAGACTGCCCATGGTAGAGCGGCCAGTGCAGCAGTCATAAGAAAATATTTTAAGTGATTGGGTGAAAGAGATGCTGCTAAATAAAACCGTAAAAGAAGCAAATGATCTGCCGCCTACTGTGCCTTCTTCACAGGTGCTGTTGGTGTCCATTGGTGATTGGGTCCTGAAAGCAGAACGTCCCACATGGATACACTTGTCCCACTGCAAGCCTGTGGCGCCCTTTTCATTCAACGACGAGTAGCGGTGGAAGTCCGGCTACAAAGGGTGAGGTAGCAATTGGCTGTCCTGGTCTCAAACCGGTGAAGAATTCAGCTGATCCGCGCTTGAGCATGTTAGGTAAAGGAGAGCCACTATTGGGACTGTTGGCCTTCGTGCTGTTCGGACCATGGCTCCTCTGAACTGGCCAGTCTGGGACTGTACGTGTTTATCACTGGAGCTATGGACATAAATCATCATGGAGCAAGGACAATCCCACCTCTCCAATGGACGCTAACGCCTGGTACTCTAATGTGAATATGGTGTCCCTCCGTGGACAACCAATGAGAGATCAACAAGTGTGGTGAAGTTGGAACTACTCAGATGCCCCGCCATGAAAAGAAGTGTGCAGCAGCGGCGAGTCCGACAATGCCAGCAATTCCACCTACTGGTCCCAGACTTCATGCCAGGCCAGGAGAGGATGCAGAGAAAAACCATCTGAGGTCTTCAGGACGGACCGGATCACCACCATGAAGGTGCAACGCAGAGGATTACTACGTCCTGGCCGATCCATAGTAGCATAAGCGAGAAAAAGGGTATCCACGTGCCCATTAGCCCGCAGTCCATCCCGGACCCCGTCGTGCTAACTGACAAAAGCAAGGATGTCATGTTGATCAGGCCCAAGAAGCTGATCCGCACATCTGCCACCCTGGTCCTCAGTTATGTGGACATCAGGACTTTGGCGGAGGGCGTGTGTCACTATGACCTCAACGAGGAAGATGTCACCTGGCTGTAGGTCATCGAAGCGGAGTTTGCAAGGTTTCCCTTCTTCCACTGGATGAATTCGCCATAGAGTGCTGAGCACCGTTGTCATAACAACATGACACACACTACCGAGACACAGTAGGGCCTTGGTATCGAGTACAACGATAATGTGGTGTGCGACGTGCCAGTTCCCCAACGGAGAGGACGACAACGAGATTGTGTTCAGCAACAAGTGCAATATCTGCGTCCACCAGGTATCCTGGCAAAGTGCAGGTTGTGCCCGAAAACGGGCGATGCTATGAAGCCCACCTGCAGTGGAACCAAGTGGGTCCATGTCAGCTGTGCCTTGTGGATCCCAAAGATGAGCAATGGTAACCTGGAGAAGATGGAGCGCGTCACCAAATGTGTCACACACTCCCAGCAACAGCCTCCACTCCAGCCTGGAGAGACCATCATCACTCAGAACGACAAAGTCAAGGTCACGTACTACTGGCCCAAGCACTCGGGCCTTAAAGGCAGTGACTCTGTGGAGCAGGACTCCACCACTGAAGTTGAAAATGAGGAAAGTGTCGGGAGCAAGATGGGCAAATTGAGAGGAAAGGTTGGAAGGGACAATGACGAGGAGATGGCTGCCCTCGGGCTCATCCCTTTCGCCTCGTCGTCCTTGTGTCTTGTTTGTAAATGTGACCTGCAGGAAAAGCGTGTCAATGTCAGCAAGATGAAATTGCAAGAGATGGAGGTGGTCTTCAGTTTGTGGACGCTGAGGAAGTGGGCCGTCACCTCAAGATGACACCCAAGACAGTTGACTTCCTGTACCAGTACTAGAAGCTGAAGCACAAAGCTAACTTCAACCAGCTGCTGCTCATGCCTAAGAAGGATGAGGACACCCTGGCCAGACGTGAACACGAGGTGTTGCTGAGATAACTGCAGCTATTCAAGCAACTCAGCCAAGATCTGGAGAGGGTGTGCAATCTGACTTGCATGGTGATGAAGATGTAAAGACTGTTGTTTGGAAAAATACGAGCGATGGAGTGCAGGACAATGGCCTGACTTTAAATGGACAAGGACTCTGCACTGTCACCAGCAGAGATGAAGAATCTCTTCTGTGTTTGCCCTTATATGCCATGGGGTGCTTGACTGTCCCAATCACCAGCGAGGGTTACTTCTCTAATCACGGCTTCCACTGTCAGTGGAGGCTGTGTGTTTATCTCGACATCAACCATTGCCTTTCTCCTTACATGTTTCGCGACTCCAGTACCAAGAATATGTAGATATACACTTGGTTGGGCTGCTGTGTACCCGCACATGATGGGTTCAGAAATGAGCAACGATGTTCACCAACTGTTTATTTATGATGATGATGATGATTGTTGGGCTGTTTTATAAACTTTGCTCTTCATTTTAGCAGAGACTCTTCTGTCACAGAACACACCTGACACCGTACACCAATTGTTCCAACCTGCTTGGACCAGTTTCTTCACTTTCTTACACACTCACCAATGCTCTGGATTGTTTGCCCCAACTATTCGAAGTCATCAATCCACGTTATCCATTCTGACTGTACCTCTTCTCCGTTCCCCCTTCATCTCTCTCATTCATACACATCTTATCTTGGCTAATCTTCAGTCCTCTCCTTTCCAGTGCATGCCTCCACCTGGTCCCTGCTTTCAATGCAGAGCACAATGTCACGCCTCCTCGAGCAGTCACCTTATTGTGGTGGAGGGGTTTGTGTGTCCCGATGATCCTAGGAGCTAACATGTCTGGGGCTTCATAACCCTGGTTGGGTCAACCATGGCAAAAAGGTGAGGGACCAGACAAAGTATGACTCCAAAACCGCTATCACGAGTACAAAAGTTGGATATTGGTTTCTCTTGCTCGGATGCAGGTCACCGGGTTCCCCCCTATGGAGCCAGGCCCGGAGGTGGGGCTCAAAGGCAAGCGCCTGGTGGCCACGCCTGCATCCATGGGGCTCAGCCAACCACAGCTTGAAAGGGAAAGGGAAACATGGGTCCCCCTTCCCATGGTCTAACCACCTGTGAGAGGAGCCAAAGGGGTCAGGTGCGATGTGACTTGGGCTGTGGCCAAAGGCGGGGACCTTGGCGATCTAATCACCGGCTACAGAAGCTAGCTCTAGAGACATGGAACGTCACGTCACCTCTTTGGCAGGGAAGGAGCCCGAGTTGGTGCATGAGGTCGAGAAGTTCCGACGAAATGTAGTTTGACTCACCTCTACATGCCGCTTGGGCTCTGGCAGCACTACTCTTGAGAAGGGTTGGACTCTGTTCCACTCTGGACTTGCCCATGGTGTGAGACACCGAGCAGGTGTGGGTATACTTATTGCCGCCTGGCTTGGGGCCTGTACGTTGGGGTTTACCCCAGTGGATGAGAGGTGTCTTTATCCAGCTAACGACCTCAATCATTAAAAAATTATACTTTATGATTTCTGGATTTTTCTTTTTAGATTATCTCTCTCACAGTGGACATCCAGCTACGATTAATATTTCAGACCCCTCCATGATTTCTAAGTGGGAGACCTTGCAATATAGCAGGGTGTTCAAATACTTATTTTCTTCACTATTTATACATACACACATGCACAGTAGAAGTCAGGTGTTTACATACACTGTGCATAAACAATGCATTTTTTCCTCTCTCACCATCCATCTTCTACTGCTTCTTCGGGTTGGGTCGTGGGGGAAGTAGCTTCAGCAGGGATACCCAGACTTCCCTTGTCCCAGCCACTTCTTCCAGCTCTTCCAGAGGGATCCCGAGGTGTTTGCAGGCCAGCCGAAAGACATAGGCTCTTCAATGTGGCATCGAACTGCGACCTCAGGTGTCCTGGTGGCAAGTCCACGCGGACACCCTTATGCCTGAACATGGTATTCTTTATGGACAATTCGCGATGAGCACAGAAGTTCAGTCACAGAACACCACTCGGGTTCTGGAAGTGAGAATTATTTTATTTTTATATTTTCTTTGAAGTCAAACGTTTACACACACAAAAAGTAATGTCTTGAAAGAACATGGGGAGGCCCAGATGATGTGTTCATGGCTTTGGAAGCTCCTGATGGGTTAACTGAAAACAGAGTAATTGACGGCACACCTGGGGATGCATTTTAGGCCAAACCTCAAACAATTTGCTTCCTTGTTTGAAATCTTGAAAAATCAAAAGAAATTAGGCCAGAACATTTGGTAAGGAATCGTGGAGTCTGGGTCATCCTTGTGTGCAACTTCCAGATGTTTGAAAGGTGGCATTTTCATCTGTTAAAACAATTATACGCAAGTATACGCATTCTGGCTTCCACTCAGGAAGGAGACAGGCTGTGCCTCAGAGATGAACCCGTTCTTGTCTGAAATGTGTGTATCAACCCCAGAACAAATACTAATGATCTTGCTGGATGAATCTGGTAAGAAAATGTCAGTGAAACAAGTCCTGCACAGACATGGGCTGAAAGGCCACTCACTCAATGAAGCCATATTAGAGAAACATAAAAGAAGACAGAAGACAGTTTTTGGAAGTTCTGATGAAACCAAAGTGGAGCCGTTAGGCCATAATGATCAATGTTATATCTGGAGGATAAAGCTCTTACACCTGAGAACATCATACAAACTCTGAAGCATGAAGGTGGCAGTATTATATTGTAGGGCTGTTTTCCTGCAGCAGGAACTAGAGCTCTTCTTAAAATAGACAGGATCGTGAAGAAAAAAAATCATTACATGGAGATATTCAGGCAACATCTCAAGACATCAGCCAGAAAGCTAAAACTTACGCGCAAACGAATCTCAATTGGACAATGACACTAAGCATACTACTAAAATGTTTAAAAAGTGGCTTGAGGATAAAGTCAATTGTCTGTGAGTAAAGGAAGTCGTAAGTAACTTTCGGCTTGTCCCGTTCAGGGTCCACCACAGCATAACATTTCAGATCAGGGGTGCCCACATTTTTTTACCCCAAGATCTACTTTTCAAGCACCCAGCCTCTCGCGATTGAACAGGGGCACGTTTTTTTTTTCTATTTTTTTAAAGAATGGCCAATGATGAAACAGAATGACCAAATCACAAAGATCTACCCACAACAAAAGTGCAAAACTGCTTTTTGGTGGAATGTCAGTGTCGTATTTTCCATAAACAGTTCACAAATGCCGCTCCATATTTCACTACACTGGCAGATGAGGCAAACGCACTTCGAAAATGACATCATGAAAAAGTTGTACGCCTCCCATTCTGTATGAAAATGATAAAAAAAATACGGCAGATGTCTTTTTTTTTCTCTCCTTGACACGCCATCGTGGTTGACTTGACGCATTGAACACCCCTGTCTCAGATAAACGCTCATATTTCTTTAGCACAATTTTTATGCCGGATGCCCTTCCAGACGCAACCCCTCTTGGGGAGTAGAGGCCCAAGAGAGATACGAACTCATGACCCCTGGTTTACTAAACCAATGCTCTAATCGCTGATCAGAATCCCATTGAAAATTTGTGAGCAGATCTGAAAAGGCATGTGCAAGCAAAGCAACCGACAAGCCTAACTCTGTTACACCAGTTTTGTCAGGAGTTTTGGGCCAGGATTCCAGCAGTGTACTGTCAAAGCCTTGTGAAGGTTACCCAAAATGTTTGACTGAGGTCATGTTAAAAGAACATGCTACTCGATACTAAGGAAATGGATGTAAACATATGACCTTGAAGAAAATAACTTAAGTTCTCAAAGAATTATGTCCCACATTACTGTGCCCTTTAACAACATTAAATAATTTTGTTTATCCTGACTGATATCCATATTCAGCCATCCGTTATCGGAACAATTTATCCTCACACAGGTCGCGTGAGTGCTGGAGCTTATCCCAGCTATCACATCATGTGGCAATTCTCCCAAATGTGAATAACTGTTCTGTGTGTCTCTTTAATAACTGTTTTATATCAACACAATTGTGAGATGCCAAACTCATATTCATTGAACCTCTGAGAGTGACAAAGGTATTTTCAATTCCATTTTGTTTTGAGACATTTTCTTGTGTGTGTGTGTGTGGGTGTGTGTGTGTGTGTGGTGTGTGTGTGTGTGTGTGTGTGTGTGTGTTTACGAAGGTTTGGTTACATTTTTTGTGATGCTTGCTGTTGATACTTATTGGTTGATGTTCGCCAATGAAATTTGTTGGTGAAAAATATGTTCAAGTGTTTTTAGGGTAGATAATGACAAAATATATACATGTATTGACAATGACAGTTGGTAACATTAATTTGACAGAAGAGAGTACAGTGGAACCTCAGAGTTTGAACATCTCGGTGGTTGTACAAATTGGTATTTGAACCCCCAAAAAAAAAACATCTGCAGAAAAAATGCCTCCGTTTTCAAAAAAAATAATTCTCATCTAAACACCTGGGCAAAGATGAATCTATATTGAACAGGTAGCAGAGTCAAGCCGAGCTATGACAAGTGCACATGGGGCAGTGCAAAGATAAGCCGCTACCCACTTCGAGTCAAGCAGTCAGTCAATGTCATGGCGTCCATGGTCATAGTGTGGACACGCACATTCACGCATGGGTCTTGAGATTTTTTTTGCTTTATTTTCCCTGGATTTTCTTTGCCAGGAGCCCAAAAGAAGATAATGGTGCTTTTAGCAGCAAAGGAAGTAGCAGTCAAGTCAGCAGCCCCTCATTTGCCTGGGTTTTCTCCAGGCACTCAGGTTTCCTCCCATATTCTAAAAACATACATTAATTGGAGACTCCAAATTGCCCATTAGTGTAAATGTGAGTGTGACTGTTGTTAGTCTCTATGTGCCCTGCGATGTGCTGGCAATCAGTTCAGGGTGTACACCACCTCCTGCCCAATAGTAGCTGGGATGGCTCCAGCACTCCATTGTGAGGATAAGCGGCTCAGAAAATGAATAGATGGATGAAAATTTTAAGCGTGTGATTTCAGGTACGTTATATTTTGAAACGCCACATCAGATTTGGATGGCACCTGTTTTATTGAATACCTAGGGTGGTCTAGTTGTCCCCAGAACTTGATCGGTATTTCGATATCTGAGATTTTTATAAATTAATTTTTAAAATCGACGTGGATGACAGAATCCCATACCGGATCGGTCGTGGCCCGGGTTAACAACGCCCGCCCCCAGCAATGCTAACCTGCAGGGCGTCAGTGGAAATTCAGCTACTGTGGGTTGAAGACAAAGAAGAGGAAGAAACCGGATCCATCGTCATAAGAAAAAGAGAAATGCACAGAGCCTACAACTGAGTTTAGGCTCTTTGAATGTTGGGACTATGACAGGAAAAGCTCAGGAGTACGTTGACATGATGATTAGGAGAAAGGTTGATATATGTGCATCCGAGAGAGCAGGTGGAAAGGTAGTAAGGCTATAAGTCTAGGAGCAGGGTTTAAATTATTCTACCACGGAGTAGATGGGAAGAGAAATGGAGTAGGGGTTATTTTAAAGGAAGAGCTGGCTAAGAATGTCTTGGAGGTGAAAAGAGTATCAGATCTAGTGATGAGACTAAAATTTGAAATTGAGGGTGTTATGTATAATGTGGTTAGCGGCTATGCCCCACAAGTATGATGTGACCTAGAGTTGAAAGAGAAATTCTGGAAGGAACTAGATGAAGTAGTTCTGAGCATCCCAGACAGTGAGAGAGTTGTGATTGGAGCAGATTGTAATGGACATATTGGTAAAGGAAACAGAGGCGATGAAGAAGTGAGAACGGCATCCAGGAAAGGAACTTTGAGGGACAGATGGTGGTGGACTTTGCAAAAAGGATGGAGATGGCTGTAGTGAACACTTATTTCCAGAAGAGGGAGGAACATATAGTGACCTACAAGAGCGGAGGTAGAAGCACGCAGGTGGATTATATTTTGTGCAGACGATGTAATCTGAAGGAGGTTACTGACTGTAAAGTAGTGGTAGGGGAGAGTGTAGCTCGACAGCATAGGATGGTAGTGTGTAGGATGACTCTGGTGGTGGGTAGGAAGATTAAGAAGACAAAAGGTAGAGCAGAGAACCATGTGGTGGAAGCTGAGAAAGGAAGAATGTTGTGCGGCCTTTCGGAAAGAGGTAAGACAGGCTCTCGATGGACAGCAGAAGCTCCCGGAAGACTGGGCAACGACAGCCAAGGTAATCAGAGACACAAGCAGGAGAGTACTTGGTGTGTCTTTTGGTAGGAAAGGGGAGAAGGAGACTTGGTGGTGGAACCCCAAAATACAAGGAGTCATACAAGGAAAGAGATTAGCGAAGAAGAAGTGGGATACTGAGAGGACTGAGGAGAGACGAAAGGAGTACATCGAGATGCGACGTAGGGCAAAGGTAGAGGTGGAAAAGGCGAAACAAGAGCCAAATGAAGACATGTACACCAGGTTGGACACAAAAGAAGGAGAAAAGGATCTCTACAGGTTGGCCAGACAGAGGGATAGAGATGGGAAGGATGTGCAGCAGGTAAGGGTGATTAAGGATAAAGATGGAAATGTGTTGACTGGTGCCAGTAGTGTGCTAAATAGATGGAAAGAATACTTTGAGAAGTTGATGAATGAAGAAAATGAGAGAAGGAAGAGTTGAAGAAGCAAGTGTGAAGGACCAGGAAGTGGCAATAATTACGAAGGGGGAAATCAGAAATGCACTACAAAGGATGAAAAATGGAAAGGCAGTTGGTCCTGATGACATACCGGTAGAGGTATGGAAGCAATTTGGAGAGATGGCTGTGGAGTTTTTGACCAATTTATTCAACAGAATACTAGCGAAAAGATGCCTGAAGAACGGAGGAAAAGTTTTCTAGTTCCCATTTTTAAGAACAAATGCGACGTTCCGAGCTGTGGGAACTATGGGGGAGTAAAGTTGATGAGCCACACAATGAAGTTATGGGAAAGAGTAGTGGAGGCTAGACTCAGGACAGAAGTAAGTATCTGCGAGCAACAGTATGGTTTCATGCCTAGAAAGAGTACCACAGATGCATTATTTTCCTTGAGGATGCTCGTGGAAAAGTACAGAGAAGGTCAGAAGGAGCTACATTGTGTCTTTGTGGATCTTGAGAAAGCCTATGACAGAGTACCAAGAGAGGAACTGCGGTACTGCATGCGTAAGTCTGGTGTGGCAGAGAAGTATGTTAAAATAGTACAGGACATGTATGATGGCAGCTGAACAATGGTGAGGTGTGCCTTAGGTGTGACAGAGGAATTTAAGGTGGAGGTGGGACTGCATCAGGGATCAGCTCTGAGCCCCTTCCTGTTTGTAGTGGTAATGGATAGGCTGACAGATGAGGTTAGACTGGAATCCCCTTGGACCATGATGTTCGCAGATATTGTAATATGCAGTGAAAGCAGGGAGTATACAGAGGAACAATTAGAAAGATGGAGACATGCACTGGAAAGGAGAGGAATGAAGATTAGCCAAAGTAAAACACAATATATGTGCGTGAATGAGAAAAGTGGAGGGGGAAGAGTGAGGCTACAGGGAGAAGAGATAGCGAGGGTGGACGACTTCAAATATTTCGGGTCAACAATCCAGAGCAATGGTGAGTGTGGTAAGGAAGTGAAGAAACAGGTCCAAGCAGGTTGGAACAGCTGGCGAAAGGTGTCTGGTGTGTTATGTGACAGAAGAGTCTCTGCTAGGATGAAGGGCAAAGTTTACAAAACAGTGGTGAGGCCGGCCATGATGTACGGATTAGAGACGGTGGCCCTGAAGAAACAACAGGAAGCTGAACTGGAGGTGGCAGAAATGAAGATGTTGAGGTTCTCGCTCGGAGTGACCAGGTTGGATAGGATTAGAAATGAGCTCATTAGAGGGACAGCCAAAGCTGGATGTTTTGGAGACAAGATTCGAGAGAGCAGACTTCGATGGTTTGGACATGTTCAGAGGCGAGAGAGTGAGTATATTGGTAGAAGGATGCTGAGGATGGAGCTCCCAGGCAAAAGAGAGAGAGGAAGACCAAAGAGAAGGTTTATGGATGTGGTGAGGGAAGACATGAGGGCAGTTGGGGTTAGAGAGGAAGATGCAGGAGATAGGCTAAGATGGCAAAAGATGACACGCTGTGGCGACCCCTAACGGGACAAGCCGAAAGGAAAAGAATAAGACGTGAATGACAGTGAACTATACAAAGATTAGGTGCCTTTATTTTGAAATGCAACATCAGATTTGGATGGGAGCTCTATAGTTGTAGACCTGAGGTGGTCTAAGAGTACACCCTGAACTGGTTGCCAGGCACTCGCAGGGTACATGGAGACAGACAACACTTGTACTAATAATCACACCTAGGGGCAATTTAGAGTCTCCAATTAATGCATATCTTTGGGATATGGAAGGAATCGAAGTGCCCAGAGAAAATCCCACGCAGGCATGCAAACTCCACACAGGTGGGCCGGGATTTGAACCTCGATCCTCAGAACTGCAAGGCCAACACTCGAAAGCTGCCCCACCATGCCGCCTTTCCAATATTAATGGTATTATTTTTGCATGGCTGTGCCAGAGCAGGTCGAGCACATTTAAATCCCTGCTACGACTGTCCGCATGGTGAACAGCCTGGGAGGTCCTTCAATGGTGGCAAAAATGTGGGCGTCAATGTGAGACTTCATGAAGTAGTTGTATAAATAAAAACACTATAAAAGTCAATTCCATTCACTTTTTTTAATAAGATCCCAACCTTTTTTTTTTTTTTTTTTTTTTTACAACATTTCAAGATTAATTCAAATTAACGTTGCTGGTTGCATTGACGTCCGTCTTACTGGCAGACTTTTTGAAGGTGGCTTGATGCTCGTTGGCGACATATTACTATAATGCCTAGTGTGAACTACGGAATACTCACTTTATAGCATTAAACAAGCTAGGTCTAATTTTTGAATGGTTTTGCAAAAAATAATTATAATTTTTCGCATGAGGTTGTCTTGTTCTTTTGAGCATTTAGACCAACAATATTAATTGGTAATCAAAAAAAAGTGTCATTTTTCCCTTTCGCACAGCCCAAGGAATGATTTGGTACCTAAAATACATTATTTGGACCATTTAAAAAAAAATTGAAAAAGCCTGAATGATCATACTGTTTCTAATCAAGTACTCTTTGAAATTATACACTTCATACGCACCTTGCGACGTGTTTAGTCAAATTTGACTAAGTCTACTCGGACACCGACAAATGTCTAAGAACTCAGAACCACATTCTTCCTTTAAATGTCCCTGGGCCCTTACCGTGTTAACGAATGGGTACTTCCGGAAAGCTCCTCTGCGAGAAAATCGTTCAGTCGAAGAAAAAGGGGATAAACGCCTTTCGCAAAGCAGTCTCAACTACAAACGTCATTTCTGTAATTCTAGACGCTGGTTTCACGTGACTAATATCCTTCACCAAACCACGGATGGCTAGAACTCTAGCCCAGGTTTGACATGAGTATTTGTCGGCCATTTTGGTAAGGTCAACGTTCCACTCAAACGCAATGCATGGACATTGAAAAGAAGTCGTAACCAGATAATTTCTCAACCAACATCAAATTAGGCTTGCTTTTTCCGATGCCAAAGAATGTGCTATCCAAACAAAACAAAAAAAAATAGTCTCTGGAAGTTAGGGTAAATCGTTACATGGGCAAGCAGTGCAGAATGAATGTCACCAATCAAAGTGGGTCAGGAGAATAGAAGATGGAAGCAAGTAGACAAAGAGGTCATTCTAAATATAGTGCCCTTATTCCAGTCCGATGCCAGAGAGATGATAAAACCTTGGTAGATGTTTTCGATCAGGTCTTAGCTTCAGGTTCTAAGGCTTGTTTCATTTTCTACAGTGGATGCCGGCTTCCGTAATCTGGTGTACGGAGTCCTGTAATCCAAAACCAGGTTAGCGTCATTTCATGATCAAACACTAGCAAAGGAAATCACATGAGCCCACTTTATTTTGGTAAATCCTGTTTCAAATTTGCAATCTATATTTCACTTTTAGTAATGCTGCAAAGTTGCAAGCATTTTTATCAATCCACCCATCCATCCATTTTCTATGGCACTTATCCTCACGAGGATCGCGGGGAGTGATGGAGCCTATCCTAGCTGTCAACGGGCAGGAGGCAGGGTACAGCTGAACTGGTTGCCAGCCAATCGCAGAGCACATTGAGAAAAACAGCCACTCACAATCACACCTTGGGGCAATTTAGAGTGTCCAATTAATGTTGTATGTTTTTGGAAACTGGGAGGGAACCGGAGTGCCCGGAGGAAACCCACGCAGGCACGGGAGAAGCCTTTTTGCTCACTATTAAATAATAATTTTACGTTTCAAATCAGGGCGTAGACCAAATCATTGTGGGTATACAAGTCTAAAATCATGTGAGCATATTCATTACAACACACTGAGGAAATCCGCACCTGCTATGTGACTCAAGGCCAAAATAAAATTGACACCTCTGGCCTATGCACTTAGAAATCTAAATGGAACGAAACTAGCCTGCCTAGTATTACTAATAATGACCAATGTTACATCTGGAGGATTAAGGGGTTAGATTGTAGACCTGAGAACACCATGTGGATGCTGAAGCATGGAGGTGGTAGCGTCATGTTGTGGGGCTGTTTCCCTGCAGCAGCAATTGGAGTTCATCATAAAATAGACAGAATCATGAAGAAAAAAATATTACATGGAGATATTAGGGCAACATCTGAAGACATCAGCCAAGAAGCTAAAACTTGGGCACAAATGGGTTTTCTCATTGGACAACGACCCTAAGCATACTGCCAAAATGATTAAAAAGTGGCTTGAGGATAAAAAAAAAAGTCAATGTTGGGAGTGGCCATAACAAAGACCCGATCAGTAACATTGATAATCTGTGGGAAGATCTGAAAAGGCGTGTGCAAGCAAGGAAACCGTCAATTCTTGCACCAGTTCTGCCAGGAGGAATGGGTCAGGATTCCAGTAGAAAAGTTTAAGCCTTGTGGAAATGTTTAATTTGATATTAAATGTTTGACCCAGGTCTTGCAGTTCAAAGGACATGCTACTTTGGTACCCGAAAAATGTATTTCAGTGTGAATTATTTTTTTAAAGATTTGCAGACTGTAGTTGTGTATAGACACCGCTGGGTGGCAGCCCTGATCAGCGATGCCACCAGGGAGGGGAAAAGGGGAAAAGGGGAAACCCACAAAGTTTATAACTGAGACACTGATGATGAGCAACAGGTGTACCTTTGTGTGTTTTATTTTCTTTCAAACCACATTACAATTATATAAAATGAATCTGTATGCGGAGCTCATCTGGGACCTGCTAAAGATTCTCGGGGGATCATCTGGGATCCTTCAGCACCATCACCTTTTTTTGGGAGCCGAATGAAGTCACTGACAACGCTGACCAGCAACTCGGAGAGCATCCAGAATCTAACCAGTAACTCTGTCCAGCAATGGGGAACTGCGACCAGGAACGAGCAGAGGTCAAGGACCCGAAGCAGATCGCATCAGCACCAAGCCACATTGCCAGCCATCTGAGAGCCGAGTCATCATGTCAGAGGGTGGGAGGAAGAGCCTGATGTGGAACATCAGGAAGAGCCTGCTTGTCTTGTCAGCTGAAGATGTTCGTCAGGTTGCTGGGATGGTGGACCAAGCATGGGGTGTGGAGCCATCACAGCTTCTGGAGAGTGACCAGGAGGAGTGCTACGACCACATCAACGCGTTCATGCACAGTAAGCAGTTGCTTGACCAGGAGGATGAAGGAATGTTAAGTTTCTTTTAAGTTAAAATTAAGTGGAAAAGGTGATTCTGGGGTACAGGTGATCGAAAGTATGGAAAAGAGCGTTGATAAAATTAACCATTCAAATGTCATGCAAACATCTACTGAAATTAATACAGACACCCAGATTCAGAGTCGACACACACCTATTCCAGTTAGCATTGAAGAATTTTACTTTTATTGTATGTTCATTATTTGCTTAATATGACCTTATACATTTAATCAACAGATAAAGTGTTGCTAATCAGAGAAGGATGTATCGTGGAGCGCGGTGGCTGTCCGTGACCTTTGTACGCAGAAAACCGGCTGGTGGCATCCCCTTGCCTAGGCGTTGCCGTGGAGACGATCGACACCAGATAAGGAGCGGAAAGTTACTATCCCGCCTCGTCTCGTATAAATGAATGAGACGTTCTCCGCTAGCATTCTCCGCTAGCATAACACCGCTACGTGTGAATGATTGACACACTTATTCTTTGTTGAGCGATATTTAGCGATGATCGGACTGCACAAATGTGTCGGTTTCTTGCTGGCTCGCGGCCGAAGCTTAATCAGACTGTGTTTGCACGAAGATATGCCCTAAAGTAGATTTTTAATACACGTCTCGTATAAATGAATGAGACGTTCTTCTCTAGCATAACATTGCTACGTGTGAATGATTGAATGAAATCAGAAGCATGGCGTCTCTCTCAGTTCAGAATGTATTGTATTTAGAATCTATAATATATCGTTGATTTGAATGAAATCAGAAGCATGGCGTCTGCACGTCTAACAATGTATTGTATTGTATTTGCCATTTTTTACGAATTGTTTGTCTTACGTCAGCGCACGTGGCGTGACGTCACTTCAGGAGGTGTGGTTAAGTGCCGTGTACGGAGGGGTCAATTAAAAAGACCAATGGGCCGGATATGGCCCATGAGCTACAGTTTGCCCCCCTCTGCTCTGTAGGATAATAGGGTTAAAACAGCGAATCCTATTCACATCAAAACTGGCTGATACTGACATTAAATACCCTGGAGTTACAGTGCAAGATGTTTTCCTCCATACAGTGTATCAAGTTTGGTCACAAGCACACTGACAAATGCAGAGAACTCAGACCGTTGCTGTCAAATAGTGGGGTCGTTTGGCATGTTATGAAAATCACCAGTGAGGAAAATGCAAGGATGAGAAGACTTGGCCATACACGTTGGTAACCAATGCACACAGTGTACAGTGTACACCAAAGTAGTAGAACTCTCGAGATTAGTTGAAGTGAACAAATTCAAAATTAGAGTCAGTCCAGTCAAAATAGAACACTTCCCAAATGTGGAAAGCCCTATGGTTGTCTAAGCTGACTGGAACAATATAGATAAGACTGTAGACATTGTTTTTCTTGTGGAGAAGAGGGTCACTGTGTTACCGGCTGTCTAAAGCAACCAAGGCGTCAGGGAAACTCCGATTGGCCACTGGAGAGGGACATCTCGTGGTCAAGCAAGTCAAAAGGTCCCAAACTGTAGGTGAGAAGGACAACAAAACACACATCAACTCATCCCCAACTCCAGTAAACAGCACACAAAACAAGTGTATCAGTTGCAGATACCCACTTCCCAGTCACCATGTGCAGGTAAAGATTAAGATGTTGCTAGCCTGATAGGGAAGAAGACTCTGGTTCAAAGCTATTTAAATGACTTAACAGTGATCTCATTGCTTGACTCTGGGTCACAGGATAATGTCAGTCATTCCTGGAAAGATGGAAAGATGTAAACCTGACCTCCCTTATCCACCCAGTGTCTGAGATTTTTGAAGAAGAGCACCTGAAGGTGATCGCAGCAAACAGTGGGCTCATCCCATATAGCGGGTTGATAGCAATTACAGTCAAAGGAGCACTTTGTTCAAAATTCATATGTACAATAAACCCTCCAATGAGAAGTAATATTATTAAATATATTTTGTACATTAATTGAAAAAAAAGAAAATAAAGAACATTTTTTAAATCCAAGCAAAATCTGGATAGAGTGAAGAAAATCAGTATTTGAACACCCTGCTATATTGCAAGTTCTTCCACTTAGAAATCATGGAGGTTTCTGAAATGTTCATCGCAGGTGCATGTCAACTGTAAAAGGAATAATCTAAAAAGAAAAAAACAGAAATCAGTGCATTGAGACCCTATGACCCTTGCATGGTGCTTCACTCCGATTGAGATTGACCGTCATGTTTAGCTTCTTACATTTTCTAATGATTGCTCCATCCAATTATGTTTTTTTACCAAGCTGCTTGGCAATTTCTCCGTAGCCCTTTACAGCTGTGTTGAGTTGTACATTTTTGTCTCTGGTGTCTTTGGACAGCTCTTTGGTCTTGGGCATGTTAGAAGTATGAGTCTTCCTGTTTGATTGGGGTGGCAGGTGTCTTTATGCAGGAACGACCTCACACAGGTGGATCTGATTCAGGATAATACAGGGAGTGGAGGTGGACCTTTAAAGGCAGGCTAACATATATTTGAGGGTCAGAATTCTAATTTATAGACAGGTGTTCAAATACTTATTTGCAGTTGTATCACACATCATTAAAAAAATCAGACATTGTGATTTCTGGATTTTTCTTTTTAGATTATCTCACAGTGAGTCATGCTCCGGGTTTCCTGTACAGGCTGGGCCTGGCCAGCCAATTAGTCAGCGCACACCTGCACCTTGTCCCGGTTGATGCCTCCCAGTATATATAGGACTTGGGGGACGATTTGTCCTCCGCTAGATCGTTCTTCTTGATGCCTCGTTCCCGCACTCCTGTTTTCCTGACTTCTGCTCTCCGTGCACCGACCCACGCCTGTCCACTGACCACCCTCGTAAGCCCATCCGTACTAGTACTTCGGATTGTTTGGACTGTCTACCTGATCTCAGACCTCGGACCGAATAAAGGTTTCCTCTGTACTGTCTGCTGTCTCTGGAGTCGTGCATTTGGGTCCACCCTTGAGCCCCGTTTCGTGACAGAACGATCTAGCCAGAACATGGACCCAGCCAACTCCGAAGCCATCCGCCGTGCGCTGCAAGTGCAGGGCAAACGCCTGGGCGAGCAAGAGGCTGCTCTCGAGGGTATGAATCAACGGATCCAAGAGCTCTGCGCCCAGCTGGAACCGTGGCTAGCTTCTCGAGCTAGCGCGGCTGCTCCTGTGCCTCTCCGTGCTGGCATCCCTCCGCTCTCTCGACCAGAGCGGTTCTCAGGCGACTCCGGTAACGTCAAGCCCTTCCTGGCGCAGTGCGATCTCCACTTTGAGCTGCAAGCGTCCGCTTTTCCCACGGACCGCTCCCGGATCGCCTTCGTCATTTCCCACATGACGGGGAGGGCGGAGGCATGGGCCACCGCCGAGAGGAGTCGTAACTCGGAGATCTGCCACTCATGGGCGAGCTTCGTCTGCGCGCTCACCCAGGTTTTCCAGTACGCGGCTCCGGAACGCCAGGCGGCGTCCTCGCTCATGACGATTCGTCAAGGACGTCGCTGCGTGTCCAACTACGCCATTGAGTTCCGAATCTGCGCCGCCGAGAGTCGATGGAACGAGGACGCCCTGCACGACGCCTTTTTCCAGGGGCTTTCCCCCCGAATCCGGGGACTCCTCATTGCAGTAGATCTTCCTCCCTCGTTGGACGCACTCATCGCGTTGGCCCTCAAGGTTGACCAGCGACTAGTAATGGAGGATCAACTAGCCTTGATGACTGAGGGCGGGGTCAGGGAGGTCCCTTCTTCACCTCACCTTGGGAACGGACTCCCGTTCATGCACTGTGACGGCTTTCATAGATTCTGGGTCGGACGCAAACCTGATAAATCCCCGCGTGGTCGAAGAGCTGGGGGCAGCAACCTTCCCCACGCAACGGTTTCGCCACGCCTATGCCGCCAACGGCAAGTTCCTTTGTCGGGTTACACATCGCACTCAGACGCTACGTATGAGCTTTCCGGACGCTCACTCGGAGCGTATTAGCTTCCATGTCTTCAACGCACGTAGTAGCGACATCATCTTGAGCAGCCCGTGGCTCAAAGAACATAACCCGCACATAGATTGGACCACGGGTCAGATCAAGACTTGGGGAGAGGACTGTCTCAGTCGCTGTTTCGCTGTCCAGGAAGACAGGGGTATTCAAGTCGCGCCGCTTCGGCTAACAGAACCTAGTACCGCCCCGGACCTGACTGCGGTGCCCTCCTGCTACCATGACCTACGGGAGGTCTTCTCTGAATCTAAGGCAAAGTCTCTGCCGCCACATCGGTCATACGACTGCGCGATTGTACTCCTGCCAGGCACCTCTCCTCCCAGAGGGAAACTGTTCTCGTGAACAGGACCAGGGCATCAAGCCATGAGGGACTACATCGAGGACTCGCTGGCAGGCGGACTTATTCGCCCCTCATCCTCACCAGCCGGTGCGGGGGGGTTTTTTGTCAAGAAGAAGGACTCCACGCTGCGACCCTGTGTCGACTACCGAGGACTGAACGACATCACAGTCAAGAACAGGTACCCTTTGCCGCTGATCGCTACAGCATTCGAACTCCTTCAGTGAGCCCGGATCTTCACCAAGCTCGACTTGCGCAGCGCTTATCATTTGGTGCGGATTCGGGAAGGGGATGAGTGGAAGACGGCGTTCAACACCCCCACAGGGCACTATGAGTATCTTGTGATGCCTTTTGGACTGACAAACGCCCCGCCCGTCTTTCAAAACTTCATTAACGACGTGCTTCGGGAGTTTCTGAATAGATCTGTCTTTGTATACCTGGATGACATTCTCATCTTCTCAGCAGACCTAACCTCTCACATTCAACAAGTCAGAGAGGTGCTCCGGCGTCTGCAGCAGCACCAATTGTACGTGAATTTGGATAAGTGTGAGTTCCATCGGGCATCCGTGTCCTTCCTGGGGCTTCGTCCTGGCTGAGGGAGAGATACGGATGGACCCCGGGAAGGTCGACGCGGTGCTGCGGTGGCCTACCCCCACCAACAGGAGGGACGTACAGAGGTTTTTGGGATTTGCCAATTTCTATAGGAAATTCATAAGGAACTTCAGTTCCATGGCCGCTCCTCTGCATTCGCTCACCTCGCCACACACCACCTTCGAGTGGTCCGGGACCTGCCAGGAGGCCTTCAGCAGGCTAAAGGCAAATTTCACTACTGTGCCCGTTCTCATTGTTCCGGATCCAGATAACCAGTTTGTGGTGGAGGTGGATGCGTCGAATTCAGGAATCGGAGCAGTCTTGTCGCAGAGGAGTCCCAGGGATGGAAGGATCCACCCGTGCGCGTTCCTGTCTAGGAAGTTGACCCCAGCAGAGAGGAACTACGACGTGGGAGATCGGAAACTGCTGGCGGTCAAGAGCGCGTTGGAGGAGTGGCGGCACTGGCTGGAGGGCTCGCAAGTACCGTTCGTTGTCTTCACGGACCATAAGAACCTTGAATACCTGAAGTCCGCGAAGAGGTTGAACGCCCATCAGGCCAGGTGGGCCCTATTTTTCACCCGCTTCCGCTTTAAGGTGTCCTTCCGCCCAGGCTCCAAGAACGGCAAGCCGGATGCACTCTCGCGGATCCACGAGGGAGGGCGCACGGATTCAGACGCCGCTACTATCCTGCCTGCGGTGTGCTTCGTGTCCGGCTTCACCTGGGTGATCGAGTCGCGGGTGAAGGAGGCCCTGGGAGAGACGCCGCCACCCGCGGATTGTCCGTCGGGCCGCCTTTTCGTCATCCCATCTCTGCGGGGAGACGTCATCAACTGGGCCCATACCAACAAGACGGTCTGCCACCCGGGTATGGCGAAGACGCGTTCAGTGGTCGAACAAAGGTTCTGGTGGGCTAACCTCAGCAAGGACGTAAGGGAGTTCGTCAACGCCTGCCCGGTGTGTGCTGCCAATAAGACTTCCCGCCTACGGCCTGTTGGTGAGTTGCGACCCCTGTCCATCCCCTTTCGTCCGTGGTCACACATCGCGCTGGACTTCGTCACCGGCCTGCCGCCTTCACAAGGGAACACAGTGGTGCTGTCCGTAGTGGACCGTTTCTCCAAGATGGTCCACTTCGTGCCGCTCCCGAAGATCCCATCGGCCAAGCAGACAGCCCAGTTGGTAATAGACGAGGTCGTCCGTTACCACGGGCTACCCCAGGACATCGTTTCGGACAGGGGTCCGCAATTCAGCGCCCGTTTCTGGAAGGATTTCTGCAACTTCATCGGCGCTTCGGCTAGTCGGACATCGGGTCATCACCCAGAGTCTAATGCCCAGACTGAGAGGATTAATCAGGATTTAGAGACCGGTCTTCGATGTCTGGCATCCAGGGACCAGAGCACGTGGAGCCAGCACATCAAGTGGGTGGAGTATGCCCACAATTCTCTACCCTCCGCCTCAACAGGTATGGCTCCACTCCATGTCGTGCATGGCTACCCTCCGTCCCTGTTTCCTCCACTGGTCACAGACTCCGCGGTTCCGTCAGCCCTGGCCGTGGTGCAACGCTGCAAACGGACCTGGGAAGCAGCTCGGAGGACACTGCTGCGCATGAGCAGCGCCTACAAGGCCGCAGCGGACCGAAAGAGAAGGGCCGCACCAGAGCTCAGAGTGGGACAGCGAGTGTGGCTCTCCACCAAAGATTTCCCGCTGTGGACGGAATCCCGCAAACTTGCTCCCAGGTTCGTTGGCCCGTTCCCGATTTCCAAGATCATTAACCCGGTCGCAGTCTCGCTCAAACTGCCCAGGTCGTTGAAGGTGCACCCTACATTCCACGTCAGCAGACTTCGCCCGAATCGCACTTCGTCGCTGGCTCCTCTGGTCAAGACCCCCCCGCCCCCCCGCATGGTCGACGGGGGGCCGGTGTATACTGTGCGCCGGTTGCTGTCTTCCCGCCGCAGAGGAAGGGGGGTCCAGTACCTGGTGGACTGGGAGGGATATGGCCCGGAGGAGCGCTCCTGGATCCCCTCCCGCTTCGTCGTGGACCGCTCCCTCATCAGGGACTTTCACGCGGCTCACCCTGAGGCTCCTGGGCCGTCCAGAGCCGGCCGTTGAGGGGGGGGGTACTCTCATGCTCCGGGCTTCCTGTACAGGCTGGGCCTGGCCAGCTAATTAGTCAGCGCACACCTGCACCTTGTCCCGGTTGATGCCTCCCAGTATATATAGGACTTGGGGGACGATTTGTCCTCCGCTAGATCGTTGTTCTTGATGCCTCGTTCCCGCACTCCTGTTTTCCTGACTTCTGCTCTCCGTGCACCGACCCACGCCTGTCCACTGACCACCCTCGTAAGCCCATCCGTACTAGTACTTCGGATTGTTTGGACTGTCTGCCTGATCTCAGACCTCAGACCGAATTAAGGTTTCCTCTGTACTGTCTGCTGTCTCTGGAGTCGTGCATTTGGGTCCACCCTTGAGCCCCGTTTCGTGACACAGTGGACCTGCACCTACGATGAAAATTTCCGACCCCTTCATGATTTCTACGTGGGAGAACTTGCATTATAGCAGGGTGTTCAATTGCTCATTTTCTTCACTTTATGTGCCAGCTTTCACAGCCAAACCCGGAAGAAACTTTCTTGACCCCGCCCCTGACATCGTCGGTGCTTAGCGTTGCAGACCATTCGTTCTCGCGAAGCCAAGATGTCGTCGTGTTGTGCAACAAAACTGAGAAAACGCACCCAAATTTCTCCTTCCTTAACCTCCCGTGAGGTCAACTTAACAGGATAAAGCTGTGGCTGTCACAGTTGAGGCTCATTCATCAGCGGGGAAATTTGCACACATATAATAGTTACTGGTTATTAGCCGCTAAGTTATAGCCTCTCATGCTGGTACTGTATAAGCAACACAACCCTTCCCGGTTAGTATTTATGGCGATGCGTGCGTGCAATCATGACACGTTACTATGTGAAGCTAGACAAATGTAACTGAAAGACACAGTAAATATACATTACACTGTGCACTGTGTGTCATTGTACAAAGTACTGGTAGCGATCTCATTTATGCTAAACACAACAATAGCTGTATCACCGATCACTTGTTTACATTGGGCTTTCAAATTTATATAATATAATTGTGACCTCAACCTAATGTGTTTGAACATACAATACTTACAAAGACGAAGGTTTTTCATGGTTCAAATGTTTAGAACACAATCGGCATAGTTATGAGTTGTTCTCAGACTTTATGTTCATCTGAGATACGCTTAAGATCCTCTACATTCATACTGAGCACTCACTCCACATAGAAACTGAATAATCCTCACAGGTAAAAGAGGTGTCACTCTGACGCTTTTTCTTTTGAAACATTTTAAGACATCGCATCATGAAATAAACTGTCACGGACGAGACTCGGGGGTGGACCCAAATGCACGACTCAGGTGAGAGGTAAGCAGTGCGGAATAAGTCTTTATTCGTTCCAATGTCGGTTACCAGGGAGTCAGTCCAAACAAGCAGCAAGATCAGTAACGGCAGGCTTACGGGGTAGGTCGGGAGACAGGCGTTTGTCGGTACACGGGAGGTAGACGTCAGGAGTACGGTAGTGCGGGAACGAGGCATGAGAGGCAACGATCTAGCAGAGTCTCTGTCGTCCCCCGGGTCCTATATGTACTGGGTCTAATCGGACGTCATGAGGCGCAGGTGTGACCCTTCCGATTCGACGGCCACGCCCAGCCCTGGCTGGAATCCAGGATCATGACAGTACCCCCCCCCACCTCAACGGCCGGCTCTGGACGGCCCAGGCGCATCAGGGTGAGCCGCGTGAAAGTCTCTGATGAGGGAGCGGTCCACGACGAAGCGGGAGGGGATCCAAGAGCGCTCCTCCGGGCCATATCCCTCCCAGTCCACCAGGTACTGGACCCCCCTCCCTCTGCGGCGGGAAGACAGCAACCGGCGCACGGTGTACACCAACCCACCGTCGACCATGCGGGGGGCGGGGGGGACTTGAGCGGAGGAGCCAGCGACGACGTGCGATTCGGGCGAAGTCTGCTGACGTGGAACGTAGGGTGCACCCTCATCGACCTGGGCAGTTTCAACGAGACGGCGACCGGGTTAATAACCTTGGAAACAGGGAACGGGCCAACGAACCTGGGAGCAAGTTTGCGGGATTCCGTCCGCAGCGGGAGATCTTTGGTGGAGAGCCACACTCGCTGTCCCACTCTGAGCTCTGGTGCGGCCCTCCTCTTGCGGTCTGCTGCGGCCTTGTAGGCGCTGCTCATGCGCAGCAGTGTCCTCCGAGCTGCTTCCCAGGTCCGTTTGCAGCGTCACACCACGGCCAGGGCAGACGGAACTGTGGATTCTGTGACCAGTGGAGGAAACAGGGACGGAGGATACCCATGCACGACATGGAGTGGAGCCATACCTGTTGAAGCGGAGGGTAGAGAATTGTGGGCATACTCCACCCACTTGATGTGCTGGCTCCACGTGCTCTGGTCCCTGGATACCAGACATCGAAGACCGGTCTCTAATTCCTGGTTAATCCTCTCAGTCTGGCCATTAGACTCTGGGTGATGACCCGATGTCCGACTTGCTGAAGCGCCGATGAGGTTGCAAAACTCCTTCCAGAAATGGGCGCTGAATTGCGGACCCCTGTCCGAAATGATGTCCTGGGGTAGACCGTGGTAACGGACGACCTCGTCTAATACCAACTGGGCTGTCTGCTTGGCCGACGGGATCTTCGGGAGCGGCACGAAGTGGACCATCTTGGAGAAACGGTCCACTATGGACAGCACCACTGTGTTCCCTTGTGAAGGCGGCAGGCCGGTAACGAAGTCCATCGCGAAGTGTGACCACGGACGAAAGGGGATGGACAGGGGTTGCAACTCACCAACGGGCCGTAGGCGGGAAGTTTTATTGGCAGCACACACCGGGCAGGCGTTGACGAACTCCCTTACATCCTTGCTGAGGTTAGGCCACCAGAACCTTTGTTCGACCACTGACCGTTTCTTCGCCATACCCGGGTGGCAGACCGTCTTGTTGGTATGGGCCCAGTTTATGACGTCTCCCCGCAGAGATGGGATGACGAAAAGACGGCCCGACGGACAATCTGCGGGTGGCGGTGTCTCTTCCAGGGCCTCCTTCACCCGCGACTCGATCGACCAGGTGAACCCGGACACGAAGCACCCCGCTGGCAGGATAGTAGCGGCGTCTGAATCAGTGCACCCTCCCTCGTGGATCCGCGAGAGTGCATCCGGCTTGCCGTTTTTGGAGCCTGGGCGGTAAAACACCTTAAAGTGGAAGCGGGTGAAAAATAGGGCCCACCTGGCCTGACGGGCGTTCAACCTCTTCGCGGACTTCAGGTATTCAAGGTTCTTATGGTCCGTGAAGACAACGAACGGTACTTGCGAGCCCTCCAGCCAGTGCCGCCACTCCTCCAACGCGCTCTTGACCGCCAGCAGTTCCTTATCTCCCACGTCGTAGTTCCTCTCTGCCGGGGTCAACTTTCTAGACAGGAACGTGCATGGGTGAACCCTTCCATCCCTGGGACTTCTCTGCGACAAGACTGCTTCGATTCCTGAATTCGAGGCATCCACCTCCACCACAGACTGGGTATCGGGATCCGGAATAATGAGAACGGGCGCAGTAGTGAAACTTGCCTTGAGCCTGCCGAAGGCCTCCTGGCAGGTCCCGGACCAGTCGAAGGTGGTATTTGGCGAAGTGAGCGAATGCAGAGGAGCGGCCACGGAACTGAAGTTCCTTATGAATTTCCTATAGAAATTGGCAAATCCCAAGAACCTCTGCACGTCCCTACTGTTGGTGGGGGTAGGCCACCGCAGCACCGCGTCGACCTTCCCGGGATCCATCCGTATCTCTCCCTCAGCCAGGACGAAGCCCAGGAAGGACACGGATGCCTGATGGAACTCACACTTATCCATATTCATGTATAATTGGTGCTGCTGCAGACGCCGGAGCACCTCTCGGACTTGTTGAATGTGAGAGGCTAGGTCTGCTGAAAAGATGAGAATGTCATCCAGGTAAACAAAGACAGATCTGTTCAGGAACTCCCGGAGCACGTCGTTAATGAAGTTCTGAAAGACGGCCGGAGCGTTTGTCAGTCCAAAGGGCATCACAAGATACTCATAGTGCCCTGTGGGGGTGTTGAACGCCGTCTTCCACTCATCCCCTTCCCGAATCCACACCAGATTGTAAGCGCTGCGCAAGTCGA
The DNA here is from genome assembly GCF_019802595.1 of Syngnathoides biaculeatus. Classification (NCBI taxonomy): domain Eukaryota; kingdom Metazoa; phylum Chordata; class Actinopteri; order Syngnathiformes; family Syngnathidae; genus Syngnathoides; species Syngnathoides biaculeatus. The sequence continues at coordinate 34,612,751 of NC_084644.1, forward strand.
GCTTGGTGAAGATCCGGGCTCCCTGGAGGAGTTCGAATGCTGTAGAGATAAGCGGCAAAAGGTACCTGTTCTTGACTGTGATGTCGTTCAATCCTCGGTAGTCGATGCAGGGTCGCAGCGTGGAGTCCTTCTTCTTAACAAAAAAAAAACCCTGCACCGGCTGGTGAAGATGAGGGGCGAATGAGTCCGGCTCCCAGCGAGTCCTCGATGTAGTCCCTCATGGCTTGATGCTCTGGTCCTGTTAAAGAGAACAGTTTCCCTCTGGTAGGGAAGGTGCCTGGCAGGAGTTCAATCGCGCAGTCGTATGACCGATGTGGCGGTAGAGACTTTGCCTTAGATTCAGAGAAGACCTCCCGTAGGTCACGATAGCAGGAGGGCACTGCGGTCAGGTCCAGGGCGGTACCAGGTTCTGTTAGCCGAACCGGCGCGACTTGAATACCCCTGTCTCTCCGGACAGCGAAACAACGACTGAGACAGTCCTCTCAACAAGTCTTGATCTGACCCGTGGTCCAATCTATGTGCGGATTATGTTCTTTGAGCCACGGACTGCCCAAGATGATGTCGCTACTACGTGCGTCGAAGACATGAAAGCTAATTCGCTCCGAGTGAGCGTCCGGAAAGCTCATACGTAGCGTCTGAGTACGATGTGTAACCCGACAAAGGAACTTGCTGTTGGCGGCATAGGCGTGACGAAACCGTTGCGTGGGGAAGGTTGCCGCCCCCAGCTCCTCGACCACGCGGGGATTTATCAGGTTTGCTTCCGACCCAGAATCTATGAAATCCGTCACAGAGCATGAACGGGAGTCCGTTCCCAAGGTGAGGTGAAGAAGGGACCTCCCTGACCCCGTCGCGGTGTACCGCACTCTCACCGGAGTAGCGATCCTGATGTCAGAATTCCCTGGTCGAGTAGGGCAACGGGCGATCAAGTGTCCCAAACGCCCGCAGTAAAAACAGCGTCCCTCTCGTCGCCGACGTAAGCGCTCCTCCGCTGAGCTGCCAAGCCCCTCCACTTGCATGGCTTCCGGTGAAGCTGACAACACGGGTGGCCAGGAAGCGGAAACAACCGGACTGCGACTCTCCCTCTCCTCCTCCCTCAGGCCCTCCATCTGTCTCTGCACGGTGAGGCGCTGGTCCACCTTGAGGGCCAATGCGATGAGGGAGTTAAGCAAAGGCGGAAGATCCATGGCCACGAGGTGACCACGGATCTGTGGGGACAGTCCCTCGTAAAACGCGTCATGGAGGGCTTCCTCTTTCCAGCGGCTCTCGGCAGCCCGAATCCGGAACTCAATGGCGTAGCCGGACACGCGGCGACGCCCCTCGCGAATTGTCATGAGTCACGACGCCGCCTGGCGTTCCGGAGCCGCATACTGGAACACCTGGGTGAGCGCGCAGACGAAGCTCGCCCATGAGCGGCAGGTCTCCGAGTTACGGCTCCACTCGGCGGTGGCCCATGCCTCCGCCCTCCCTGTCATGTGGGAAATGACGAAGGCGATCCGGGAGCGGTCCGTGGGAAAAGCGAAAGCTTGCAGCTCAAAGTGGAGATCGCACTGCGCCAGGAAGGGCTTGACGTTACCGGAGTCGCCTGAGAACCGGTCTGGTCGAGAGAGCGGAGTGATGGTGGCACGGGGAGGCACAGGAGCGGCCGCGCTAGCTTGGGAGGCTAGCCACGGTTGCAGCTGGGTGCAGAGCTCCTGGATCTGGTGAGTCATACCCTGGAGAGCAGCCTCTTGCTCACCCAGGCGTTTGCCCTGCACTTGCAGCGCACGGCGAATGGCTTCAGAGTCGGCTGGGTCCATGTTCTTGGCTAGATCGTTCTGTCATGGACGAGACTCAGGGATGGACCCAAATGCACGACTCAGGTGAGAGGTAAGTAGTGTGGAATAAGCCTTTATTCGTTCCAATGTCGGTTACCAGGGAGTCAGTCCAAACAAGCAGCAAGATCAGTAACGGCAGGCTTACGGGGTAGGTCGGGAGACAGGCGTTGGTCGGTACACGGGAGGTAGATGTCAGGAGTACGGTAGTGCGGGAACGAGGCATGAGAGGCAACGATCTAGCAGAGTCTCTGTCGTCCCCCGGGTCCTATATGTACTGGGTCTAATCGGAGGTCATGAGGCGCAGGTGTGACCCTTCCGATTAGACGGCCACGCCCAGCCCTGGCTGGAATCCAGGATCATGACATAAACATGTTTTTCTGATGAAATATTCAAATCTTTTAACTAAAGACACTTGATATAATCACATTATATCACTTCAGATACCAACATATTCATGAAACATCGCAAGGAATATTAAGTCAGTCTCTGAAAGTAAAGCTACAATCTCTGAAATAAGTCTCAAGAACACCATCGCAGTCCCTTTAACAATCCGCACTTCCACTTTGAGGACTTTCTTGTCACTCCTGAGTAGAGTTTTTACTATCAGTCCCATCGGCCATTCATTCCTGTGTGCCTGAGCATCCTTTAACAGGACAACATCTCCTTCTTTGACTTTGGTCCGATTTTCAGTCCATTTTGTGCGTTTCTGCAGAATAGACAAATATTCACCTTTCCACCTCTTCCAAAACGTGTCCGCTACCTGTTGTACATGTTTCCATTGTTTTACATACAACTGTCCAGAGGAGAAGTTTCCAGATGGAGCAGAAACTGTGCTTGACTTTTGTGTGAGCAACATTGCCGGGGTGAGTATTGCTGGACAGTCTGGGTCGGTAGATATTGGGACAAGAGGCCTTGCATTCATAATTGCCATGACTTCAGCCATAACCGTGCATAAAATCTTATGAGTCAAACATGTTTGAACAGTTTTTAGCAACATTGCATCGAGGATACATCTAGCCACCCCTATCAGACGTTCCCACACCCTCCCATATGGGACACATGGAGGGTTGAAGATCCATGCTCACCCCTTCTCTTGGAGATACTTTCCAACTGGTGTGATTTGACTGTGTCCAAACCCAGTTCCTTACAAGCTCCCACAAAATTAGTCCCTCTGTCTGAACGCAAGAGCTTAGCTGGGCCACGAATAGAGAAAAATCTCCTCAATGCATTTATAAAGCTGTATGTCAACATAGTTTCAATGAGTTCAATATGTACAGCTCGGGTTGTCATACACAAGAAAGCTCACCGCTTCTTTAGGGGACTGCAACCTCTTGTGCGGCATGCAACTATAGTCCACATGGCCCGAACACATCCAAACGTACTGAAGTGAAGGGAGGCTCAGGTGTAACTCGATCTGAGGGCTCCATTTAACCTTCATCTTGCGGCAGGTGACACAGTTATCTCGTAAAGATGACACAAGCCGTTTACCTCCGACATTCCAAACTCCAGCACCACGGACAGCTCCTTTTGTCATGTGTCGTCCTTGATGAGCTGACTGCTCATGGAAGTGTCTCACCAGGAGTGTGGCAATGTGACTAGAGGAAGGGATAATCAGGGGATGGTTTTCATTTTCTGTCAGATCAGCTGAGGAGAGACATCCCCCAACTCGCAGCCGTCCGTATTTGTCAAGAGCTGGATTAAGCTTTTTTAATGTGTCATTTCCCTCCTTTATCTTTCTCAAGATCTCTCTGTAAGCATCATATTGGACCGATTGGATGATGACATCATTGGCTTGAGTGAGCTTTTCCGTGTTTATAGGTTCTGTGAGACTTTCCATCCATTTTGTCCTCCTGACTTTTGTTTGAAAGAAGCAACAACATGAATTAGTTTGGCTATAGCTTTGCATGTTGTCATCCAACTTGAGTATTTTCTAAAGCGCTTCACACCTAGATGTGACTCTGATACTGCAGTTGTGAGCGTTTTTATTTCTGGACGTATTTCTTTGGCATTTTTGGTTTCAACGAGTGTGAATGGCTCGTCTTTGTGGGAATTAATGAGTTTTTCTGAATACAGAAATGTGGGGTCAGTGAACCAGTTACTGTTTTTAAGTTAAGCAGCTGGAATAAACCTGGTTGCCTGGTCTGCTGGGTTTAACCCCGTTGGCACATAACACAATTGGGCTGGTTGTGTGGATAAACTAATGCGTGTGACACAGTTGGCTACATACATGTAGAACCTTTTTGAAGAGTTGTCTATGTACCCCAACACAATATGACTGTCAGTGAAAAATGTAATATTGTCCATTTTGATGTCCAACTCTTCTCTGACCAACTCATAGATCTCCACTGCAAGTACGGCAGCACAAAGTTCTATCCGTGAGACAGTGTGCACCGGACCGGGTGCAAGATTGGACTTCCCCATCACAAAACCCACAGGGTACTGACCTTGACTGTCTAAAGAACGCAGGAACACAACTGCCTTATAAGCTACAGTAGATGCGTCAGAGAAAATACAAAGCTCATTTCTTTCCATGGCACTTATCAGTCCAACACTCTAGCACCTTTTTATTTGTAGATACTGAAGAGCTTTTAACGAGTCTTTCCATGAGACCCACATGTCCTCATTTTCTGGAGGTAGATGTGCAACCCAGTCTCTCTCTTCAGATGACAGTTCTTAGAGTAGTGCCTTGCCTTGCATGACAAGGGGAGCAACAAAACCATGTGAATGAAGTAAATAAAACTGTCTGTCATGATCCTGCTGCTCCAGCCCGGGCTGTGCGGGTGCCTGCGCGCTCGTGTTAATTGGAAGGCACACACCTGCGCCTTATGCGGGCTGATTATCCCGTGTATATATAGGACCCCAATGACGACTGGTGCCCAGCCAGATCGTTGAGCTTCATGTGTCATGATCCTGCCGCTTCAGCACGAGCTGTGCGGGTGCCCGCGCGGCTGCGCTAATTGGGAGGCACACACCTGCGCCTCATGCGGGCTGATCATCCCCTGTATATATAGGACCCGGTGACGACTAGTCCTCCACCAGTTCGTTGAGCTTTATGTCCCGTTCCAGCACTCTCGTATTCCTGATTGAACCTGTGTGTACCGACCTTCGTCCGTTCTCCGACCAACCTTGTAAGCCTGACTCCTTGATACTTCTGCCTGCGTTGATTGTTTCCCCGTGTACCGACTCCTGCCTGTCCGCTCATCTGTTCTCTTCGCCCGACGTCACAACTACCGCTGCTGCACCGGACTGCTTGCTCGATCCCCGACCTCTGCATGCAATAAACGTGTCTCTTCTTGAACTACCTTGCGTCTTCCGAGTTCCTGCATTTGGGTCCTACTCTCGTTTCCGATGGGACGTGACACATGCCCCGTTCGAGTACTTCCGTATCCCTGATTGTCAACCCGTTTGTACCGACCTCCGCCTGTTCTCCGACCGACCCTGTAAGCCTGACTCCCTTGACACTTCTGCCTTCCTTGATCGATCTCCCGTGTACCGATTCCTGCCTGCCCGCTCACCTGCTCTCTTCGCCCGACGTCCCAACTACCGCTGCTGCACCTGACTGCCTGCGCGATCCCCGACCACAGAATAATAAACCTTTCTCTACCTTGCATCTTCCGAGCCTTGCATTTGGGTCCTACTCCCGTTCCGATGGGTCGTGACAGAACAATCTGGCTGGGCATCAGTTGTCATCGGGGTCCTATATATACACGGGATAATTAGCCCGCATGAGGCGCAGGTGTGTGCCTCCCAATTAGCGTGAGCGTGCAGGCACCTGCACAGCCCGGGCTGGAGCGGCAGGATCATGACACTGTCAGTTTGTTGGTTCCAACAGAGTCCTAAACTCCTTTGTACTGGGAGAGGATCTGTTCCAAGGTCCAAATCTTTCAAATCTTTAGCACCGTCCTCCACAGAAAATGCTTCCATGATCAGGTTACAGTTAGAAGCCCCTTTGTGGAGACGCAGGTTGGATTCTGCTAACATGTTTTTAGTTCTTGTTAACAGGTCTACTGCTTGTTCTGGCGTGGGAACAAATGTGAGAGCGTCGTCAACATAGAACTGTCTTTCAACAAACTGTCTGGCATCTGTACCGTGCTCTTGTTCACCCTCTTTTGCTACTCGTCGCATACAGTAAATGGCCACAGCTTGTGATGGGCTATTCCCATGCACTTTCATTCAGTATTCAACTACAGCCTTTGTGACGTCATTGTCTTCAAACTAGAGATAACGGAGGTAGTCTCTGTGGTCTTCACACACCTCAAAACAATAAAACATTTGCAGTTCAGATATATTTCTCACTTGCGGACTCCACTCCCCAAGAGGGGTTCTGTCGGGAAGGGCACCTCGCGTAAAAACTGTGCCAAACAAATATGAACAATCATCTGACATGACACACTCTGGTGACTCCTAACGGGACAAGCCGAAAGTTTTATATATATATATATATATATATATATATATATCCATTTTCTCAGCCGCTTATAATCACAAGGGTTGCGGGGAGTCCTGGAGCCTATCCCAGTTGTCAACAGGTAGGAGGCAGGGTACACCCTGAACTGGTTGCCAGCCAATCGCAGGGCACATAGAGACAGACAACAGTCGCATACCTAGGGACAAATTAGGGTGTCCCATTAATGTTGCATGTTTTGGGATGTTGGGAAAAACTGGAGTGAAAATACAAATATCATGAGGACAGAAAAAAAAAACTGAAGCGCGCATACAATTGAAATGCTAACTTTTTTTAAAAAATGTGCCCATTACTCTCATTTCCACATAGTTTGAGGTCACGTTGTTTTGATAACCACCTGACGTCATAGTGAAAGATGCTACAGATTGGAGCCGAATGGAGGGGGAGAATCTGCACTGCGTAACCCAAACTCTTGGGATTAAAAAAAAGGTTTCAAGTCATCAATGATTAGTTTGAAGGCTTGGTCAAGGATGTGTAATGTAGTGGATAAACTGCACTATGCACAAACGTTTTATGCACAAATATTTAATGCAGTGTTTAATAAACAGTGTTAAATAGTTTATATTTTTAAGACTCTAATATGTGCTATAAATGGTATTAAAATGTGCCATCAATGAGCATTAATTTTAGTTGGTTGAGGGATTCTGTTGTAATATTTAGAGGGACCAGGACAAGCATGACCTCTGGCCTGTCCCAGGATTATATTACCGCTACATCAGCACATGTACAATGATTGTTATTTATGATTGTTGTACAGACAGCTTTGTGAAAAACAATACAAGGACAAACCTAACAAAATATAAATACAGATCATCACTAATATTCTGAGCATATGGGGAGAGGCAAATTTGTGGTGCGCATTGTACATTGGTAGAAGGGTTTTCCTAATTTTTTAGGTCAATTTTGGGCATGCACATTATACTTCAGGATGCATTATACCCAAGAGATGGCGGTATATTCCAAATTTTTGGGGTCTGTTAATACCAAGAACAGGAACTGTGCACTCTCTAACCAATGTCTCCATTCTGACATAGCTGCCTTGACTGCTAGAAGTTCATGGTCTCTGATGTCATAATTTTGTTCTGCTGTAGTTAGTTTTTTAGATAAGAATGCATGTGGCTGTGTAATTTCCGGTCATTGAGACTTCTCTGTGAAATTCGCTCCTATCCGTGAATCTGACGCATCAACCTCGACGACAAACTGCCCATCGGGATCTGGCAAGGTGAGGACCATAGCTGAGATAAAGCTGGCCTTGAGCTTATGGAAGGCCGCCTGGCAGGCCAGGTTCCAAGCGGAGGAACTGTGGGGTGAGGTTAGTGCATGTAATGGAGCTCCAACCGTACTAAAGTTTTGGATGAATTTGCGGTAGAAGTTGGCAGACCAAATAAACCTCTGCACCTCCTTGCGGGTAGTCAGAGTGGGCCTATGAAGAACGGCCTCGACCTTGCTGGGATCCATGGGTATCTCCCTCTCTCCCAAGACAAAGCCCAAGAAAGACATGGAGGGTTGGTGGAACTCACACTTTTCAGCCTTGACATATAGGTCATGATGTAATAATGTAGCACTACATGAACGTGCCTGATATGGGATTTTTCATCAAGAGAAAAAATCAGGATGTCGGCTAGGTACACAAATACATGTGTTCAGAATTTCGCATAAATCATCATTGACAAAATTTATTTTGATTTTGGCAGCACATGCACAATGATTGTTATTACTGAATGATACACACAAATTGCATTTGTGATTCCAAAAGGCATCACTAAATATTCATAATGCCCCGTGGGCGTGTTGAATGCGGTCTTCCACTCATCCCCCTCTCTTATCTGCACTAGGTGGGATGCACTCCTCAAGTCCAGCTTGGTAAAAACCTTAACCTCCTTCAGAAGTTTGAAGGCCATGGCGATGAGGGTGAGGGTATTCTTTATCGTAATGTCGTTCAGTCCTTGGTAATCGATGGAGGGCTGGAGGGTCTGGTCCTTCTTTTCAAAGAAAAGAAGGCTGCCCCGGCCGGATGAGTCCTGCAGCCATCGGCTCCTGTTCTGGACCTGAAAGAGAGTATGGTATCCGGCGAGGGGTTGAGGAGCTTGGCAGCAGGTCAATGGCGCAGTCGTATGGCCTGTGAGTAGGAAGCAAGTTGACCTTACACTTGGAAAAGACTTCCTTCAATTCATGGTAACAGGAGGGGACTGAAGACAGGTCTGGCTCATCTCGCAGGGTATGAGTGGCCTCTTCCCTCTCTGCCCTCTAGGATGAGAGACACGTAACTGCGCACTTGGCTACCCAGGACCTAATTTGTCTGGTCGACCAGTCAATATGAGGGTTATGTGATCTCAGCCATGGACCCCCAAGATTACTGTATGGTATGGCCCTTAGTGTCAAAAACATGGAAGCTGATGCGTTGCGAATGTGATTCCGGAAATGTCAAGGTGAGTGTCTGAGTGCGGTGTGCTATTTTGCAGAGCAAACTGCCATTTGCCGCATATGCATTCCGGGGGCACTGTACTTCAAAGATCCTTAGACCCATGCTTCTAACCAGCTGTGAATTTAAAACATTGGCATCTGAACCCGAGTCTATGATGCAATCGCCCTGAGTGGCTGTCTTCCTGAACACAGGGTGACAAGAGGAAGTGTTTGGTCCGGACTGTCCTGAATGAGGTTGAGATGCACCCTAGTCAGGGTTCGGGGTAAGGTACCAGCTGGCACTGTGTGCCCCACTGCCCGCAGTAGAAGCAGAGTCCCTCCCTCGGCCCTTGCCTTGCGTGTTCAGGGGTTGCAGACTGGAACACTTCCACAATGGACTTAACGAAGGACACCTATGTCCGACACGTGTATGTGTCGCGGCTCCATTCAGTGGTCGCCCATGCTTCTGCGCGTCCCATCATGTGGGAAATAATGAACACAATCTTGGCTCTGTTATGGCCCCGTCACACCATGACGTTCTGGCCAGCGTCCTATAGCGTTTGAGGAAACGTTGGTAGTTCCCCATGGTCACCGGGATAGCCCCAGAGTAGAGTTTTTTCCACGCCAGTGAACGTCAATGATCGCTGGGAATCGGTGGAGAACGCCGGTCCAGAAAAAAAGTTTTGAACATGCACAAAAGTTCTCACCTAGACTAGCGTTCATCAACGTTTAATTTTAAACGGTGCAGAATGTTCAAAAACATCCGTGGAACGTTTTACTAAGGTTCGCCGAGCGTTGCACGCGTTTGCCTATTGTTAGTCAGTCTTAACTCTAGCTTTACTTGGTTGTTACTCAATCATTTGCTTTGCAGTGAACGACTCACTGGCAACCAGTCAACGCCCACTGAACAATGCCCTAGTGCACACGGCGCGTAACCAAAGTGAAACAGACGTCGTTTGGTGTCCATTGAGCGTCATTCGAGCGTTTCCCGAACTTCCATGCATATGGGTATATAAACCGATGCTTTGTAAAAGCAAGGTCCATTTAATATTAAGCTACAGTAGAGAGCATCTACTATGGAAGATCCAGAAAGCAGCAGTTCATTTTCGCAGAAAAACTCCACCTGTCATGATCCTGCCGCTTCAGCACGAGCTGATCATGAGGCACAGGTGTGCACCTTCCAATCAGCGCACCTGCGCGGACACCCGCACAGCTCGTGCTGAAGCGGCAGGATCATGACACCACCAGACTATCCTCAACAGCCCGGTCCAGGATCCTGCAGTCCTTTCTCTGCTTCTTTTGTCTCTTTGTCGGAGCGTCCTCACTGGGGTTTGCAAGGTGTTTAGGGTCCCCAGGGGGTGTCACATGGTGCGTGACTTTGCGGACGTGCGCTTCCTCCTGCTGTTGTTTTTCCTCCTAAGACATTGCTCGTGATGAAAGAGACTTAGCTTTCTTACTAACATCACTAGTTGCTGAAGTCTGCGCCCTAACTTTTTTTCTTCTCGGCAGCATGATGCTCACTGTTCTAACTCACGACAACAGCTGAAGTAACTATGAACTTTCCAATGTTTTAGTACCGGTTCCACTGTAAAAATTCCATGACAGCAAAACGCTTTTCTGTCATTAATCACCCATTGGTCACACGCTCAACATACTTGTCTTATGTTGAAAAATCGCTCGTCGCGCCCCAATGACGGGTTTGCACACGGTAATGGTTTTTAGCGATATCTTATTTGGTTGCTGTTACACGCTTTTCGCGCATTAGACACACTTTTTGTGCGTTAGACACTTTAAGTCATGCGTAAGACACATGTTAATCACACGCCACATGTGTCTTACGCGTTTGAGAACGCTGAAAAATAGAACGATTAAAATGTTCAGAGGACGTTGACCAGAACGTCATGGTGTGATGGGGCCATTAGAAAGAAAGGCAGCTGCCTGTTATTCAAAGTTGAGCTCGCAATTTGTGATGAATGGCATGACATTACCAGAGTCCCCTGAGAAATGCTCTGGAAGGGAGAGCGGAGAGCAGACACCTGAATATGCGCTGGGGACCGGGGATCCCGTGGCAGCTACTGGCACTGGGATGGCGTTGGCTCCCCTGGAGAAGGATGCGGACAGGGAATTAAGCCGGGCAAATACCTCCCCCCACTGGTTGTTCAGCTGCTCCAACTGGTGAGCAACCATCTGGAAATTTTCTTCGTGTTCGGCGAGACGCCATCCTTTAGCCTGGAGGGTGTTGCGCATCCGATCTGAGTTGGCTGGGTCTATGTGTTGGTCAGATCTTTCTGTCAAGGCCAGAACATGAGACTGAACCCAAAATACACGAGTCACGAGACCAGGTACAGTTCGTGAAGCATCGTTATTTAGTCCAAACAAGCAGCAGTGTCTAAATTCGCAGGAGGCAGGGTCATCAACGAGGCAGGGTTCAGGACACAGAGCATCAAAGAGAAGAACATGGAGTTGCGGGAACGTGACATGAAGTACAATTATCTGGCAAGGACCAGACTACATGGGTGACGATATATATGGACCGTAATTACCAAAACGGGATGCAGCTAAGTACATCTGCTCATTAAAGCAGGTGCACGCCAGGACAAGGACAGACACATCAATGACAGGTCTTGAGTTTGAAATTAGTATAACTTCCCTCTTGCCCTTTCTACATGGTGAGGCACATTCTGTTGCCACAGTGAGACATTTTATGAACAAAGTCAGGGATGCTATTTCTCACCTCAATCCAAACCAGGTTCTCATAGTGACTGCAGACCAGCCAAGTCTTCAGGATGCAGGCTTAGAAATGCTTTGGGTGGAATTTGTTCTGGGGCAGTCCATTAGATGGTTCCCAATTCACGGCTTGGTCAGGAACCTTGGCCCTGAGAAATCTCGTGGCCAGCTATTCTTTCATGCCTTCAAAGGCTGTGATGTTGTGTCAGTGTTTCAAGGTAGAGGCAAAACAACAGCATGGCAAACATGGGCAGTTTGTCCTGAGGTGAGCCTAATATTCAGCAAACTCAGCCGTTACCCACCTACCATAAAAAATGCCAACCTTGACATTCTTGAACAGTTTGTTGTCACTCTGTATGACAAGCACAGCAACACGACAAAGGTTGATGAGGCAAGACTGCACTTGTTTGCTCAGAAACAAAGATCCTATGATTCCATCCCACCAACTAGTGCATCTCTTGTTGAGCATGTGAAACGATCAACCTACCAAGCCGCCTGCAAATGGGGCCAGGCAACAGTCTGCAAAATAGATTCTGAAAGCCCAGGAAACTGGGGCTGGAAAAAGCATGGGGAAGCCTGGGAATTTCTTTGGTCAACCCTCCCACCCATTGCTCAGTCATGTCAGCAGCTGACAAAATGTCATTGCACGGGTGGTGCAGTGTGTGGAGGCGGGTCCAACTATATGTAGTTGCAAGTTCTCGACCTCACACACAAGCTCGGGCTCCTTGCCTGCCAGAGAAGGAACGCTCCACATCCCAAGAGCCAGCTTCTGTCGCCGGGGATTGGCTTACCAAGGTTCTCGCCTTTGGCCACCACCCAGCTCACACTGCACCAAACCACTATGGCCCCTTCCACAGGTGGTTAGCACATGGCATGGAGGACCCATGTTACCATTTCAGGCTGTACTCGGCTGGGTCAAATGGGTACTGGCCTGGCTTCAGAGGGGAACCCTGGTGACCCACGTCCGGGCAAGGGAAACTTCAATCCATTTATGTCATCATAGGAGAGTCAGCCCTGCTTTGTCGGGTCGCGCACCTCGGAGCTTGGGGCACAAAAAGCACCACTTTAAAGTGATGGCCTCCAGGAGGAGGTTTTCTTTGTTTTCCATCCATCCATCCATCTAGCCATCCATCTTCTTAGCTGCTTATTGTCACAAAGTTCGCAGGAGTCCCTCCCAGCTGACATCGGGCAGAAGGCAGGTTCCACCCCAAACACAGTACATGGAGACAGACAACAATCACACTCACAGTCACACCCAGGGGCAATTTAGGGTCTCCATTTATTGCATGTTTTGGGGATGTGGGCGTAAACTGGAATCGCCGGAGAAAACTCACGCAGACACGGGGAGAACATGCAAACTCCACTCAGGGGGAGGCAGGGATTTGAACGCTGGTCATCAGAACTGTGAGGCCAATACTCCACAACTGCGCTGCCTTATTATTATTATTTCATTTGGATATCTGGCTAATAGAGACACAGCATTTGTTACTTTCATTATCAGGTTTAAATAAAGCTTCTTTTTTTACGGCTGAGCCTGTCGACTCCTTTGCGTTTCGCAGTGCCTTATATTTCAAATAACAAGCCGTTCACAAGGAAACCACTTCCGAATCGGTCATTTGGTATAGCCAGGACTGAGGCGTCAGTCGTCATAATTTCCAGCTGCTCCATCAAAGCAATCATGCATCTATCCCCTTGCAAAGCAGTGACGGAATGAGTCACATGAAATTCTACTTCTGGACCAGAACAAAAAAAGACATGTTTCTTGGTCAATGTCTTCTCTGTGAAAGTTCTGCCAAAATCTGTTTATCCCGCTAACAAAATGCCTCAAAGTTGTGTTTCAATGTGCACAAATCAACAGGAAACCTGTCCCGATTTATTTTTCTTCAGATTACCATTGAAAGAAAAGGAAAGAAACAGGTGGCTGCAGCTCATAAGGTAACTAAATCATCATATGCCTGCTATAGACCTTGTACGAACGTACTTAGAATATCCCCATATACAGTTATTAATCCATGGCTTACAGCCATGCTACCCTGAGAACACCCGATCTCGTCAGATCTAGGAAGCTAAGCGGGTTTGGCCCTGATTAACACTTGGATGGGAGACCACCTGGGACTACCGGTTGCTGTAAGATTCTCTCCCCGGCTAAAATGCAGAGGAGTTGCGTTTGGAAGGGCTTCCACCATAAAACTGTGCCAAACAAATATGCGGTCATCTGAGATGACACGCTGTGACGATACCTAATGGGACAAGCCAAAAGGAAAAGAAGAAGACAGTTATTAATCCATGTACATGCCCTGGTACCTGTACCATGGCTGACCCTAAACATAATTGTATCTCCGGATGAAGTCAGGAGTTTAAAAAGTTGGCTGTGGTAAACGCTAAATGGTGTCATTATTACATTTAATACAGTGACAGGTTCTCTAATTTACAACCATTTCAATTAATATCACTTTGTAATGTGTGTTGTCTGAATGACTGTATCTTAGAGAATATTTGATGTCTTTTCAGACGCAAAGATTTTCTCCCTTCATCGGGTTATTCGTTGTGTTTTGCCACAGGGAGTGTCTCTGAATATCCCAAGCTTAACTCAGGAGGAAGTAATCCATAACCACCTCATCTTGACTGCTCGAATCCATGTGGAGCGTTCTATACAGAAACTGAAACTGTTTGACATACTTAACCACATCTATCAACAAAATATTGAAAGTATGTGCATGTTAGGGTTAGGGTTTAGTGTTAACCCTAACCCTGTTCACACCATTCACATGGTGAGAGTTGTAGGAGTTTAAACCCTTTCTGACGTGTTCCACGACGTTCGAAAAAAAAATTGTTACAGTGAAAAATGTTACCAGCTCTGCCATCTTGTTCAGCGTAAAGACACACATGGTTTTGTCTGGGTTCAGAAGTCGAATTATCACATCACTCACGATGTCACACTTAGCAAGCGGATACATGCTCTGCGGAAAAACCCACTTATTACTCGGCACATGGTAGAAATCCTCATGACAAATTTCAATCAGGTTTCTGAACTCATCACAGTACAGAATATGCTCTTATCAAAGTGCTAAATAATATAAGTTTGAATACTGACTCAGGAAAGGTGTCAATTTTGGTCATGTTGGATCTCAGCGTGGCTTTTGATACAGTCAATCACAATATACTGCTAAAGAAATTGGAAACATGGGTAGGACAAAATGGAACCGTCCTTAAATGGTTAGGTCCTACCTGGTGGGAAGGAGCTACTTTGTGACCATTGGAGGTGCTCGGTCTCAGCAAATGGCAATGACCTATGGGGTTCCTCAAGGGTCATTTCTTGGACCTCTCCTGTTCAGCCCGTATATGCTACCCTTGGGTCAAATTCTTCAAAACTTTAATTTTGACTACCATAGCTATGCAGATGACTCACAGTTATATTTAGCAGTGTCTCCGGATGACTACAGTTCAATTGAGGTATTGTGCCACTGTCTAAATCAGATAAATAACTAAATGTGCCAAATTTTCTTCAACTAACTCACGACAAAACGGAGTCAATTGTTTTTGGCAATAAAGAAAAGAGAATTGATGTTAGTAAACACCTGGACTCTCTATCTTTAAAAACTGAAGACCAAGTCCAAAACCTTGGTGAGCGGGCAGGCAGGAGTCGGTACACAGGAGAACGATCAAAGCAGGCAGAAGTATCAAAGGAGTCAGGCTTACAAGGTTGGTCGGAGAACAGACGAACGTCGGTACACACGGGTTGTCGATCAGGGATACCGGAGCACTCGAACGGGACTTGAAGCTCAACGAACTGGCGCGGACCAGTCGTTATCGGGGTGATATAAATATGCCGGATAATCAGCCCGCATGAGGCACAGGTGTGCGCCTCCCAATCAGCGCAACCGCACTGGCACCCGCACAGCCCGGGCTGGAGCGGCAGGATCATGACAATTGTGCTGCACACAAATGAAATAAGTTGCCAACTGAGGTGAGGTGAGCCCCAAGTGTGAATGTTTTTAAATCCAGGTTGAAAACTCTTATTTTTTCCAATGCTTTTTAGAATATATCCAATTTTTGATCATTTTACTTGCACTGTATGCGGTTTTAATTGTTTTTTTTAATATATTTTGTTTTTCATTTTTATTGTTTTTATCCTGGTTTAAATGTTTTATCTCTTTATTTTTAAATGCCTTTAATCATGTAAAGCATGTTGCGTTACCCCGTGTATGAAATGTGCTATACAAATAAATTTGCTTTGCTTTGCTTTTCCATCTTAGCCTATCTCCTGCATCTTCCTCTCAAACCCCAACTGTCCTCATGTCTTCCTTCACTACAACCATGAACCTTCTCTTTGGTCTTCCTCTCACTCTTTTGCCTGGCTGCTCCATCCTCAGCACCCTTCCACCAATATACTCACTCTCTCACCTCTAAACATGTCCAAATCATCAAAGTCTGCTCTCTCGAATCTTGTCTCCAAAACATCCAACTTTGGCTGTCCCTCTAATTACCTGGTTTCTAATCGTATCCAACCTGTTCACTCCAAGCCAGAACCTCAACATCTTCATTTCTGCCACCTCCAGTTCTGCTTCCTGTTGTTTCTTCAGTGCCACCGTCTGTAATCCGTACATCATGGCCGGCCTCACCACTGTTTTATAAACTTTTCCCTTTATCCTACCGGAGACTCTTCTGTCGCACCAGACACCTTCCGCTAACTGTTCCACCCCGCTTGGACCCCTTTCTTCACTTCTTTACCACACTCTCCATTGCTCTCTATTGTTGACCCCAAGTATTTGAAGTTATCCACCTTCGGTATCTCTTCAATTTTCCTCCTCCATCCCTCACATTCATGCACATATATTCTGTTTTACTTTGGCTAATCTTCATTCCTTTCTTTTCCAGTGCGTGCCTCCATCTTTCTAATTGTTCCTTCACCTGCTCCCTGATTTTACTGCAGATCACAAGATCATGAACATCATCGTCCAAGGGGATTCCTGTCTAACCTCATCTGTCAGGCTCTCCATTAATACCGCAAACAGGAAGGGGCTCAGCGTGGATCCCTGATTCAGTCCCACCTCCACCTTAAATTCTTCTGACACACCAATGGCACACCTCACCGCTATTCTGCTGCCCTCATAGATGTCCTGTACTATTCTAAATATAAATATACTATTCTCAAGAGAAGACTGTAGAATGAATAAAAACAATTTGGACCAACATAACACATAGCTCTAGATTAATTTCAATAACATCCATATTTACTTCGCCCGGCATGTGTCCTCCTGAGTACGGTACATACACAAGAATAGTAAAGGGCTAGGAAATTGAACAATTATGGGCCAGTCATTTAAAATATTTCATCGGGTCTCTCTCCCTCCGCATATGCCCACTCATCTGTGTCTGTAGTAGAATCTTGTGCCAGTGGTGAAGTGATCATATCGTCTAAATATGGTGCGTAATGACATGGTAATATGACCCCGGTCGGTTCACTCGCTTCTGAGATGTTTTCTTCCTCAAAGAGAGCTTGAGTCTCTGAAGGGGTGTCAGAAAATTCAGAAAATCGCTCTCGCTCATCTGCCAATGCATTTGGCACAGTGTGTTTTCAATGGTGAGGGCTCCAGTTTGATGTATGCGCATGACGTCAGAGACAAATATGGCCGCCACTGTGACGCATAGTGTATCGAGTCAGACTGACACAACTTTGCGCTTTTATAAACCACTCCCAGCTCACGTTTCACGACTGTTATAATCATCAAAGGGATTAATATTATTTGTAGTTTTGATAACAATACCTATTTTAAGCTTTGATTTTTGTGTCACTTTAAGGAAAACAACGTGACTGAGGCAGTGACTGAATCGCTCAGATGAGAACGTGTCAAATTGTGTTTACCAGGGAGAAGATGTATTGACACATTTGTGGGTTTTATTGGATAGAGATAGTTTGTGTTTGTGCTTTGCACTGTTGTTTTTGGCAAATGCACCAACCAAGGAAGCGAAGCTTTTCCTCAGTGTGGAATCATTTTGATCTTATCACAGTCAATCAATACTTCTTCTGTTCTTGTTTCCACTATTAATAATTTTTCTTTTGGGTTCATCCAATTATTTTCTGAAGGATATTTGAATTTGTTTACGTGTTCACCTTGAGGATTTGCACGCCACTCGGAGTAGGACAAGAGTGGACCCTCCACATCCTGGCCACCAGCTCTTCCAGGTCTTTCCATCGTATTAGCGCTCCCAATAAATATCAAAACTAACAAGCATTCCCACATTTTCTTTGTTCTTGCAATTAAGATATTAAATTCTAAAGAGCTTACCTACAATTCCTAGACTATCGCTCTAATGCAGTATTTTTTCACACTTTTTTGAGCCAAGGCCAACTTTCACATATTTATAAATCACACATTATAATACTCATTATATTATATATCTTTTATTATAATACACATTATAATAACATAAAACATATTATACTTTCACATACACAGCTTAAAAAAAAACGGTACACCACCAGCATAAATTGTAAAAATAAATCTCGGTCGCCTATATGAACAATATACAGTCCTTTTTCACCAAAGCATTCTCAGGGGCATGGCATGGCCACTGCCCTGGGCGGTGCAACCTCTGACAGCTGTTACACAGCTGTGTTGCATGTTGCACACTAATTGACAAAGCACCTAAATGGTGAATGTGTCACCTGCATTTGCCAGTTCTTTGCGTATGCTGTACTCCATCCTGGGACACTCCGCTACTGTGCGTAAGTCACACATTTAGTGTAGAGCAATCCTTTGTCACAGTGAGCCTGTGCCTCTTTACTTTGACCACGTCTTGTCCATGTTTCTTAGTTTGCCTCATAGTCATTGTGTCACGTCCCATCGGAACGAGAGTAGGACCCAAATGCAGGAACTCGGAAGACGCAAGGTAGTTCAAGAAGAGACACGTTTATTGTATGCAAAGGGAGGGGATCGAGCAGGCAGTCCGGTGCGGCAGCGGTAGTTGTGACACATTGGACCTTGTTGCACGTTTTTGGATCTTGCCTGTTGCCTTGCGTTTTTGTGCTTCCACCTGTTTTGGACTGCAATTTCGTGTTTGACCTCCTTCTGGAATAAAACAACTCTTAATATCATGTCCTTGCTTTTGAGTCCAGCATTTGGGTCCGCCCTCATGCCACTGGCCCATGACAAGCATAGTGAACAAAATTCAAACAAACCTGAACAAAATAATAATAATAGATAATTTTTTTTAACCACTCAATGTGACACCTGGGCTTGTTTGGATGAACATAGAGCTGTTATTCTGGAAGGAATTGACGAAAGAAATACAAAAAGCTCTTCCTCAACAGCTCTTACTCTCTTCTCTCTTGTTTTACTTTTTATTATCATCAGGCTTGAAAAGCTCACCTCGCAGAGAAGTTGTGGAAAATGAGAGCAATGTCAAAATAGCTTTGTTTGACAGAAAGGGGTACTCCTTGGCAGTAGGTTTAAAGTACTATCTTGTCTTAGTTCAGTTAGTTCCTTCTGTTCCTGTAAAGTCATGTCCCTTACACCAACTGATGCTGAATGGTATGGGTCCCTCATTCAGTCAAGGGATTGAATGGCGGCTGAAGAAAAATAAAATAACATCTTCTCCTCAAGTGTTTTTAAATGTTTCACCATTATCTCACATAATGCATCTGTGTTGACATTTTGCCTCTGCATGGTCATTATGAACATTTCAAACTTTCCCTCTTTCACATTGTTTCCAAAATTTCAGCTTTGAGCAGAATCCATTTATTTAAGCTGTGCTTGTAAACAGGTGTTCATTTCAGCATTGCATCATTGTGTTCAGTTCATTCAAATATAAAATGTCAGCCAGGTGTGCCAGGTTTGCACACCACTCATCAGTTGCAAGCAGTTTTGCGTAATCAGACTACTCATTTGTCAGAAACACTTTTATTTCCTCCAACAATTCATAAACACGAGCCCTGGGACAAAATCCAAATGGAACAAGCTGGCTTTATGTTCCTCCCCCATTTCCTCACATAAGATGCAAATGTGCAAATTTTCACAGGTCGTGATTTTACAAAGTTCACCTTGTGTACAGCATCATCCAACATAGGTCTGCTGGTAATGTCTTGACTACGAGGGCCTGATGCTGTTAAAAAAAAAAAAAAAAACATTGCGTAACAATCACATTGGGGTCTCTTTCGGTCACTCCGCTTCCAAGGCCTTTGGTGTGTCCAACCATGGCTGCTGCTCCATCAGTGCCGACACCTGTGTTGTTTTCCTATTTAAGTCCACTTTGTTAAAGATATTCAGACGGGAATCGAAATGCTCCTTTTTAAAACTTATTTTTTTTTTTTTTGCTACGGCTTGCAAAAAAAGTTCTCTCTTATTGCATATCTATCTACAAACCGCACATTGGCCAGGAGTTGGGAATGTCCACTAAGATGAGTGGACTCGTCAAGTTGCAATGAAGACTTACTACTGATCCAGAGCTTTTCCAAAACTAAACTTTTGATGTCTGCATGTCATGATCCTGCCACTCCAGCCCGGGCTGTGTGGGTGTCCGCGGTTGCTCTGATTGGGAGGTGCACACCTGCGCCTCATGCAGCCTGATTATGCTATGTATTTATATGACCCCGATGACAACTGGCCGGCGCCAGTTCGTTGATTTTCCTGTCCTGTTCGTGTGCTCTGGTATCCCGGATCGAACCTGTGTGTACCGACCTTTGCCCGTTCTCCGACCACCCTTGTAAGCCTGACTCCTTTGAAACTTCTGCCTGCTTTGATTGTTCCACTGTGTACCGACTCCTGCCTGGCTGCTCACCTGCTCTCTTAGCCCGACGTCCCAACTACCGTATGCCTCCTCGAACCCCGACCTCGGCATATAATAAACGTTTCTCCTTGAACTACCTTGCATCTTCCGAGTCCTGCATTTGGGTCCTACTCTCGTTCCGATGGGACCTGACACTGCAGACATGTCACTAATATTTCTGGACATGGTGTTAGCTGAGAGAGGGACTTTGTTTCTTTATCCGCTTCAGGTACAAGCATCTCATTTACAATGGCTTTACAGGCAGGAAATATTAAGTCTTTGCCACAGTGTGACTTTTTAAATTTGGCTAAAAGTTCAGCAAAGTGATAGCTTGTTTTAAGGGCTTTCTTGTTTATCTTTGTGGGGTTTTTTTCCCTCATCAACGTTGCCAGGTCCTCTGTGCGTGCACGAAGGCAGACAAAATACCAGAACTTTGCATTCTTGTTCTAAGGTGAAACCTGTTTCAGCTTACTTGGAACAATTGAACTGATAACATGTCACCACACACCAAGCATAAACATTGGATCCCCAGTGAGAGTAAATCCAAATGAAAAATAGCTTTCGCTATATTGCCGCACACCAGAGACTTTCGGCGAGCAAATTGTCTTTGGTTTTATTTTGACTTCCCCTCATATTTGGGCCTTTATCTGAGTCAGAATTTTAGCCAGAGTCCAATTCTGAGTTATTCGAGTACTAAGCTAAATGTTGCCACCTACTGATATAGAAGCATATTTACGTAATTAATCACTCCCCTCATCATTGGACAGCACGGACCGTCGGCGACTGCACATTATCTGCGGATTCATTTTCGCCAGTTATGTGAAATTGGTGAAAATTCCTTGTGCGTTGTGACATACTTGGCCAATAACACTGGTTCTGAGGTATAAGAAGAAAAGGGAGCAAAAAAATAACTGCAAAGTGCTGTTGCGGTCAGCCGCAACAGAGAAATATGGACATCCATGAACATGGACGATTACCTGGCTGTGGCCTGTCACTTTGTGGACAGTGAGAAACATGCACTGTGTACATCAATGTTGGGATTGGAACAGTTCCCTCAGTAGTACACTGCAGAAAATATGGCCCAAGTAAGAATAATGGAAGAGTGGACCATAGCAGCAGGTTACAGATGCAGCTGTAAACACAATTTCTTGTGTCAAAACGCTCCATATCAAGCACACTATTTGCATCGTACATTCTTTAAATTTAATGGTTTGAAAAGCACGTGACCAAATTGAGACATTCACAGATATTTGAATTAAAACAGTGCAGATTGTGACGTACTTTAGAACCAATACAACTGTCAAATAGAAGCTGTCATAAGTCCAGCCATGGATGGGAGTACCAGTGAAGAAATTAATGAATGACATGTCAACAAGATGGACCAGCACTTATTTAATGCTAGAAGACATGGCCTAATAGTGTTGGTATCCCTGGCCTCTTTAAAAAGTAACTTACCATAATTTCAGGACTATAGAGCGCACCTGATTATTAGCCTCATCCAGTACATTTTTAAAGGAAAAAGCATTTTGTACATACACAAGCCGGACCTAATAAAAGCCACATGTGCCCACATTGAAACTTGAGATATTTACAAAGAAAGATGGTACACAGAGAGTTTCAAAGTTTTAATAATATACCATAGCTTTTCTTTCCAAACAGTGCCTGTGACACGGTAGTAACACTGCAGCAACACGCTAGCACAGCGCTAACAGGGCCGGTTAAAAATAAACATATTGGTAAAAAATTACTGAGACACGGCAGTAACACAACAGCAACACACTAGCACAGTGCTAATGCTAGCACAGCGCTAACGGGGCTGGTCAAAAAAAAAAAACATATCGATAATTGTCACTTCGTCGGCACTGTCATGATCCTGCCGCTTCAGCACGAGCTGTGCGGCTGCGCTGATTGGCAGGCACACACCTGTGCCTCATGCGGGCTGATCATCCCCCGTATATATAGGACCCGGTGACGACTGGTCCTCCGCCAGTTCGTTGAGCTTCATGCCCCGTTCCAGCACTCTCGTTTCCCTGATTGAACCTGTGTGTACCGACCTCCGTCCGTTCTCTGACCAACCTTGTAAGCCTGTCTCCTTGACACTTCTGCCTGCGTTGATTGTTTCCCCGTGTTCCGACTCCTGCCTGTCCGCTCATGTGTTCTCGTCGCCCAACGTCACAAATACCGCTGCTGCACCGGACTGCCTGCTCGATCCCCGACCTCTGCATGCAATAAACGTGTCTCTTCTTGAACTACCTTGCGTCTTCCGAGTTCCTGCATTTGGGTCCTACTCTCATTTCCGATGGGACGTGACAGGCACATATATTTCAGCGGTCTCACTCTTACCTTTTCCACTCAAGTGCCCCCTTGCGGCCATTAGAAAAAAAATGCATAAATTAGGCGCATCACCGCATAAGCCACAGGGTTGAATGTGTGTGAAAAAAGTTGCGGCTTAGAGTCCGCAAATTACAGTACTTAAACTAACTACAGATGGTTACAAAATCATAGAGGAAACACTTCGTGTGGTTGCTCCATTTCGTCAAGTGACAGTGGAGGTGTCTGAGGGGAAAAAAGCGTCAGGATCAAAAGTAATTCCAATGCTTAAAATGTTCCACCAGTCACTGCAATGCAATGTATTGCACATAACTATGGAAACCACATTTAATCTTGTGGAAAACCTTAAGACTGCTGTAAACATTTTGCAACATGGAGTCATTTTGTGTAATGACAGTAATAACAAAAGAAATTGGCATTCTTAAGTGTGTCAAAAGCCAATGATGCAGTGAAAAGACTAAAATCAGCGTGTCTAACAGAAATGAGAAACACTTTAGTAACACAAATGGAAGAAATTCAGGTATGTCATAAATGTTACTTGTTTTTATTTTTTCAATAACCTTTAAATCACTCCATGTGATTACAATGAATTAATAACGCAGATGCAGTTATTTTTTCCTCAGATGACAATCCTGTGGCAGCAGCTGAACATGGGAGTAAATGAAAGCAAAGCCAATTGAGATGTCACCACTGATGCAATTATTGAGGTCCAAAGATACATCGCTGAGGTGAACACAGCAACAGCACAGGTTCCACTACAATATTGGAAAACACAAATATTACCCGACTTTATGCAAACTTCAAATTAAATGTCAACGTACACCGTCATCATCATTACTTTGTGAAAGGGTGTACTCAATAGTAGGAGCAATAGTTAGTGCAATCGCCTGGGCCCAAAGATTCTAAAACAGCTGATGTTTCTACATAAAAACTGAATCATGTTCAGTCCGTTCACAGTCATTATTGAAGTTACTGCAATGAATTTTTAAATCCACCAGATGTCGCTAATATGTGATACGGGAACACAGTTTCAAGAGTGTTGAAACAGTTTGGGAAATGTGCTATACACGCGATGAGGCCTTATCTGCCCATTTAGCTTTCCCGAAGCCATAATTAGATCCACTTATAGTCAATGCAGTTGAGCAAACAGCATATTAATGAGTAGTCATTATTTTGGAGGATTGTCCTGTCTAACCTGCTTAAAGGGCTCCAATCACGAAATGGATGATTTTTAGTATGTTATTAATGAAAAAATGTCAGCCAATATGGGCCCATGCCTTTTTTCACCACAAAACTTTTTTTTGACGTATACAGCTTTTTGTAACTCCTGCCATGAAAATCCTCTCGAGGGATTTGTTTTTGAGAAGAAGCAGGAATTGACTTAAAAGACAGTGGCGCCCCCAAGTGGACTCATTTGTTTCTATTAGTTTTACCTCCGGGAAGGTAGCTCGTTGTTCCTTCGTGTTAGCCAAAATGCCGGCTCATTGCATTGCTGGACATTACTTGAACACTCAGGAGAATGGATTTACCCTTCATAAGTTTGCAAGAGACCCGATTCGTTGCGAGAAATGGATTGCACGGTGCAGAGGACGAGAGCTTAGGGTTAGGGTTATTTGGGTTCCAAATAACAAGGGGGCAGTAATGCGCCCCGGCTCGACGATGTTCAACAAGCACTTCGGCAGCTTTGAACATCCCCCTAAAAGCACCACGGCTCGGCTCCATTATATGCCACCACGGCGCCGAAAATCAGCCACACAAGCTCAGACGCCGCGTTCTGCGGTCACTGCTTCTGCGACGACTGCGCATCGGGCTTTATGGACGGGGGCAGCTCTGAAAAACGCAGCCGAGACTGCCTCACTCAGCAGCGTGCGCGCATAAAGCACCCCGGCTCGACTGTTTTGCTCAGTACTGCAATGTCTGTGAACACCCCAGCAGCAGGATGGCTTGGCTCTGTCATAAGCCACACCAACCGGCTCATCCATTTCTGCCGCGGAAGTGGATCGGACGGGGATGCAGTTTGGCCGTGATCGCATATCATCTGAATATGGCTCAAAATAATAGTGTAATCATGCCCCGAGGGCTTGAAACAAGAGTGTAATATTGCCACGGTAACTTCATTTGGTTGTGTGGTTCGAAAAGAGCTTCCGTGTCAGAAGGGGCGCGTATGTCTCCCATAGTTAGGGTGCACAGCGTGTTTTCATTGGCGAATGTCCGGGTGACGTCACGGACAGAGGACGCAGCCAATATGGCGACCACTTGAATATCATAGAATGATACTTCTGCAACTTTGCGCATGGATGATGCGCTCTCCACTCACATTTATTTTTTCGTGTAGACGAAGTGAATAATGTTATATGTATTTTTCATTCATCTATTTTAGAACGTTTAGAGGGATGACATTTCGGCTTTAAAGTGGACAATCATCTTGAGTAGAATTTAAATAATTCCGAATATTTATGTCTCTCTAATCCAGGGCTAGCAACATTAAAGTTTACTTGGAAAAATAAGGATGCCGTCTAGGACGGATGAAACTTTAATCTAAATTAACAACATGAAGTTTTATCAAGTAACTTCTTAATCTTCATATCACTGCCTCAGAGAAAACCGAGATCCAGGCAAATCCACTATTCCCTTTTTTTTTTTTTCGAACAACATCCAAATTTTATTACCTTTCTGACATAACTCTGTCAAGCTGAATCAACTCAAATGTCATGGTCTATGTTTTGGTTTGTGTTTGGTTTTGGTTCATGTTTTCCTGTGTTAAATGTTTTTCCTTCCTTTTCATGCTCAGTTGATTGCGTCCACCTGTTCACGTTAACCTCTACCTTGCGTCGACGAATTATCACCCCCAGCCACTGGTGTCTTGTCCAGGTATTCCTCGTTCTCAATCTGTGTATATTTAAAATTCTACTGACACTGAAAATCACATTTTTAAATGGGTATTATTATCAAAACTAATAATAATATTCATCACTTTGATGATAATAACAGTTGGAAAAAGTGAGCTGGGAGCATTTTATGAAAGCGCAAATTTGCGTAAGTATAACTCGACACAATGTGCATCCCAGTGGCGGCTATATTTGTCTGTGACGTCATGTCCAAACATAACATTGGATCCCTGGCATTGAAAACATGCTGTGCCGGATGCAATGGCAGATGAATAAGAGCGAGATTCGGATTTTACTGACGCCCCTTCTGAGACATAAAACATAAATCCTGGAAGCGAGTGAAGCGACCGGGGCCATTTTACCATATCATTTTGAGCCATATTTCGATGATATGCGGATCACTTCTCCACTGACAACAGACTCCCCGACAGACACAGACGAGGAGGACAAGGGACCCGATGAAATATTCTAAATGACTGGCCGATAATTGTTCGATTTCCTAACGCTTTTACAAGTCTTGACTATGGAGCGTACTCAGGAGGACTCATGCCGGGCGAAGTAAATATCATGGATCTTGTCGAACTTAATCTAGAGCTATGCGTAATGTGTGTCTCTGTTGTAATTGTACTTGCAGTGAAGTGATTTAAACAACCTGCTATATTACAAGTTCTCCCACTCAGAAATCATGATGGGGTCAGAAATTTTCATCGTGGGTGCATGTCCACTGTGAGAGAGATAATCTAAAAAGAAAAATCCAGAAATCACAATGTATGATTTTTTTTTAACAATTTATTTGTGTGATATAGCTGCAAATATGTGAACACCTGTCTATCAACTAGAATTGTGACCCTCAAAGACCTGTATGTCTGCTTTTAAAACTCCACCTCCACCTACTTAAACCACCAAATGTCAAGGGCCATCTTTTGCCAATGACTATTTAGATGATACAGAGGAGTCATGGGAGAAAGTTTTGTGGTTAGATGAGATCAAAATTGAACTTTTTGGTCATAATTCCACTAACCCTGTTTGGAGGAAGACGAATGATGAGTGCCATCCCAAGAACACTATCCCTACTGTAAAGCACGGGTGTGGTAGCATCATGCTCTGGGGGTGTTTTTCTGCACATGGGACAGGACGACTGCACTGTATTCAGGAGAGATTGACCACAGTCATGTATTGTGAGATTTTGGGGAACAACCTGTTTCCCTCAATCAGAGCATTAAAGATGGGTCGTGGCTGTGTCTTTCAACATGACAATAATCTGAAGTACAGAGCCAGGAAAACCAAGGAGTGGCTCTGTAAGAAGCATATCAAGGTTCTGGTATTAAACCCAATAGAAAATCTTTGGAGGGACCTTAAACTCTGTGTTTTTCAGCGACAGCCGTACTGTCTGATCTAGAGAAGATCTGTGTGGAAGAGTGTGTGAAAACCTGGTGAACAACTACAGGAAATGTTTAGCCTCTGTAATTGCAAACAAAGGCTCTGTATCAAATATTAACATTGGTTTTCTCAGGTGTTCAAATACTTACTTGCAGCTGTATCACGCAAATACATTGTTAAAAAATCATACATTGTGATTTCTGGATTATTCTTTTTAGATTGTCTCTCACAATGGACATGCACCATGCAGTAAAGTACATGTATGAGGGCAGCAGAACAGTGGTGAGTTGTGCCTTTGGTATGTCAGAAGAATTTAAGGTGAGATGGGACTGCATCAGGGTTCCACACTGAGCCCCTTCCTGTTTGCAGTAGTAATGGATGGGCTGAAGACGAGGTTAGACTAGATGCCCCTTTGACCATAGTGTTCGCAGATGATATTGTGAACAGCAGTGAAAGCAGGGAACAGGCGGAGGAGCAGTTAGAAAGATGGAGGTACGCATTGGAAAGAAGAGGAATGAAGATTAGGCAAACTAAAACAGATTATATGTGTGTGAATGAGAGGGGCGGAGGAGGAAGAGTGAAGCTCCGGCGAGAAGAGATAGCGAAGGTGGACGACTTCAATTATTTGGGGTCAACAATACAGAGCAATAGAGAGTGTGGTAAGGAAGTGAAGAAATGGGTCCAAGCATGTTGGAACAGTTGGTGGAAGATTTTTTGATGTTCTATGTGACAGAAGAGTATCCGCCAGGATGAAGGGGAAAGTTAATAAAACAGTGGTGAGGCTGGCCATGATGTACGGATTAGAGACGGTGGCACTGAAAAAATAACAGGAAGCAGAACTTGAGGTAGCAGAAATAGAGATGCTGAGGTTCTTACTTGGTGTGAACAGGTTGGATAGAATCAGAAATGAGCTTATTACAGGGACAGGCAAAGTTGGATGTTTTGGAGACAAGGTTAGAGAGAGCAGACTTCGATGGTTTGGACATGTTCAGAGGCAAGAGAGTGAGTATGTTGGGGTGGGCGCTGAGGATGGAGCTGCCTGGCAAAAGAGCGAGAGGAAGACCAAAGAAAAGGTTAATGGATGTTGTGAGGGAGGACATGAGGACAGTGGGTGTTTGGAGGAATAATTGTGATCATAATTATCATACATCTGCTTCCAATAAAGAAATGCTTTGCTCTGGTTGAGATAATGTGTCAGCCTCCTAGCAGGAAATAGCAAGAACAAAAACGTCTAATCATCAGAACTGTTAGAACTGGTGCCTGTTAAAGAAATGATGACCACACAAGTATTCAGCAATCTTCCACACATGCACACGCACGTGAACAAACATGTACACTTTGTTTCCAATTGTTTTGCTTGCCGTCTCCTTTTTGTAACATCCATGTAAATAAGGGGCGTCTTAAAACTAAATAAATAGAGGTGCTGGAGAGAGGATAATAAGAGAGTACAGTGGTGAATTGTTCCTCTCCTCTCTCCTCGCGAGACTTGAACTTGTGTTTTTGCTTCCTTTTTTGTCCTGTTTAATGAATGTCTGATCGGTGAACTTGACATTTACTTGGTCCTTGGAGCCGGATCTCAAGATACCTGAGGGGCTGAGTCGACGTCCAGGCAAAGACCGTAGCCACGGCACTTAAGACCCTTTCCGGGACTGGGCCTCGACTTTGCATCTGGAGGCTGAGGGTTGACGAGAAGCCGAAGGAAGTAAAGTCATCTCTGGTGAGTAGGAAACTCCCACACTCATGAGGAATGAGTGAATGCACGTCTGGGTGACTGCGGCAGTACCAAACCTCGAGAATACTAGTCCCTTTGAGGAGACTAATTAGTCTACAAAACTGAGAAGGGCAAGGTTGTGTCCTGTACGTGACCTCTGTGAAACGTGTGCATGTGTAAAAGTGTGAGTGGAGGTTCACTACCTAATTTGAACAGGAAATTGAGTGACAACTGTCTGAGGATGCAGCGGTAAGAATCCTCCACCACTTGTGGTAGAAGCTTGAGAATTAACTCAAACAAAACGTAATTGACCCCTCCGTAGAAATTGCGCAATCCGCGTCACTGACCAATCAGAGGCCAGAGATCTGCATAAACCACGCCCCTTTTTTGGACCCGCAGTTTTCTCAGACAACGCTGCATGGTCCAGTATAGCTTCTGTTGGCGTTTTGTTGCGTATTTGGGTTCTTTAACAATAGATATCGTTAAGACGTGTAGTCACGGACTTTATAATATTGACGACAGGTATCCTGAAAGGCTAGTTGGTGGAGTTCAATTCGTACCCTTTCCAAAACCGAAGACCCAGTACGAAAAATGTCTTTGATGGATCAAACTTTGTGGAAGACCGCATCATCAACTGAATCCATCTAAAATCAACCGGAACAGAAGACCGAGTACGAAAAATGTCTTCGATGGATCAAACTTTGTGGAAGATCGCATGATCAACTGAATCCATCAACCGGAACAGATATGTTTGCACGAAGGTAAGCCCTATATTTGATTTTCAATACATGTCTCATATAAATGAATTAGCAGTTCTTCGCTTGCATAACATAGCTAAGTGTTAATGATTGACACACTTGATCTGTGTTGAGCAATATTTTGCGATGATCTGACTGCACAAACGTGTCCATTTGTTCGCGCCTACGCGGCTACTGTAAACCGGACTGTGTTTGCACGAAGGTATGCCGTATATTTGATTTCCAATACATGTCTCATATAAATGAATTAGCAGTTCTTTGCTTGCATAACATAGCTAACTGTGAATGATTGACACACTTGATCTGTGTTGAGCGATATTTTGTGATGATCTGACTGCACAAACGTGTCTCTGTTCGGCGGCTCCCGAGCTAAGCGAAACCGGACTAGCGAGTCCTAAAAGCCTTCGACGTGCACCAAGACACAAAGACTGAAGGAAGGATGTTTGAGGATACTATAAAGTAGTGATTGTCGTACTTGGTCGGGACTTACGTAGGTTCGGCACTAATTCAAGAATAATTATTGAGGGGAGCACGTGACGTTACACAAGGAAACGAGAGAAATAACTCGTAAATCAAGCCTCGCCTTCTTTTCCTTCATACGGCGGTTCACAAACGGCTATACAGATACACATACAGATTCTGCACCCAAGTGTGATATGTAACACGAAAATAGGAAACTGTCAATGACGAATTTGTCTTTGGGTCATAATATATTATATAATGTGGCTTCTCGGTCTTCCTCTGACTCCGGAAAGATCTCGCGCTAATATCAATGGTTTCTCCGTCGATATGCATGTAAATACCATTGAAATACCCCTCGCTGAAATATTTGAAGCCCTGCTGTCTGCTTTTCAATGATATTTCACTATTCGCTAAGAATGCGAGTGAGAAATCAGCTGGTAAATCGGACAATTTCGCTCTAGTCTTTTCTTCCTGCGCCGCCATTTTTGGTAATTGTTTGTCTGAGGTTAGCACACGTGGGGTGACGTAACTTCAGGAGGCATGGTTAAGTGCCCTGTACGGAGGGGTCAATTGTCACCCTGTTCAGGGGGAAGTCAGTATAGTCAGTAGGACTGGGCTTAATTCCCTCTCTGATAGGAAATATAAAAGTAAAAAGGAAAAAAAGGAATTACTGGGAGGACAGTTAAATATCTTACAAAATAGGAATCCAGCACTCTATTATATTACAACTTAGATATTCCAAACAAACCTCCCACAAGAACAGATTTCTTGCTGCAAACAGCTCGAGACATGATTGAACAACCATAAAATGACGTAGGAAGTGACTCATTGCATAGGACTATGTAGTATAAGATACTGTAAACTTATAACAGCCCACACCAGACAAAATCATGATTATCTGTACTCAGATGGTATAACAGTCGTGGTGACAAGAACAAGACTGACTGACAAACTAAATGGACAACACAAGGAATGGATACCACCACACACAACATTACAACGGGAGTGGAAGAGTTTGGTTTGTTTTGGTTGTACGAAATGTTGCTGATTGGACAGAAAAGAACCAGATTTGGATTGGGATGACTGAACTGTATAGACAATATCTTATTGGACAGTCTTAAACAATCTGAGACCAGACGCTGCTTTATTCACGGTGGTATCACAATCTACACAGACAATACTGGAAAAATAGAGGAATAGTGACAACTACAGGGAACATAGTGACACATGCAGAGCTACTACAAAATTTGCTCATAGCAGTTCAATTACCAAAAGAAATAGCCATATGTAAATGTGCAGTACACACATCAAATACAGACAAGAATCATTAGGAAATGGATTTACAGATAAAACAGCAAAAGAAGCAGCAAAACCTTAATGGGATTAGCTGACCATGCAATAAATGAAGACATACTTTCAGATGATGTGTTAAACAAAATGCAACAACAAATCTTACTAGCAGAACTAAAAATGTGGAAAAAATAAGGTGCTACATTACAAAATGGTAATTATGTCAGCACAGACAAAAAAAAAAATTCTACCAAAAACATTTTTTAAGTAGGCGGCAATCTTGAGCCATGGGAAGTCTCAGTTCTCAACAGGGGGAATGGTAGCCCTGGTACAAAGGCATTACATGATCATGATTAAACTTGTATGCAAAAAAATGTTGGAGGGCTTATTTGGCCTGTGCGCGACATAATCCACAAGCGAATGTGCATCCAAAACGTGGTCAGTTTCCTTAAGCTACACATCCATCCATCCCTCCATCCATTTTCTTAGCTGCTTATCCTCACAAGGGTTGTGGAGAGTGCTGGAGCCTATCACAGCTGTCAACGGGCTGGAGGCAAGGTACACCCTGACCTGGTTGCCAGTCAATCGCAGGGCACATGAAGACAAACTCACAATCACACGTAGGGGCAATTTGTACACAATGATAGATTTAGTCTAACTATGCATACACTACAAGCACGTAAGGGTCTCATTCCATTCAAAACACTGTTTGGGAGACAATACACACAATCACACGTAGGGGCAATTTGTACACAATGATAGATTTAGTCTGACTATACATACACTACAAGCACGTAAGGGTCTCATTCCATTCAAAACACTGTTTGGGAGACAATACAAATTACCAATATTTTCCACACAATGATAGATAGATGAATGATGAAGAACAAAAAAACTCACACAAGTGCGTCCGTTTTAGGAGTTATTAACAACCCCAAACAGCTTAAAAAATTGCAAAAAGGGGTACTTGAATTCATTTGTTGATTGTAAGAAAGTTATTGCTTTTAAAACCATTGTTAACACAAACAAAACTAATTTGTTTTTATAGACCACTTGTAAGATAGCTGTTCTTGTCATGCTCCTGGATTCCAGCCCGGGCTGGGTGTGGCCAGCTAATCAGAAGGCGCACACCTGCGCCTCATGACCACTGATTAGACCCAGTACATATAGGACCCGAGGGACGACAAATACTCCGCTAGATCGTTGTCCTTGATGCCTCGTTCCCGCACTCCTGTTTGCCTGACTTCTGTTCTCCGTGCACCGACCCACGCCTGTCCACTGACCACCCTCGTAAGCCTGCCGTACTATTACTTCTGATTGTTTGGACTGCCTGCCTGATCTCAGACCTTGGACTGAATAAAGGTTTCCTCCGTACTGTCTGCTGTCTCTGGAGTCGTGCATTTGGGTCCACCCTCGTGCCTCGTTCGTGACAGAACGATCTAGCCAGAACATGGACCCAGCCGACTCCGAAGCCATCCGCCGTGCGCTGCAAGTGCAGGGCAAACGCCTGGGCGAGCAAGAGGCTGCTCTCCAGGGTACTAATCAACGCATCCATGAGCTCTGCGCCCAGCTGGAACCGTGGCTAGCTTCTCAAGCTAGCGCGGCTGCTCCATTGCCTCCCCGTGCCGGCATCACCCCGCTCTCACGACCAGAGCAGTTCTCAGGTGACTCGGGGAACGTCAAGCCTTTCCTCGTTCAGTGCGATCTCCATTTTGAACTGCAAGCGCCCGCTTTTCCCACGGACCGCTCCCATATCGCCTTCTTCATCTCCCACATGACGGGGAGGGCGGAGGCGTGGGCCACTGCCGAGTGGAGTCGTAACTCGGAGATCTGCCGTTCATGGACGAGGTTCGTCTGCGCGCTCACCCAGGTTTTCCAGTACGCGGCTCCGGAACGCCAGGCGGCATCCTCGCTCATGACGATTCGTCAAGGACGTCGCTGCGTGTCCGACTACGCCATTGAGTTCCGAATCTGCGCCGCCAAGAGTCGATGCAACGAGGACGCCCTGCACGATGCCTTTTTCCAGGGGCTTTCCCCCCAAATCCGTGTCTCCTCATCGCTGTTGATCTTCCTCCCTCGCTGGACGCACTCATCGCGTTGGCCCTCAAGGTTGACCAGCGACTAGTAATGGAGGATCAACTAGCCGTGATGACTGAGGGAGAGAGGGAGGGGTCCAGTCCGGTTGCTGCCCGGTCGTCCACTGCTGAACCCACTCAGGTGGACGGGCCAGTGGAGGAGCGTCTCCGCCGGCGACGGGAGGGGCGTTGTTTTTACTGCGGGCGTTTGGGACACTTGATCGCCCGCTGCCCGACTCGACCAGAGCACTCTGACATCAGGATCTCTACTCCGGTGAGAGTGCGGTACACCGCGGCAGGGTCAGGGAGGTCCCTTCTTCACCTCACCTTGGGAACGGACTCCCGTTCATCCACTGTGACGGCTTTTATAGATTCCGGGTCGGACGCAAACCTGATAAATCCCCGCGTGGTCGAAGAGCTGGGGGCAGCAACCTTCCCCACGCAACAGCTTCGTCACGCCTATGCCGCGAACGGCAAGTTCCTTTGTCGGGTTACACATCGCACTCAGACGCTACGTATGAGCTTTCCGGACGCTCACTCGGAGCGTATTAGCTTCCATGTCTTCAACGCACGTAGTAGCGACATCATCCTGGGCAGCCCGTGGCTCAAAGAACACAACCCGCACATAGATTGGACCACGGGTCGGATCAAGACTTGGGGAGAGGACTGTCTCAGTCGCTGTTTCGCTGTCCAGGAAGACAAGGGTATTCAAGTCGCGCCGCTTCGGCTAACAGAACCTAGTACCGCCCCGGAGCTGACCGCGGTGCCCTCCTGCTACCATGACCTACGGGAGGTCTTCTCTGAATCTAAGGCAAAGTCTCTGCCGCCACATCGGTCATACGACTGCGCGACTCCTGCCAGGCACCTCTCCTCCCAGAGGGAAACTGTTCTCGTGAACAGGACCAGAGCATCAAGCCATGAGGGACTACATCGAGGACTCGCTGGCAGCCGGACTCATTCGCCCCTCATCCTCAACAGCCGGTGCGGGGTGTTTTTTTTTGTCAAGAAGAAGGACTCTACGCTGCGACCCTGCGTCGACTACCGAGGACTGAACGACATCACAGTCAAGAACAGGTACCCTTTGCCGCTGATCGCTACAGCATTCGAACTCCTTCAGGGAGCCCGGATCTTCACCAAGCTCGACTTGCGCAGCGCTTACCATTCGGGAAGGGGATGAGTGGAAGACGGCGTTCAACACCCCCACAGGGCACTATGAGTATCTTGTGATGCCTTTTGGACTGACAAACGCCCCGGCCGTCTTTCAAAACTTCATTTACGACGTGCTTCGGGAGTTTCTGAATAGATCTGTCTTTGTATACCTGGACGACATTCTCATCTTTTCAGCGGACCTAACCTCTCACATTCAACAAGTCAGAGAGGTGCTCCGGCGTCTGCAGCAGCACCAATTGTACGTGAATATGGATAAGTGTGAGTTCCATCGGGCATCCGTGTCCTTCCTGGGCTTCGTCCTGGCTGAGGGAGAGATATGGATGGATCCCGGAAAGGTCGACGCGGTGCCGCGGTGGCCTACCCCCACCAACCGTTCTCATTGTTTCGGACCCAGATAACCAGTTTGTGGTGGAGGTGGATGCGTCGAATTCAGGAATCGGAGCAGTCTTGTCGCAGAGGAGTCCCAGGGATGGAAGGATCCACCCGTGCGCGTTCCTGTCTAGGAAGCTTACCCCGGCAGAGAGGAACTACGACGTGGGAGATCGGGAACTGCTGGCGGTCAAGAGCGCGTTGGAGGAGTGGCGGCACTGGCTGGAGGGCTCGCAAGTACCGTTCGTTGTCTTCACGGACCATAAGAACCTTGAATACCTGAAGTTTGCGAAGAGGTTGAACGCCCGTCAGGCCAGGTGGGCCCTGTTTTTCACCCGCTTCCGCTTTACGGTGTCCTACCGCCCAGGCTCCAAGAACGGCAAGCCGGATGCACTCTCGCGGATCCACGAGGGGGAGCGTACGGAATCAGAGGCCGCTCCTATTCTGCCAGAGGCGTGCTTCGTGTCCGGCTTCACCTGGGCGGGTGAAGGAGGCCCTGGGAGAGACACCGCCGCCCGCGGATTGTCCGCCGGGCCGCCTTTTCGTCATCCCAACTCTGCGGGGAGACGTCGTCGCCTGGGCCCATACCAACAAGACGGTCTGTCACCCGGGTATGGCAAAGACACGTTCAGTGGTGGAACAAAGGTTCTGGTGACCCAACCTCAACAAGGACGTAAAGGAGTCTGTCAATGCCTGCCCGGTACGTGCGGCCAATAAGACTTCCCGCCAACGGCCCGTTGGTGAGTTGCGACCCCTGTCCACTCCCTTTCGTCCGTGGTTTTTTATTGAAAGGATCGGTGCTGGTCGGCGCTCAGGAGACAAAGACGACACTCAACAAAAGACCAACATTCCCAAATGCTATTTAGCCTCAATAACTGGCATATTTATTTCGACCAAATGCAAGTTCTCAAAACACAGTTGACATTGCGTGAAATCAATCATATGAGCCCCTTACTTATGCCGAGTAGGTGGAGAGCCAGTCATCCAGGTAGAGGTCCGCTTTGTCAACCAGCTGGGCATCCGTACGAAACCCGCAGCAGACTCTACCTGTTTGTAATCTGCATCTCTCTATTATACTTTTCAGTTGCGTGCGAGAGAAAGGGCGGGTGGCCTACCCGTCCCACCTGGCGCCGCAACAGTTGTAGCCAATTTACTATTGACACCTAAGTGTGTCCTTCAGGCTCTGAGAAACATAACAGTCAAGATATCCCACAACAAGGTTCGTCTTTGAACAAGATAGTATGCGAAAAACAAGTGAGAGTGAAACGGTCAAGACGTCTTGACCAGAAAAACAAGTGAGATATAAAAACAGGTGCGTGAAAAACAATTTATATAACCATGGTTGCACAATACATTCTGGTATTCGACGGTTATAGGAAGCATCACTAATTAACACTCCTTTCATTCCACTCTTGAGGCTTCACATATTAGTTGATATACCCGTCAAACGTCGATGGTAACACTATTCCATTTCCAGTGTGATTCATGATGTCATGAAAGAATATGGACCATAATTCCCGCAACGTTAGGTTTCTGTGAATATATTGATGTGATAAACATCTAGCATAAATGTATATATGAGTGGGGTGAGGCACCAACTTAACAGTGTAGTTCTCGACACCGAAGTGTCCATTACTTTTCTCAAGGCGTACAATCATCTCATGCGTTGCATAATCACCCACTCCACTTCAGCTCGGATACGTCTTACGTAGATACACGTTAGCAGATTACATAGTGATAGCAATATTATTATAATAACCAACAGAATCAGAGGGGGCACCAAAGTCCTCCTAGCAGTGACTGACATCCCTGAAAAGATGTCCCACCAGTGATGGGCTGAGGACTGTTGTACTATTTTAGCAGCATGTTGTACCCGTCCGCTGGCTACTAATGTGGACACCATGAGCTTGGAGATGTTAGACGTATGTGACTGTATAATTTTCTGAACTTCAGTGGATTGTTCCAATGCGCATTTGAAACGCTCCAGTGAGAGGTTCCAGGGATTCTTTAGTACATCCCATTGTACTTGTGTCAGCCGATTAGACACAGAGTAATTCGTCAAACGATACGTCTGGTTTCCCCAATGCCAAGGTGCACATTATATAAGCAACCAACGAACGGAACCGATGGTACTTGTGAATTATTTTGCATTGTTGCCACACATAGAGCATGTGGTCCGATTTGCCACAACATCTCCCTTCGTGGCTCCCTCGTCCAATCACAAAGTACAGCCTCTGAGTCGGTTAAACATGGATTGCTGTGTCCCTGTTGTAATGTACACGCCATTCCTCTGTCTGTTTCGTCACACATTTTCAGATCATAAGTCGTATTTGTTCCCACATCCATCCACTCTCCATCCAGATGTAGAAACCAAAATCCCGTGGTAGTAATCACCGGTAATACTTGATACTTACATATCATTTTAACAGTAGACACATTGTACTGAGTCCAATACCCAGCACAATATGTACTGTTGCATTTTGTTCGCTCCGAGTGTAACTGTAACCAAAGTTTGCTACTAATATTCCAAACCCGTCTCCATTCGTGATAATTTTCCGTTGTCATTATTCTCTGGAATCGCTCTTTTTGAGCTTCCGCATGAATCATTTGCAATGCACAGGTTGTCCAATTACCTCTATGTGATAGATTCTTTAACGCATCATATGTTTCATTCCATAATTTTAACTCCCAGGTAAATGCCTTTTTCCAAACATCTGTGTTTTCCAATTGTCCTATCATAGCTTTTGGAAGCCATACCCCTACCTGATGTATAGCCTCTGATGCATGTTGCCCTGTGTTAGATAACATTGTTCTGGTTACTTCGTTATCTGCAGAATTAGCTACACCAAACAGTGTTCCCGTTCCTCCTAAGAGAGTATCATACCAAGCTCTACGTCTTCGTGTACAGTGTGGTATATCGGGGAATTTTATTTCCCAGTACACTCGGGTTTTAACCCTGGCTTGTGCCATGTGTGTACAGGTATCTAATACTGGTGCTATGTGTGTTCTTATAGCATTAGGTTTCCCAGGTAACACCCATATTACATACAAAAGTGTGTTCCGTCCCGAGATTTCAGCGCTGTTAAAAAAAACAGAGTTTCTTTTACGGTAATTGTCCACCTCGTCCAGTTGTGCTCATTGCAGGTCTCGGTCGTCCTGTTGTAGTGGCACATGGGGACTACTGAAGTAACGGTTAAGTTGCATCCTTGTTCCACCACCGGAATGTCCTTTCCTCCAAGGCACCTTTTGCACTTCCACATCTGACAATTGCTGGTGACATTTACCACGTCGCAAGTTTGGTAAGCTGGACAGGTGTAGCCTCCTTGAGTACGGTCCCGGGTACTGCTTTTCCATCTTATGCGGAGCCACTGGACCTGCTCCAATTTGTCACCTTCCGTCATTGCGCAGCAGAGTTGGACGATGGCACCAAGGACAAGGATACACGTGACCCAGCAGACGACACTGCCACCTCTTGGGCCCTCGGTCTTCCCTGGTCTGGCCATGGCGCCTCTCCGATGATGGTCTTCCAATCAGCAAATACCACCATGGCATCTGTATTACGACAAATAGTGCATACTACAAACGTGATTAGTTCTCTCTTGTATAACATTTTGACACCGGTACATTTACCCATTTTTCCTCTCCAGGGTATAAGATGCTCACAGTAGCATCTTGCCCTTGAGCTATAATTTCTGCTGCTCGGGGAGGACCGTCTGGCTGTTTTACTCAAACTTTTGCCCCTGCCATATCAGTGGAGCCAAATCCTCCCTCCCCTCTAGTGGTTATCACCACAGGTTTAGGTATTTATTTTACCTTGTTTCAAGGCAAGGCTTCACTACCAATTGAGCAATTTTGTCATCTCTTTCCAATGTAAGGGGCTGTTCTGCTAATAATTTGCATACCGCTCCAATTTCTCCTTGATAGTCCGCATCAATTACTCCGGCTTGTTTTGTTTCGAGATAGCTTTTTCAATGTTTCCTTAAGAATTCCATTCATTCGCTCTATTAACCCAGCAGCCTGCGGATAATAGGGAATGTGATAGATCCATTCTACATGGTGAGTCGTTGCCCACTCTTTAGACTCCTTTATTGAGGCCTCTGCCCCGGTATCTACTAACGCTGTTACTGTTTGACCTGATTTATCCCAATAAATTTCCATATCATATACTTCAAAAGACACAGTCGTAGTTAACAAAAAGAAACCGGTGCATCCTTTGTAAAACTGTACATGCAAACATAGTGCACATTATTCAGAAGATATAACAAGCATACAATATAGTATTTGGATAGCTTTTTCGGTAAACAAAGATCTTTGTAACGTTAAGTCTATTGAAACACTTGTAGAAAGGCAACACCCGCGCGCGCACACACGCGTACAAACACACACGTACGATAGAAAGGCAACACCCGCGCGCGTACACACGCATACAAACACATACACGCACGATAAGATAGAAAGGCAACACCCCCGCGCGCACACACGCGTACAAACACACACGTACGATAGAAAGGCAACACCCGCGCGCGCACACGTGTACAAACACACACGTACGATAGAAAGGCAACACCCGTGCGCGCACACACGCGTACAAACACATACACGCACGATAAGAGTATTGTTGTAAGCAGTATTATGTGCAAAAGTGAATGTTCATTCATTTCCTATATTGCGTTATCCTGTGTATAATCTACTCTAGTACTAGTCATGAACAATTCTGGCTCTGGCTGCGCTTGTGGGACCGGCCCTCGCACTCGCTCCCCATTTTCGTCCAGAATTGGTTGACCGTCCGCCCCCATCAGATCCTGGATTCGATTTGGTATCACGCGTCGCTGCTCTTTTCGTCGCGTGAAAGGGTGTATCTGCAACCCCTTTAACGAGAGATACAACCCAGTCTGTGGTGGCGGGTCCGGTCTTATCCCCCCATATATCCCCGTTCCACTCCTCCGGATTCCACTGCGCTGACAGCCCAGTGGTGAATGAACGGATTTGCGCTTGTTCTATTTTACGAGGTTTCTTCTTTCGCCCTCTTCGCGCCACTCGGGAGATATGCATTACAACTATTTCCGTTATACTCTGTATTTTTGCCAAATGCTTCTTTAATTCTTTCACTATAACCTCTAGCTGGATAACCTCTTGCGCCTTTTGATTTTCTGTGCTTCTAATCTTATCCAACTCCAACACGCAATTTTTCCAAGCTTCCGCACACATCCACAACATCTGCTGCGTGCCTCCCAGCGGAGCACGAGCATTCACATCCACCCGCTTCAACATATCACATAATGCCAGCGGCGTGGCAGCGGGATTCACTCCTGTCCACGGTCCGGGGCGTCCCCCACGCTCCCGTAAGACAGCTTCTATCTCTTGGAAAGTGATGCCTTCCCACCCGGGCACCACCTCCTCCTCTGGTGCCTCTTGCGCACCCTTAGTTTTCCTTCTAAAACAACGCATCCTGTTTTTATCTCCTGCACGTAGCCTGCACGATCCTGCCGACAACGCCAAAAATGTTTTATTGAAAGGATCGGTGCTGGTCGGCGCTCAGGAGACAAAGACGACACTCAACAAAAGACCAACATTCCCAAATGCTATTTAGCCTCCCGGGACCTTTACAATCGCCAATTCGTGGGGACCCTTAACTGCTTCATACAATCGCTCCATCAAAGTTTTATGAGCAATTTCTTTGACTTTCGCTGTTAGTCAGCCATTGTGCAGCCACCCCTTTAGGTCAATCAGGGCAGCCGACGCTGCATATGCCGAATCAGTATATACAGTTAATTGCTGTCCTGGACACTGTTCCAAGGCCAACACCAGAGCCAACACCTCAGCCGCCTGGGCGGAGGGTTTTATTGACAACTTCTGAGCTGTCACCGGGAGGAAGAAAGAACCTTTCCACTCCACCATCCTTGGCACGCCAACAACACCCATCCGTGAACATAACCCGTCCACCATCCAATGGTTCCGCATACAAGTCCTCACGGACATTTTGATCTTTCTGTACTTTCAGAGCACACTCATGTGCCCCTTCCAGGAGGTGATTAGCCATGTTCTCACCATCATGCACATACGTAACATTTGGTGCCATCAATATTTTCATCATCCGTGTTTGTCTTCAGGGTGTCAACGTAAATGCCGCCGATGCGACAAAAGCTGACACCGCATGGTCTGTTAACACCTGGACGGGATACCCCATGACCACATGTGCCGTTTTCTGTAGGACCTTTGCCAGGCCCGCCGCGTACCTAACACAGTCTGCTTGTTTCTGTTCAATTCCGTCTAATGGCAAACTACAATACAATAAAACTGCCCTGTTTGTTCCATGTCTTTGGTACAATGCCGCATTCACTGTTTTCTCACTAATAGCTACATCTAAATGAAACACCTTAGTGTAATCTGGGGTAGCCAAAGCTGCTGCTGATGCCAATTCCTGAATTAGTTGCAGAAACAATGCATCATCCTCAGGGGTCCACTGCAATGTAACCTTCAAATTTCGGACCCCTTGTTGTTTGACCAGGGCCCGCAAGCCTGCTGTTTTATCCACATAACATGGGATGTAGGCTCGGCTGTAGCCACACAATCCCAAGAAAGACAGCATGTCTTGCACTGTCTCTGGACGTGGGTGTCGCAAGATGGAGCTGCGGTGATTAGGGGACATAGCCAAACCGGCTGGTGTGATGACACACCCCAGAAAAACCACAGACTTGCGACAGGACTGTAACTTTTTCCTTGACACTTTGAAGCCCAGGTCAGCAAGCTTCAACAGCACTGCTCGTGTGGCTTCCACACACTGGTTGGATGTTTCGGCTGCAAAGAGGTGATCGTCCACATACTGCAGGAGCACTGAGCCTTGGGGTAGTTTACATGAAAATAACAAGTCCTTCAATACCTGATTAAAGATTCCCGGCGAATTCTTGAAGCCCTGTGGGAGTCGTTTGTACTGCAATTTCACCCCTTTGTAAGAAAATGCAAACACATGTCGTATTGACTCAGCCAGTGGTAAACGAAATATGCATTCGCCAAATCAATTACCATATACCACTGTTTCTGAGGATCCTGGGAGGACAGGATGCGATGGGGGTCAGGAACTGGCAAAACTGGAGTAATAGTTATGTCATTCACTGGCCACAAATAGTGGGCCATCCTCCATGTCACCCCATCAGCCTTCTGGACCGGCCTCAGAGGTGTGTTCCAAGAGGACGCCGACGTTTCCAACACCCCCGCATCCCACAATCCTGCCACTGTGTCCTCCATACCTTTGTCTGCTTCCTTCGGCCATCGATATTGAGGACGGCGGACCTGAATGGAGCAATCAACTTCCAATTGGATCGATTGAACCGTATGACAAAAACCAACATCAAATGGACCCTGTGACCACAAGGTCTGTGGCATTTGATCCAGCATTCCCTGTGCAAACTCTTGGTCAGTCTGTTCCCGCCCATGATGGCGGTCCAGGAAGACCAATTCAAGGTCTGACTCATCTACTATTTTTGCCATTATCCTGTAACTTTTGGTTGCGGCCGAATGCCACACATCTGGAATCTCAGTCATCATCCAGTCATGTTGTTGTGTTAATCGTTTCACCATGGGCCCCAATTGGCGGGGCTCAAGGCCTGGCGACACAGCCAGTGTTACATGGGGCAGACCTTCCTCACCCATTTTGAACCATTGTTCTTGCTCTGGCGACAACTGCACATTCGCTGCCACTCCCTCTGGGCCTACAAAGATGGATGGTGACTGTCGTGTCCAATCATCTCTATATACTTCATCCGAATTCTTCTTCTTTTCCTTTCGGCTTGTCCCGTTAGGGGTCGCCACAGCGTGTCATCTTTTGCCATCTTAGCCTATCTCCTGCATCTTCCTCTCTAACCCCAACTGCCCTCATGTCTTCCCTCACCACATCCATAAACCTTCTCTTTGGTCTTCCTCTCGCTCTTTTGCCTGGGAGCTCCATCCTCAGCATCCTTCTACCAATATACTCACTCTCTCGCCTCTGAACATGTC
Source organism: Syngnathoides biaculeatus (assembly GCF_019802595.1). NCBI lineage: Eukaryota > Metazoa > Chordata > Actinopteri > Syngnathiformes > Syngnathidae > Syngnathoides > Syngnathoides biaculeatus. Next base: position 34,655,358 of record NC_084644.1, read on the forward strand.
CAAACCATCGAAGTCTGCTCTCTCGAATCTTGTCTCCAAAACATCCAGCTTTGGCTGTCCCTCTAATGAGCTCATTTCTAATCCTATCCAACCTGGTCACTCCGAGCGAGAACCTCAACATCTTCATTTCTGCCACCTCCAGTTCAGATTGCTGTTGTTTCTTCAGTGCCACTGTCTCTAATCCGTACATCATGGCCGGCCTCACCACTGTTTTGTAAACTTTGCCCTTCATCCTAGCAGACACTCTTCTGTCACATAACACACCAGACACCTTTCGCCAGCTGTTCCAACCTGCTTGGACCCGTTTCTTCACTTCCTGACCACACTCTCCATTGCTCTGTATTGTTGACCCCAAGTATTTGAAGTCGTCCACCCTCGCTATCTCTTCTCCATGTAGCCTCACTCTTCCCCCTCTACTTTTCTCATTCACGCACATATATTCTGTTTTACTTCGGATAATCTTCATTCCTCTCCTTTCCAGTGCATGTCTCCACCTTTCCAATTGTTCCTCTGCATGCTCCCTGCTTTCACTGCATATGACAATATCATCTGCGAACATCATGGTCCAAGGGGATTCCAGTCTAACCTCATCTGTCAGCCTATCCATTACCACTGCAAACAGGAAGGGGCTCAGAGCTGATCCCTGATGCAGTCCCACCTCCACCTTAAATTCCTCTGTCACACCTAAGGCACACCTCACCATTGTTCTGCTGCCATCATACATGTCCTGTACTATTTTAACATACTTCTCTGCCACACCAGACTTACGCATGCAGTACCGCAGTTCCTCTCTTGGTACTCTGTCATAGGCTTTCTCAAGATCCACAAAGACACAATGTAGCTCCTTCTGACCTTCTCTGTACTTTTCCACGAGCATCCTCAAGGCAAATAATGCATCTGTGGTACTCTTTCTAGGCATGAAACCATACTGTTGCTCGCAGATACTTACTTCTGTCCTGAGTCTAGCCTCCACTACTCTTTCCCATAACTTCATTGTGTGGCTCATCAACTTTATTCCTCTATAGTTCCCACAGCTCTGAACATCCCCTTTGTTCTTAAAAATGGGAACTAGAACACTTTTCCTCCATTCTTCAGGCATCTTTTCGCCCGCTAGTATTCTGTTGAATAAGTTGGTCATCCGAATCCCTATCGTAATATAGAGTGCAATGCAATGGGTCCACTGGGGGGTGGTACGGTGCCAATGCCTGGATCCACAGTTTCCACAGGAGGTAAGAGGAGTAGACACCTCCCCCAAGTGGAGTCTCAGGATTCAATCTAGCCCGGTAGATCCGTGCCGTTTCAGGTACTGTGGGGAGTGGTGCCATCAACCACTGACCCCTAGGTGTCACAGGCTGGGAGCATTCCAGAACCTGTCCGCCAGGAAATGTCACTGTAAGTCCCTTCTCGCCGCACAATATCTGGGCTCTCAATGCTCACAACATGTCTCTGCCCATTAAATTCATGGGTGTGTCCATTGCATGAACATATGAATGATATAGTTTCTTTCCAGTGTTTGTGATTTCCGTTTTCAATGGCCGGGTAAAGGGCAGAGTCTGAGGACGTCCCGAGAAGCCGACCAACGTTGTAACTCGTCTCGACAACGCTGTACTTGGCAGTGGCATGTTGATTGATGAATGTGTTGCTCCAGTGTCCAGCAACATCTGGACCGGAGTGTCCGCCACTGTCAACTGAAGCATTGGCTCTGCCTGGCCAGTGCTTTCCAAGCTTCCCAGGCACCCCTATTCGTCCGGGCCGTACCACGGGTTGGCTTGGTGATACTGACCCCGTGGATTTGGCTGTGGCCACGGGCGGGGCTGCTGCGGTCCCCCTTGGTGTGGTGGCCCTGCTTGCTGGTTCTGCTGCTCCACCCCTGGTGGTGGTGGGTTGCCATGACAATAACGTGCCCAGTGATCAGGGGACCCGCAGTTGAAGCAAGTCCCTGGAGCGAACCCATTCCGGCCCCGACCTGGGGGGGCGCCACGACCACGCCCTCTGCATCCACCACGGAACCCTTGGCCTCGGCCCCATCCAGCCCCCACTGGAGTCTGATACATCTGTTCTAGTTTAACCTTTTCTTGTTTTGCCTCACCTTGCAACTTTGCCAACTGGAGTTTAACCAAACTAATTGCCAGAGCATCAGTTTCCTTTTGATCTTTATTTGCTTTTTCCATGTCGATGCGGCAATGGTGTATCAAATGCCTCTTAAATCTCAGTTCCGGACAGACCAAAATGTCCGTATCAATTCTCATAATCGCTTGCACCTCATTTGGGAGGCCGTTCAGCATCGTCGTCCTGAACATCATCTCAGCTTCAGGGTAGCTGCCTGGGTGTTTCCCTGTGGTCTCAATCCAGAGCTCCAATGCCTGAGCATAATGTTGCTCGGGAGTCACATCTTTTCCAAAATTAAAAATTGTTGGCACCACATCCACTGGGGAGGGAAAGGCCGCCCTCAGCTCCCGAGACAACGCCTCCGAGATCTCCGCCAGGGGCGTTTCTCTCCCTAGCTGGCGGGTGCCAGCTGCCCCCTCGATATTCTGTAATTGAATCAGGGAACATGATCCCAAAATGGCTTGTCTTAAATCCCCCAATGTCCTGACATGACAGGTAAGAATTTAGTAATCCAGGCTCGTGCCCTTTTATGCAGAGGGGGGGGCAATTTTTCCACCAATGCAGCCACATCCCGAGCACCAAAGGCTCATAGTGACGGCCAGCATGAGTCACCACTAGGGGTGCCATTGTTTGAGGCTGCTCCTGCTGTGCCATCATTTTCCCTTTACTACGCATATTATAGCCTCGCTCAGCCCTGGACATACTCTCCTCACGATCGCCCAGCCTCTCTCCTTCACGCAACGCTCTGAGCATCTTCCGCTGTTCACGTAACACCACCTCGTCTTCCTCATCACTTTCCATTTCCTCCTCACGGTGATCAGCGTCGCTGGGCATTGCCTGCCCATGTTTCCGTGTCCCCGTCATCACTTCCTCTAACATCTCTCTTTCCTCACTCTGCACCCTTTGTCCTTCAAACAACTTCCGCGATACCTCCTTCTTCATCAGCTTCTTACTCCCTGCACTAGTGGTGCCCCCGTCTCCTGCTAGCTCCGCCCCTGGCGCCAGCACGGGCGACTCCACACGCCCCTGCTGTTTCCCGCGCACTCTCTTTCTCTCATTATTCACAGCCTGTTCAATCAACTGTATGGTCGCTGGCACCATCCGTGAACCTTCATCTTCTACATCTAAAACCATTCTGCCCCTCAAGGTGACTACGGTGGCCATTACTGGCACCGTCGGATACGGTGGCGGCCCAAACACATACTGTTGCGAGTCCGACAACTTCCACTTTTTCAATCACTTCATCCTCTTTCTTCAGCTCATTCTCACTCTGTTCCTCTTTTATCGCCGCCAGCGCAGTAGCGATAGTTGCCAATTGGTGAATGCCTCGTCTATCTTTCTCCAATTTCTTCACTTCCTTCTCAAGTTTATTACGCTGTCGCCATCCGACTTGGCTCTGATCCTCCTTCATATCTCGAATATCTGCCAACATTCTGCTTTCCTTTTTCTGTAACTGCCGCGCTAACTTCGCCATGTCCCATGTTCCGGGTTCCCCGCGAAACAATTCATCCTTCTTTAATTTCCGAAACAACTTCTGACTCTGTTCTTTTTCCTTCTTAATTTTCTTACTTTCTATTCCACTAATCAACTGTGATTCCATCTTAGCGTAATGACCATTAATCTCCGACCAGACTTCAGTCCGTTCGTCTGAAGTGCTGGACCCGAGACCCCTATCACACTTCATCTCATTCGCCATCTTGAAATCCACCCGTGCATGTCCCAACCACTTTTTACGTAGAACAATGTTAGTTTTCACACTCACACTCACACCGCTTCCACACTGATACGTAAATCCCAGATTTTAAACCGTATCGTAACCACGAATAGTTCCAAACTATTCTAGTAGGTAAATCCCAGATTTTATACCCTACTAATGTCCACACTATTACACTTTTACGCCGTTCCGCTCCTCCTTCCTCTTATAATTTAGCGTTGCCAATGTGCAGAATTTGAAAAGGAGTCTGCTTACCTTGTTTCACTGTGGGCCCAAGAGGAAAGACGGTCAGACACGTGGCTCCTTTGTCAGGTCGTCACCTGGTGTGGACGTGGGTCCCTGACCCGAGTCTAAGACTCTTGTGGTTTTTCCTCGAAGTCCCGGACTTCTTTTACCTCTCTTGCATCACGTCGGGGTCACTATACTCTATAGGAAGTACAAAGGAAAGGAGTGAAGGAGAGTTGCTGGGTCGGGGTTCTATGATGTACACCCAATCAACTCACGAGATAAATCCACACATGCTCTCATTGGTCAATGTCGCACCGGGGACCATCACTCGCCAAGTATCACTGAGTCTTCCTGTAATACAGTGCATAGTGTATGCCGATCCAGCTTTTTTTGGGCGTGTGGGGGTGTGGGAGGGGCTAGGGGGGGGTGAAAAAATGTTACGTTATCCCCATGCCTGCATGGGTTTTCTCAGGGCACTCCAGTTTCCTCCCACGTCTCCAAAACATGCCACATTAATTGGACACTCTAAATTGCCCCAAGGTGTGATTGTGAGTGCAACTATTGTCAGACTCTATGAGCCATGCGATTGGCTGGCAACTAGTGCAGGGTGTGCCCTGCCTCCTGCCCGTTGACAGCAGGGCTCGCCTCCAACACTCCTGAGACCCTTGTGAGTATAAGTGGCTAAGACAATGGATGGATGGATTATTGGGTGGATGATTGCAGTCAGTGTTTCATACGGTTTTAGCAGTTAACTGAAAAAAAAATTAAATATACACATATCTTAAGATATAACGAAAAAAATATTAACATCCAATTCGAGGGAACTCCTTAATTTTTGTGTTGTTTCTCAAATGTAAGAGTATGTGTTTGAATGGGTGAATGAGAAGCATTAAGTTTTCGAACTTCACTGCACTTTATTATTTATTCCGTTCATTTCACTTACTTGTAGTTAGTCAGTGTTAAGATATATTACATGGAAAAGATGACGCGCTGTGGCGACTCCTAAAAGGAAAAGCCGAAAGTAAATGAAAATTAAGGGAAAGATACAGTATGACACATCCAATATGGTGGATGCGCTTTACGTATTACAATAACTGACCAAGTTGCTGGGGCTGGGGTCGAATTCTATACTGAACGTTCTAAACTGTGGTTGACAGAACCTGCCCCCAAATCTGCTCTAAGGTAAATTTGTTTTACTGTGTTCGTTTATTAGTTTTGCTCACATTAGCCCAACTAGCAACGGAGCAATGGTGCTTGCTGTTTCAGAAAAGAGTTTGTATCGCAAATGCTTAGTGCTCAAGACATGAACACGGTGTTCGACGAAAGATTCGAACCTTAGCCTTGTATAAAATCAGCTGGGTGCAGAGGACCGTTTGTTATTCATATCGCAAAGGAGAAATATTTTTCACAATATTAATCATGTACGGTATTTATAAATGTGTTCCTACGTGTGGCGTTTGATACTGCACTCGGGCTAGCCTTTCGTTGGAAAGATGGAGTCAAGATAGCTGCCGCGATTGTTTGTCAGTTATTACGGGAACACATTGCCAACGACTTGCGAGGTGGCCACCTTACAAATAAAAATTAATTAAATAAATATATGGACGTCAAACTTTGGAAGTAAAATAATTATTTGTAATAATCTGTCATCACATTCAATATGGTGGGTGCGCTCTTCCTATTAGAGTATTAGAGCTGTGGCTGGGGTCTAAGTGTGTATGTCTATAGTTTTCGACAGACGTCACACACTTTCTGGTTTAGGAAGCGGTCGCCATTTTGGATGGGTGAATTCGAGTAAACAAACCGTAACTAAGCACAAATAATTTCAGAAAGGCGTATGAATGGGGGTGCACTGCTATGTTATCGGTTGCTCAAAGGAAAGTGGGTGTTGTAAAGCGACTTTCTTTCGACTGCCAGCTGTGATCAACAACATGTGTGAGAAAACTGAGCAATTATCAACCAAACGGCGACAACTCAGCAGAGCCGATCTACCAGGCAAATCATTAGTTCATCATTTACCTTATGTCAGAGTTTGCTCGAAGCATTTTGTTCTTGGTAGGTATTGGATAACTTTTAGAATTTCACCCTTACTTTGCAACAAGTTCTGTGAAGCATAAGTATTCTTCAGGGCCTAGGGCCTACATAAGGGGTGCCCAGATTTTTTTACCCCAAGATCTACTTTTCAAGCAATGCAGCCCTATGGGGGCACAAACCAGTGCAATCTGTAGGCCGGTCCCAAGCCCAGATAAATACAGAGGGTTGCGTCAGGAAGGGCATCCGGCGTAAAAACTATGCCAAACAAATATGAGCGTTCATTTAAAGAATCCCATACCGGATCGGTCGTGGGCCGGGTTAACAACGCCCGCCCCCGGCACTGCTAACCTGCAGGGCGTCAGTGGAAATTCAGCTACTGTGGGTCGAAGACAAAGAGGAGGAAACCGGATCCATCGTCAGAAGAAAAAGAGGAATGCACAGAGCCTATAACTGAGTGTAGGGACTTTGAATGTTGGGACTATGACAGGAAAAGCTCAGGAGTTGGTTGACATGATGATTAGGAGAAAGGTAGATATTCTGTGCATCCAAGAGAGCAGGTGGAAAGGTACTAAGGCTATAAGTTTAGGAGCAGGGTTTAAATTATTATACCACGAAGTAGATGGGAAGAGAAATGGAGTAGGGGTTATTTTAAAGGAAGAGCTGGCTAGGAATGTCTTGGAGGTGAAAAGAGTGTCAGATCGAGCGATAAGACGGAAATTCGAAATGGAGGATGTATAACGTGGTTAGCGGGTATGCCCTACAGGTAGGATGTGACCTAGAGTTGAAAGAGAAATTCTGGAAGGAACTAGATGAAGTAGTTCTGAGCATCCCAGACAGCGAGAGAGTTGTGATTGGAGCAGATTGTAATGGACATATTGGTAAAGGAAACAGGGGTGATGAAGAAGTGATGGGTAAGTACGGCATCCAGGAAAGGAACTTTGAGGGACAAATGGTGGTGGACTTTGCAAAAAGGATGGAGATGACTGTAGTGAACACTTATTTCCAGAAGAGGGAGGAACATATAGTGACCTACAAGAGCGGAGGTAGAAGCACGCAGGTGGATTATATTTTGTGCAAATGATGTAATCTGAAGGAGGTTATGACTGTAAAGTAGTGGTAGGGGAGGGTGTAGCTCGACAGCATAGGATGGTAGTGTGTAGGATGACTCTGGTAGTGGGTACGAAGATTAAGAAGACAAAGGGAGAGCAGACAACCATATGGTGGAACCTGAGAAAGGAAGAATGTTGTGCGGCCTTTCGGAAAGGGGTAAGACAGGCTCTCGATGGACAACCGAAGCTCCCGGAAGACTGTGCGACGACAGCCAAGGTGATCAGAGAGACAGGCAGGAGAGTACTTGGTGTGTCATCTGGTAGGAAAGGGGAGAAGGAGATTTGGTGGTGGAACCCCAAAATACAAGGAGTCATACAAGGAAAGAGATTAGCGAAGAAGAAGTGGGATACTGAGGGGACTGAGGAGGGGCAAAAGGAGTACATAGAGATGCGACATAGGGCAAAGATAGAGGTGGAGAAGGCTAAACAAGAGGCATATGAAGACATGTACACCAGGTTGGACACGAAAGAAGGAGAAAAGGATCTCTACAGGTTGGCCAGACGGAGGGATAGAGATGGGAAGGATGTGCAGCAGGTAAGGGTGATTAAGGATAGAGATGGAAATGTGTTGACTGGTGCCAGTAGTGGGCTAAATAGATGGAAAGAATACTTTGAGAAGTTGATGAATGAAGAAAATGAGAGAGAAGGAAGAGTTGAAGAGGCAACTGTGAAGGACCAGGAAGTGGCAATGATTACTAAGGGGGAAGTCAGAAAGGCACTACAAAGGATGAAAAATGGAAAGGCAGTTGGTCCCGATGACATACCGGTAGAGGTATGGAAGCAATTTGGAGATGGCTGTGGAGTTTTTGACCAACTTATTCAACAGAATACTTGCAGGCGAAAAGATGCCTGAAGAATGGAGGAAAAGTGTTCTAGTTCCCATTTTTAAGAACAAAGGGGATGTTCAGAGCTGTGGGAACTATAGAGGAATAAAGTTGATGAGCCACACAATGAAGTTATGGGAAAGAGTAGTGGAGGCTAGACTCAGGACAGAAGTAAGTATCTGCGAGCAACAGTTTGGTTTCATGCCTAGAAAGAGTACCACAGATGCATTATTTGCCTTGAGGATGCTAGTGGAAAAGTACAGAGAAGGTCAGAAGGAGCTACATTGTGTCTTTGTGGATCGAGAGAAAGCCCATGACAGAGTACCAAGAGAGGAACTGTGGTACTGCATGCGTAAGTCTGGTGTGGCAGAGAAGTATGTTAAAAGAGTACAGGACATGTATGAGGGGAGCAGAACAATGGTGAGGTGTGACAGAGGAATTTAAGGTGGAGGTGGGACTGCATCAGGGATCAGCTCTTCATTTCCTTACCACACTCACCATTGCTCTGGATTATTGACCCTAAATATTTGAAGTCATCCACCCTCACTACCTCTCTTCTCCCTGTCGCCTCACTCTTCCCCTCCACCTTTCTCATTCATGCACATATATTCTGTTTTACTTCAGCTAATCTTCATTCCTCTCCTTTCCAATGCATGTCTCCATCTTTCTTATTGTTCCTCTGCATGCTCCCTGCTTTCACTGGATATTACAATATCATCTGCGAACATCATGGTCCAAAGGGGTTCCAGTCTAACCTCATCTGTCAGCCTATCCATTACCACTGCAAACAGGAAGGGGCTCAGAGCTGTTCCCTGATGCAGTCCCACCTCCACCTTAAATTCTTCTGTCACACCTAAGGCACACCTCACCATTGTTCTGCTCCCCTCATACATGTCCTGTACTCTTTTAACATACTTCTCTGCCACACCAGACTTACGCATGCAGTACCACAGTTCCTCTCTTGGTACTCTGTCATAGGCTTTCTCTCGATTCACAAACACATCATGTAGCTCCTTCTGACCTTCTCTGTACTTTTCCACTCGCATCCTCAAGGCAAATAATGCATTTGTGGTACTCTTTCCAGGCATGAAACCATACTGTTGCTCGCAGATACTGACTTCTGTCATGATTCTGGCCTCCATTACTCTTTCCCATAACTTCATTGTGTGGCCCATCAAATTTATTCCTCTATAATTCCCACAGCTCCGAACATCGCCTTGGTTCTTAAAAATGGGAACGAGAAAACTTTTTCTCCATTCTTCAGGCATCTTTTCGCCCACTAGTATTCTGTTGAATAAGTTGGTCAAAAACTCCACAGCCATCTCTCCAAATTGCTTCCATACCGCCACCCCTTTGTCATCAGGATCAACTGCCTTTCCATTTTTTCATCCTTTGTAGTGCCTTTCTAACTTCACCTCGACTAATCATTGCCACTTCTTGGTCCTTCACACTTGGCTCTTCAACTCTTCCTTCTCTCTCATTTTCTCTATTCATTAACTTCTCAAAGTAATGCAGCCCTATGGGGGCACAAACCAGTGCAATCTGTAGGCCGGTCCCAAGCCCGGATAAATGCAGAGGGTTGCGTCAGGAAGGGCATCCGGCGTAAAAACTGTGCCAAACAAATATGAGCGTTCATCTAAAGAATCCCATACCGGATTGGTCGTGGCCCGGGTTAACAACGCCCGCCCCCGGCACTGCTAACCTGCAGGGCGTCAGTGGAAATTCAGCTACTGTGGGTCAAAGACAAAGAAGAGGAGGAAACCGGATCCAGCGTCAGAAGAAAAAGAGGAATGCACAGAGCCTACAACTGAGTGTAGGGACTTTGAATGTTGGGACTATGACAGGAAAAGCACAGGAGTTGGTTGACATGATGATTAGGAGAAATGTTGATATTCTGTGCATCCAAGAGAGCAGGTGGAAAGGTAGTAAGGCTAGAAGTTTGGGAGCAGGGTTTAAATTATTCTACCACGGAGTAGATGGGAAGAGAAATGGAGTAGGGGTTATTTTAAAGGAAGAGCTGGCTAAGAATGTCTTGGAGGTGAAAAGAGTATCAGATCGAGTGATGAGACTAAAATTTGAAATTGAGGGTGTTATGTATAATGTGGTTAGCGGCTATGCACCACAGGTAGGATGTGACCTAAAGTTGAAAGAGAAATTCTGGAAGGAACTAGATGAAGTAGTTCTGAGCATCCCAGACAGCGAGAGAGTTGTGATTGGTGCAGATTGTAATGGACATATTGGTAAAGGAAACAGGGGCGATGAAGAAGTGATGGGTAAGTACGGCATCCAGGAAAGGACGTTTGAAGGGCAGATGGTGGTGGACTTTGCAAAAAGGATGGAGATGGCTGTAGTGAACACTTATTTCCAGAAGAGGGAGGAACATATAGTGACCTACAAGAGCGGAGGTAGAACCACGCAGGTAGATTATATTTTGTGCAGACGATGTAATCTGAAGGAGGTTACTGACTGTAAAGGAGTGGTAGGGGAGAGTGTAGCTCGACAGCATAGGATGGTAGTATGTAGGATGATTCTGGTGGTGGGTAGGAAGATTAAGAAGACAAAGGTAGAGCAGAGAACCATGTGGTGGAAGCTGAGAATGGAAGAATGTTGTGTGGCCTTCCGGAAAGAGGTGAGACAGGCTCTCGATGGACAACCGAAGCTCCCGGAAGACTGGACGACGACAGCCAAGGTGATCAGAGAGACAGGCAGGAGAGTACTTGGTGTGTCATCTGGTAGGAAAGGGGAGAAGGAGACTTGGTGGTGGAACCCCATAATACAGGGAGTCATACAAGGAAAGAGATTAGCGAAGAAGAAGTGGGATACTGAGAGGACTGAGGAGAGGCGAAAGGAGTACATCGAGATGCGACGTAGGGCAAAGGTAGAGGTGGCAAAGACTAAACAAGAGGCATATGAAGACGTACACCAGGTTGGACACGAAAGAAGGAGAAAAGGATCTCTACAGGTTGGCCAGACAGAGGGATAGAGATGGGAAGGATGTGCAGAAGGTTAGGGTGATTAAGGATAGAGATGGAAATGTGTTGACTGGTGCCGGTAGTGTGCTAAATAGATGGAAAGAATACTTTGAGAAGTTGATGAATGAAGAAAATGAGAGAGAAGGAAGAGTTGAAGAGGCAAGAGTGAAGGACCAGGAAGTGGAAATGATTACTAAGGGGGAAGTCAGAAAGGCACTACAAAGGATGAAAAATGGAAAGGCAGTTGGTCCCGATGACATACCGGTAGAGGTATGGAAGCAATTTGGAGAGATGGCTGTGGAGTTTTTGACCAACTTATTCAACAGAATACTAGCGGGCGAAAAGATGCCTGAAGAATGGAGGAAAAGTGTTCTAGTTCCCATTTTTAAGAATAAAGGGGATGTTCATAGCTGTGGGAACTATAGAGGAATAAAGTTGATGAGCCACACAATGAAGTTATGGGAAAGAGTAGTGGAGGCTAGACTCAGGACAGAAGTAAGTATCTGCGAGCAACAGTATGGTTTCATGCCTAGAAAGAGTACCACAGATGCATTATTTGCCTTGAGGATGCTCGTGGAAAAGTACAGAGGTCAGAAGGAGCTACATTGTGTCTTTGTGGATCTAGAGAAAGCCTATGACAGAGTACCAAGAGAGGAACTGTGGTAATGCATGCGTAAGTCTGGTGTGGCAGAGAAGTATGTTAAAATAGTACAGAACAATGGTGAGGTGTGCCTTAGGTGTGACAGAGGAATTTAAGGTGGAGGTGGGACTGCATCAGGGATCAGCTCTGAGCCCCTTCCTGTTTGCAGTGGTAATGGATAGGCTGACAGATGAGGTTAGACTGGAATCCCCTTGGACCATGATGTTTGCAGATGATATTGTCATATGCAGTGAAAGCAGGGAGCATGCAGAGGAACAATTGGAAAGATGGAGACATGCACTGGAAAGGAGAGGAATGAAGATTAGCCGAAGTAAAACAGAATATATGTGCGTGAATGAGAAAAGTAGAGGGGGAAGAGTGAGGCTACAGGGAGAAGAGATAGCGAGGGTGGACGACTTCAAATACTTGGGGTCAACAATCCAGAGCAATGGAGAGTGTGGTCAGGAAGTGAAGAAACGGGTCCAAGCAGGTTGGAACAGCTGGCGAAAGGTGTCTGGTGTGTTATGTGACAGAAGAGTGTCTGCTAGGATGAAGGGCAAAGTTTACAAAACAGTGGTGAGGCCGGCCATGATGTACGGATTAGAGACGGTGGCACTGAAGAAACAACAGGAAGCTGAACTGGAGGTGGCAGAAATGAAGATGTTGAGGTTCTCGCTCAGAGTGACCAGGTTGGATAGGATTAGAAATGAGCTCATTAGAGGGACAGCCAAAGCTGGATGTTTTGGAGACAAGATTCGAGAGAGCAGACTTCAATGGTTTGGACATGTTCAGAGGCGAGAGAGTGAGTATATTGGTAGAAAGATGCTGAGGATGGAGCTCCCAGGCAAAAGAGCGAGAGGAAGACCAAAGAGAAGGTTTATGGATGTGGTGAGGGAAGACATGAGGGCAGTTGGGGTTAGAGAGGAAGATGCAGGAGATAGGCTAAGATGGCAAAAGATGACACGCTGTGGCGACCCCTAACGGGACAAGCCGAAAGGAAAAGAAGAAGATTAACTTCTCAAAGTACCAAGTCTCCTTCTCCCCTTTCCTACCAGAAGACACACCAAAGTACTCTCCTGCCTGTCTCTCTGATTACCTTGCCTGTCATAGTCCAGTCTTCCGGGAACTTCTGCTGTCCATCGAGGGCCTGTCTCACCTCTTTCCGAAAGGCCGCACAACATTCTTCCTTTCTCAGCTTCCCCCACATGGTTCTCTGCTCTACCTTTGTCCTCTTAATCTTCCTACCCACCACCAGAGTCATCCAAAGCTGTCGAGCTACACTCTCCCCTACCACTACTTTAGTCAGTAATCTCCTTCAGATTACTTCGTTTGCACAAAATATAATCCACCTGCGTGCTTCTACCTCCGCTCTTGTAGGTCACTATATGTTCCTCCCTCTTCCGGAAATAAGTGTTCACTACAGTCATCTCCATTCTTTTTGCAAAGTCCACCACCATCTGTCCCTCAAAGTTCCTTTCCTGGATGCCGTACTTACCCATCACTTCTTCATCGCCCCTGTTTCCTTTACCAATATGTCCATTACAATCTCCACCAATCACAACTCTCTCACTGTCTGGGATGCTCAGAACTACTTCATCTAGTTCCTTCCAGAATTTCTCTTTCAACTCTCGGTCACATCCTTCCTGTGGGGCATACCCGCTAACCACGTTATACATCCTCCATTTCGAATTTCCGTCTTATCACTCGATCTGACACTCTTTTCACCTCCAAGACATTCCTAGCCAGGTCTTCCTTTAAAATAACCCCTACTCCATTTCTCTTCCCATCTACTCCGTGGTATAATAATTTAAACCCTGCTCCTAAACTTATAGCCTTAGTACCTTTCCACCTGCTCTCTTGGATGCACAGTATATCAACCTTTCTCCTAATCATCATGTCAACCAACTCCTGAGCTTTTCCTATCATAGTCCCAACATTCAAAGTCCCTACACTCAGTTCTAGGCTCTGTGCATTCCTCTTTTTCATCTGACGACGGATCCGATTTCTTCCTGTTCTTTGTTTTCGACCCACAGTAGCTGAATTTCCACCGACGCCCTGCAGGTTAACAGTGCCGGGGGCAGGCGTTGTTAACCTGGGCCACGACCGATCCGGTATGGGATTCTTTAGAAGAATGCTCATATTTTTTAGTTTTTACGCCGGATGCCCTTCCTGACGCAACCCTCTGCATTTATCCGGGCTTGGGACTGGCCTACAAATTACACTGGTTTGTGCCCCCATAGGGCTGCATTCAGCACATGCACAATGATTATTATTAAAGATTGTCGTAAGGACAGTTTTTTTGAAAATCAATCCAAGTACAAACCTAACAAAATGTAAATACAGATAATTCCTAATATTTTGAGCATATGGGTAGCAGCAAATTGGTGGTGTGCATTGTATATTGGTAGAAGGGTTTTCCTGATTTATTTTTTTTTGTTTGTTTTTAATTTTTTTTTTTAGGTCAACTTTGGGGGTGCGCATTATACTTCAGGATACATTATACTCGAGAAATTAAGGTACCTTGTTTTTTCTTCAGAGTTTCTTATTTTGAAAGACCACTACTTTACGCCCTCGCCTCACTTCCGTGCTTGACTCTTTGCCGTGTCTTTTTCTTGCATCAGCAATACTAGCTCGCCCTCGTAAAATGAACCACAAACAGTTCAATGGAGTTTCTTTGGAAAGGGTATACAAGACAATGATGAGACAACAGAGGGGTGACAGACTGCCTGCAAAAATAAAGCAGCATTTAAAAGAAAATACCAAGATTCTGTTGGAGGACGCTTTTTTTCTCCCCGCGTGTTCGTTTAGTTTCGGGTCGTGAGAATGTTGGTTATCCAAATACAGCCTGGAGATAATGAACAGTTTCTTTTAAGCTTTTACTTACAGAATATTCTGGACACAAATGAGTGACAGACAATGGCTGTAGCAGATCAGAAGTGCAAAGCTACAGAGGACCTACAGCATTCCCCCAATATTCAGCAGGGTCCGCATCACAAACGCATAAAAGGAAAATAAAGAGCATCACAAATAAAGCGCATCACAAAGAGAACCGCATCATAAAACAAGAGCACCACAAACTATCCTTATCATAATGACCAACCTGGTAATAACTGGCACATTCCCATGCCCCGGTCTCTCCAGTAAGGTTAACTGATGATTTGGCATGTGTGAGCAATGTGAGCAAAAGATACGCATCAAAAAAGAGATACACATCGATAATACACTTCAATTCCCATCTGTCTTATGGGTTCATTGCAACAGGTGATTCACATTCCCCACATGCACTCTTTGTACTATGTAGTGACCGAGTTGCTAATGAAGCCATGAAACCATAAAAAAATGCGCTGCCACCTTGAGACAAAACACCCAGTAGTGAAAGAAAAGCCCTTACAATATTTTGAAAGAAGAAAAAGGGAACACGAAGGACAGAAAGAAAGTCCACTAATTGCACAAATATGTCCGCGCTAAAAGCATACTTCCTGATCATGGATCGCATTGGTAAAGTTAAGAAGCTTTCTACTATTGGGGAAGAACTGATTTTGCCTGCAACAAAGGACATCTGCAGCAAACGTTTCAGAGAGGCTGCAGTAAAAAAGGTTGAAAACATCCCACTTTCAGCGACTACAGTAAGAAGAATAAATGAAATAGCAGGTCATTTCGAGGCACAGTTACTTAAGGAATGGACGTAATGGCTATGCATTATAGTGAGCTAAATTTTTCATCAATTTAACTTTCATTTTTAAGACAATTGTGTGAATTCATTTTTGCTGTGTGTGTGTGTGTGTGTGTGTGTGTGTGTGTGGTGTGTGTGTGTGTGTGTGTGTGTGTGCGTGTGTGCGTGCGTGAGTGTGTGTGTATACAAGGGTATATGTATGTATGTGGCACACCTTGACAGCCAGTCTGAAAAATAATGTGTTGGATTAATAGGATATAAAGTTATCTCATATTTGCTTTCTTGGTTTTTTTAATGCTTCATCGCTTGTGTGATGTGGTGCAATTGAGAGGCCCATTGCCATGGAAACTTTGCTATGATGTACTTAAACAATGTGATGCAATCAAGTTACATTGGATGCCGTGGAAACACCAAACTGCGATGCAGAAGACAACAAAGACTGACGATCTGATGGTGAAGACATCGCAAAGACTCACATGGACTATTTCTGTCACAGTTGCTTTGTTTGTCACATTTGCTTTGTTGTGATGGGAACTACACTAAGGAATAAAAAAGTGGCGACGTGGAGATGTGATTAGAATGGGTTGGAGATTGTGAAAGAGACACATCCCACGTTCTCCTCGCGAGCCAGAAGTTCCTCTTGTCTTCCTTCCTTGAGAATTTTACTTTAAATCTCCTAGGCTGCTTAAACCTGACATAATGCCTACTCAAAACTGGTCCGTGGTGGAAAAAAGGTTGGGGACCACTCCTTTACAGCAAATTTTGTTTTAAAATTCAGTTCTGTGTAAGGGTTTAGGGTTACACTACATTGGAACACTGCATTTTGAGTCAGACAATTTGTTCAGCAAAACACAACTGCAATGGATAATCAAAACCACTGAACGGATTGTTGGCATCACCCTACCCACCCTTGAAGCCGCTCAAACTAGGACCAAGGCGGGCAGGATCTTTTCAGACCCTCCACATCCTGATCGGCACTACCGATCAATGCAAATCAAAACTAGCAGGCAAAAAACACTTTAAAAACAAGCAATGAATATCTTTAGGTGAAAAAATTCTCTCCGGCGCCCAATACTCCATCAGACTTTCAGCAATTAAACTTGACATCATCCATTTTTTTGGGTTAAATTTAACGTCCATCCATTTTCTTTGCCGCTTATCCTCACGAGGGTCGCGGGGCGTGCTGGAGCCTATCCCAGCTGTCAACTGGTAGGAGGCAGGGTACACCTTGAACTGTTTGCCAGGCAAGTGCAGGGCACAGAGACAAACAGCCACACTCACAATCACACCTAGGGGCAATTTAGAGTGTCCAATAAATGTTGCATGTTTTTGGGATATGGGAGGAATCAGGAGTACCTAGCGAAAACCCACACAGGCACAGGGAGAACATGCAAACTCCACACAGGTGGGACCGGGATCGAAACCGGGTCCTCAGAACTGTGAGGTCAACGCTTTGCCGGCTGATCCACCATGCCGCCTTGAATTTAACATTTACCATAATTTCTCAAGTATAATGTAACCTGAAGTACTATGCGCACCCCCAAAGTTAACCTAAAAAAATCAGGAAAACCCTTCTACCAATGTACAATGCGCACCACCAATTTACCACTACCCATATGCTCAGAATATTAGGAATGATCTGTATTTCTGTTTTGTTAAGTTTGTATTTGTATTGTTTTTCAAAAAACTGTCCATACAACAATCATTAATAATGTGCATGTGCTGCTACATCATATCGGTAATATAATTTCAGGACAGGCTACAAGACATGCCTCAACCAACTCAAATAAATCCACAATGATGACATAACATTTTATAAATACTGTTAACACACATTTCAGTCTTAAAAATATAAACTCTTTAACATTGTTTATTCAACACTTTAACATTGTTTATTCAACACTGCATTAACTATTTGTGCATAGTGCAGTTTATCCACTACATAACATCCTTGGCCAAGCCTTCAAAAGAAGCATTGTGACTCATCTCCAATCCGAAAATGTCACGTCCCATCAGAACGGGAGTAGGACCCAAATGCAGCACTCGGACGATGCAAGGTAGTTCGGGGAGAAACGTTTATTATTTCGTGGTCGGGGATCGGGCAGGAAGTCAGATGCAGCAGCGGTAGTTGGGACGTCGGGCGAAGAGAGCAGGTGAGCGGGCAGGCAGGAGTCGGTACACAGGAGGAACGATCAAAGCAGACAGAAGTGTCAAAGGAGTCAGGCTTACGGGGTTGGTCGGAGAACAGGCGAAGGTCGGTACACACTGGTTGTCGATCAGGGATACGAGAGTGCTGGAATGGGACATGAAGCTCAACGAACTGGCGCCGGCCAGTCGTCATCGGGGTCATATAAATACACAGCATAATCAGGCTGCATAAGCCGCAGGTGTGCGCCTCCCAATCAGCGCAACCGCGCGAACACCCGCACAGCCCTGGGTGGAGCAGCAGGATCATCACAGAAAAAGATCCCTAGTAGCTTTACTTGGTGCATCACTGTGGAACTCATCATTAATGACTTGAAATATTTTTTTAATCCCAAGAGTTTGGGGTTTGGGTTGCGCAACGCAACCTCTCCCCCTCCATTTGGCTCCAATCCATAGCATCTTTCACCATGGCGTCAGGTGGCTATCAAAACAACGTGAGCTCAAACTACGTAGAAACGAGCATAATGAGCACATTTTTTAAAAAGCGAGCGTTTCAATTTTGTGCGCTCTCCTGTTTTTTTTTATGTCCCCATGATGCTCATATTACATAGTTTGAGCTCGCGTTTTTTTGATACCCACCTGAAGCCATTGAGGTGAGCTATCGTTGTTTCAGACTGTGGCGCGACTTCATCGGCACAAGTGATGACACATTTCTTTTAAAAGCAGCTGCACAACTAACCATTGTAGTTGACATTTTTTTGTCTTAGCTTAAGTTTAAACAGACTCATGGGCAATCGTTTCTGATCTTTGGTCCAGTAGCAACAATTATGTGTGAATTTAGACTTACATCCCCTTTGTTCAAACCAGCAAAATTGGACAAGACAGTTGTATTGTGTTTCTGACAAGTTAATCTCACACACATCAACGCAAGTATTTGAGCCACAACGGCAAATAGTGCAGTTTGTGTTCCAAGCAGCGTAGTTTCTCAGCGCAGCGGTGAGATGGTGAGAAGAAGCCTCGTGTTAGTCTTTCTCATCCTTATCTAGGTAATCCTTGAAACATTTCAGACTTCAGCGTCACAAAGGACACAAAGAGTTTGCATCACATGGGTCCAAGAGCATTCAAGGAAACCACGTCACATCATAATGACTTAAAAGTATGAAAGGAAACTGTCACAAAGACCCGCGTTACAACTTAAAAGCATAAAAGGAAAATAAAAAGAATAGAGAATAAAAATACACACACACATAACACTACGCCAATAATCATAAAATCCAAGCTCCCGGAGGAGCTCTGAGAGCTCAGGTTGGGGGTGCACATTACTGTTATATATATAAATGTGTAACATAAGACATCGAATATCATATAAAAATGTTTATGGATATGTTTTTTTTACCAGGCTATGTACCTGCATATGACTATACAATGTGATTATATTTTTTATTTTTCATCCATACCTAAATATCATCCGCTCTATTAACTTTTTGAAAATATTTTGGAAAAAATTTGCACAAGATTTTCGCAAATTTAGGGTGTGCCTTTTGCGAATTTTTCTTTCAGCATAGTGATCTGCTTAAAAATAACCAAGGGGAGAAGCTTTTCCAGAAGTGGTTAAGCTCAAAACACTCGTGACCTGTGGTGCCTCATGGCCATTTTTTTTCGCCATAATGTCGTCTTCTACGCATGACGTAATTAACCCTCTTCTTCTATGAATGGGAGGCATCTGTGTTTGCCCATAACTTAACAGGGAACGGCCATGTTTAACCATTATGTTTATTGATAACCGGAAAATATGGTCAGTCATTAAATTCTTGATCAGCAACCTACTGTTTTGTTCCTTGTGCCGTTGTTGGACACACCCTCACACCCTGCTGGTCCAATCAGTGTTAGTATTCGTAATATACACTGTAGACCAGTGGTCCCCAACCTTTTTATCGCTGTGGGTAATGGGAGACAGTAGCACCTGAGATGTGTTGCTTATGTTCAGTCTATTTCGTTTTGTTGTTTTCTGTCACTCAAGAAAACCCCGCTTCACACAGATGGTATGTCGGAAATGACAACAGGGTTTTCAGTGCTTTGGTGGCGATCTCCGGTTGTTCTGTCTGATTTTAATGCAGAACATCGGCCGAGTTGTTGTCTCGAAATTAGTTTTAAAAGCTAGCGTCGATCTCAAACAGTTGATTTTCTTGAACAGACATGCTGAATTCACCTGGTTTGTTGATAAATGGGTTGCGGATGAATCCCTTGGCAGTTCGTGGGTCCTTATTGGTTGGGAAGTAGTGCTCGAACACTTTTAATTAGTAAAGTGAATAGCAAAGACAGGTGATCATGCACTAGCTGGGAGAATGAAAGCTTAGTCTCACACAGAATCCACGCTCATGTTTGAATCATGTCAAATATGCCTCTGTTCACGCGCCGTCCCAACAAATCCAGCTACTTTATCGGCCAACTTAAAGACCGTTGTCATTTTCCATTCGCAGGCTGAATATGTCACACATGTTGCCAGTTTTGCGACCCATTCTTTGTCACTAAAATGTGCTACCAGTGGCGACTTCTTTTCTGATAGAAATCTTGGCAACAGCTCTCGTGATTCAAACACTCTTGCAAGCGATTTCCTGCTTGATAACTGTAGGGATTTGCGAGGTTGGACCCTACGCGTGTTCGCTGATTGAGGAAGAAATGACCAATGATTAGACTAAGTTAACAGCAAATAGATTTAGTACAAAGGAATGTGCAATACAGTCATACAGTTCTTATCTAGGTATCTGCCGCACATGAGACGTGTGTCTTCTGGCAGGATAGCCCAAGAAGAAAACAAGAGCTGCCAGGTAACACAAGTTTTTTATATGTATGGGTCCATAGTTAAAGTGGCCGCCCCCCGGCAGTGTGGTCTTGGGCCGGGATGGTAACTTTCCAGTCCTTATCTGGTGTCGTTCGTCTCCACGGCAATGGCTGGGAGAGGAGGCTGCCACCAGCCACTTTTATGCGTACAAAGATCAAGGATAGCCAGCGCACTCCACCACGCCTGATTAGCAAATGGACAACACTTTCTCCGTTCGTTAAATGTATAAGGTCATATTTAAGCAAATATTGAAAGTACAATAAAAGTTAAATAGTCTTCATTCCCTCTCTTGATCTATGAAATAGATTACAAAAACAAACACGCAAAAGCAACATTTATGGAAAACATTAAACCCTCTCTAATCGTCCAAACATACTTTTTAACAAGTGCATAGTCACATGAGGAGGCTCCCACCAGCCGGTTTTCTGCGTACAAAGATCAAGGGCAGCCAGCACACACCACAACACATCCTTGTCTGATTAGCAAATGGACAACACTTTATCTGTTGATTAAATGTATAAGGTCATATTTCAGCAAATAATGAAAGTACAATAAAAGTTAAATAGTCTTCAATAACCATCTTATTTCCGTGTATAAGAAAAGCATCCGCGTCCATCTCTTCATAAAGATCCTCAAAAAGACGCAAGTTAAGGGTGTGTGTTTTGATGTGGTTTATAACGTTTTTTCTTGGAAGTTGTAGCCTCTTCTTCTGTCTCTTCACTGGGCTTTCTCCCCTTCAAAAAGAAATTTTCCGAAGACGTTTTTTTACCCATTTTGCTAGCTTGTGGGGGTAAATTTGGCAAAGTGACTGAGATGTGACCAAGAGAATCCGGTCATTTTTCAAAATAATACATTGTTCAGACTCTGATAATGAACACAGTGAAACTCATTATTTCTTCGGCAGCCCGATACCAATTGAGCAGTACTGGTACGCAGCCCGGTGGTTGGGGACCACTGCTGTAGACTATTGGACAATTCTGCACTTTAAACTACACCCTTAACACAATTGTCATTGCACTGGTCTGTCATGCTCAACCGAGAATGGGTAAGGCCACACTGTTTATACACTGTGTTAAAAAGCTGTGAGTTCTCATGTTAGAAACAGAGCTGAAGATAATTGTTTTGCAATTATCTTACTTTTGAGTCACATCAAGATTCCCACCTCTAATGTTCCATGTCCTCCGTGTTTAGTGATAATGTTGCTGTGAATGTGTGTGGACCTGGTGATCATTTCACAGTGTCTTCCTATTATTAACAAAATTTTTTAAGTTTTCCTATCCAGTATGACAGAGATTAACTACCCACCGCAACCATTTCCCCAAATTGACAGATATAGTAGGCAGTAAAGTATGTGGTCAACACTGATATTCCCTGATAAATCGCATTGTATTTTTTAATAAGTATCACTGAAACTCTAACAATGGAAAACCAGCAATACTTATTTCCCAACTTTATGGTTTTCATCCTACAAATTTAACCTTTTTCTGTCTGTCATTTCATATCCTGCCCCCCTTCTCTCCCTGCTCTCTCTTCCCCAGACCTTGCATCAGTTTTCTCTTCCCAAGTCCTGTCAGCAGATGTTTCTCATGCTGAGACTGAAGTTCTCCAACAACAACAGTGATTCACAATTCAGTGGGCAGCTGCAGAATGAGTTTGGGTTTATTTTTTAATGGACTGCTTGTCTCCGTGGTAACAGCTTTACTTTGGGAATACTTCAAGTTAAGAGAACATGCTACTGTGCTTGAGGAAGAGTTGCACATGACACAGAAGTCCCAAGATTTGACAGAGTCCCATATAGACTATCATCGAGCCCTACAGGCTCTACATGAAAATGGTACCCGTATGGTGTGCAGCAGCAAAATGCACACTGATCGGATCTGCAACTTTGATAACCTCTGCTATTGTTCAGAAGCAGATGAGTTTGTATTCTTCCATTCAAATTCCTCCATTATGTTGCCAAATTTGGGTTCCAGACGATTCCAACCTGCTCTCCTTGACCTGTCCTCAGTAGAAGATCATAATACCCAGTATTTCAACTTTTTAGAGCTTCCAACTGCTTCTTTGAAGTTTTTGTCCAAGCCTGTGTTTTTACCAGATGTGACATTAATTTTTAACAGGTTTAATCCTGACAACATAATGCACGTCTTTCATGATGATCTGCTTCCAGCATTCTTTACTATGAAACTTTATCCAGACCTTGATGACAGCGCACGTTTGGTGTTCATGGAGGGTTGGGGTGAAGGGCCACACTTTGACCTGTACAGACTTTTAAGCAATAAACAGCCACTTCTCAAACAGCAGCTAAGAGACTTTGGAAAACTAATTTGTTTTACTAAATCTTATGTAGGCGTATCCAAAATGACAACTTGGTATCAATATGGGTTTGTTCAGCCACAAGGGCCCAAGGCTAATATTTTGATCTCAGGAAATGAGATTCGACAGTTTTCTCAAGCTGTTATGATTAAAATGAACATCACAGGAATTGAAGAGGTGGAAAAGGATGCTGTTAATGCTGGCAATGAGAATAAGAAGGATGAATACATAGTTGTGTTCAGTCGGTTATCAACAAGGCTTATACTGAATGAAGCTGAGTTAATGATCGCATTGGCGCAGGAGTTCCAGATGAAAGTCTTTAAAGTTTCGCTGGAGGAACAATCATTTCCTAGCATTGTCCAGGTCATCAGTGGTGCTTCCATGCTTGTGAGCATGCATGGAGCCCAGCTTATAACCTTGCTTTTTCTCCCCAGAGGAGCTGTTGTGGTTGAACTTTTCCCCTTTGCTATAAACCCAGAGCAGTATGTCCCATACAAAACCCTTGCCAGCCTTCCAGGCATGGATCTACACTATTATTCATGGGGGAACACTAAAAAGGAGAATACTGTTGCCCATCCGGACAGACCATGGGAACAAGGAGGTATAGCTCACTTGGAGAAGGAAGAGCAAGAGCGAATACTGGCAAGCCAGGAAGTCTCAAGGCACCTGTGTTGTCGCAACCCTGAGTGGCTCTTTCGTATCTACCAAGATACTGTGATAGATATCCCTTCACTTCTAGATGTTCTCCATGAAGGCATGAAGGCCAGGTTGAGCTTCAAGAAGTCCACACCTGTCAGTAAGATTCATCCAGGTCGGGTCAGACAACCTCAATGTCAAACCCTGGTTCAATCAACTGAGAAGGCACATCTTACAATCTCATGGAAAATCCCATGGAATCTGAAATACCTGAAAGTGAAAGAGGTTAAGTATGAGGTTTGGATTCAAGAGCAAGGTGAAAATAGCTACATGCCTTACATCCTTCAACAACTAAACTACACGTTTTCAGAAAACATTAAGCCTTTTATCACCTACATGGTATGGGTCAGGTGTATATTCAACAACCTTCTGGGTCCCTTTGCTGATGTTCTTGTGTGTAGAACTTAAGGCAGTGTGTTGCTGTAAAATTGTAATGTTTATTTTATTAATTTTTGGTATTGTTGTTTTTGACCTGAAAGAGATAATGAATTCAATGTTTAATTGATTGTCCTGTCACGCAAAATGTAACTTCACAGATTATGGAGAGGAGTTAATTTTGTTGCAGTTTTAAAAATAGTAAATGTGATTTTTTCTGTGTAAATGTATACACACTTTTATGTTTACTTTCCTGGTGCTGGTTGTTGCCTAAATACACTAAAATCTTTACACTTTGTCTCATGTTCCTCTTTTCATGTCAACCCCAAAAGATTTCAGTCTAACGTTGATTTCAGTCTCATCGTGGAACCTTGGATTTATAAACAACCCTGTTTACAAACAATCTGGGTTAAGGAGAAAATTTTCGTCGACAATTTAGCTGTAGTTACATACTATTTTCGCTTTGCTAATGGTCTTGGTATAGACAAACGGAAGAATTGATGTTTTGCTTCTCCTGGTGCTACGTGGCGATTATTGACTGGAAGAAAAAAAAATGAAGTAACTGGGAAGTCACCATATCTCTGGAATAGAAGTTGTAAGAGGCACATGACAACTGGAGAGGAAGAAAAATATTTGGATTGTGGTCGGACTTTCGGTTCCAAAGTTGTAGTCAAGAATGCCCCATCATTGTAAGGGAATAATGTATGAAAGGTTTGCTAGGGTTTAGGCTTGGAAGGAAAATGTGGTATATTTGTTGAAATCTGTTTTTCTTCCAGTTTTTCTGTAGTTCTTTTAAAGTTGGATTTACACTTCTGTTTTCTGACATTTGCCCTTGATGGCGCTACCATAAAATTTTTGGGGCTCTCCTCTTGGTTGCCCTGGAGGTGAAGGTTCCTACTCTGGCCAATAGGGGTGCTTTTGTGGACCTTTGTATTTTGGTGCTAACTCACAATAGGGATGTAGTAGGGACTTGCGAGCAAGATTGAATGGCCCTGACGGGGGGCGCTATTGTTTATCGGTGGATTTTCGGTCAGGACTTGGGAAGTGGTGGTCTGAGGTACTTGTGAGCAAGGTCAAGGGTAAGCCCTTGGTGCTGTCTGTCACCTGACTTTTGCCTGTAACTCCAGAGAGGGTTGTAGGCACCCAGGACATGTATCAGCAGATAGTGCCGTTGAGTGTGAGTTGGCAGATATTTTTATTGTCCCTGTGTGAGTTACTGTTCTTGAGTTAGTTTTTTGTGTGAATTTGGGAGTAGCACTAATCAATGATTAATAACTGGGAAACGGTAAATCATACATAGGTGGAAATGATATAATTGGACAGGTCTCTATGCAGGCTATCACATACTTCGAGGCCAGGAAATTTTACGGGGAATTTAGTCACAAAGACCCTCGTCAACAGGATGGCCTGGTCACCCTGAGTCACTAGATATAGTGAAGAAAACAAGTTTTTGAACACCCTGCTATATTGCAAGTTCTCCCACTTAGAAATCACGGAGGGGTCTGAAATTTTCATCGTAGGTGCATGTCGACTGTGAGAGCAATAATCTAAAAAGAAAAATCCAGAAATCACAATGATTTTTTTAACGCTTTATCTGTGTGGTACAGCTCCAAATAAGTATTGCACACACTGCAGGAGGGATTTTGGCCGACTCATCCACACAGATCTTCTCTAGATCAGACAGGTTTCTTGGCTGTCGCTGAGAAACACGGAGTTTCAGCTCCCTCCAAAGATTTTCATTGGGTTTAGGTCTGGAGACTGGCTAGGCCACGCCAGAACCTTGATATACTTCTTACGAAGCCACTCCTTGGTTTTCCTGACTGTGTCCTTTGGGTCTTTGTCATGTTGAAAGACCCAGCCACGACCCATCTTCAAAGCTCTGACTGAGGGAAAGAGGTTGTTCCCCAAAATCTCACAATGTCCCATGTGCAGAAAAACACCCCCAAAGCATGATGCTACTACACCCATGCTTCACAGTAGGGATGGTGACCTTGTGATGGAACTCATTATTCGTCTTCCTCCAAACACTGTTAGTGGAATTGTGACCAAAAAGTTCAATTTCGGTCTCATCTGACTGTAAAACCTTCTCCCATGACTCCTCTGATAATAATTATCATACATTTGCTTCCAATAAAGAAATGCTTTGCTCTGCCCTAGATAATGTGGCAGCCCCCTACATCATGGCTGGCCTCACCACTGTTTTACAGACTTCGCCCTTCATCCAAGCGATCACTCATGTCACATCAGCGTCACTCATGTCACATAATACACCAGACACGTTCCGCCAGGTGTGTTGGACCCATTTCTTCACTTCCTTCCCACACTCACCATTGCGCTGGATTGTTGACCTGTAGGAATAATTGTGTTTAGAATTATCATACATCTGCTTCCAATAAAGAAATGCTTTGCTCTGCTCTAGATAACGTGGCAGCCTCCTAGCAGGAGATAGCAAGAACAAAATCATCTAATCATCAGAACTGTTAGAACTGCTGCCTGTTAAAGAAATAATGACCACACATGTATTCAGCAATCTTCAACACATGTACACGCACATGAACAAACATGTACACCTTGTTTCAAACTGTTTTGCTTGTCGTCTCCTTTTTGTAACATCCATGTAAATAAGGGGCGTCTTAAAACTAAATAAATAGAGGTGCTGAGGAGAGGATAATCAGAGAGTGCAGTGGTGAATTGTACGAGACAGTTCCTCTCCTCTCTCCTCGCGAGACTTGAACTGGTGTCTTTGCTTCCTTTTTTATCCTGTTTAATGAATGTCTGATTGGTGAACCTGACAATCATCCAAATGGTCATTTGCAAAATTTAAGAGGGGCCTAGACATGTGCTGGTTTAAGCAGAGGAACCTTCAGTGCCGTGTATAATTTCAAACCATGACGTCTTAGTGTATTACCAACAGTCACCTTGGAAACAGCTCTTTTCCGGTCATTGACAGAGTCCTGTTGTGTAGTCCTGGGCTAAATCCTCACCTTTCTCAGGATCATTGAGACCCCACAAGGTGACATCTTGCATAGAGCTCCACTCCGATCGAGATTGACCGTCATGTTTAAATTTTTCCATTTTCTAATGATTGCTCCAACCGTGGACATTTTTTCACCAAGCTGTTTGGCAATTTCTCCGTAGCCCTTTCCAGCCGTGAGCAGTTGTGCAATTTTGTCTCCGGTGTTTTTGGACAGCTCTTTGTTCTTGGCCATGCTACAACTTTGACTCTGACTGATTATATGGGGTGGACAGGTGTCTTTATGCCGCTAACAACCTCACACAGGTGCATCTGATTCAGGATAATACATGGAGTGTGGAGGTGGACTTTTAAAGGCAGACTAACAGGTCGTTGAGGGTCAGAATTCTTGCTGATAGACAGGTGTTCAAATACTTATTTGCAGTTGTATCACACAAATAAACCATAAAAAAAAATCATACATTGTGATTTCTGTTTTGTTTCACGATTATCTCTCTCACAGTGGACATGCGCCTAACGATGAAAATTTCTGACCGTTCCATGATTTCTAATTGGGAGAACTTGCAATAATAGCAGGGTGTTCAAATACTTATTGTCTTCACTGTATCTTTTCTGTCTCTATGCAAACTACTGTTCCTGAGTTTTTTTTGTAACCTTTGGGACAGCACTGAGCACGATTCAATCAATGATAAATTGGGAACCGTACATTGCACAGGGACCGGACCAACGTTTGCGCAGAAAGGACTCAGGATGGGCTACGGCATACATAAAGGATGGGGGGCTTCAATGATGTCGTGGATTTGGCCCCCCTTTATGGCAGGTTTTCGTGTAAGGTGATACCATCGACTTGACTTCCCTAGTGATGGGATTATGGCTTGGAATTAGGTTTCAGATAAAGAGATAGATTAGGATATAACACCTCCTCATGACAGGGCTATGGTTTGGTAAATGAGTTTTGGGTAAGGGGATAGCTCATGGAGACACTTGGAATGGTGCTAGCTCCACAACACAAAGTCGATTGACCCAAGAAAGGTCTCCAATTGAAGCTCGAAGTCTGACAAATTGAATGAAATATAATTTGTCTGGATCTGGCTCAGCATTCCAGAGTTGGAGTGTGTATTATTTTAGGTGAAAAATTGCAAAATTCAAATTTAAGAAGGCCGGGAAAAGTGTTTGGATGACCCTAAGTCCATGAGTGAAGTACTTTGACTGACTTCAAAGGCAAATTTGGCTCATCTGAAAGCTCCAGGTTTGACAACCACAATGAGGGGTCACGGGTTGCAGACCAAATGGTCTGAAGTTATGGGGTGCAAAAATGAGCCCACTTTTCTAATGCTAGCAATTCCAGTAGACTGCAGCCCTTTAGCAGGCATTTTGGGGCTCTTAAAATGGAGCGAGCGAGTTAAAAGTTGACATCGGTGAGGAGCCAGGTTTTAGGTTAGGCCTCTTCAGAGTATTTCAGGAATTATGGAACCAAGCACCGAGGTGCTTGATAGGGCACCAGCAGTTGTCTCCTGCATTGTATCTTTCATGTCACGTATGGAGAAGAGCTGGACCCAAGAGCTGACAGAGAAAGATAGATTATGATGAACAATTTATTTAGGAAAGGTAATAGAGGTTGTCTTAGGTGGGTTGACTGGCAGTGGCAAGGACATTTGGCAGGCAGTGGTGAAGACAGGAATGTCGTGGATCAGGAACACACGAGAAGACAGAATGAAGCGTGACACTGGAGTAAAAATTGGGAATGAGAAATTGTGTGTCTTAGGGGAGGTAAGTGGGCCTTTGTACTGCTTGAGGAAGCTGCAATACTTTGGCGAGGATTTCTGGGAAGAGGCAGGCTTATATCCAGGTGGTGACGAGGACTGATTGATGACAGGTGTTTAGCTTGAGGAAGGTGGTGTGAGAGAGAGAGAATCTCCAATGACGGTACTGCAGGGTAGTTAATAATATTTCAGGCATTATTCTTAATGTCGTAGGCTGAAACTTGACAAGCACAGACTTGTGGCATGTCAGGTTTCACAGGAATGCCGTCCCTAACGACAGGCGACATGGTGGGATGACGCACAGGTGTAGGTTTTCATGCGATTTTTGCCCCAGGCTAGATGAATTGAGACCAGGTGTCTGTTGCCCCCTTCTGATCTGGTGAGTATTTCAATATGTAGAGTGGCCTATCTATGGATTCCGCGCGACAACCTGTACAAGATAAGAAAAGTGGAAGGTCTTATGGTGCATTTACACAGGACGCTACAGCGACTTATCAGTGTACGTCACCCATGGGAGTTTGATCACTGGTGCTCATTGCGGACATGTAGGCGATCAGAGAAGAGAACAGGAGGGGCCTTACCTGTTGCAAGCGTAAACAACGGAAGAACAACCACGCGTCCTTATTCTGAGAGCAACCATGGATGAGTTAGCAATAGCCATTACTATGTATGTGGAAATGTAGGAAAGGCAAACGCCATCATGTCTGGGTCCACAACACTTACCAGAGATCCATGCACTTCGGTGAATTTCACCACGTGATCCGCGAATTGCGTCTTGATGCCTACCTCTTCCAGAGCGACATGGGGCTCACTCAGGTGTGAGCCACATCAGGCCTGTTGACCATTTCTATCTGCCCCACCAAAGATTGGTACAGAATTGCCCAAATCATACCAAAATCATGACTACATTCATTGGAGCATATTTGTAATGGTGAATGGTTCCACCAAGTGGTAAGTCCTAAAGTCAATACATTGCGTTGACTTTGGCTGTTCTCTTTCTACTCTGTTTCTGGATACTTCGACCACCAGCAGTAGACCAAAGAAATAATGTAAAACAATGAGTTCAGAGCAATGATTCTGTCATTTTTAGAAACTACAGTGGAACCTCAGAATTTGAAAAGAATTCATTCCTGTGAAGTGTTGAAAGACAGCTGTGCAAATTCCGAAGCATATTTTCCCATAGGAAATGTAAATGATTTTAATCCATTCCCAACCTCCAATTAGTAAATTGCTATTTTAATTACTATTTATGTAAAAACATACACCCTACATTGAAACAATAAAATGCATTAAATGTAAACCAACTTAAGTGTCTATCATTTACCTTTTTGGTCACAATCTAATGGCATCAGAAGGACTCGAGAGGAAAGGAAGAAGTGTTGAAGTCACCCCTCCATGATTTGAATGCTTAATTTTCCAGTAGCATCTCTATTTCTTCTATCTGCTGCCTTTGCTTTACATTACTAGTCACTCCTTTGGCGCCTTTTATTCCATTTTATTCTTTAGGATAGTCGAAATAGTCGATTTAGCCATACGTTGCTAGTTAGCAAGAGCCGTAACAAACTGATTTCCGTACTTAGAACCACTGTGGTTCGCACAACATTCCTTTTCCTTTGCTGCTGGTAGCGCTGTTGTCTTTCTTTGTGGCCATGGTAAATAAAATACTGGAAAAATAACAAGAAACTATCTTGAGAAACTGATTTGCTCAAGGTTCCACTGTATTCCATTTATTTCCCTGACAGAATAACCAGACTGTTTTTCAGTTAAGCAGGGCTGTAAGATGCTGATACAAAGATTCATTTCCTAAACATTTGTAAGCATTTTATAATTAATAAAAACTTGCTGATATCTATATTGAGGTACTGTGACCCTTGTGAGGATAAGCGGCTTGGAAAATGGACATGGACATGTATTGAAGAAAGATTTGGGAGGTAATTGTTGAATCTACAATTGACAGTGACCGTGCAATACCCTGAAAGAAATGTACAATTTCACTATCGCCATAATATTTTTTTAATTTACACAAATAATACCGTTTTAACTGGCCCGTTAATTTTGCAGTGCATTGCAGGTCATCCTAACGTGAACTGTCATAAATCGGTCATGGAGGCTAAGTAGTGCCTCACTGAAGGATTTACAAAACAGGGAGTCCTTGGTCTACAACACAGATCCGTTACTGCCTTACCGACTAGAATTTCGCCATAAATTGGATTTCACCGTTAAAGTCAAAATTTATTAAGACCGCTGGGATTGGCTTCAGCATTCCCGTGACCCTTGTGAGGATAAGCGGATCAGAAAATGGATGGTTGTTGGTACTTCATATAAAAAAACAAATAAATTAAAGTAAAACATCTAAGATGCTTCACTTACCATTACTGTGAGAGGTGGATGGCGAAGTATGGTGACTGCGCTTAGCTATTGCTAAGAAACCTTGTGAAGGTAGCCGTTGCTAGCGATAAATTCCTCCTCAGCGTCCTTGCCTTCCTGCTCTTTAAAAGTTGGGAAAATATGGTAAGCCTTTTCCCTTAATGAATATGAGGCTGATATTAAGATTACGTTGGTTCTGATCCTCGAACCATAACGTAAGTATTCATTCCATCTCGGCAACAATTCAAGAACATTGCTTCATTTTTTTCTTCTTCACGAAAAAAGTTGCTTCGTGATCAATGTATCCATAATAGGGGCGGAACTAAAATACAGACTTTGTCCAGAATAATAATCACCACGGTCGTCCAACTGAAGCTCAAGTCTTTGTCCGTCATGTTTGTCGGTTTTACTCCATTGTCTGACATTTTTTTTTCTCTTTCCCCCATGATGTTCAGCTTAATTTCCATGGTCATTGCTTTTCTTTCGGCTGGACCAGCATTGCTAAAAAAAACAGCTTTCTTCTTTTGGGCCAGGATATTGGTGTCATTTTGTCTTCTGGCTATCACCTCAGATTAATGGTCATTGTGAGTGCACATACCAACAGCTGGACACCGCGCTATGTTGGATTTCCCAGTCTCACAACACATCATTGAACACCCACTGGGCTTGGGTTGGGTATGCACATAATCCCCTACCCAGTGCCTCCTTAGCCATCTCCCTTTTTCAATGCTCCTTGTGCTACCAACCGCCACTGTTTCCATCACAAGACTAAGATCTTGCACGACCATCTTTGCTGGTCCATATGGCGCCGGTGTTCAAGGGCCTGGAAGCAGGTGCATGCTGCTCTTCTCTGGTCCTCTGCCAAGTCTCGAGTACAAGCAGACTGTCGCCGCAGTCCTCCACAAGATTACAGGGTGGGTCAAAAGGTGTTGCCCAGTACAAAACGCCTAACTCTCAAGGATAAAAAAAACAAAAAACTATCCCGCCCCACATTATGTTAAACTTGTACAGAGTGCCCTAACCTGTTTGTGGTTCACATTATAGACTTGTGCAATAACAATTGTGCAAAGTGAGCAGTTTTAAGTGATGAATCATGCAATAGTCTATAGAACTGAACCAGCAGGATGTGAGGGTGTGTGCCAACAATGGCATACCAACTCCCCTCATGTCTTCCCTCAAAACATCGATCAACCCTCTCTTTGGTCTTCCTCTCTCTCTTTTGCCTGGCACCTCCATCCTTAGCACCCTTCTACCAAGATTCTCATTCTTTCGGCTCTGGACATGTCCAAACCACCGAAGTCTGCTATCTCAAATATGTTCTACAAACAATCTAACTATGGCTGTCCCTCACATGAACTCATTTCTAATCCTAACTAACCTGCTTACTCCTAGAGAAAACCTTAACATCTTCATTGCTGCCACCTCCAGCTCTGCTTTTTGTTGTCTCTTCAGTGCGACCGTCTCTAATGCATACATCATGGCTGGCCTCACCACTGTTTTACATACTTCGCCCTTCATCCAAGCGATCACTCATGTCACATCAGCGTCACTCATGTCACATAATACACCAGACACGTTCCGCCAGGTGTTCCAACCGGCTTGGACCCATTTCTTCACTTCCTTCCCACACTCACCATTGCGCTGGATTGTTGACCTGTAGGAATAATTGTGTTCAGAATTATCATACATCTGCTTTCAATAAAGAAATGCTTTGCTCTGCTCTAGATAACGTGGCAGCCTCCTAGCTGGAGATAGCAAGAACAAAAACATCTAATCATCAGAACTATTAGAACTGCTGCCTGTTAAAGAAATAATGACCACACATGTATTCAGCAATCTTCAACACATGTACACGCACATGAACAAACATGTACACCTTGTTTCCAACTGTTTTGCTTGCCGTCTCCTTTTTGTGACATCCATGTAAATAAGGCGCGTCTTAAAACTAAATAAATAGAGGTGCTGAGGAGAGGATAATCAGAGAGTGCAGTGGTGAATTGTACAAGACAGTTCCTCTCCTCTCTCCTCGCGAGACTTGAACTGGTGTCTTTGCTTCCTTTTTCGTACTGTTTAATGAATGTCTGATTGGTGAACGTGACATTTATTTGGTCCTTCGAGCCGGATCTAAAAATACCTGAGGTTTCCAGGGGCTGAGTCGACGTCCAGGCAAAGACCGTGGCCACGGCACTTGAGACCCTTTCCGGGACTGGGCCTCGGCTTTGCGTCTGGAGGATGAGGGTTGACGAGAAGCTGAAGGAAGTAAAGGCATCTCTGGTGAGTAGGAAACTCCCATACTCATGAGGAATGAGTGAATACACGTCTGGGTGACTGCCAAACCAAACCTTGAGAATACTAGTCCCTATTGAGTAGACTAATTAGTCTATCAAACTGAGAAAAAGGCAAGTTGTGTCCTGAACGTGAGCTCCGTGAAACGTGTGCATGTGTAAAAGTGTATCAAGATGATGTGAAAACGGGCATAAAAGGTATCACATCTCATAAAGTTGATGTAACATAATTCGTCCAGGGAACGGAAGACTTGAGAAAATCTTACCACTTAAATGGTGTGGAAGTACAACAAATTTGGATGACAGCAAAGTACTTTCTCACACCAGCAGGGAGTTCAAGGGTCAATATTGTGAACTTCTGCTTGATTTAGACAAAAAGTTAATTTTTCTGCCATTGGAAGAGCAAAATAAAACAACAATGAACCATTTGAAGAATATACAATTGGAATGACTGCATGTGTTAAAGCAAACAGTGGCATTTATGAAGATCACACTCGAGGGAGTGTGCATCAACGGCAATTAAAAAAGCTCTTTGTGCGAATTCAAATAATCCTATAAAGCAATGGATTGAAAAACATTTGGGTACACAAACCGACTGGCAGCCTGTAACAAAACGTTAACCAAGAACGACAACAGAAAGAGTGCTACAAAATAAGAAAAAGAAAGTTGACACCTTTCTGACAGAGGAAGGAGAAATTTATGGAGCTTTATGCAAATATTTAATAATGAACGCAGATGAGGAAGAGACGAGCCATCTCCCCATCAAAAATGTCACAACTAATGCTCCCAAAATGCAACTTTTTAATTTGCCCCATACATTTGTTGGGAAGAGATGGCTTGCTGAAACTAGGACTGGGCTTAATTCCCTCTCTGACAGGAAATATAGAAGTAAAAAGGAAAAAAAGGAATTAGTGGGAGGACAGTTAAATATCTTACGAAATGGGAATTCAGCACTCTATTATTACACCTTTGATATTCCAAACAAACCTCCCACAAGAACAGATTTCTTGCTGCAAAGAGCTCGAGACATGATTGAACAACCACAAAATGACGTAGGAAGTGACTCATTGCATGTGACTGTGTAGGATAAAATACTGTAAACGTATCACAGCCCACACCAGACAAAATCATGATTGATAATCTGTACTAAGATGGTACATCAGTCGTGGTGGCATGAACAAGACTGACTCACAAACTAAATGCATTACACAAGGACTGGACACCACCACACACGTCACAAACTTAACAGGAGTGGAAGAGTTTGGGACAATTTGTATTGGTAGTATGAAATGTTCCTGATTGGACAGAAAAAGAACCAGATTTGGATTGGGACGACTGAACTGTACAGAGAATATCTTATTGGACAGTCTTAAACCGTCTGAGACCAGATACTGCTGTATTTACGGTGGTATCACAATCTACACAGACAATACTGGAAAAATAGAGGAATAGTGACAACTACAGGGAACAAAGTGACATATGCAGAGCTACTACAAAATTTGCTCAGAGCAGTTCAATTACCAAAAGAAATAGCCATATGTAAATGTGCAGTACACACATCAAATACAGACAAAATGTCATGACGAAATGGATATACAGATAAAACAGCAAAAGCCAAAACCTTTATGGGATTAGCTGACCATGCAACAAATGAAGGCATACTTTCAGATGATGTGTTAAACAAAATGCAACAACAAAGCTTACCAGCAGAACTAAAAATGTGGAAAAAAATAAGGTGCTACATTACAAAATGGGAATTATATCAGCACAGATACAAAACAAAATTCTACCAAAACTAAAAATGTGGAAAAAATAAGGCGCTACATTACAAAATGTGAATTATATCAGCACAGATACAAAACAAAATTCTACCAAAAACACTTTTAAGTGGGCGGCAATCTTAAGCCATGGGAAGTCTCAGGTCTCAACAGGGGGAATGCTAGCCCTGGTACAAAGGGATTACATGATCCATGGATTTAACTTGTATGCAAAAATATTTTTGTCGGTCTTGTTTGATCTGTATAATCCACTAGGGAATGTGCATCCGAAACGTGGTCAGTTTCCTCAAACTACACATCCATCCTTCCCTCCATCCATTTTCTTAGCCACTTATCCTCACAAGAGTCACGGGGAGGGCTGGAGCCTATCCCAGCTGTCAATGGGCAGGAGGCAAGGTACACCCTGACCTGGTTGCCAGCCATTCGCAGGGCACATGGAGACAAGCAGCCACACTCACAGTCACACGTAGGGGCAATTTGGACACAATGATAGATTTAGTCTAACTATACATACATTACAAGCACGTAAGGGTCTCATTCCATTCAAAACATTGTGTGGGAGACCATACAAATTAACAATATTTTCCACACAATGAGAGATAGACGAATGATGAAGGAAAAAAAATAAAACCTCACACAAGTGGGTCCCTTTCAGGAGTTAATAACAACCCCAAACAGCTTAAAAAATTGCAGAAGGGGTACTTGAGTTCATGTGTTGATTGTGAGAAAGTTATTGCTTTTGAAACCATTGTTAACACCAAAAAAACAAATTTTATTGGCCACTTGTAAGATAGCTGTTCTCATTCCCACTGCCAAGGTCGCTGTAGTCCGGTTACACATGGGAGTGAGACTCCTGTCATAATGGTGACTAAACAGTTAAATTTTGCTGTTGGGTGTTGGATCAAAACGCTACCCATTATTTTCATATTTCTGCTCGAGTGGTACCTGTGGGAACCACTCAAGGTCCCACCCCAAAAATAAATAAATAAAATGAAATGAAACAAAACAAATTGGATAACTACACACAAAAAACATGTCCAAAAGATTGTGTTCTTTGCACGGATCCAGAGATAATACCAATGCTATTAATTTGTAACAAATGCAAAAAAAAAAAAAAAAAACTTGAGGTATTCTGTGTATCCATTAACTTATTTTGAAAAACAAAAAACATTGTTTACTAATGGCTTGTCACGAGGAAATTTCACATGCATCAATTTGATAGGATTGGAAACAAATTGGGAAATTTATCAGCATTGATGTGTAAAACCATTTTTGTGCCATTGTCATGGTGGTGCGACAGTAACTGTCTTTTTGATTTTTTTTTTGATTTATTTTTTTACGCCGGATGCCTTTCCTGATCAACCTTTCTGCATTTATTCGGAGAGAGAGCTGGAGCCAATCCCAGCTAACTTCGGGCAGCAGCAGACTACAGCCCAAACTGGTTAGCCAGCCAGTCGCAGTGCAGATATCGACACCATCACTGATAGGGAATTGATCCCACGCTGCCTTCACTCAGAATGTCCCTCGGAGGGAAACCCAAACTACAATGTGGCCCCCAAGACAAATGAGTTTGACCCCCCGCACTACACCATCAGAAAAAAATGTAACAAGTTACTGTGCTTTAATAACTTTATTACTGCCATTTGCCTATTCATCCTATGTCTGTTTATGAATTAACATCTACTGTACATGCAGTTTTACCCGAACACTGGCATAGAGTGAGCAAGAGCTGAATGACATGGGCAAAATAGCAGAAAGAAACACGTGGATACACCTTACACACTGTAAAAGGTAATCTCAGCTGAGTCAACCAAAGGGAAAGGTGAGCAAAGTCCAGTGTACGGTGGTTGCGGATTTATAGTATCTGAAAATACCTGAAGGCTGGTGAAGATTTAAAAGACACTTGACTCATTTAGGGGTGACTTGATCGACATGACTTCAAAATGACTAAATAATATGACAGCATGTTGGGCTGCAACATTGACAGCCGTAATGATATTTTTGTTCATATGCTTCTTTTGGACACCTGTAAAGCTGACAAAAATACATAACAACAGAATCTATAATTGTACTCAGTCAACTATGTCTACCACACATAAGATAAAGAGGTGAAACCTCATTTCAAATAATATTGGTAAACAACTATGCAGGAGTCACCAAGGCATGAAGGGAGGACTCTGTGTGTGCCTCCCAATGAATCAGTTAAGCACTTTTTCAATTGACCCCTCCGTACAGGGCACTTAACCACGCCTCCTGAAGTTACGTCACCCCACGTGTGCTAACCTCAGACAAACAATTAGCAAAAATGGCGGCGCAGGAAGAAAAGACTAGAGCGAAATTGTCCGATTTACCAGCTGATTTCTCACTCACATTCTTAGCGAATAGTGAAATATCATTGAAAAGCAGAAAGCAGGGCTTCAAATATTTCAGCGAGGGGTATTTCAATGGTATTTACATGCATATCGACGGAGAAACCATTGATATTAGCGCGAGATCTTTCCGGAGTCAGAGGAAGACCGAGAAGCCACGTAATATAATATATTATGACCCAAAGACAAATTCGTCATTGACAGTTTCCTATTTTCGTGTTACATATCACACTTGGGTGCAGAATCTGTATGTGTATCTGTATAGCCGTTTGTGAACCGCCGTATGAAGGAAAAGAAGGCGAGGCTTGATTTACGAGTTATTTCTCTCGTTTTCTTTGTGTAACGTCACGCGCTCCCCTCAATAATTATTCTTGAATTAGTGCCGAACCTACGTAAGTCCCGACCAAGTACGACAATCACTACTTTATAGTATCCTCAAACATCCTTCCTTCAGTCTTTGTGTCTCGGTGCACGTCGAAGGCTTTTAGGACTCGCTAGTCCGGTTTCGCTTAGCTCGGGAGCCGCCGAACAGAGACACGTTTGTGCAGTCAGATCATCGCAAAATATCGCTCAACACAGATCAAGTGTGTCAATCATTCACAGTTAGCTATGTTATGCAAGCAAAGAACTGCTAATTCATTTATATAAGACATGTATTGGAAATCAAATATACGGCATACCTTCGTGCAAACACAGTCCGGTTTACAGTAGCCGCGTAGGCGCGAACAAATGGACACGTTTGTGCAGTCAGATCATCGCAAAATATTGCTCAACACAGATCAAGTGTGTCAATCATTCACATGTAGCTATATTATGCAAGCAAAGAGCTGCTAATTCATTTATATGAGACATGTATTGAAAATCAAATATAGGGCATACCTTCGCGCAAACATAGTCCGGTTTACCATAGCTCGGTAGCCGGCAACAAAGAGACACGTTTGTGCAGTCAGATCATCGCAAAATATCGGTCAACACAGATCAAGTGTGTCAATCATTCACAGTTAGCTATGTTATGCAAGCGAAGAACTGCTAATTCATTTATATGAGACATGTATTGAAAATCAAAAATAGGGCTTACCTTTGTGCAAACATATCTGTTCCGGTTGATTTTAGATGGATTCAGTTGATCATACGATCTTCCATAAAGTTTGATCCATCGAAGACATTTTTCGTACTCGGTCTTCTGTTCCGGTTGATATTAGATGGATTCAGTTGATGATGCAGTCTTCCACAAAGTTTGATCCATCGAAGACATTTTTTGTACTCGGTCTTCGGTTTTGGAAAGGGTACGAATTGAACTCCACCAACTAGCCTTTCAGGATACCTGTCGTCACTATTACAAAGTCCATGACAACACCTCTTAACCATATCTATTGTTAAAGAACCCAAATACGCGATAAAACGCTAACAAAAGCTATACTGGACCACGCAACGTTGTCTGAGGGAATGGCGGGTGCAAAAAGGGGCGTGGTTTATGCAGATCTCTGGCCTCTGATTGGTCAGCGACGTCAATTCCTTGGCAGTCTAATTGCTGGGGATTCCATCTATGGGCTTATGCTAAAGGAAACACCCATTTTCTTCTCACCTTTTGCCAATTTAATGCTAACTTAAACCCGAAAGCCATACAAAAGAGTCCGTATACTATGGAGGTAGTTGAAGTATTTTAACTGAAAAAGCGTGAGGAACATTTCATTATTTTTTTTTACATAAGGGAAACAACTGGTTGTTATTAATGGAGATTGCAGCTAACAGGGTAAACTATAGTTGCATCACGTGCATGGGCCCTAGGTCACTAATATGTGTCATTCCAACAGAAATCCCAACACAATGTACCCTGGAGGTAATGACGAAAACAACTCCTAACACCACTTGTCAAAAATGGAATAGTGTTCATCCAACAACTAAGGCAGTAAATGATAAATTTATATTTTTTACTAATATTGCATTGGCTAATTTCTCCTGTGTTAGCTTTACAGGGACAGGTGTTAAGGTGGGAATTCTGAACAAAACATGCTGTCATGATATCCATCTGCAAAGTGCCCCACTGCTCCCATGCAGCGATGTGTGGTGGTGGTGTGTTGGTCAAAAGTTGTATGACACACTGATAAATGCAGCAGGAATGTGTGTGCACTGGTATCACTGTTCTTATCTGTGACTGTGTTTCCATCCAAAGCAGAGGATATACAATTGGCCGCATCCATCATTGGACTTCCCCTTGGGTTCTCCCGAAGGCGAAGGTCCTCTTGGAAAGATGGAGATCCGACATACATTGATGCAAATGGCATACCAACTGCGTACTAGTTGAGTATAAGTTGGTTAACGAGATTGCTTCAGGATGGGAATCCATCTTGTTATGGATAACTCTGAATAAAAACGTTGACAGAATCAACTACATACATTACAATGTACAAAAACTAGTTAATTATACAAAAGCAGGCTTTATTGCCATAAGAGAACAAGCAGCTGCAACCTCACTCATGACTTTCCAGAACCGCATAGCAGTTGACATGCTCCTGGCCGAGAAGGGTGGCGATTGCTCAATGTTCAGTGACCAGTGTTGTTTATTCCAAATATCACAGCACCTGATGGGTCACTCACAAGGGCCATTCGAGGCTTCCGCACCCTGAACCACAAGATGAAGGAGCACTCTGGTGTAAATACATCATTCTGGTCTGAGCGGTGGGAAAAAAAAAAAGTTTGGCAAATCTAAAAATTTGGTGTTCTCTGTCCTAGTTTCTATAGCTGTTTGTGGCTATTCTTGCATTGTGTGGAAGTTGTTTCATTCCCTGCATAAAGGCATCACTTCACCAACTTATAACCCGACAAATTCTAAATTGGCAGAAATATATCCACTATTGGCACAACGGGGTAAAGACAGTGATATTGTTGACCACGATCATGACGTTATGACTTCTCTTCCAGACCTGTTCTCTGATCCAGAAGATTAATTAGTACTATATTTTCCTCCGAGTTCTATGTTTGTTTTCCTAAATATGACTGTAGAATAAAACCGAAATGATGATCTATTAGATGATGTGAGTATTTGAGCACATGTAGGATAAACAGGAGGATAATGTAGAAATAATTGTCAATATAATTAACTGTTTCTGCCTGCAATGAAGAAATTCTTTGCTCTGCTCCAATTCAGTTCCTGTTCCTGCCTGCAATGAAGAAATGCTTTGCTCTGCTCCAATTCAGTTGCTGTTCCTGCCTGCAATGAATGTTTGCTCTGCTCTAGAAAACGTGGTAGCAAATGTAGGATAAAAAGGGGGAAATGTAGGAATAATTGTGATCAGAATTATCATACATCTGCTTTCAATAAAGAAATGCTTTGCTCTGCTCTAGACAACGTGACAGCCTCCTAGCAGGAGATAGCAAGAACAAAAACATCTAATCATCAGAACTGTTAGAACTGCTGCTGCCTGTTAAAGAAATGATGACCACAGATGTATTCATCAATCTTCAACACAAACACCACAACAAACATGTACACCTTGTTTCCAACTGTTTTTCTTGCTGACTCCTTTTTGTAACATCCATGTAAATAAGGGGCGTCTTAAAACTAAATAAATAGCGGTGCTGAGGAGAGGATAATCAGAGAGCGGAGTGGTGAATTGTACAAGACAGTTCCTCTCCTCTCTCCTCGCGAGACTTGAACTGGT
Organism: Syngnathoides biaculeatus; assembly: GCF_019802595.1. NCBI lineage: Eukaryota > Metazoa > Chordata > Actinopteri > Syngnathiformes > Syngnathidae > Syngnathoides > Syngnathoides biaculeatus. Next base: position 34,696,230 of record NC_084644.1, read on the forward strand.
GTCTTTGCTTCCTTTTTTGTCCTGTTTAATGAATGTCTTGATTGGTGAACCTGACATGACCACAAGTATTTGAAGTCCTCCACCCTCCCTATCTCCTCTCCCTGTATGTAGCCTCACACTTCCCCCGCCACTCCTCTCATTAATGCACATACAGTGCCTTGTGAAAGTATTCGGCCCCCTTGAAAAAATAAAGATATAACATTTTTTTTTAAAAAATGTCAAAAATCAACAAGTGGGACACGATCCCGAAGTGGAATGAAATTTATTGGACATTTTTTAAACTTTTATTAACAACTAAAAAACTGAAAAGTGGAGCGTGCAATATTATTCGGCCCCCTTGCATTAATACTTTGTTCCGCCACCTTTTGTTGCAATTACAGCTGTGAGTTGCTTTGGGTATGTCTCCTATCAGTTTTGCACATCGAGAGACTGAAATTATTCCCTATTCTTCCTTGTAAAACATCTCAAGCTGGATGAAGAGTGTTTGTGAACAGCAGTCTAGAACTCTGCCCACAGATTCTCGATTGGATTCAGCTCTTGACTTTCACTTGGCCATTCTAACACCTGGATACGTTTATTTGTGAACCATTCCATTGTAGATGTGGCTTTATGTTTTTGATCATTGTCCTGTTGGAAGATTAATCTCCGTCCCAGTCTCAGGTCTTTTGCAGACTCCAACAGATTTTCTTCCAGATTGTTCCTATATTTGACTCCATTCATCTTCCCATCAATTTTAACCATCTTCCCTGTGCCCACTGAAGAAAAGCAGGCCCAAACCGTGAGGCTGCCCCCACCATGTTTGACAGTGTGGATGGCTTGATCATGGCGATGAGCTCTGTTGCTTTTACGCCAAACATATCTTTTTGCATTGTGGCCAAAAAGTTCGATTTTGGTTTCATCTGACCAGAGCACCTTCTTCCACATATTTGGTGTGTCTCCCAGGTGGCTTGTGGCAAACTTTAAACAAGTCTTTTTATGGATTTTTTTTTTTTTTTTTAGAAATTGCTTTCTTCTTGCCACTCTTCCATCATGGTCAGATTTGTACAGTGGATGACTGATTGTTTTTGTTGTGTATGACTCTCCAACATCATCTGTAGATCTCTGTAGTTCAGCCAGAGTGATTATTGGCCTCTTGGCTGCATCTCTGATCAGTCTTCTCCTTGTTCGAAGTGAAAGTTTAGAGGGACGGCTGGGTCTTGGTAGATTTATAGTGGTCTGATACCACTTGTATTTCAATATCATTGCTTGCACAGTGCTCCTTGAGATGTTTAAAGCGTGGGAAATCTTTTTGTATCCAAATCCAGCTTTAAACCTATCCATAACAGTATCTCAGGACCTGCCTGGTGTGTTCTTTGGTCTTCATGATGCTCGCTGCACTTTAAACAGAACACTCAGACTATCACAGAGCAGGTGCATTTATCCAGAGACTTGATTACACACAGGTGGATTCTATTCATAATCACCAGTCCGCACTCGATCATTCAGAGATCCTCACTAAACTCCTGGAGCGAGTTTGTTACACTGAAAGTAAAAAAGCCGAATAATATTGCAAGCCCCATTTTTCATTTTTTTATTTGTTAAAAAAGTATAAAATATTCAATAAATTGTGTTCGTCATCACGATTGTGTCTCAGTTGCTGTTGATTCATGACAAAAAAAATTATTTTATATCTTTATGTTTGAAGCCTGAAATATGGTGAAAGGTTGAAAAGTTCAAGGGGGACGAGTACTTTCACAAGGCCCTTAAAAATGGAAACTAGCCCACTTTTCCTTCATTCTTCAGATCTCTCTTCACCCACTTGTATTCTGTTGAATCAGTTGGTTAAAAACTCCACACCCACCTCTCCAATTTGCTTCCATACCTCCACAGATAAGTCATCAGGAGCAACTGCCTTTCTATTTTTCATCTTCGTTTCTGCCTTTCTAACTTCCCCCTTACTAATCATTGCCTACATCACACTTGCCTCTGCAACTCTTCCTGCTCTTAATTTTTTTTATCAAGTTCTCAAAGTATTCTTACCATCTCTTAAGCACAATACTGGCAGCAGTCAACGCATTTTCATCTCTATCCTTAATCACCCTTACCTTTTGCACATCCGTCCCAAATCTATCCCTCTGTTCGGCCAACCTGGAGAGATCCTTTTCCCCTTTTTTCCTGTCCAACCTGGTGTACATGTCATCATAAGCCTCTTGTTTGGCCTTAGTCATCTCTATCCTTGCCCTATGTCGCATCTCAATGTATTCCTTTTACCTCTCCTTAGTCCTCACAGTGTCCCACTTCTTTGCTAGCTTCTTTCCTTGTATGACTTGTATTTGATGTGTATTTTGGGGTTCCACCACCAGGTCCTCTTTTGCACTTTCTTACCAGAAAACACACCAAAGGACTTTTCTGTCTGTCCCTCTGATCACCCTGGCTGTAGTAGTACAGTCTTCTGGGACCTCCTCCTGTCCATCAAGAGCCTGTCTCCCCTCTTTCCGAAAGGCCACACAAAATTCTTCCTTTCTCAGCTTCCACCATATGGTTCTCTGCGCCACCTTTGTCTTCTTAATCTTCCTACTCACCATCAGAGTCATCCTACACACCAAAATTCTATGCCATTGAGCTCAACTCTCCCTTACCACTACCTTACAGCCAGTCACCTCCTTCAGATTACATTGTCTGCACAAAATGTAATCAACCTGCGTGCTTCTACCTCCACTCTTGTAAGTCACCCTATGTTCCTGCCTCTTCTGAAAGACTGTGCAGGTTGGTACATGTTAAGATGTTAGAACAGATGTTTGCATGTTATAATTGGGATGTCAATGTTGATGACAAACCATCAACTTTGTTTCACATCGATGATCTGATAGACAACCAAGACAGCCCAATTATCGTCTTTGTGGTTGCCACTTCAAAGATGGCTTGACGGAGAATGACCCAGCTCGCAACCACAGAAAATGGATGGACTTCGCGGATCCAGAAAAGAGCAGGTATTGTACAGAAATTCATACAAATGGCAGCTGTGCAGTGAAAACATATTGAAACTGTGTTGTTTTTTGGATTGGCTATCTTCAACAGTTTTTACTTTGCTGTTCCATGATCTGAGTTACAAATTTTAATGGTTACGATTGATTTCTTTACTATCTGTGATTGTGACTATTTAGCGAGGAAGACCAAAGAAAATGTTGATGGATGTTGTGAGGGAGGACATGAGCACAGTGGGTGTTGGAGAGGAGGATGCACGAGATGGGCTTAAATGGAAAAAGTTGACACGCTGTGGCGACCCCTAATGGGACAAGCCAAAAGAAAACAAAGAAGAAGACGAATGAACAAATGATAAAAGTTCTCTGCAGAAAGAGAAAGAAGTGCAATGAGGAGCAATTGGAGACATTTGTCAATGAGATGGCAATGAATAGTCCGCAGCTGGGAGATGAACATGTCCAAACAGCTGATTGTCATGCTCCTGGATTCCAGCCAGGGCTTGGCGTGGCCAGCTAATCAGAAGGTGCACACCTGCGCCTCATGACCACTGATTAGACCCAGTACATATAGGACCCGGGGGACGACAAATACTCCGCTAGATTGTTGCTCTTCATGCCTCGTTCCCGCACTCCTGCTTTCCACTGACCACCCTCGTAAGCCCATTTGTTCTGGTACTTCGGATTGTTTGGACTGTCTACCTGATCTCAGACCTCGGACCGAATAAAGGTTTCCTCTGTACTGTCTGCTGTCTCTGGAGTCGTGCATTTGGGTCCACCCTTGAGCCCCGCATCGTGACACTGATGATGTAAATGGGCATGTATTTACATGTGCTTGACGTTTTTTCTTTGCCCAGAAAGACATAGAAAGTGATAAAACATTTTTATTCCTGTCTGAATTTTTCCTTTATCAGGATCCACATGAAGATAACAGCTTGCTTGTCTAGAAGTATGGAGCTGATGATGAAACTAAAAGAAGTAAAACCACATCTGAAAAATGTTGAGGACCTCTTGCTAGAATGTGAAAACCGCGAAACCCATGTTTATTTTCCGACATAACGGACAGCGAAGAAAAGGTAAAGATAATGAAACACAAAGTCGTCACTTGAATGTGTGTGCAGGCTACTGTTAGCAGTAAAGTATTTATTTTTCTTTCAGATGTGTCTGTATACTTCGCTGCCCCATGATGTCTTCAACATCTTGTCAATGATCCTCCAAAGATTTGAGCTCAATTATTACAGTGGATGGGGTCTTAAAGCTGAATCTGAGAGATGCTGACCTATATCAACGGTTCTGTACCAGGAGGGCTACCTTTCCAACATTATACACATACTCATAACATGCACTTTTTCAATGTTGTTTAAGGGAGTTGTTAACCAGAGACTTGCCAGTCAGCTGAAATGTACGGGGTCTCTCCCGAAAGCTTTGAAAGAGTTTTCCTCTCCCAGAGCTTCCATGGACGGTGTAGGAATAACATAATCCATACCACAACACTTACATGTTCAGTCTGCTGTGTACAGCTCAGAAAATTAAGGCACACTGTAAAAGCCATCAAATGTGTCACTCCAAGTGGCTGTATAAACTATTGCTCTTCCTTATATCCAGGTTCCTTTTTCAGAGGTTGCCATTGTATGACGTATGAATAAATTCCAGGCTGGAGACCTTATCCTTGGTGATAAAGGTTTTACGATACATTACCAATTACCAAGTGGTAAACACTTAAATCTCCCATCTTTCCTTTCCAACAAGAGCGCATTACACCACAAGAGGCAGCGGCTTGTTGGTAGATCGCAATGGCACGTATTGTGGAACGTGTAAACGAAATAATAAAAAATTTTTGGGATACTAGGCCACACATCTGCACCATACAGACCAATCTCTGCCAAAATCTTTCAGTCATGTTCAACTGTAGTAAACCAAAGTTGAAATAAACATCGGAAGCTGGAAGAATGTTAACAATAAATGTACAAGTAGTTGAGTATTAAAAGATGCGTATGTTATTGAGCAGATTATTGATTTTACAATATATATTTAAGTTAAGTTACATGGTAGATTTATTATTTCACCATGCATTTGTTTATATCATCCTTGCCCGAATCATTCTTCCGAGCAACCGTGCGACCCGAAGTGTGACCCAGCGACATCTGTTCCTCCATTTTTTGGTAATCTTGTGACCCTTTGTTTTGAGAAACTAATAAAAAGGGGGACACCGATAAGGCTGACTCAGAATGTGGTTTGGAGTTGCAGCTCGTCAGTCAAACCCATTTCTCCTCATGAGCCAAATTGAAGACCTCTCTTCTATCTGATGATTAGACATTTTTGTTCTTGCTATCTCCTGCTTGGGGGCTGCCACGTTATCTAGGGCAGAGCAAAGCATTTCTTTATTGGAAGCAAATGTATGATAATTATGATCACAATTATTCCTAAAAACATGATTAGCAATATCGATGCTTAGGAAGTTAGAAGTATGCTTCCGTCTTGATAAAGGCTAAGGATATAGCCGAAACATCCACGTATGGCACACTTATAACGTGTTGGCTAACATACACAGAGTGATTTCACTGTTAGAAACCTGATGTAAAGTTTGTATATTTTGGAAACAAGTGTATATATATATAAAACGATGGTTGTTCATGAAGACAAGAACCGTTCTTGGACTCTTTATTAAGACACCTGGACTGTACAGAATAGACTTTGTAAAATAGGCACAACAGGTGCCTTTAAAAAAAGCATAAAAAGACATTCCACCGCTTCCCGAACACGAGGAAAACGGGAAGATGGAGCGGTATTGGGAGGATGGCTAGGACTGGGCGGACGCCCGGGACAGGTGGCGCCGCAGGCCTACACGTGGCTTCTGGGGGCGCGATGGCGTGGCGCAGGGGGGTCGATGTCCGCAGGCCCGTGCACTATGCTCTCGTCGGGGGTACTGGGGCGCATGTCCTGGGGACCCCCCCTTGGGGCTCAATTCAAAAAACCTAACCAGCCTGTGCCACTCCGCATCTCCAGCACGCGAACGGCGGCCCCCAGGGACAGCGCAGGAGGTCGTGGTCCTTGCTGACAAGTTCGACCTGACAGAGCCCCAGATGGAGGTCCTCAGCAAGGGACTCACCTTCGTCCCAGCGCTGGGCGCGGTCAAAGACCGGTGATCCCTACTCAAATTGGACATACAAAATTAATACAGGAAATTGAAATTGGCCACTCATTACGAAAACATAGAATAGGAGGGAGGCATGACGGAGCCCCCCCATGTAGTGCAAGTCGGATTGGACGCCCCCATTCGAGGCTCTTCCGCAATTCATCCACACACGCATTCAATATTTCTACCTCTCACCACTCGCCACCAAACACGACTCCTACCTCAGAGACACATACCAATTTTCAGAGAAAATCAAAAAGTTTACACACCTTGATAACAATGTGCTCTTCTTGAGCAGGGACGTGGACAATTTACACACCGATATCCCCATCGACGAGGGCCTCCAGTGCGTAAGGAGGATCTTCCGAAGGCAACCGGACTCGAGGAGGCCGGATGAGGAGTTATTGAAACTCCTCGTGATGAATTTGGACTCAAAACGATGTCGTATTTAACGAACAATTCCTTACAGATTGGAGACTGTACTGACCAAGTGCCTCGGCAGACCTTTGGGCTACCTCAGGTACCGAGATGACATTCGGGGACTCTGGATGATGAGCCGGGACCAATTCGAACACTTTGTACAGGTACTAAACACACACAACCCTAAAACTTCATGATACATGGGTGGGACCTACTGACGTTTACGGGACTGCAAAAGAAAATGACGTGGACTGACGTTTGGAGAAAATGGACAGAAAAAAAAAGTGGATCAGAGACTGGGGATGATAGAACCGTGGGGTCTGAACTCGCACAGGCGGACGCCCCGCTAATCGGGGCCGGGACAAGCCGGGCGGGAGACGGACAGGGCCGTAGGCCCTAAACACAAGTCGGTCGGTGAAAAGGAGGAGACGCCCCCAAGCACTGGGGGCCCTCAAAGCCCTACTACGAACCTGAACCAAGTTAGTACGCACCACCGCACATCTTCTAGTAACCTAACCCCAAACCCTTTCTTACCCTAAACATTAGGAAAACTACACAAACAACCCTACAACCTCACCCAAACCCTCCCCGAACCACAACACAGACCCAGGAGGGAGACTAGGAACTGAACCCTAAACCCTAACAGACCCCCCCCCACACACACACACACACAAACACACACCTTTCCAGCCCTAACCCGAAATCGCCCCTCCGCGCGCACAGGGGGAGGGGGAAAGCAAATCTCACGTCTTCTTTGTCTTACAGGCCCGAACGGCGACATCTCCTGGGGGCCAGTGAATCACAGACCTTGAGGCCTGGGAGACAGACTAAATTACATATATGTGTATAAAAGGGTCTATGTATTTGTGCATGTGTTCTTGGTTATGTGTGTGATATATATATATATATATATATATATATATATATTTGGGTATGCATGTAGGGGAATTTACATTTATGGGAGCATGTGAGTTTATGTATGTGTATGTTGATACACGAGTGTAGTGTTTTAATGATACTGGAATTACATGAACGAAGTACTTGATTAGGGGTAGTATTACACTATTTGGAGTTATATATAGGGGATAAGTTTCCTTTTCCGGGGACCATAATGATATATTGACAGGGACAATGACACCCGATAGTTATGTATAGAACCATGTGATGTGTTAAACAATGAGGACCGAGTTGCAATCAATGTATATAGTTACAGGAAATATAGTGAATAAGATTTCTTTTTTTTCCACAGAGGGCGATGACCCTAATAGTTATTGGATAAGTTTTCTTTCGGGGGTCGAATGGACCCCCTTATACTCATCCGTGTTTGCGCGGCAAAACGACAACCCAGGAGTTATTTAGACAGCCAGGGTTTTAAACATCATTTGTACATTGTTTAAAATATTGTATATATCGTAGGAGTGCTTCCTACGGGATGCCGTGATTTCCTTGCCCCGTCTAGGACCTACTGTGGGGTTTGTCTCTACCCGTGCCTGCGGTGAAAAAGCGACGCTTCGGGGCATGTTTTCTATAGAACACACCAACACACAACATTACAGGCCTTTGGAACCAACAGAAAAGCTTTAGTTTTTGAAATATTCATGTTTGTAACTTTTTTATAGCCAAAAACAGCGTTTCAGAGCATGATGGCACAGTTTCCTCAACTTGGCTATAACATCAAATAGGATGCTTTTCTTGCCAATTTTATGCATGTTTCCTATAGAACTCTCCACCACACAACATTACAGGCCTTTGGAACCAACAGAAAAGCTTTAGTTTTGGAAATATTCATGTTTGTAACTTTTTTACAGCCAAAAACAGCATTTCAGAGCATAATGGCACAGCTTCCTCAACTTGGCTATAACATCAAATAGGATGCTTTTCTTTCCAATTTTATGCACGTTTCCTATATAACTCTCCACCACACAACATTACAGGCCTTTGGAACCAACAGAAAAGCTTTAGTTTTGGAAATATTCATGTTTGTAACTTTTTTACAGCCAAAAACAGCGTTTCAGAGCATGATGGCACAGTTTCCTCAACTTGGCATTATAATCAAATAGGATGCTTTTATTGCCAATTTTATGCATGTTTTCTATAGAACTCACCATCACACAACATTACAGGCCTTTGGAACCAACAGAAAAGCTTTAGTTTTTGAAATATTCATGTTTGTAACTTTTTTACAGCCAAAAACAGCGTTTCAGAGCATGATGGCACAGCTTCCTCAACTTGGCTATAACATCAAATAGGATGCTTTTCTTGACAATTTAATACGTGTTTTCTATAGAACTCTCCACCACACAACATGACAGGCCTTTGAAACCAACAGAAAAGCTTTAGTTTTGGAAATATTCATGTTTGTAACTTTTTTATGGCCAGAAACAGCGTTTCAGAGCATGATGGCACAGTTTCCTCAACTTGGCTATAAAATCAAATAGGATGCTTTTATTGCCAATTTTGTGCATGTTTTCTATAGAACTCACCATCACACAACATTACAGGCCTTTGGAACCAACAGAAAAGCTTTAGTTTTTGAAATATTCATGTTTGTAACTTTTTTATAGCCAAAAACAGCGTTTCAGAGCATGATGGCACAGTTTCCTCAACTTGGCTATAAAATCAAATAGGATGCTTTTCTTGCCAATTTTATGCATGTTTTCTATAGAACTCTCCACCACACAACATTACAGGCCTTTGGAACCAACAGAAAAGCTTTAGTTTTTGAAATATCATGTTTGTAACTTTTTTACAGCCAAAAACAGCGTTTCAGAGCATGATGGCACAGCTTCCTCAACTTGGCTATAACATCAAATAGGATGCTTTTCTTTCCAATTTTATGCACGTTTCCTATATAACTCTCCACCACACAACATTACAGGCCTTTGGAACCAACAGAAAAGCTTTAGTTTTGGAAATATTCATGTTTGTAACTTTTTTACAGCCAAAAACAGCGTTTCAGAGCATGATGGCACAGTTTCCTCAACTTGGCTATAACATCAAATAGGATGCTTTTCTTGCCAATTTTATGCATGTTTTCTATAGAACACACCAACACACAACATTACAGGCCTTGGAACCAACAGAAAAGCTTTAGTTTTGGAAATATTCATGTTTGTAACTTTTTTATAGCCAAAAACAGCGTTTCAGAGCATGATGGCACAGTTTCCTCAACTTGGCATTATAATCAAATAGGATGCTTTTATTGCCAATTTTATGCATGTTTTCTATAGAACTCACCATCACACAACATTACAGGCCTTTGGAATTAACAGAAAAGCTTTAGTTTTTGAAATATTCATGTTTGTAACCTTTTTACAGCCAAAAACAGCATTTCAGAGCATAATGGCACAGCTTCCTCAACTTGGCTATAACATCAAATAGGATGCTTTTATTGCCAATTTTATGCACGTTTCCTATAGAACTCTCCACCACACAACTTTACAGGCCTTTGGAATTAACAGAAAAGCTTTAGTTTTTGAAATATTCATGTTTGTAACTTTTTTATAGCCAAAAACAGCGTTTCAGAGCATGATGGCACAGTTCCTCAACTTGGCTATAACATCAAAGAGGATGCTTTTCTTGCCAATTTTATGCATGTTTCCTATAGAACTCTCCACCACACAACTTTACAGGCCTTTGGAACCAACAGAAAAGCTTTAGTTTTGGAAATAGTCATGTTTGTAACTTTTTTATGGCCAGAAACAGCGTTTCAGAGCATGATGGCACAGTTCCTCAACTTGGCTATAAAATCAAATAGGATGCTTTTATTGCCAATTTTGTGCATGTTTTCTATAGAACTCACCATCACACAACATTACAGGCCTTTGGAACCAACAGAAAAGCTTTAGTTTTTGAAATATTCATGTTTGTAACTTTTTTAAAGCCAAAAACAGCGTTTCAGAGCATGATGGCACAGTTTCCTCAACTTGGCTATAACATCAAAGAGGATGCTTTTCTTGCCAATTTTATGCATGTTTCCTATAGAACTCTCCACCACACAACTTTACAGGCCTTTGGAACCAACAGAAAAGCTTTAGTTTTGGAAATAGTCATGTTTGTAACTTTTTTACAGCCAAAAACAGCGTTTCAGAGCATGATGGCACAGTTTCCTCAACTTGGCTATGAGATCAAATAGGATGCTTTTCTTGCCAATTTTATGCACGTTTCCTATAGAACTCTCCACCACACAACATTACAGGCCTTTGGAATTAACAGAAAAGCTTTAGTTTTGGAAATATTCATGTTTGTAACCTTTTTACAGCCAAAAACAGCATTTCAGAGCATGATGGCACAGTTTCCTCAACTTGGCTATAAAATCAAATGGGATGCTTTTCTTGCCAATTTTATGCATGTTTCCTATAGAACTCTCCACCACACAACATAACAGGCCTTTGGAACCAACAGAAAAGCTTTATTTTTGTGTTAACCCTGACTGGGTACCTATGTTTTGCATTATTATGATGTTGTGCTCTAAAACCTGTTATAGGACTGAGTTCAATTGATTTCCAAAAATCCACAACAGGGGGGAAATGTAAGATAAGCTTACACATTTCACAGAGGCCTGTGAAATGTATCTCCTCATGTGTCATAAATCTTTTTAATTACTCTGTTGCTGTGCAGGGATGTGTGTGTGTGCTGTTTGTCTATGGGAAGTTTAAGAGCTCAAGGTGACTGCAAATTTATGATAGTTGCATTCTTGTGGGTTTTTGTAACAGGAAGAACTGTGTCTACTCAGAGGACACCCGGCCTTGAGAAGATTAACTGTCTCTGTATAACAACTTTACTTGTCTTCTGAAACCTCTCTCCCCCTCCCTATGTGTGAAACTCAATAAAATGTGTGGTTTTGGGGGGGCTCGGAGAGAGTCTTACGTGCGGGTGTGGAGGATATGTTCTGCTCCTCCAAGCTCTCCCTAAACTGCAGTTTAGTAAAAAATAACTCTGCCTCTGTCTCAATCATTTTATCCCGGTGTCGTGACCTCTAGGTCCACATTGAGCGAGAAGTCCGTGCTTTGGACCTAACAGGTGGAGAGTTCTATAGGAAACGTGCATAAAATTGGCAAGAAAAGCATCCTATTTGATGTTATAGCCAAGTTGAGGAAACTGTGCCATCATGCTCTGAAATGCTGTTTTTGGCTGTAAAAAGGTTACAAACATGAATATTTCCAAAACTAAAGCTTTTCTGTTGGTTCCAAAGGCCTGTAATGTTGTGTGGTGGAGAGTTCTATAGGAAACATGCATAAAATTGGCAAGAAAAGCATCCCATTTGATGTTATAGCCAAGTTGAGGAAACTGTGCCATCATGCTCTGAAACGCTGTTTTTGCCCATAAAAAAGTTACAAACATGAATATTTCCAAAACTAAAGCTTTTCTGTTGGTTTCAAAGGCCTGTAATGTTGTGTGGTGGAGAGTTCTATAGGAAACGTGCATAAAAGAAGCAAGAAAAGCATCCTATTTGATTTTATAGCCAAGTTGAAAAGCTGAGCCACCATGCTCTGAAACGCTGTTTTTGGCAGTGAAAAAGTTACAAACGTGAATATTTCCAAAACTAAAGCTTTTCCGTTGGTTCCAAAGGCCTGTAATATTGTGTGGTGGAGAGTTCTATAGAAAACATGCATAAAATAAGCAAGAAAGGCATCCTATTTAATTTTATAGCCAAGTTGAGGAAACTGTGCCATCATGCTCTGAAACGCTGTTTTTGGCATTAAAAAAGTTAAAAACGTGAATATTTCCAAAACAAAAGCTTTTCTGTTGGTTCCAAAGGCCTGTAATGTTGTGTGGTGGAGAGTTCTATAGAAAACATGCATAAAATTGGCAAGAAAAGCATCCTATTTGATTTTATAGCCAAGTTGAAAAGCTGTGCCACCATGATTTGAAACGCTGTTTTTGGCAGTAAAAAAGTTACAAACGTGATTATTTCCAAAACTAAAGCTTTTACGTTGGTTCCAAAGGCCTGAAATGTTGTGTGGTGGAGAGTTCTATAGAAAACATGCATAAAATAAGAAAGAAAGGCATCCTATTTGATTTTATAGCCAAGGTGAGGAAACTGTGCCATCATGCTCTGAAACGCTGTTTTTGGCAGTAAAAAAGTTACAAACGTGAATATTTCCAAAACTAAAGCTTTTCCGTTGGTTCCAAAGGCCTGTAATGTTGTGTGGTGGAGAGTTCAATAGGAAACATGCATACAACTTGCAAGAAAAGCATCCCATTTGATTTTATAGCCAAGTTGAGGAAACTGTGCCATCATGCTCTGAAACGCTGGTTTTGGCAGTAAAAAAGTTACAAACGTGAATATTTCCAAAACTAAAGCTTTTCCGTTGGTTCCAAAGGCCTGTAATGTTGTGTGGTGGAGAGTTCTATAGAAAACATGCATAAAATTGGCAAGAAAAGCATCCTATTTGATTTTATAGCCAAGTTGAGGAAACTGTGCCATCATGCTCTGAAACGCTGTTTTTGGCTGTAAAAAAAGGTACATACATGATTATTTCCAAAACTAAAGCTTTTCTGTTGGTTCCAAAGGCCTGTAATGTTGTGTGGTGGAGAGTTCTATAGAAAACATGCATAAAATTGGCAAGAAAAGCATCCTATTTGATTTTCTAGCCAAGTTGAAAAGCTGAGCCACCATGCTCTGAAACGCTGGTTTTGGCAGTAAAAAAGTTACAAACGTGAATATTTCCAAAACTAAAGCTTTTCCGTTGGTTCCAAAGGCCTGTAATGTTGTGTGGTGGAGAGTTCTATAGAAAACATGCATAAAATTGGCAAGAAAAGCATCCTATTTGATTTTATAGCCAAGTTGAGGAAGCTGTGCCATCATGCTCTGAAACGCTGTTTTTGGCAGTAAAAAAGTTACAAACGTGAATATTTCCAAAACTAAAGCTTTTCCGTTGGTTCCAAAGGCCTGTAATGTTGTGTGGTGGAGAGTTCTATAGAAAACATGCATGAAATAGACAAAAAAAGCATCCTATTTGATTTTATAGCCAAGTTGAGGAAGCTGTGCCACCATGCTCTGAAACGCTGCTTTTGGCTGTAAAAAAGTTACAAACGTGAATATTTCCAAAACTAAAGCTTTTCTGTTGGTTCCAAAGGCCTGTAAAGTTGTGTGGTGGAGAGTTCTATAGAAAACATGCATAAAATTGGCAAGAAAAGCATCCTATTTGATTTTATAGCCAAGTTGAGGAAACTGTGCCATCATGCTCCGAAACGCTGTTTTTGGCTGTAAAAAAGTTACAAACGTGAATATTTCCAAAACTAAAGCTTTTCCGTTGGTTCCAAAGGCCTGTAATGTTGTGTGGTGGAGAAATCTATAGAAAACATGCATATAATTGGCAAGAAAAGCATCCTATTTGATTTTATAGCCAAGTTGAGGAAACTGTGCCATCATGCTCTGAAACGCTGGTTTGGCAGTAAAAAAGTTACAAACGTGAATATTTCCAAAACTAAAGCTTTTCCGTTGGTTCCAAAGGCCTGTAATGTTGTGTGGTGGAGAGTTCTATAGAAAACATGCATAAAATTGGCAAGAAAAGCATCCTATTTGATTTTATAGCCAAGTTGAGGAAACTGTGCCATCATGCTCCGAAACGCTGTTTTTGGCTGTAAAAAAGTTACAAACGTGAATATTTCCAAAACTAAAGCTTTTCCGTTGGTTCCAAAGGCCTGTAATGTGTGTGGGTGAGAAATCTATAGAAAACATGCATATAATTGGCAAGAAAAGCATCCTATTTGATTTTATAGCCAAGTTGAGGAAACTGTGCCATCATGCTCTGAAACGCTGGTTTTGGCAGTAAAAAAGTTACAAACGTGAATATTTCCAAAACTAAAGCTTTTCCGTTGGTTCCAAAGGCCTGTAATGTTGTGTGGTGGAGAGTTCTATAGAAAACATGCATAAAATTGGCAAGAAAAGCATCCTATTTGATTTTATAGCCAAGTTGAGGAAACTGTGCCATCATGCTCTGAAACGCTGTTTTTGGCTGTAAAAAAGGTACATACATGAATATTTCCAAAACTAAAGCTTTTCTGTTGGTTCCAAAGGCCTATAATGTTGTGTGATGGAGAGTTCTATAGAGAACATGCATAAAATTGGCAAGAAAAGCATCCTATTTGATTTTATAGCCAAGTTGAGGAAACTGTGCCATCATGCTATGAAACGCTGTTTTTGGCAGTGAAAAAGTTACAAACGTGAATATTTCCAAAACTAAAGCTTTTCCGTTGTTTCCAAAGGCCTGTAATGTTGTGTGGTGCAGAGTTCTATAGAAAACATGCATAAAATTGGCAAGAAAAGCATCCTATTTGATTTTATATCCAAGATGAGGAAACTGTGCCATCATGCTCTGAAACGCTGTTTTTGGCAGTAAAAAAGTTACAAACGTGAATATTTCCAAAACTAAAGCTTTTCCGTTGGTTCCAAAGGCCTGTAATGTTGTGTGGTGGAGAGTTCTATAGAAAACATGCATAAAATTGGCAAAAAAAGCATCCAATTTGATTTTATAGCCAAGTTGAGGAAACTGTGCCATCATGCTCTGAAACACTGTTTTTGGCATTAAAAAAGTTACAAACGTGAATATTTCCAAAACTAAAGCTTTTCCGTTGGTTCCAAAGGCCTGTAATGTTGTGTGGTGGAGAGTTCTATAGAAAACATGCATAAAATTGGCAAGAAAAGCATCCTATTTGATTATATAGCCAAGTTGAGGAAGCTGTGCCATCATGCTCTGAAACGCTGTTTTTGGCAGTAAAAAAGTTACAAACGTGAATATTTCCAAAACTAAAGCTTTTCCGTTGGTTCCAAAGGCCTGTAATGTTGTGTGGTGGAGAGTTCTATAGAAAACATGCATGAAATAGACAAAAAAAGCATCCTATTTGATTTTATAGCCAAGTTGAGGAAGCTGTGCCACCATGCTCTGAAACGCTGCTTTTGGCTGTAAAAAAAATTACAAACGTGAATATTTCCAAAACTAAAGCTTTTCTGTTGGTTCCAAAGGCCTGTAAAGTTGTGTGGTGGAGAGTTCTATAGAAAACATGCATAAAATTGGCAAGAAAAGCATCCTATTTGATTTTATAGCCAAGTTGAGGAAACTGTGCCATCATGCTCCGAAACGCTGTTTTTGGCTGTAAAAAAGTTACAAACGTGAATATTTCCAAAACTAAAGCTTTTCCGTTGGTTCCAAAGGCCTGTAATGTTGTGTGGTGGAGAAATCTATAGAAAACATGCATATAATTGGCAAAAAAAGCATCCTATTTGATTTTATAGCCAAGTTGAGGAAACTGTGCCATCATGCTCTGAAACGCTGTTTTTGGCAGTGAAAAAGTACAAACGTGAATATTTCCAAAACTAAAGCTTTTCCGTTGGTTCCAAAGGCCTGTAATGTTGTGTGGTGGAGAGTTCTATAGAAAACATGCATAAAATTGGCAAGAAAAGCATCCTATTTGATTTTATAGCCAAGTTGAGGAAACTGTGCCATCATGCTCTGAAACGCTGTTTTTGGCAGTAAAAAAGTTACAAACGTGAATATTTCCAAAACTAAAGCTTTTCCGTTGTTTCCAAAGGCCTGTAATGTTGTGTGGTGCAGAGTTCTATAGAAAACATGCATAAAATTGGCAAGAAAAGCATCCTATTTGATTTTATATCCAAGATGAGGAAACTGTGCCATCATGCTCTGAAACGCTGTTTTTGGCAGTAAAAAAGTTACAAACGTGAATATTTCCAAAACTAAAGCTTTTCCGTTGGTTCCAAAGGCCTGTAATGTTGTGTGGTGGAGAGTTCTATAGAAAACATGCATAAAATAAGCAAGAAAGGCATCCTATTTGATTTTATAGCCAAGATGAGGAAACTGTGCCATCATGCTCTGAAACGCTGGTTTTGGCAGTAAAAAAGTTACACACGTGAATATTTCCAAAACTAAAGCTTTTCTGTTGGTTCCAAAGGCCTATAATTTTGTGTGGTGGAGAGTTCTATAGAAAACATGCATAAAATTGGCAAGAAAAGCATCCTATTTGATTTTCTAGCCAAGTTAAAAAGCTGAGCCACCATGCTCTGAAACGCTGTTTTTGCAGTGAAAAAGTTACAAACGTGAATATTTCCAAAACTAAAGCTTTTCCGTTGGTTCCAAAGGCCTGTAATGTTGTGTGGTGGAGAGTTCTATAGAAAACATGCATATAATTGGCAAAAAAAGCATCCAATTTGATTTTATAGCCAAGTTGAGGAAACTGTGCCATCATGCTCTGAAACACTGTTTTTGGCATTAAAAAAGTTACAAACGTGAATATTTCCAAAACTAAAGCTTTTCCGTTGGTTCCAAAGGCCTGTAATGTTGTGTGGTGGAGAGTTCTATAGAAACTGCATAAAATGACAAGAAAAGCATCCTATTTGATTATATAGCCAAGTTGAGGAAGCTGTGCCATCATGCTCTGAAACGCTGTTTTGGCAGTAAAAAGTTACAAACGTGAATATTTCCAAAACTAAAGCTTTTCCGTTGGTTCCAAAGGCCTGTAATGTTGTGTGGTGGAGAGTTCTATAGAAAACATGCATGAAATAGACAAAAAAAGCATCCTATTTGATTTTATAGCCAAGTTGAGGAAGCTGTGCCACCATGCTCTGAAACGCTGCTTTTGGCTGTAAAAAAAATTACAAACGTGAATATTTCCAAAACTAAAGCTTTTCTGTTGGTTCCAAAGGCCTGTACATTGTTGGTGGAGAGTTCTATAGAAAACATTCATAAAATTGGCAAGAAAAGCATCCTATTTGATTTTATAGCCAAGTTGAGGAAACTGTGCCATCATGCTCCGAAACGCTGTTTTTGGCTGTAAAAAAGTTACAAACGTGAATATTTCCAAAACTAAAGCTTTTCCGTTGGTTCCAAAGGCCTGTAATGTTGTGTGGTGGAGAAATCTATAGAAAACATGCATATAATTGGCAAGAAAAGCATCCTATTTGATTTTATAGCCAAGTTGAGGAAGCTGTGCCATCATGCTCTGAAACGCTGTTTTTGGCAGTGAAAAAGTACAAACGTGAATATTTCCAAAACTAAAGCTTTTCCGTTGTTTCCAAAGGCCTGTAATGTTGTGTGGTGCAGAGTTCTATAGAAAACATGCATAAAATTGGCAAGAAAAGCATCCTATTTGATTTTATATCCAAGATGAGGAAACTGTGCCATCATGCTCTGAAACGCTGGTTTTGGCAGTAAAAAAGTTACAAACGTGAATATTTCCAAAACTAAAGCTTTTCCGTTGTTTCCAAAGGCCTGTAATGTTGTGTGGTGCAGAGTTCTATAGAAAACATGCATAAAATTGGCAAGAAAAGCATCCTATTTGATTTTATAGCCAAGTTGAGGAAGCTGAGCCATCATGCTTTGAAACGCTGTTTTTGGCATTAAAAAAGTTACAAACGTGAATAATTCCAAAACTAAAGCTTTTCCGTTGGTTCCAAAGGCCTGTAATGTTGTGTGGTGGAGAGTTCTATAGAAAACATGCATAAAATTGG